>NC_063345.1:3799641-3832658 GCF_021869965.1 Rhincodon typus
TCCACCAGTCAACAAAATCAAGGCTGACTTTTTAATTGAGCTCTGTTTTCCTAGCTGATGCCCATATTACTTGATTGCCTCTGTATCTGATAATCTATCGACTTTAACCTTGAATGTAATCAATATGTGGAGGATGATTGTGGTGCTTCCTCTGAGCCAGGGCCCTGAGTTCAAGTCCTACTCACTCCAGAGGTGTCCCATAATACCTCTGAACAGATTGATTAGAAAATTATCCAAAATTAACATATGAATAGCCACAGCTCTCTACATAGAGAGTTTAAAATATTTATAACCGTCTAATTGAAAAAGAAATTTCCTCAGCTCCATCCTAAATGCCAGACCGTTACTTTGTGACAATGACCGCAACCAGTAGATTCTCCAACTTGGGAAAACATTCCATCATCATTTACATTTTCTTTAGAATTTTACACGTACCCATGAAAGCACCTTTCATTCTTCCAAACTTCAGAAACTACAGGCCTATTCTACTAATTATTGGAGAATTTCCATGTTCTACTTTGATTAGTGTCTTGAGATCTGTTAGGTCACAGACAGATGGACTGCAGCGGTTCAAGAATGCAGCCCACCACCACCTTCTCAAGGGCAACTGGGAACAGGCAATAAATGTTGGCCCTGCCAGCGACACCCACACCCCACAGATGAATTAAAAAAATAGAGATAGAAGAAAGGAGCAGGAGAAGAGTCATTCGACCCGTCGCGTCTGCTCTCCCATTTAATATGGTCATGGCTGATCATCAAGATCAATACTGTAATCCCGCCCTGACCTCCTCAACCCCGTACCCCATACCCCTTGATCCTTTTAGCCACAAGAGCTATATCTTTCGTCTTCTTCAAACATATAAAGGGAGGTGATGGCCTCGTGGTATTTTTGCTGGATAGTTAATCCAGTAACGCAGATAATGTTCTGGGGACCTACGTTCGAATCCTGCCATGGTAGATGGTGAAATTTGAATTCACTAACTATATGGAATTAAGAATCTAATGATCACCATGAATCTATTGTTGATTGTTGGGAAAAACCCTTCTGTTTCACTGATGTCCTTTAGGGAGGGAAACAGCCATCCTTACCTGGTCTGGCCTACATGTGACTCCTGACCCACAGCAATGTGATTGATGCTTAACTGTCCTCTGGGCAATTAGGGATGGGCAATAAATGCTGCCTAGCCAATGACAACCACATCCCATGACTGAATAAAGAAAATAAATCATAATGTTTTGGCCTCAACCAGTTTCTGTGGCATTGAATTCCATAGACCCACAATTCTCTGGATGAAGACATTTCTCCTCATCTCAGTTTCCCCCTTCCCCTTAAACTCTCTGGTTCTGAGCTCCTTCACTATCAGGATTGGATTAAACCTGCGCAGTCCTTTTAGAATTTTATAGGTTTCCAGGAGATTTCCCCTCATTCTTCTAAACTCCGGTGAATACAATCCAACTGACTCAATCCATCCTCCTATGTCAGTCCTTCCATTCCAAGAATCAATTTGGCAAACCTTTGCCACACTCCCTCTATAACAAGAACATCCTTCCTCAGACAGGAGACCCAAACTGCACACAATATTCCAGATAGGGTCTCACTAAGACCCTGTATAATTGCAGCAAACTCCACTGGAGAGAACAGATCGAAACTCAGTTTAAGGTCATCACAATGCAGTTCTGAGGAAGGGTCACCGGACCTGAAACGTTAACTCTGTTTTCTCCTTCACAGATGCTGCCAGACCTGCTGAGCTTTTCTAGCAACTTTGTTTTTGTTCCTGACAATGCAGTACTCCTTTGGTTTGTCTCCTCTTGGTCTTTGTTTCTATGTTTGACTCATTGCTTTAGGCTTGTACCAGCAAGAATACCTGGGATAAGAATCTCATTCAAGCCCAGAGGATATTTCAATGGATGTGACACAAGCCCACAATGATAAGGGGTAAGAATATTAGTCCCTGTAAGAGGTGATGTGCTTTTCTAAGCTTGGAGTCTAACATGGACTACTCCTACTCTAGACCCCAAATGTTTTTTGTAAATCCAAAAGCGACTTACTTGTTTTTAATTTCCTGATTTTGAAATTGAATAATATTCTTAACCTGCAATGGCAACATTGGAAATTCTGCTGAAATAACAACAGCACGGGATTTTTTAAAATAGACTGAATATCTTAATTTCATTTTATCTTGTCTCAGCAATTAGCTGACTCAAATTAACCTAACAAAATCAAATAAATAGGAACAGGAAATAAAAGGGAAATTTACCAGGTTTGGGCAGTGTAGCGATGGTTTACCAGGCTGATTTCGGGGATGGAGGGATAGACGTATGAGGAGAGATTGACTAGGCTGGGATTGGTTACGCTGGAGTTCAGACGAATGAGGCGGGGTGGGGAGCTCATAGAGACTTACGAAATTCTAACAGGATGAGACAGGATAGATGCAGTGAGGATGTTCCCGATGTTGGGTGTGTCCAGAACCAGGGGTCACAGTCTGAGGATTCAGGGTAGACCATTTAGGACGGAGATGAAGAGACATTTCTTTACCCAAAGAGTGGTGAGCCTGTGGAATTCATTACCACAGGAAGTAGTTGACACCAAAACATTGAATGCATTCAAGAGGCTGCTAGATATAGCACTTGGGGCGAAATGGGTCAGAGTTTATAGGGAGAAAGCAGGATTAGGCTATTGAGTTGGACAATCAGCCATGATCGTGATGAATGGTGGAGCAGGCTCGAAGGGCCGATTGGCCTCCTCCTGCTCCCATCTTCTATGTTTCTATGTTTACTATTCACAACCACCATTAACACCTATTTTTATTAGCATCATTCGTTTTCTACCATTAGTACTTCCTTTGTCTTTTTCTCTGGGCACCTTCACCATCTGTCCACTCACTGCTCCTCCCACTTTTTCCAAAGCATAAAACCATCACATTTTCAGCCTTATTCAGTTCTAAGGGACAGTGATATTAGACTCAAAATATTAACTCTCTCTCTGTCCACAGATGCTGCCAGAAGGGCTGAAGCTGGGATTTTCTGCTTTTACTTTCATTCTCATTGCTTTTATTTGAAAAGCAAACACATATTTGGTTCATACAAAATATAAAAATAAGCCAAAGATAAATCTTCAAAAAGGAAATTAAAATAGAAAGTTTATTTTGAAAGAAAAGTGTGTACACATCAATACAAAACAGGCTGAGACAACAAGGTGCAGGGCTGGATGAACACAGCAGCCCAGGCAGCATCAGAGGAGCAGGAAGGCTGACGTTTCGGGCCTAGACCCTTCATCAGAAATGGGGGAGGGGAAGGGGGTTCTGAAATAAATAGGGAGAGAGGGGGAGGCGGATAGAAGATGGATAGAGGAGAAGATAGGTGGAGAGGAAACAGACAGGTCAAAGAGGCGGGGATGGAGCCAGTAAAGGTGAGTGTAGGCGGGGAGGTAGGGAGGAGATATGTCAGTCCAGGGATGAGGACAGGTCAAGGGGGTGGGATGAGGTTAGTAGGTAGGAGATGGGGGTGCGGGTTGAGGTGGGAAGAGGGGATAGGTGGGAGGAAGAACAGGTTAGGGAGGCGGGGACGAGCTGGGCTGGTTTTGGGATGCGGTAGGGGGAGGGGAGATTTTGAACTTTCTGGTAGACGCATCCTGACTGTAGTTTTGAGAGTTTAAGTTTTAGTCTTTTTTTTCTTATTTCTTTGGTTTATATAGGTGTGGCTTGTATTTATTGGAACAACATACCATTATAATGTTGTTTTATTCGGGATTAGTTTGTAGTTAAGGGGGAATTGTTCGGTTTGTTAGTGGGTCTGTTAATTTGTTCACTGTTAGAGTTAGATAAATAAATTGCTACTTGTTGCTTATAGAGTGAGTAAGATTTCATTTCATTTAACCTCTCCTTTATAACAGATTGGGAGGTGAAAGGCAGGTTATACCATTTTCCTGCTTTCTTTAGCAGATTACAAGGCAAGGCGAGCTTCTCTGGGTGTTTTGGTTTTAATTATCAGAGGGGTTCGGCTTCATCACCCTAACACTAGCAACAATGTCACTTGGAGCGTTTACTTTTATCCCTTATATTACTGATACCACATCTCAGACCATGTTTGTCTAATTTCATAATTGTTGTTAACTTGTTTTAATTGGATTTTGACTGTCTATCTGTTGTCCATGCAAAGGAACATTGTTGCTTCCATAATGCCTTTTGCTCTCTGAAGTTGTGTAATTGGCCATTGTTTGGTTTAATTACTGAGATGGACAAGGCTAGAATAAGGGTGAAATCTGCAGGTTTTATCTGACTTGGTGCTCTTCCAAACAAACACAATCTTACAGCAGCAAATTGGTACTTCTAAACTTCAAGCACTTTAAACATTACCCAGTCTTAATATAACCACTTGCTTATTTTTAATACTTCTTCAATTAAACTTTAATTGAGGATGGTCAATCACATCTTTCTGGTTGGTTGCTAACTACGCAGTTAATTAATACATGTGAGTAATTATAAAATGAAGAATGCAAAGTCACTTCAAATTGGCAAATATTGGTATTAGGTCAAATTGAAATTTTGACATTGTTAACTTGCTAGAGTGAATATAATGTGGAATTAATCCAAACGTCTCCTAGTTACATGCAGGATTTACTAATTCAATTAGTGTATAATGGTTCAACAGCCAAGTTTTATGTCACTGGATTTTATTCCAGAGGCTTTTTTTTATTCATTCATTGCCATTGTCTGGACCAGCATTTATTGCCCACCCCTAATTGCCCAGAGTGCAGTATGAGTCAACCCCATTTCTGTGGGTCTGGAGTCACATGTAGGCCAGACCAGGTAAGGATGGCAGTTTCCTTCTCTAAAGGACATTAGTGAACCAGATGGGTTTTTCCTGACGATTGACAATGGATTCATGGTCATCATTAGATTCTTAATTCCAGGTATTTTATTGAATTCAAACTCCACCATCTGCTGTAGCAGGATTCAAACCCAGTTGCCCAGAACATTATCCAGGTCTCTGGATTAACAGTTCAGCAATAATACCACTAGACCATTGCCTTCCCGAGGTAAAGACAGATTTCCTTCCCTAAAGGGTGTTAGTGAGCCAGATGGGTTTTTTCCCTGACAATCTGCAACATAGTCAAGATTAGATATTTAATTCAAGATTATTAGAGAATTCAATTACTGAATCTGCCACAGTGGGACTTGAACCCACCCTGAACATTAGATTCAATAAATGTAGAGATGGAAAAGCACAGCATGTCAGACAGCATTTGAGGAGCAGGAAAGTCAACGTTTTGGGCCGAAACCTTTCGTCAGGGCATTACCTGAATATTATCTGGATCAATGGACTCATGATAAAACCAGTAAACCATCACCACTGCCTCAACACGGAATGACCCAGAGATGTTTGTTCCAATTCCTGCATAGCAGCTGGGTCGTTTAAATTGGTGAATTAAGTTGTTAAATAAAGCCAGAAGTTAAAAAGCTGGATTAAATAATTGTGACTACAGATTGGATTTTAGGGGTCCATTATCCCTGCCAAGCTTTCTCCCTCACTGACTGAAAAGTTTGGAGGAAGGAGTCTGCCCACCAGACAATGGCTGCTCTACACCAGATTAACACTGAGTGTAATGGCAATTGCTTCAAGGCTAGATTTCCATCTGCTGTATGACGTAATGGTTCTGCAAGTGTTAATGTGAAGTTGCATTGAGCTCCACTCATTCTGATTATGAAATACAGTCAAGGGTCATAAAGTTTAGAATTACTTCAAAAAATAGGAAAGCTTATGTCAGATCCAGAGGGCTTAGTCGTGCAGAGTTTCTAAAGAAGAATAAAAATTGAACTCGTGAAAGAAGGATCTTCAAAAGAAAACTATGAAAGTTAAGAATGTGTATGAGAAAGCATTTGTAGGTAGAATGAAGGAAAGCTCAAAGGTTCCTTTGCAACACATTAAGAACAAGAGAATCACTAAGGAAAGAGTAGGTCCCATTAGGGACAATGGAGGTAATCTGAGTGGGCCTGTAAAATATGGACATAGTCCTCAATGAACGTATTGAGTCTGTCTTCATTATGGAGAAAGGATGACATAAGTATAGGCATCAGGGTGGAGGACTGTGACTTACTGGAATTATTGGACATAGAGGCAGAAGGTACTAGCAAGTTTACCAGCCTTAAAAATGGATCATTCTGCAAACTAAGGTAGATGTATCTCAGGCTGCTGAGAGAGGCAATGGAAGAAATGTCAGATGCCCTGGCAGTAAATTTTCCAAATGCCTCTCGCCATATGGGTGCCAGTGGACTGGACAACTGCTACCATTATTCCATTATTTTTAAAAAACAGAGAAAGGATGGCTTAGGAAATTTCAGGTCAACCAGTCAAACTTTAATAATGGAGAAGTTATTACAAAGAATTCTGAAGGACAGAATATATGTGCATTTGGAGAAACACAGAAGGATGTGATTACGTTGGAGAAGGTAATCTGAGCTGCGAGGAAATAATTGGATAGGTTGGGATTGTTTTGCTTGGAACAGTGAATGTTGAGAAGGGACCTGATAGAGGTGTGTATGATTAAGAGGAGCACAGAAAGGGTAGAAAGGAATGTACGGTTTTCCATTATAAAATTGGTCAATAGCTGAGGGCATAGTCTTAAGGTAAGAGCTGGAAGAATAAGGGGAGAATGGAAGATAATTTTTATCACTCAGAGAGTGACGGGTGTCTGCAACTCATTGCGTGCAAAAGTGGATGAATCAGAAACTGTCGTCATGTTTAAGCCAATATTTAAACATTTACTTCAATAAATGCTGGCTTAGCCAGAGACGCCCACATCCTATGAGTGAATTTTAAAAAAAAACCTTGCATTGCCATAGTCTCCAGTGTTATAGGCCAAAAGCCAGGAAATGGGATTCATATAATCAGATTTCTGTTGCCTGGCACAGACATGATACACTGAATAGCCTGTTTTTGCACTGTAAACATTTACAAGTCTATTAGTCTAAAAGTGCCTCTTGATGAAAAAGCTCACCAGTGGTTTATCTTCTACCTCGGTTTTTAATTAGACAAGCCCTAAGACTCAGCATCAAAAGGAGGATTGCTGACAGCACTGTAACCGAACTGCCAATGGTTGGTAACCCACAGCCCATACAATATGGTGATCAGGGCATCATTGTTGAAATAACTCAATCTAACAAACATGTAGAGAAACCATCAGATCTTGGAGAAGAATAACCCCTGAAGAAAGGTGAGTTACTTACTTTAAGAACTTTACCACTTTAAGAAGATATAGTCAGCCAGTGAATGGCTAAAATGCTACAGCCAGAAGCACTCAAGGGAGGAGTACTCCAGAAGGAAGCCTTCACTTCAGAGCTGGCAAGTGGTGCAAGAGAAACAATCTGGACTCAAAAGGGAGTATTTCTTAGTAACATTCAAAGACACAACTTTGTGGGAACTGCCGGAGTAAAGTTGGAAATCTGTGAGGTAAAGAGGATAAAGCTGTAACCTTAATATTAATAGCACAAAGACCAGGCTAGAAATACAGAAGGGAAAGGGATAATACAGTGCAGAGCTGGAGGAACACAGCAGGCCAGGCAGCATCAGAGGAGCAGGAAATTTGATGTTTCACTGAAGAAGGGTCCTGACCCCGAAACGTCAACTTTCCTGCTATCTCTGACTCAAGAATCTGCAGTTCTTGTTATCTCAGAAGGGAAAGGGACTGCTTAATCTTCAAAATGTCATTACATATAAGCTCCACAATGCATAGCCACAGTAGAGAAAGCAAGGAACAGAAAATTGACTGATACCAAAACCACAGTGTTTGAAAACACTTAGAATTTATTTGAAAGTCTTGGAGAAGCTGTCTAACAGAAGATAAAAGGTAAAGAGTCTCAAGATTTTAAAAGATTGGGATGCATAATTTGAACCACCTTTTAAGACCAGTTACTCTTCTTGCAAAAAACTCACCAGTGATCTATCCTATATTACTGCCAGGCCCTTAGACTCAGCATAGAAAAGAGAATTAGTGCTCTTGTAACACTATGGTTTCCTACTTCTGATCCAGGAGACTCAGATTCACATCTCACCTTCTCCAAAGGTATGTACCAACATCCCTAAAAATATCTACACCTAACTTGGACAGGCTGTTGCAGTGAGGTGGTAGTGACCTGAACTTTGGGTCAGGAGGTCTGAATTCAAGTCCCATCTACTCCAGAAGCATGTAGTGACATCTTTTTTGAAAGAAGGGAAAGGAGAATTAGGGTTCTTGTAGAACAGTTGTAGAGTCCCTACTTCTCAGCTAGAAAGATTTGTTTCAAGTCACACCTGCTCCAGAAATGTGTGATAACATATCTGAAGAAGTTGATTATAAATACCTAGAAAGGACGATTGGGGGTAGCACAACACAAACTACCAGTGTTTGGTAGCCCAGAGTCAATATGAAGAATTGTGACAACAGAAGTTTGAAAAACCCTTGCAAAGGCTGGAACCACCATTTTGATATTTTAAAATGTGCGGAAATCCCAGAAAGCATTGCTGGGATACAATATTGCTACTCAACATTATTTTAAAGCTGGAAAGATATAAGACTTTTGCTAGTAAATTTTGCTGAATTTAAAGCTTTATTGGAAAAATAAATCTCATAGTATTACCAGAGTACAGAGTTTAAAAACTTGCAAAGAAAATACCCCTGCATTGCCAGAAAACATAGGTTAAAATTCTGAAGAAACATTCAGTCCAACTGAATATTGCTGCATTGATTTAATGCAAAAATATAATCTTGAAGACAATGGATTGCAATTGAGATGTTGTATGTTTAAAATAACTTCAAAGGGATCACTCAATAAATATATTAAGAACAAATGGAAGAAGAAATAATACTTCAAAGGGTTAGAGATGGGCCAAATAGGACAAAGGGTTGGATATCTTGGAGAAAACAATTCGTAAGATACACAACTGCTTCAAAATTAAACACTAAATCTGCAGCTGAACAAGGTGCTACTTAACTGGAACAAAAACAGAAGTCGCTAGAAATGAACAGCAGGTCTGGCAGTATCTGTGAAGAAAAATCAGAATTAACGTTAACAGGATACCATTTGCCTTCTTTATCTGGTGCACCTGAATGCTTACTTTCAGCGACTATCTTGTCTAGTTGAAAGTTATTACTGTTTTCAACTCATTGTCTTTGGGTTGTACCCTTAGAAGTTATGTCTATTGACAGACAGATGACCCAAGCTTATTCTCATTACATTAGAGGTGGCTGGAGCTCATCTCTGTTCCAAATGACTTAGACAGGACGAATTTCTCCTCTCAGTGAATCTGTGGAATTCTTTACCGTATTGGTCAGGTGATGAATATTCCAGGCTGTGATGGATACATTTTAATCAATAGGCAAATCAATGGTCATGGGAAAAGACAAGAAAGTCGAGTTGAGGATTATCAGATCAGCCATGATCTCCTTGAATGGCAAAATGGACTTGATGGGCCATATGGCCAACTTCTGCTCCTATTTATGATTTTATGGTCTGCAGGATTATGGTCTGCTAACTACGCTTAAATGAATTACTGGAGCTTCTATCACATGACTTGTCTTATCTGCCAGTTATTAATAAGCTAACACATCAATCTTATGATATCTTGTAAAAGAGGTGGAGGTTCTAGCTTGTTAGAGCTTGAACTTTAAGTTGCGAGAGAAGGTAAGTCTTTTTCCTGGCTATTTATGTTGGAGTCCTATACTCATGTAAACTTACTGTGTTTGTTCATCCAAGATGCTTTACAATCCAGGGCTGCCTAATCTTCAGTGAGATTTCTCCTATAAGCAGATGCTAGTGCTTACTTCCATGCTGCTGCCATGATATTACATAATATGATAACTGAAAATCTTCAGTCTATGACATTGTGATACTTTCCTTAGCTCTGGTAACATAAGGGCAAGATATCGGTCGCATAGTTCTGACGAATACAATAAACCTTTATTATTGCATCTGGTATCTACACCAGATGTACATGCACATTACAGTCACAGACACTCGTGTGCCTGGTCTCAAGCTAAGCAATATGGATATAATTTAGCAAACGCCTGTCAGGTTGTCATGTGGCAAGATAACAGAACACATTAAGACAGATACTGAGACGTTAATTAGTTTACATACCGTGGTATGGTGATGACATCATGAGCATGGACATTAAAGATATCTTGTGCATCTGCTGTGAGACATAGCACAAAATGTGGGCTGCAGCAGATCAAGAAGGCAGCTCACTACCACTATCTCAAGGGCAAGTAGTGAAGTGTGATAAATGCTGTCCAACCAACGAAGCCCACATCTGAAGAGTTCTGAGGAAGGGTCACCGGACCCGAAACGTTAACTCTGATTTTTTTCTTCACAGATGCTGCCAGACCTGGTGGGCTTTTCCAGTTTTCTGTTTTTGAAGCCCACATCCTTGACTTGAGTGACAGGAAACAGAGTTTAATGTTAAATGGATTGAAGCATGATTTGTAATGGAGTTTCCCAGGGGTTAGTATTGGGAAAGCTGCTTTTCCTGCTATATATTAATGATCCAGATCTTGGTGCGCAGGGGACAATTTCAAGTATGCAGATGACACAGAACTTGGAAGAATTGTAAACTATGACGAGGGCATTGTAAAACACCAAAAAGACATTGATGCTCAATAGAAGCTCAATGCCTGTGGTGTACAAGGTTATGGGGATGTGGTGAGTAAAAGGCCTTGAAGTATACGATGGCCATGATCATATTGAATGGCAGGAGGTTGATGGGGTGAATGGCCTGCTCCTGCTCCTATGTGCCGATGCATTTTGGTAGAAATAACGTGGAGAAACAGTGTAAAATAAGGGGTAACAAGGTGCAGAGCTGGATGAACACAGCAGGCCAAGCAGCATCATTTCTGATGAAGGGTCTAGGCCCGAAACGTCAGCCTTCCTGCTCCTATGATGCTGCTTGGCCTGCTGTGTTCATCCAGCCCTGCACCTTGTTGTCTCGGATTCTCCAGCATCTGCAGTTCCTACTATATCTAAAATAAGGGGTACAATATTTAGGTGCACAGGACCAGAAATACTATGTGCATTGATCATTAATGATGGCAAGGCAGGTGGAGAGCAATTAATGAAGCATGCAGCATCCTGGTCTAGATTAATAAGGGCATGGAGTACAAGATCAAGAAGATGATGTTGAACTTGATCATCCATTGGCTTCTTGAATGCCTTGACTGAATCTGCTTCCACCACACTTCCAGGCAGTGCATTGGAGAACTGAATGGCTCATTGTGTGTAAAAGTTTGATCTCACTTTACAGTTGCTACTTTTCTAAATCACTTTAAATCTTTCTCTCTTGTTCTCGATCCTTTTACAAGCTGGAACAATTTCTCCAAAATTTATTCTGTCAGGGTCCTTCATGTTTTTGAAACCTTCCCTCAGATCTCCTCTGAGCCTTCTTCTGTCCAAGGAAAATAGCCTCAGCCTCTCCAATCTATCCCCAAAATTGACGCTTCTGATTCCTGGAACTATTCTTGTAAAACCCTTCGGCACTGTCTCCAATGCATTCACATTCTTCTTATACAGTGGTACCCAGAACTCTGCACAATATTATAGCTGAGGCATGACAGGTATCTAATATAAGGGAAAAGGATGGTTATTTGAATAGAAACAATTTGCAACTGTGTGCGGAAAAGTCAGAAGTATGGGGATCCGTCATAATGCTCGTTCTAAGAGGTAGTGCATACATGATGGACTGAATGGCGTCCTCTGCACCAGAACACCGCTGTCTTTGTGTGATTCACCAGATGAGAGAAGTTGGTGAGTGGTATTGAGTAGGAGGTTTTCTTGCCTGGCGTTATGAGGCTTCTTGTGGTCAAGAGTCAATTTTCAATTTTCAGGGGTTCTAGGCAAGCAGCATCTCTTCAGGTGGAATGAGTCCAGAGCAAGAGGGGAATAGCCTTAAAATTGAAGCCAGGCCACTCAGGAGTGATGTCAGGAAACACTCAAAGACTGTCTTAAAACGCTGAAAACCTCTCCCCCAAATTGTTAAAGGTGGTTCCAGTAAAGCCCCACAAACATCAAAAAATTATAAGCATCAGTGGAATGAATTAAAGTGCTGGAGTAATAGACCAAATCATTTTTCTATTCATTTGTGGCATATGGGTATCGTTAGCTGGGCCATAGTTCCCTTTGAGTAGGTGTTGGTGAGCCGCCTTCTTGAATCACTGCAGTCCATATGCTGTAGGTAGAAGTACAGTGCCATTAGGGAGGGAAGTCCAAGATTTGAACCAGCAACACTGAAAGGACGGTGATATATTTCCAAATCAGGATGGTGAGTAGCTTGGAGGGGAACTTACTAGTTAGTGTGCTCATGTATCTGCTGCCTTTGTCCATCTAGATGGTAGTTGTTGCAGGTTTGGAAGGTGCTTTCTCAGGAACCTCAGTGAATTTCTACAGTGCATCTCATAGAAAGCACACATTGCTGCTAGTGTGTGTTGGAGGTAGAGGAAGTGAATGTTTGTAGAAATGATGCCAATAAATCAGGCTGCTTTGGCCTGGTTGGTGCTGAGCTTCTTGTGTGTCATTGGAACTGCACTCATCCAGGCAAGTGGGGATTATCCCATTGCACTCCGCACTTGTGTCTTGTAGATGGTATACAGGCTTTGGGAAGTCAGAAGGTCAGTAACTAACTGCAGGATTCCTAGCTTCTGACCTGCCCTCGTAGACACTGTATTTATAGGGCTGGTCCATTTCAGTTTCTAGTCAATGGTAACCTCCCAGATGTTGATAGTAGGGGATTCAGTGACAGTAATGCTATTGAATGTCAAGGGGCAATTCTTAGGTTTTCTCTTATTGGAGATAACCATTGCCTGGTATTAGTGTGACGTAAATATTACTTGCCAGATTTCATCCCTGATCTGGACTTCATCCAGGTCTTCCTGCATTTTACAGAATTAATGATATCAAAGTGTTAATGATATAGACCTTTACCAATGCACACATTAGCCAATAACTACAGGGAATGAAGCTATACACCATGAGTGACAAATAGCCCTTTATTGCCAAAAAAACCAAAAGAACTGCAGATGCTGGAAATCTGTACCAAAAACTGAAATTGTTGGAAAATCTCAGCATCTGTGGAGAGAAAACAAGGTTAATGTTTCAGGTCTAATGATCCTTCTTCAGAACCCCTTTATTGCTAATTGATTTATTCTATTCCAGGCCTAGTGTCATACAGATAGCATCTTGTACTTAGCCTCCGTATTATTTTTAAAAACTTAGATAAAAGCAAAATATCACAGTGCTGGAAATCTTAAATAAAAACAGAAAGTGCCAGAGAAATTCAACAAGTTTTGTAGCATTTGTGGTGAGAGAAACAGAGTTAACATTTAGAGCCTGATTCAGATGAAATAGTATTTTAAACTTGTTGGGTTTGCACATTCATTTTCACACATTCATTTAGAGCTAGTAATTAATAATACAAGTAATCTACAAATATCGTGATAATTCTTTAAGTAATGCCAATAAACTTGTTTAGCCCAGAAAGGAAGTAATTTGAACTGTTCATCTCATCCCCAACATTCTTCAAAGCTTCTGTTTTAAATTTCAAAATCCAAATTTTTATTTATGTTTGATGTTTCCATTTTGCCTCTGCTGCTTAATCCGATCTTTCTGTACTTGTTTGGATTCTAATTTTGTTTAACTCTAATTCGTCCGACCCCTTTTCTCATCATTCCTGTTGGTCACCCAATCTTTAAAACTCATTGGCTGAGGAGATAAACTGTTGGTCCACCATTCATTAAGATTTCCAATGCTCCATTTCTCCACTGTTCCATTCTTAGCCCTCACTCCCAGTCATGATGCAAACATTTTTTAAGCAAAAGCTTGCAGGAAAATAATTCTAATTAATAGTGCAGCCCAAGGTGTCCCGCTCCAGCAAGGTATGACCTATCGCATTTACCAAAGACATCCATCTTCAATTACGGATGCATGTTATACAATAAGTTAGAAATTAGTTTTAACTTTCACTGTAGTTTGTTCATACATGCCAATGCAGAAATTTGGCTTCAAGAAAGCCACCCACTCTTGAATCATCCTAATTTTAAACCTAGGACATGTTAAAACAAGTAGATAACATCTTCTGCAGCTGTTATCAACATTCCTCAGTTAATTTTGGAGGAGAAAATTACTCAGAGCTGAAAGCATGCAATGTTGTGCAAATGCTGAATGTGACATTTCTACTACATTACAAATGAAACCTCTTGCTTAAATACTTTTATGTTGAATAATTGGTAGGAGCTGAAAGAAAAATCTTGGTAGCATCGCGGTTTTCAATGAATTATCACTTTGCTAAAGGTTACCTCTACAGGGGTATGAATGTAATAGTTATATGGTTGATAGGTTAATAATTTAAAAACTCCATCAATATTTCCTAGAATGTGGTCCCCTAAGAGGAGAGTTTGATTATCAGTGGCACAGAAATCGAGAACTGAACAATACAACTGAGCACGATTCTGAAACAAACAAAAATCAGAAATTGCTGGAGAAATTCAGTTGATCTGGTGGCATCTGTGGAGAGAAAAATAGAGTTAATGTAATGATCTTTCTTCAGAAGCAGCTCAGAAAATGTGATATTTATGCTGATGTTGGGGTGTGATGTGGGTGGTGGTTGAAAGTGGAGTGAACAGATAAATGGAGACAGAGTCCAGAGAAAGAGACAGACAAAAGGTTAACGAATCTCTTGTCTGCGTACTGTTTTTGTCCCTCTCTCTCAAGGGCCTGTCTCCACTTATCTGCTCACTCCATTTCCATATCTCCCCCAGCATGCCCTTATCATCAGCATAAATAACACCTTTTTCTCATTGGTCGCACTTCTGAAGAAGGGTCAATGGACTTGAAACAGTAACTCTGTTTTCTCTCCACAGATGCTGCCAGACCTACTGAGTTTATCCGACAATTTCTGTTTTTGTTTATTTCAGTTCTCCAGCATCTGTAGTACTATGCGTTATTTTAAATGCCAATTGTTTCTGTTACTCTGACAAGTTGAAGACACTATGGAGACCCTTGGTTTAGCTTCAGTTTAATTATCATTTCTTCATAAACATGATGTCATCCCAAACTCTGCTGCTCCTCTGCTCCATTCATCTGATGTCCCTGTATTTCAAAGCCTCAAACCACTCAACCTGATGTTTAAATCCCTCGATGATCTCACATCTCCCTATCTATCTGACATGCTCTATCCTTACGTTACTCCAAAGACTCTGTGCTCCTCAAATCATATCCTCTGCACTTCCAGCTTTCTTTGCTCCCTGTAATTTCCAATTGTGATTTCAACTGTTTCACTCTGGAACATCCCTGGATCCCTGCATTTCTGAAGGCTGCAGTAAAAGGATTACAGTGTAAGCAAACGTGAGATTAGCAAACATCAGACTATCTATTATGGAACTTAAAAAGATAGACCTAAGTAGTGAAAGGCTAGAAAATGTGGATGTGCAATACTAGGTAGTGCTGGTACACGAATCATTAAAATGTCATGAATAGGTCCAGAAAATAATTATAAAAGCTAATAGAAAACAGAGTATTCTTGAGTTCTAGGGTACAAGAGGTGGAAGTCATGCTTCATCTCTTCAAAACCCGGGTTAGAGAACAGTTGAGGTGTTGGGAGCAGGTCTGGTTACAAAAAAATTGATGGTGTGCAACATAATTTTACCAGAATGATATCTGGACTCCAAGTTGCAAAGTATAAGAAGTAATTACACAAAATATTGTTGCATACCCTGGAATTGAAAAGATTAAAAGCAAATTTGATAGCTGTTTAAAAGGTATGGAAAAGAACTGAAAGCGTAGATAGAAACTATTTCATCAGGTTGGGAAATCTAAGTCAAGGGGAGATAGTTTAGATATTTGAACCAGACTTTTCAGGAATGAAATTCATAGAGATATTGACACACAAAGAATGGTAGAAGTTTGAAACTTGTTTTCTTAAATCTAGCAACTTATGCTAGATAAATGTTAAATTTAAATCAGAGATTTTTTTATCCAAAGGTATTAAGGGATATGGAGTGAATAGAGTTACATATCAGCCATATCTTATTGAATGCTGGAACTGGCACAAGAGAGTAAGGGGAGCTGGTGTATGTGGGCTATTGAAGTTACTGTCTCATTCAACAATGTTGAATTATTTGACAGAGTATCAGTCATTAACTGCTCAGTAGTTCTGTTAACAGCCTGCTGCAAGGCTCTCGATCTGATTGCTAATCTATAGACCAAGTCATGGTGAAATGATTGGGAATTCGATGCTGCTTGTGAACAGATAACTGCTGGCATAACAATAGTTAATTAATCATGTTAATGAGTTGTGTGTTTCATTTTTACTCTTCCTTTTGACAAACTGTTCAAAAGCTGTCATAACCATGAATTGAATCATTATGTAAATGTATGTTGGTAATAGGCACGGGGAAAATAGTTCCTAAGATTTTCAGAGACTCAGACATGAAAAGAATCATAGAATCACAGAGGGTTTATAATACTGCACAGAAGGAGGATTTTCAGAGTCTATAAAAACAACTTGGCTAGTCCCATTCCCCCACTATTTCCTGTAGTCCTGTTGATCATTTAACTTCAGACATTTATCCAGTGCCCTTTCAAAATCCAGATCCCAGGCACTTGCTATGTATCAAAGTTATTCTAGCCTTTGGCTTCCTTCCAATCACCTTAAATCAGTGTTCCATAGTTTTCAATACAATGAGAAGAGTTAGAGCTATTCTGTCTAATCTGTCCATTTTCAACGTCACTTTAAATCCTCCCCCCAACCTTCTCTTCTCTAAAGAGAATAATCCCAGTTTCTGCAATCTATCCACAAAAGTGAAGTCCCTCATGTCTGGCAACACTCTCCTGTATCTTTAATGTACCTACCCTAAAGCCTTCACATCTTTGCTGAACTGGGCACAGCGGCTGGGATTTTCATGACATGAAAATGGGATAGCCTTCCGGATGTTTCAGCAATCAGGCAGCTGATTGGTTGCCCATGGGATTCTACAGGCATGAGGATGAGGAAGTTCTAGCCATCGAGAGCTGGCCAATCAGTGACTGGATGCCACGGTTGAGTCTGCGTCTGAAGCTGGTAAAACATTCAGTGTACCCCAGGGATAGAGAATCCCCACAAGAAAAGTTAATCTTGGTTTTGGGTGGGATGGAGGGAGGAGTGGAAGAAATGCGGAGGGAAACCTGGAATCCAGGGCAATCAGGCTACTGTCAGTGGTTTATGCAGATTGAAGGAGAGTCAATCATATTTAAGAAATGTAGTCACATGTATTGCAGAAAATGGAGAAATTTCTTAAAAGTTTATTCTTTTATGGATGTACACGTTTAAGGTTTTTGCAAAGATTTGTGTGAGTTCCTGCCAAAGCCAACATTTGTTGCTCATACCTCACTGTCTTTGAATTGAGTGACTCCCTATGCTATTTCAGACAGCACTTAAGAGTCAACCATTTGCTGTGGATCCAGAGTCACTTATGGACAACCTACAAGTTCCCTTCCCAGCCACTTGTCATCTTGACTTGGAAACCTATCACTGTTCCTAGAGTTTCACTGGGTCAAAATCTTGGAACTCTCTTCATAGCAGCATTGTGGGGCTGCATACAGCGTACAGACCCCAGTAGCTCACATATGCAGCTCAACATCACTTTCTCAAGGGCAACTATGGACGGGTAATAAATTCTGGCTCAGCCAGCAACGTCCACGTCCCAAGAGAGAATTAAAAATGGTAAGAATGTAAGACTTCCGTCCCTAAAGGGACACGTGCCATGCATAATTTTGGTCTCCTTTCTTATGGAAGGATAGCTTTCTACCGGAAATAGTTCAGAGAACTTTTGGTGGACTGATTCCTGGGACAGAGATTATCCTGTGAGGAGATTAAACTTATATTCACTTGAGTTCAGGAGAATGTGAGATAGTCCTACTGAACAATATTAGAATCCCTACAGTGTGGAAAGAGGGAGACCATCAAGTCTGCACTGGCCCAATCCCTATAACCTTGCATTTATTATAGCTAACCCATATTGCCTACACATCCCTAGGCACCAGTGGGCAATTTAGCATGGCCAATCAACCTTACTTGCACATCTTTGGACTATGAGAGGAAACCCATACAGACACGGGGAGCATGTGCAAACTCCACACAAATAGTCACTCAAGAGTGGGATTGAACCCAGGTCCTTGGTACTGTGAGGTAGCAGTGCTAACCACTGAGCCATTGATAGCCTGAAGGGGCTTGCTAAGTTAACTACGAGGAGAATGTTTCCTCATCTGGGTGAACCTAGAACTAGGGGATGCAATGTAAAAATGTGATGATGAGCAATTTTTTCCCTTAAAGTTTTGTTAAACTTTGGAATTCGCTTTCCCAATCAGCAGTGGAAGTTGGAGCATTGAATATATTCAAGGCTGAAATTAAACAGAGATAGTAGGAACTGCCGATGCTGGAGAATCTGAGATAACAAGGTATAGATTTGGATGAACACAGCAGGCCAAGCAGCATCAAAGGAGCAGACCCTTCTGAAGAAGGGTCCAGACCCACAACATCAGCTTTCCTGCTCCTCTGATGCTTCTTGGCCTGCTGTGTTCATCCAGCTCTACACCTTGTTATCTGAAATTAAACAGAATTTTGATCGACAAAAATAGCCATGGTTGTTGGAGGAAGATGGGAGAATGGAATTAAGGATGCACCAGATCAGCCATGATTAACAAATGACGAAGCAGACTCAATGGGTTGAAAAGTGCATTATTTATTTCATATACTATCATATTTCTTTGGATCTTACATAAAGGAATTGCCTAAAAAACTGCATATTGCCTTAAAATTGTGATTGCTTCACTATCATCAGCCAACATTATAAAGGGAAATATCCATGACAGTTAATTCTTCAATGTTGATCTTACAACCTCTGGAAAAATAGGCACGTGCAATAGGACAAGATATACATTTTCAATTTGCTGCCTTGAGATGCATTTGAGAGCTGCCACAGATTCACTTAATTCCTTTAAATGAAGGCAAGTTGCTGGGTTTGCTTTGCTGAGTTTAGTCAAACAGACTTTGCTATGTAATCCGCAATAGTCTCCTCTTGGCTGTTAACTTGAATTTTCATAAGTTTAGTTAAATACTGGATAGCAATTCAAACTTGATGTTGTGCAGAGAGAGAGAAAGAGAGAGAGAGAGCGACGTGCAATTATCAAAGGGTTAAAGAGACTGGAAACGTCACTAATAACTGCAACTGAGTGAATTCGCCTCTGCAATTCCGTGAAGGATAATTGGCAATGAGGTAAGAGAATAAATTAAAATGGGTCCTTTTTATTCTTCTGTGCTCAGCTGTGTGACTGAGCTTGTTAACATGTTCTAGCTCATTGACTTCCCGTTCAGCTTCTTACAAGCTTTCTCTTTTTGTGGAAAAAGAAGGAAGGAAGACTGAAAAATAAACAAAACAATTAACAGGGACGTAATCTCTTCCTAAGATAACAACGGAGAGGCTTTTCTGAGTGAATGCTGCAGTGCAGAAACAGGGCCCGGTTCTCATTAGCTACTGTTGAGGAGCTTCCCCCAACCACTAGAACCACCACCCCCAACCCTGACCCTTTACTTTCCCTAGGAAACCCTGTAGCCTACAAGTGCTGTCATCTGGCATGAATGACACTGCCTTCCCACCTTTCAGAACATTGGATAAAGCAAAATGTTTGGATATTAAGAAATAGCCCAGATTGTCGTTAAGAAAAAAAATTGGACATTTGCACCCAAGCTAAAATTTGGGAGCTGCTCAAACTACGCACTCAGCATCCCATTGAGGTCCTTTTAAGATGTTCCAAAAATCAGCTTCACATTTAAACAGTTAAATGTTTAATTCATTCAAAGGCTTAATCGCTTCTGCCATTCACTGAACGTATTCACAATTCAATGGCTTCATTTAATTGTCCTGGAACCTCAGGCTTGGACAAGAGATTATAGCCAAAAGGAGAGGAAAATAAAAAGCAGGACAGGCCAAGGTTTGATTGGCTCCGGGATCTCTGTCTCCCCTCCATCAGTTGTCAAGAAGAGAGGGGGCCAGTAAGAAAGAGGAATTGTTTGTTCATGACCGTTCTCTTGTTTGCTTTTCAGAAGTGTACTGTTTGCTTCTGGCTTGCACTCATTGCTAATTAAAAAGTGCCCAAGAAGCTTTTGGCTAATTTCGCAATCATAATGTTGAGGCTTGCAAAATTTGCCAACAATTGACAAAGCAATCTTCACTGAGAAAGTGACTATTGTTTAAATCATTATAACAGAGAAGAGCAAAGATTGTGAGCAGTTGCAGGAGGGGGTTATGTCGAGAAGGTGGCAGATGGATATATATCACACTAGACTTCAGTACGCTGTTGTTGCATTTTTTTAAAGTTTCAAAACAAACTCAACCCTTGTTCTTTTATAATCACTTTCTCCCTCATTAATTACTGAAAAATTTGTATTCCTCTAATCCCAGTATATATTGTCCTCACTTCAGCAGCACAGTCATGCTTGTCTATACCCGCTTACTCTGAAGTTTGAGTAAATGGTGGACCCAGTCCTAGTTGCTTTGTTAATTATTCCTCATTACTACAGTTTCATTGCTGAGTTAGTCATAGGAGCAAACTTCAGTAAAGGAGTTGTTTTCAATTTCAATTTACACTTGTGATAATTGTCATTGAGCATTTATTGGGGATTGCAACTGGCCTCTTTCTGCACCGTAGGGATTCTGTGATTCTATAATTCTATGAACTTGCTATCACCTGATTTTCCACAATCTCCTCTGCATTATGACAAATCTTTGGAGAAAATAAGTGATTTGGCTAAACTCCCCTTTTATCAATTTGCTGTTTGATTTGTAATGTTTGTTTTTAACAAAATAATAGAACAACTTAAAATATGCATCCATACACCTGAAAAGATAGTGAGAGTATTTTTAATAGTATTTCCCAACAAAAAGCTTGAATAAATTGGAGAAATGGCAACATTTCCAGAGCTGGAGAAAAAGAACAGGGGGATGGGACTGTTTCTACCCATTTCACCTCAACGCAAAGTTGGCTTGCTAAGCTTCTCACTAGAAGCCTATAGAGCTTGGCAATCTTTTCATTCACCTGTGCTCTGCTCAAAGAGCAGGCTCTGGCCCTGAAATCGGCTGGTGCTTTATCCTGAGGTGTTTATCTTGGCAGTGTTTTTGATGGTACTGTTTTGCCATTGCCTTTCACACTCAGGTCCCAAGTTTATATCAGAAGGAGCAGGAATTGAGCCCGATAGAAAATGAAAGACTGGTGTGAAGGAGTGGTTAAACTCGACGTCGTGCTGAGGCAAGGTAAGATTCTTATATTTTTTTTAAGTGTAAAAGGGTGGAGATGGCAGTTAGGGCAGTGGTACGCTCCTCCTGTCAGATGTGGGAAATCAGGGGGCAGTCTAGTATCCCGAACAGCTACATCTGCAGGAAGTGTGACCAGCTGCAGCTCCTCACAGACCTCATGGTTCAGTTGGAGAAGCAGCTGGACACACTGTGGTGCATACAGGGGGCAGAGAGAGTGATAGACACTAGCTTTAGGGAGGTGGTCACACAACAGGTTCACGCAGATAGATGGGTGACTACCAGGAGAGGCAGGCAGGTAGTTCAGGAGTCTCCTGTGGCTATTTCCCTTTCAAACAAGTATACCATTTTGGATACTGTTGAGGGGGGATAGCCTCTCAGGAGATTGTACTAGCAGTTGCCAGACCTGTGGCACCACAACTGGTTCTGCTGTAGAGCAGGGTGTGGCAAAGTCTAGGTGAGTGCTAGTATTAGGTAACTCGATAGTCAGGGGCACAGGTAGGTGTTTCTGTGGCCGTGAACGAGATTTTAGGATATCCTGAAGCAGGAGGAAAAACAGACACGAGTCATTGTCCACATTGGCACAAATGACATAGGTAGGAAGAAGGAAGAGGTCCTGTGAAGTCAATTCAGGGAGTTACGTTGGGGGCTAAGACACAGGACGACCAGGGTAGCAATCTCAGGAGGGGCACCAATATCCTGGGTGGGAGGTTTGCTAGAGCTCTTCGGGACGGTTTAAACTAGTGTGGCACGGGTTGGGGGTGGGAACTGGAACAACAGGCCAGTAAATGTAGGGACTGGGGACTAGGTGTGACTGAGATATGCATTGCACAGAGTAAGAGCAGGCACAGGGAAGCCGCAGGGCTCAGAGGGACTGGAGGACTGGGGTGCATTTACTTCAATGCAAGAAGTATAGCAGGTAAGACAGCTAAGAGCATGGATTACTGCATGGCATTATGATGTTATTGCCATTACAGAGACATGGTTAAGGAAGGGACAGGACTGGCAGCTTAACATTCCTGGAAATTGCTGTTTTAGTTGGGACAGAAAGGGAAACAAAAGGGATGGGGGTGTTGCACTGCTGTTTAGGGATCACATCACAGCTGTATTGAGGGAGGACACATTGGACGGATTTTGCAGTGAGGCATTATGGGTGGAGCTCAGGAAAAGGAAGGGGGAAATCACAATGCTGGGAGTTTTCTGTAGACCTCCCATCAGCCCACGGAGACGGGTAGAGGAACAGATATGAGGTCAGATACTTGAAAAGTGTGAAAAGAACAGGGTAGTTGTGGTGGGGAACTTCAACTTTCCTCTTATTGATTGGGAATCCCTTAGAGCCAGGGGCTCGGATGGAGAGCAATTTGTTAGTTGTGTCCAGGAGGGCTTTATGAGGCAGTATGTTGACAATCCAACCAGAGAGGAGGCCATATTAGACTTGGTCCTAGGGAATGACCCAGGACAGGTGATCAATGTTTCAGTAGGAGAGTATTTCAGGCTTAGTGACCATAACTCCATTAGATTTCGAGTAGGAATGAAAGAGGCCCTCGGGTGAGGGTGCTTAATTGGGCAAAAGCCAATTACATCCAAATTAGACAGGAACTGGAGAATGTGGATTGGAAGCAGCTATTTGAGGGCAAATCTACGTCTGGCATATGCGAGGCTTTTAAAGACCAATTGACTAAAGGGCAGGATATGCATGTCCCTGCAAAACTAAAGGATACGAATGGCAAGATCCAGGAACCATGGATAACAAGGGAAATTGGAAGGTTAGTCAAAAGAAAAAGAGAAGCATATGAGAAGTCTAGGCAGCCTCAAACTTACGAAGACCTGGAGGAGTACAGAGAAATTAGGAAGGAACTTAAATGCGCAATTAGGAAGGCAAAAAGGGGCCATGAAATGTCTTCAGCAAACAGGGTTAAGGGAATTCCAAGGCTTTCTATGCACACATTAGGAGAAAGAGGGCAACAAGGGAAAGAGTAGGCCCACTCAAGGACGAAAGAGGGAAGTTAAACATAGAGCCGCAGGAAGTGGGGGAGATCCTGAATGAGTACTTTGTATCACCAAAGAGAATGACTGCTGTGTTGAGGTCAGGGATGAGTGCGTGAATACTCTAGAGAATGTCAACATATTGAAAGAAGAAGTTTTGGGAATCCTAAACTGCATTAAGACAGATAAGTCCCCTGGACCATAAGAGATCTACCCCAGGTTACTCAGAGAGGCAAGGGAGGAAATAGCTGGGACATTGGCAGATATCTTCACATCCCCATTGACCACAGGTGAAGTTCCAGAGGGCTGGAGATTAGCGAATGTTGTTCCCTTGTTTAAGAAAGGATGCAGGGATAATCCAGTAAGCTATAGGCCCATGAGCTTAACGTCTGTGTTGGGGAAACTCTTTGAGAAGATACCGATGGACAAGATATATGCACATTTGGAGGAAATTGGACTAGTTAGTGACAGGCAGCATGGTTTTGTCCAGGGAAAGTCATGCCTCACCAACTTGATTGAATTTTTTGAAG
The DNA here is from genome assembly GCF_021869965.1 of Rhincodon typus. NCBI lineage: Eukaryota > Metazoa > Chordata > Chondrichthyes > Orectolobiformes > Rhincodontidae > Rhincodon > Rhincodon typus. Next base: position 3,823,465 of record NC_063345.1, read on the forward strand.
AGGTAACGAGGGTAATTGCTGAGGGAAGGGCTGTGGATGTAGTTTGTATGGACTTTAGTAAGACATTTGATAAAGGAAGGTTGGTACAAAAACTAAAATCACAAGGGATTCAGAGTGCGAGACAACAAGGTGCAGGGCTGGATGAACACAGCAGGCCAAGCAGCATCATAGGAGCAGAGAGGCTGATGTTTCGGGCCTAGAAGATTCAGAGTGGCCTGGCTAGATGGATACAAAACTGGCTTGGTCATAGAAGACAGAGGGTAGTGGTGGAAGGGTGTTTTTCAGAATGGAGACCAGTAACTGGTGGTGTTCCACAGGGATCAGTCTTAGGCCCTCTGTTGTTTGTAGTATATATAAATGATCTGGAGGAAAATGTGGGTGGTCTGATAAGCAAGTTTGCTGATGACACAAAGATTGGTGGAGTTGCTGATAGTGCCGACGATTGTGAAAGGATACAACAGGATATAGATAGATTGGTGACTTGGGCACAGAAATGGCAGACGGAGTTTAATCCAGACAAATGTGAGGTGATGCATTTTGGAGGATCAAATTTAGGTGAATTACATTGTAAATGACAGAACCCTTAGGGACACTAACATTCAGGTGGATCTGGGCGTGCAGGCCCACAGTTCCCTGAAAATGGCAACACGGTTGGCCAAGGTGATTAAGAAGGTATTTGGTATGCTTGCCTTCATCGTCCAGGGCATGGAATACAAGAGTTGGCAAACCATGTTTCCTAGTCTTGAAATCCCATCCTAGAGAAAAGACAACTACCATTAACCTTATCTATATGTCTCATTATTTTTAAACTTCTATCAGGTTGCTTCTCAACTTCTGACACTCCAATGAGGAAAGTCCCAGCCTATTCAGGCTTTCTTTATTACTAAAACCTTCCATACCTGGCAACATCCTGGTAAATCTCTTCCGAACCATCTCCAGCTTAATAATATCCTTCCTATAACTGTGTGACCAGAACTGGACACAATATTACAGAAGATGCCTCACCAATGTTTAAAAACAGTTCAGAAACTGATCCATATATTGTTTTTGTTAACTTTTTGGACGACCTTTCTTTTGATATGGGTGGATGTGTGTTATTTTCTTTCTTGTGTTTATTGATGAATCACATTACTGTTTTTGTTCATTCAAGAAAGCCACGTTAAATTGGCTCCTTTTAAAACATAAATTCATTTGGGTCTCGGAGAAGGGGAGGGAACTTTAGAAAATTAGCCTGTTGTGACCAACTGAGGAGGTAGGCGAAATCAGTTCATCCTGCCTCACCCAGGAGTTTTAATGGACTGCAGCAATTTAAGAAGGCAGCTCACCGTTACCTTCTCATGGGCAATCAGGCAAAAGGGTACTAAATGCTGAACTAGTGAGAAACACAAACATCTGAAGAACAAGTAAAACCAATTTAAGGATTTAAGCATAAACAGAGAAGCCTAGGTAAACTTCTGGAAACAAAAAAAACACAGATCCTCATCACCAAGGAAGTTCATAAATCTCTTTTCATTTGTCAAAACTAAACAGAGTTCAAATGCACGTTTTTAAAATAGGATATTAGTTCTGGTAAGGATGGCATTTATTGCACTTCCCTAGATGGGTTGAAGTGATAGTGATACAAACAAGTGGCTTGCTTGGACACTTTAGAGGGCAGTGAAGAAGAGTCAGGGTGATGCAGGGGACTGGTCTCCAGGGCAGCGCAGCTGTCTGCTCTCTGCCTGCTGCCCGATGCACTCAACCTTGTGGTATATACTTTTCCCACCACTGTTCCGGTCTGGTGCCTTCTGAAGAAGCCTAATAACTTGCAGTAAAGTTTTTGAAACTTGAAGAATTTGACTGGTTGAGAAAGTGTTCAAATGTGAAGGCCCGCAGGCTAAAATCTTGATCCGAAAGACAACACTTCTGTTCTGGGTTCAGTAACTCCTCAAAAGTACGAGACACTCTGTGTAACTGCTGCAGTCAACAGGTAAGAAACTAAAAGTTTTGACAACATTGCCTCGCACAGTCACCATCATTGGCATCTCTTAATTTCAAAGAAAGGGAAAGATTTATTTCTGTAGTGTCTTTTGCAATGTCCCAAAGTAAATTGTGCCCTAGAGAGGTATTTTTTGAGATCACTGTTGTAATGTAGGAAATGCCGCCGTCAATTAAGGTCCCACAAAATAAATAATAATATGATAATATTAAATATTAAGGGTGGCAAATTTAAAACAGAGACGAGGAGGAATTACTTGTATCAACGGGTTGTCAATTTTTGAAATTCCTTACTGCAGACACAGTGGACACTGAAGCACAGAAAAAATTAATTAATAAATAAATTACATGGGGAGGCAATGGCCAAGTGGTATTATCGCTGGGGACCCTGCAGCCCTCCGGACTCAATATCGAGTTCAATGATTTTAGGACCTAAGCTCTCCCATGTCCCAATCCCGTACCCATACACCAGGCCTTGTTATCACAAAACCTGCCATTATACACCACCTGTTGTTATTCACTAATAGTCCCCGTTAACAACTATTCAGCCTCCCAGCCTGATCATTATCAACACTTTTTCTGTCCAATTGCTCTTCTCTGTCTTTAGGCTCTACATAGAACATAGAACATAGAACAGTACAGCACAGTACAGGCCCTTCGGCCCACGATGTTGTGCCAAACTTCTACCCTAATCCTAAGGTCTATCTAACCTCCACCCCTACCTTATACTATCATCCATATGCCTACCTAATAGCCACTTAAATGCCCCTAATGAGGCCGACTCCACTACCCTGTCCGGCAATGCATTCCACGCCCCGACCACTCTCTGAGTAAAGAACCTACCTCTGACGTCTCCCCTATATCTACCTCCACTCACTTTAAAACTATGTCCCCTTGTAATTGCGACCTCCACCCTAGGAAAAAGTTTCTGGCTGTCTACTCTATCTATACCTCTAATCATTTTGTACACCTCTATCAATTCACCTCTCATCCTTCGTCATTCTAAAGAGAAAAGCCCTAGCTCTCTCAACCTTTCCTCGTAAGACCTTTCCTCTATTCCAGGCAACATCCTGGTAAATCTCCTCTGCACCTTTTCCAGCGCTTCCACATCTTTCCTGTAATGAGGTGACCAGAACTGGACACAATACTCCAGATGTGGCCGAACCAGGCTTTTGTATAGCTGGAGCATAACTTCACGGCTCTTGAACTCAATCCCTCTATTAATGAAAGCTAACACACCATATGCCTTCTTAACAACTCTATCCACCTGGGTGGCAGCTCTCAGGGAACTGTGAACATGAACCCCAAGATCCCTCTGCTCCTCCACACTGCCAAGAATCTTTCCATTAACCCTGTATTCTGCTTTCAAGTTTGTCCTTCCAAAATGAATCACCTTACACTTTTCAGGGTTAAACTCCATCTGCCACTTCTCAGCCCAGCTCTGCATCCTATCAATGTCCCTTTGTAACCTAGAACAGCCCTCTGCACTGTCCACAATGCGACCCACGTTTGTATCGTCCGCGAACTTACTAATCCACCCTTCCACTCCTTCATCCAAATCATTTACAAAAATTACAAATAGAAGAGGACCCAGAACAGATCCTTGTGGTACACCACTCGTAACTGAGCACCATGTTGAATATTTTCCATCCACTACCACTCTTTGTCTTCTAAGTGTCAGCCAATTCTGAATCCAATCTGCCACATTTCCCCCTATCCCATGCCTCCTTAGTTTCTGCATGAACCCACCATGGGGAACCTTATCAAACGCCTTACTTAAATCCATGTATACCACATCCACTGCTCTACCTTCATCCACATGTTTGGTCACATCTTCAAAGAATTCAATAAGGTTTGTGAGGCATGATCTACCCCTCACAAATCCATGCTGACTATCACGAATCAAACTGTGCCTTTCCAAGTGATCATAAATCCTGTCTGTCAGAGTATCCTATCGTTTACTTCTTACCCCATCCCCCTCCCTTTTTTCTGCATATAAACTGACGTTTTCCCACCCGCCGTCAGTTCTGAGGAAGGGTCACTGTACCCAAAATGTTAACTCTGTTTTTCCCTTCACAGATGCTGCCAGACCGCCTGAGCTTTTTCAGCCACTTTGTTTGTGTTCCTGGTATTATCGCTGGACTGCTAATCCAGGGACCCAAGGTAATGTTTTGGGGACCTGGGTTCAAATCCCACCACAGCAGATGGTGGAATTTGAATTCAAGACATATCTGGAAATAAGAGTCTAATGATGAACATGAATCCATTGCTGATTGTTGGTGGGGGGTGAGGGCATCTGGTTCACTAATGTCCTTTAGTGGGGGAAAACTGCCATCCTTACCTGCTCTGGCCTACATGTGACTCCATATCCACAGCAACGTGGTTGATTCTTAACTGCACTCTGGGCAATGAGGGATGGACAATAAATGCTGCCCAGCCAGCAACATCCTTATCCTGTGAATGAATGAAGAAAAGGAGATAGATTTTTAATTAGTAATGGGCTAAAAGATTATAAGAAACAGGCAGGAAAATGGAGTTGAGGCAGAGACGAGATCAGCCATGATCATTTTAAATAGTGAAGTCGGCTTGAGGCGCAGAATTGCCTAATCCTGCTCCTAGTTGTTTTGTTCTTATGTTGGCTGGATAATCAATATTGGTTAGGACAGTGGGGGCAGTCAAAATAACACCATGGAATCTATTACATTCACCTGAGGGAACTTGGACACCTTGGTTTAACGTACCATTTGAAAGGCAGCATTTCCAGTAAGGTTCAAGTCTCCGGAATGGGACTTACTCTCACAGCCTTTAATTCAGAGCCCAGCAATGCAAACCACTGAGCTCCAGTTGACAATTTGGTGCCAATTATTAGCAATCCAAGGAAAGAGAGAACAAAGCAACTAATGAGGCATCTGGCAAATATCTCTTCAAACACTTTTAAATCTTTAATTCAACCAATTAAATTGGAACAGTAAAGAAAATCCTGAGAGGAAACACACAACAACTGGATTAAAAGAATTGTAAATCATCACAGAATTCCTACAGTGTGGAAACAGACCCTTTGGCCCAACAATTCCACACTGATCCTCAGGGCATCTCACTCAGACCCATCCCCCTATAACCCACACATCCCTGAACACTATGGGCAACTTAGTATGGCTAATCCACCTAGCCTGCACATCTTTGGACTTTGGGAGAAAACTAGAGCACCAGAGGAAACCCACGCAGACACAGGGAGAATATGCAAACCCCACACAGACAGTCACCCAAGGGCAGAATTGAACCCAGGTTCTTGGTGCTGTGAGGCAGCAGTGCTAACCACTGATCCACTGTGCCACCACTGTGAATGTTAGGAAGCATCGTGAAATGGAGGATAATAAAGATTTTAGTTTTAATGAAATGGCAGCTGAGAATGTTGGTTGTTTAAGTATCAGAAAAACCAATAAGACCATAAGAAACAAAAAGAGGAATAGGCCATTCAGCCCCTCAAGCCTGCTGTCCCATTCAATAGGATTATGGCTGATCCAACATTTCTCACATCCACTTGTCTGCTCTTTCCCTGTAAACCCTGATTCCTCAACTGATCAAGAATCGATCTCTGCCTTAAATATACGGAAGGATTCTGCCCCCACAGCTCCCTGTGGCAATGATTTCCAAAGACTCTCAACCCTCTGAGAGAAGAATTCCTCGTCATCTCATTCTTACATTGACATCCCTTTATGCTGGGAGTTTTGCCTGCGGTCCTGTACATTACTAAATGCCAAATGCCAGGGCATTGAGAAAAAAAACCCAGAATTGTTCGCTGGGAATTTATAGTATAATTACGATTATTATATTTTGCTACATACTAAAATACAGTCAACTCTACAGAGGGCAAAGTCACCTGTGGATATATAGAAGACAGCGCATGGATTGAATGTTAAGTTAGCAAGGGTAGCCAAAGAAATAGACCCAAATTAACCAGTGAGATAGTTGATTGTAAAATAAGAAAGGTGAAGAAGTTTCATGAACAGTTGGGAGGAACACAACAAGCTGGAGTTGTCTAGATTAGGGCCATGGGATCATTTGTGTCCATTTGAGTGGTCAGACAAGCCCTCTGTGTGAACCTTGCCTAAGAAACAGCACGAAAACAAAGTTGCTGGAAAAGCTCAGCAGGTCTGGCAGCATCTGTGGAGGAGAAAACAGAGTTAATGTTTCGGGTCCGGTGACCCTTCCTCAGAAACAGCACCTCCAGCATTAGAGGGCCAGCACAGATTTTTGTGCTCCTGTCTTTAGACCAGGCCTTGGGCCCTCAATCTCTGACTTAGAGACAGGAATGCTGTCACTAAGCCAAAAGGATTGCTTCACTCCCCAGCTGCTGAAGCAGCACAAATGCTTTTGGCGCCTTTAATCTGTCGAGTTTTGAATTTGACTCCGCAGCTTTCAAAAATTTGTCCCCGTTGCAGTTGGGAAGGTTTTCCAGGAGCATTGCAGTCAGCACAGCTTGGCACAGTTCAGGAGTGTGCACAGCTGACCGAGAGTCGGGAAGGTGCATCACAAAGACACAAGGAGAACACAGACAACGAACCAGACAGAGAGGGGAAGAGATTCAGCTGAGAAACCGAGAAATAAGAGGGGGATAAGATTCTTTTAAGGATGTGGCATGTTGTCATGGTCTGGAACATGCTGTCTGAAAGGGTGATGGAAGCAGCTTCAGTCGTAACTTTCAAAAGAGTACTGGTTGTGTGATAAAACCTAAAATAATATGGCATTTTTATTGCAGTAAGATGTCCCAGGACACTTCACGCAGAGGACAAATTCTGACATTGAGTCACAAAAGGCAAATCATACGAAAGATTACCAAAAACTGAATCAAAGATGCAGTTTGTATGGAGCATTTTAAAAGGAGAAAATGCTTAAAAGTACTTGCAGCAATATGAGCAGGGAAGTGTGACTGACTGGACAGCTGTTTCAAAGAGCTAACACAACTGTGGCAGGCTGAATGGTCTCCTTCTATCATTCTTGATGAGCCTTTATAACTCACATTGAAGTAAATGCAGGAGCCCGGGATATGGGAATGGAGTCCAAAGGCAAGAAAATTACAAGAAATCTTTTTTGAATGCATTCTGTGCCTAGTGTGTGCTCTGGCTCAGAATGCAGAACACAAAACTTTTCTCTGCTCATAGCCCTCTTTTGCATAATCAAAACGTTTCTGGGGCCTCATTCTACATCACAGTTTCATTTGCACCAAATTGCCAAGTGGATGTTAAAGTCCTCAAACCACTTAAACGATCTCTTGTAAGTAGCTTGATGCATTTGAGGGCGGAGAATTTGGCCAAATGCATTAAATTGCTTAAAGCACATTCCCCACAGCTTACATTCTGCTGCCTTAATGGAATTTATAAAATCATACAATGTATGCACAGGAATTAAAAACTTCTTAGCAGAAACTCTATCTACTCTCAGAGAGCACGATACAATCCGAGGCACACCCTCCACTGCAGGAAGGAGCATTCACGCAGAGCCAGGATCAAGTCCAGATTGAGCCCTGCTGACTTTGTAAAAGGATTCTTGAGAAAATGATTGGCAGGAGACCTGATAAAAAGTGTAGACTCTCACAGACAGGCATCCGCTGCACCTGACCTCTTCTCCTACCTCCCCCTAGCCCCACCTGTCCACCCCCACCAGTAACCTGCCTGAGAATATCACAGCATCCTGGGTTGGTTAGAGAAGGGGTGGATAGTCGGGATGATGACTTCCTTTGGCCTTATCTTGCTTCGCAAAGTATCCAGCTACGGACCTGTCAGCTGTATCCTTCTGTTACCTGATCCAGGATGAAAGGGTCTCCCTGAACCTGCAATAAATTCCATTCAGAGTGTAGCCGGAATGCTCTGCCCTCAGGTGTAAAGATGAGAGCTGCCAGTTACATCAGATCAGATCTTTCACATTGATTACTTTTTAGTGGAGCACACTAAACTAAAGGACACAGAGTCCAAAAACAACATTCAAATACACTTTTACTCATTCCTACCTCCACTTTTCCATATTTGGTTGTTCCACCTTTAAAGTACATCTTTCCTTAAATTCTAACCTTCTGCTGCCAATAATTCATACCATCACAGCTTGTAGGATCATGCACAGAATGACTGCTGTGTTGGTTGACATGGTCTCTGTACATCACAATAATTCATAGAAGGACTTGCTAATGTTTCAGAAAATTGCCCTCATCTCTGATACCTTCACTCATCTTTCCAACTGGAACTGACTAACCTTCTGAAGAAAAGATACTGAATTCAAAACATTGACTCGATTTCTGTCTATAGATGCTGCTAGACCTACTGAGTTTCTCCAGCATTCACTCTGCTTGTTCTAGATTTCTAGCATCTATGGTATATTTTGCTTCTATTTAATTCATCTCCTGATTATCAGTGTGGCCAATATGTATTGCTCAGCCAATATTACTAAAAAAAGACCAATTTCTCAGTCAGGATTGAAATGCAGCTTGCGGGATTCTAATCTGCGAGATAGTAAACCACATTTCTGACCAGCCACTGCACTTCAGAACAACTAAAAAAAAAGAAATTATTAGAAACCCTTGGCATCCCAGTCTGCATTTGTGAAGAGTGAAGCAGATGTGAATTGGGGAATTGGAAATCCTGGAAAACGGGTGGGTTTAGATTGGGCAGAAGATTAAAATTAAAAATAAAAAAAGGCCTGAACACAAAGCACTTGGCACCAACGTTGACGCTAAGCTGTATGGACCAACAATCAGTCCGAAGGTCGCACATGCTTTGCATTTTCATCCAGTTTTGGGAGTGACTGTTGGGCATAGAGGGGCATATGCTGAAAAAAAGAATTGGGAGCATAACCTGCAACTAGCCCTTTCTCTCATGTTCAGTAAATTCACATCATATTCATAACTGCAAACCTGGCCTATATTCAGTATAAAGGTAGACTGACCATTGTCTTACCAGACCATAGGACTGCTCTCTTATTACAGAGCGATGGCTGGTGACGGTTTAACCTGAAGGTCACCACGCCTCAGGCAAGGGTGCGAGTTTGAGGAGGCAGGACATTCACGGTAACCTCAGCCAGAAATCAAACTCATGCTGAGATAACAAAGTGTAGAGCTGGATGAACACAGCAGGCCAAGCAGCATCAGAGGAGCAGGAAGGCTGACGTTTCTGAAGAAGCTGGCCCGAAATGACAGCCTTCCTGCTCCTCTGATGCTGCTTGGCCTG
>NC_063345.1:3833058-3861429 GCF_021869965.1 Rhincodon typus
GATCTATGCACATGGACACCGAGATCTCTCTGCTCATCCACACTACCAAGAATCTTACCATTAGCCCAGTACTCTGTATTCCTGTTACTCCTTCCAAAGTGAATCACCTCACACTTTTCCGCACTGCTGCCTCACAGCACCAGGGACCCAGGTTCGATCCCTGCCTTGGGTGACTGTCTGTGTGGAGTTTGCACGTTCTCTCTGTGTCTGTATGGATTTCCTCCAGATGCTCCGGTTTCCTCCCACAGTCCAAAGATGTGCAGGTTAGGGTGGATTGGCCATGCTAAATTGCCCATAATGTCCAGGGATGTGCAGACTAGGTGGATAATAGGGGATGGGTCTGGGTGGGATGTTCTTTGGAGTGTTGGTGTGGGCTTGTTGGGCCAAAGGGCCTGTTTCCACACTGTAGGGATTCTATGATCTATGAACTGAGTAAAACAGCCATCAATTTAGGGTAGATCTTCCTACAATTGACTTCTCTTTTTAAAATCAACATTAAATACTTTTAAGTCAGAAGTAAATAGATTCGTGTTAGGCAGGGAATCACATGTTCTTAGGGTTAGATGGGAATGTGGAATTTGAAACAAATATAGATCAGCCATAGTCTTAATGAATGGTGGAGCAGGTTTGAAGGGTTGGATGGTTTACTTCTGCTTCTAATTCTTAGTGTGGCTGTTCATAAATGACATGGTGTTAAAACACTTCATTGACTGTGAAGCTCTTTGCAACGCCCTGACCATGTACAAAAGTGTATTTTTTTCTCTCTGGAGCACACTAGGGTTATTGAGTGGGGTTACACAGGGTTTAAAGCTTAAGAAACTTGGTTTAAAACCTTGTGTACAGGTTTTTCTGATGTTACCAATGTTACTATGAGATTCAGATGATTTGATCCAAGATCTGATCTGGGGAGTATTGATGTGACAGACTCTGGCCCTGATGAAAACTCCAGCTGTTTTGGGTGGATGGATACTGAACGAAGTGGGAATCTCTTCACCTATTTCAAAAACTTCCTACATTACAGCAGTGACTATACCTCACTGAGCTGTAAAGTGCTTTGAGACGTTCATAGGGTTGTGAATGTAGCTATAAAATGCAAATCTCTCTTTATTTAGACATTTTGAGAAAGGGCGCCTGGGCTTTATTGGAACCAAGCCTTAATGTAAATCCAACTGGTTAACTATTCCTTGTTGGAACTCACATGTCTAAGAGGAAACTGTTCAGAGGGTTGCATGATCATTTTCCAGTCTCTCTCTCTGTAGTGGGACTTTAAGATTTAGGAAAATGCACTGAGGAGGGAATCAAGAAATCTCCTTGTGCGAAAGCTGCCTCTATGAAGACATTTTTTAAAAAATCCAAGAAACAAGTTAGTTCGGACAACTTCAGGGCCTCAGCTGCCCTATTGAGATTCCCTTCCCTGACAGAGAGCCCAGAGCTGCGTCCTCCCCACCACTTTGGGCCAACAGTTACAATGGCAGTTAGATCCCCACAACTTCATCAGAGACGGACCCTTCCTGCAAAAATACAGTTTTGAACAGCTGCCCTGCTAACCTGTTGAACCCAGCAGATTCTAATTTGGTATCTTCGGTGTCTGAGGCTCGTGCGCAGGTACAGCAAGTAATCAGGAAATCTGATGGAATGTTCTAGATTATTCAAGGGGAATTAAATGCAAGGAGCAGGGAGGTTATGCTTTAGTTATACAGGGCAATGGAGACTGGATCTGAATTACTGTGTACAACACTGGTCATCGCAATTACGGAATGATGTTAATGCAGTTCCGAGAACGTTTACTGGACTATTACCTGGAATGATTGGATTGCCTTATGGGGAAAGGCTGGACTGATTAGGCTGGTATCCTCTGGAGTTTAGAAGAGTCACAGGTGACTGAATTGAAACATATACAATCCTGAGAGAGCTTGACTGGATGAATGTTGAAAGGATGTTTCCTCTTGTGGGGGAGTCTAGAAGCAGGGGTCATAGTTTAAAAAGTAAGGGGTTGTCCATGTGAAGCAGAGATGGGGAAACTTTTTTTTTCCTCAGTGTGTTGTGAGTCTTTGGAATTCCTTTCCTCAAAAGGCAGTGGATGCAGAATCTTTAAAGATTTTTAAGGCAGAGGGAGATAGATTCTTGATGACCAAGGGGATGAAAGATTATTGGGGGATATGCAGGAATGTAGTGTTGAGGTTAAAGTCAGACCAGCCACGATCTTATTGAATGGTGGGACAGATCGGAAAGACCGAGTGGCCTATTCTCACTCCTTGTTTGTTATGTTTGTATTCTGCGAAAGCCTCTCAGTTGATGTTAGCTAAACTCCCTCCCCCCTCCAACCTTGAACTCTACCCTGCCAATGTTGATCTCACAAGCACCTGTTTTCTCCCCCGAATTCAAGATGTTTGGTGAATGAGGCTTGCCCTGTTTCACAGTCGGGATGTCAGATTACGAGACAGTGTGTGAGTCAGCTCTGTACACGGAGGGAGGGAGGCTTTAGGTTCCTTTACAAATTCTTCTTTTTATTTCCCTGCATCCTTTCTCTCACGTAAACCCTTCACTGCTGCCAAATGTTTGCTTGTCAAATATGGGGGATTGTGCTGCTTGTCAACCATTCTGCAGTTGGCGGTCACACAATTCCCCAGCCAGTCAGCACGTGAGCTGTCTCAGGATTCTCATTGACAATTTCCTCTTTCTTCTCCCGCGCCCCATCATCTGACTGCAAACTGGCAAGCTTGTCCCGAGAGGAACCGGCTGCAATGGGATGCTGTTCAAATCCCAGGCCTCGGGTTAGGAGGTAACTGTTTAACTGCAGGGAATTACAAAGTGGTTCCTTTATGAAAGGAGCTGACTCAATATCCTGTTACTTCACCCTCCCGGCTCTTTGTCAACTTATCTCCGTCGCTTCATTCAGGCTATGAACAGTTTGCTGAGTTGGAATGAATTTTGCTCTGCGGTTTGGCAGATGCAGACTTTGCTGAGATTGAAGCCCCCATTTTGAGTGGGGTAAGCTGTGGGTATCCCTCCCAGGACTCACTTCAACAAGTTAGACTTGATTCCAAGATAATCCCGGCTATCAAAGGTCAAGATGCATAACAGGAAGTCACTGTGTTGAACATACAAACATATAAACAAGGAACAAGAGTAGACCACTTGGCCCTTCCAACCTGCTCCCCCATTCTTTAAGATTGTGGCTGATCTGATTTTAACCCCTACTTTATGTTTCTGAATATTTATGAAAACCTTCCATCCCCTTGGTAATCACAAATCTACCTGCCAAGTGGTGGATGTGGCTATAGTTACAAAGCTTAAAAGATGTTTGGATAAGTACATGAATGGGAAAAGTTTGGAGGGATATGGGCAAGTGCAGGCAGGTGGGACTGGTTTAGTTTGGGAACATGATTGGCATGGGCTGGTAGGTCTGTTTCCATGCTGTATGAATCTGAAAAATATTTAAAGGTTCTGCATCCAAAGACTCACAAACCCACTGAGAGAAAACATGTTTCCTCATCTCTGTTTTAAATGGACATCCCTTTATATGTACACTGTGGCCCCTGAAAGAAGAATTGCACTTATAAAGCATCTTCTCCAAAGCATCCTTAATCACTGTGCAGCCATTAAAGCTCTTTTGAAATATAGACACTATTATAATGTATCAAAAAAAACTTATGCTTAGCAAAATTGCATTAACGACAATAAGGTTAATCATATGGCCAATGTTGATTGTGTATTAAATATCAGCCAGATTCTCAAGGAAAACTCTATCCCTGATCTCGTTATCGTCTTGGTCCAAGATGAGATAAATTACTGAAGTCTCAAAGTGAGGTGAGAGTGACTGCCCTTGATACTAAGATAGCATTTTACTAATTATGGCATCATGGAGATGCAGCAAAACCAGAGACAATGAGACCAGGTAGAACTCTCCCTTCATTGAGACATAGGAAGATGGTTGTGGCTGTGGGAGGTCAATCCTCTGAGTACCAGGACATCTCTGCATGGATTCTTCAAGGTCGTGTCCTGACCCAACCATCTTTAGCTGATTCATGAATTACCATCCCTCCAACATCAGGTCAGAAGTGGGTATGTTTGCTGCTGATTACATAATATTCATGTTCATTCGTAACCCTCAGACACTGAAGCAGTCCATGTCTAAATGCAGCAAGATCTGGACAATATTCAAGCTTGGACTTAAAAGTGGCGAGTGCTAGGCAAGGCCCATCTTTAACAAGAGAAAATCTCACCATTCAATGTTATTACTATCATGGAAACTTCTATATCAATACCCTGGATCAACTCCCTTCCCATAGTCACTGTGGGTATATCTGCATCCTAAGGACTGCAGTGGCTCAAGAAAGCAGCTAACCATCGCCTTCTCAAGGGCAATTAGAGACAGTCAATAACTACTGGCTCAGCCAGTGATGCCCACATCCCATTAAAGATTAAAAGAAACTGCTCCTACCCTTCTTCAGATGGTTCCATTTTATCTCCTTCATTCCCCACAGAGGGCAGATTGAGACTTGATTTGATATCTTATCCAGAGGACTGAACCTTTGACACTGCAGCACTCTCTCAGTATTGGCAGTGGCAATATCTATCTAACTGAGTATGATATAAAATGTCAAATGTTGTGCTTTAACCCAATACCTTCTGATAGACAGTTAAGATTGGCATTTTAAGGAGCAACAAACCATTCACAGTTGGCATACTGCTCTGCCGATGGAGCTCAATAATTTTTCCTCCAATATTTTGACACGTGCTTGTGTGGGCCTCTTCCATTCTGGTACTCAGGTGGCTGCTTCTGAGTAACCCTAACAAGGACAAATATCAATCTAGTCCCTGAGTCCTTTCAGTTCAGTCAGCCTATCCTCCCTCCATAGCCAAGTATCATGGAAATCCTGTACTGACACTGGTAAAGAGTTTGTTTTATTTGTTCACTGGATGCAGTGTCACTGGCGAGAACAATATTTGTTGTTCATCACTAATTTCCCAGAATGTAATTGAGATTCAAGTATATCAGTCTGGGTCTGGAGTCACACATAGATCAGTCTCAATAAGGATGGCAGGTAAAGACCTTTAGAGATCCTTTCCTTCTCCAATAGTGAGCCAGGTGGTTTTTACAATAATCAACAGCGATCATTTGTAACTTTTAGGCTAGCTCTTTATTTCAAATCATAGGATTTAAATTCATGGCCCCAAAACATTAGCCTGGCACTCTGGGTTGCTAGTCTAATACAGCACTTCCTCTTCTTTATACAATTTCCATTAGACCATAAGACGTAGGAGCAGAAATTCGACCATTCAGCCCACCGAGTCTGCTCCGCCATTCAATCATGGCTGATAAGTTTCTCAACTCCATTCTCCCGCTTTCTCCCAATAACCCTTGATCCACTTGACAATCAAGAACCTATCTATCTCAGTCTTAAATGTACTCAATGACCTGGCCTCCAAAGCCTTCTGTGGCAGTGAATTCCATAGATTCACCATTCTCTGGCTGAAGAAGTTTCTCCTTATCTCTGTTCTAAAAGGCCTTCCCTTTACTCCAAAGCTGTGCCTCGGGTCCTAGTCTCTCCTCCCAATGAAAACATTTTCCCAACATCCACTCTGTCCCGGCCATTCACTATTCTGTAAGTTTCAATTAGATCCTCCCTCTTCCTTTTAAATTCCATCAAGTATAGACCCAAAGTCCTCAAACGTTCCTCATATGTTAAGGTTTTCATTCCTGGGGCAATTCTTGTGAACCTCCTCTGAACCCGCTCCAGGCAAGTCCATCTTTCCTGAGATATGGGGCCCAAAACTGCGCACAATACTCCAAATGTCGGCTGACCAGAGCTTTGTAGAGCCTCAGAGGTATATCCCTGCTTTTATATTCAAGTCCTCTCAAAATAAATGCCAAAGTTTCATTTGCCCTCCTAGCTACTGGCTCAACATGCAAGTTTACCTTGAGAGAATCCTGGACTGGAACTCTTAAGTCTCCTTGCATTTCAGACTTCTGAATTTTCTCCCCATTTAGAAAATAGCCCATACCTCTGTTTTTCTTACCAAAGTGCACGACCTTACACTTTCCCACGTTGTACTCTATCTGCCATTTCTTTGCCCACTCTCCTAACCTGTCCAAATCCTTTTGCAGCCTCCCCGCATCCTCAATACTACCTGTGCCTCTACCTGTCTTTGTATCATCTGCAAACTTAACCAGAATGCCCTCAGTTCCTTCATCCAGATCCATGTATAAAGTGAAAAGTTGTGGTTCCAACACTGACCCTTGAGGAACACCACTTGTCACCGGCTGCCATCCTGAGAAAGACCTTTTAACCCAGTCTCTGCTTTCTGCCAGACAGACAATCTTCTATCCATGCTAGCACCTTGCCTCTAACACCATGCGCCCTTATCTTACTCAGCAGCCTCCTGTGTGGCACCTTGACAAAGGCCTTCTTGAAGTCCAGGTCATTCCCTCCTCCTCTAGTCTCCAGTATTATTATTAACTGCTGCTCTATATTCAGAAGCAAAATCCTTACCTTGTTCAATTGCTAAGTATGTGAAACATTAGGACTAAATGCTTGCTCACAAGTAGCAGAGTAGCATAGTTGTGATGTACTGGATTAATAATACACAGTCCTGGATTGATTCTATAGAAATGAGAATACAAAGCCCTCTGTAGTAGTTGGAGAGGATTTCATATTTTCTGCTCAAGTGTTCCAGAGACATTATAACACAATCCTGGGGCAAGTGGGATATTAACTCAGGCCTCCTAGCTCAGAGGTAGGGACATTAGGCGATGGCCTAGTGGTAGGATCGCTGTTAACCTAGAGACCCAGATAACGATCTGGGGACCGGAGTTTGAATCCTGTCATGGCAGATGCTGGAATTTGAATTCAATCAAATGTCTGGAATTAAGAATCTAAAGATGACGATGAATCCATTATTGATTATTGGGGGGAAAACCCATCTGGTTCACTAATGTCCTTTAGGGAAGGAAACTGCTATCCTTACCTGGTCTGGCCTATATGTGACTCCAGACCCACAGGAATGTGGCTGACTCTTAACTGCCCTCTGGGCAATTAGGCATGGGTAATAAATGCTGCCTGGCCAGTGATGCCCTCATCCCGTGAATGAATAAAGGGGAAAAAAACTACCAGTGCACCACAATAGCCCTCGGTAGCCAGGGAATTTAAAATCAGCTAATTTACTAAAGCTGTGATTAAGAAGATAGTACCCTATCAGCTATATGCTCATGGAATTACTGGACTGTTGTAAAAACCCATTTTGGTTAAATGTACAAGTGTACTGTCCTTAGACAGTCTGGCCTCAATGTATCTACAGTTTCACAGCCAATGTGGTTGATGCTCAACTGCCATCTGAAATGTCCCAGTAAGCCATTCAGTTTAGCAAACAGGACATAAATGCTACCATTGTCAATAATGCATATATTTTGTGAATGGATGAAAAAAAATGACATTGTACACTTGGGATCAGTTTGAGAGATTTGAAGAGGGACCCTTAGCTTCCACTTGTTGTGATGCAGCAGGAGAAAATGATACTCTAATTAATGGCCTGTGGAGGATAATTACCAAACAAATTAATTCTCTACCCTAGAGAACATGTTATGGCAGATTAGTGTGGGAGCACATCTTTGGCAATACGGCTAAATAAATTGCAGAGTCTGCTCAGTTGCTACCAGGGATATTCCTTCAAAGGAACGAAGAGACTCGATTTCAAGCAGTTGGCACTAGACTGAGACACCTCGTGATTAAAGCAATTTGATTCATTCCTTTTCAGCCAGGATGGATGACTGGAGATAAGTGAGACAATGTACACAAGTCAGGAAGTTGCACTGCAGGCAAAAACCTGGCTCTGATCCCTATCAGCTCTGATACTTGAAAGGATTTCAACTAACTTACACATTAAACATCCGGCCCAGTCATTTGACACTGGTAGGTGTAGAATATTTCAGTAAACCTGCAAGTAAGTTGCATTTCTGCCTTTTTAAGTAATCACAAGGTGGTTGTGCTTTACTGAGGACTGCAGCAGTACTGCAAGGGTGCTTTTTTTTAAATTCACTCCTAAGTGCCCACAGTGCTGTTGGGAGCCGACCGTATTGCTGTGGGTCTGGAGTCAGCACTTGTAGGCCAGACCTGGTAAGGATGGCAGTTTCCTTCCCTCTAACACATTAGAGAACCAGATGGGTTTTTTTGACAACCAACAATGGATTCATGGTCATCATTAGACACAATTCCAGATTTTTAATGAATTCAAATTCCACCATCTGCCATGGCAGGATTCGAACCCAGATTCCCAGAATATTACCTGGATGTCTGGATTAACAATCTAGCGATGATACCACTAGGCTGTTTTTTCTCATTTATTTATTTATTTGTAGGATGTATGTTCTGGGTTTGAACCTCACTATAGCAGGTGGTGAAATGTGAATTCAATCTTTAAAAAAATCTTGAGAAAATGTTGGCTTTGTGTAACTAATGAAGTCAAGCGTGTGAAGGCCCATGGTCATACCCTCTTCTACTTCTTGTTGTAATTGTGCTGTGTCTAGTGGGTCATTCTTGTGAAACGTCCAATTGCCCAGGGCAGGCAATGGCCTAACGGTATCTTAACTAGACTAGTAATCGAGCTATTCAGGTAATGTTTTGGGGACATGAGTTTGAAACCAATAAAAAGAAAATTGTGAATTAAGAGTCCAATGGTGACTATGACACCCTCCTTGATTTTTGGGGAGTCGACTTGGTTCACTAGTGTCCTTTATGGAAGGAAATCTGCCATCCTTACCTGGTCTGGTGTACATATGACTCCAGACCCACAGCAATGTAGTTGACTCTGAACTGCCTTCTGGGCAATTAGGGATGGGCAATAAATGCTGCCTGGTCAGTGATGCCCTCATCCCGCAAATGAATAAAAAAAACATACATGACAATTAAAGCAATGTGAACAGCTGACAGACTCTTCCAACATGGATTATGGATGGAAGGAGTCTCTTCGGCAAAGCCACGTAATGTCTGTTCGAAGGATGTGACCCTAATTTGACAATACGAAGGTGGGTCACGTTGTGGACAGTGTGGAGGGCTGTTCTAGGTTACAAAGGGACATTGATAGAATGCAGAGCTGGGCTGAGAAGTGGCAGATGGAGTTTAACCCTGAAAAGTGTGAGGTGATTCATTTTGGAAGGACAAACTTGAAAGCAGAATACAGGGTTAACGGAAAGATTCTTGGCAATGTGGAGGAGAAGAGGGATCTTGGGGTTCATGTTCACAGTTCCCTGAAAGCTGCCACCCAGGTGGATAGAGTTGTTAAGAAGGCGTATGGTGTGTTAGCTTTCATTAATAGAGGGATTGAGTTCAAGAGCCGTGAAGTTATGCCCCAGCTATACAAAAGCCTGGTTCGGCCATATCTGGAGTGCTGTGTCTAGTTCTGGTCACCTCATTACAGGAAAGATGTGGAAGCGTTGGAAAAGGTGCAGAGGAGATTTACCAGGATATTGCCTGGAATGGAGGGAAGGTCTTATGAGGAAAGGTTGAGAGAGCTAGGGCTTTTCTCTTTAGAATGACGAAGGATGAGAGGTGACTTGATAGAGGTGTACAAAATGATCAGAGGTATAGATAGAGTAGACAGCCAGAGACTTTTTCCTAGGGTGGAGGTAGCTTCTACGAGGGGACATAGTTTTAAAGTGAAAGGAGGTAGATATCAGGGAGACGTCAGAGGTAGGTTCTTTACTCAGAGAGTGGTCGGGGCGTGGAATGCATTGCCGGAGGGGGTAGTGGAGTTGGCCTCATTAGGGGCATTTAAGCGGCTATTAGATAGGCATATGGATGATAGTATAATGTAGCGGTGGAGGTTAGATAGACCTTAGGATTAGGGTAAAAGTTCGGCACAACTTTGTGGGCCGAAGGGCCTGTACTGTGCTGTACTGGTCTATGTTCTATATTCTATGTTCTAATAGCTCCTCCAGCCCCAGAGTCCTCTGGTATTTCTACACTCCTTGATTTTACTCACACCATCAATCCTCTGGCTTTAGAACCCAAGGCTTGAGCTCTGAAATTCGCGCTGTAAATTTTTGCACTGCTCTGTCTTCTTCAAGCATTGTTGGGATTTCAATAGCAACAAATTACGTTTATGAGGTACCTTTAATATCATAAAATGCCCCCAGATGCATCAGTGGAACATTACAAAGCAGAACTAGACAATAATACATGTGTGGAGATTAATTATGTAGATGATCAAATGTTTGCACCAAAAGGTGGATTTTAAACAGCATCATAAAAATCGCAAGGTTAAGAGGCAGAGTGGTGGCATTGCCAGGATATTCTGAAGCTTAGTACCCAGGCAGATGAAGTTCTAGCTACCATGGAAGCAGTGATTAAAATCAGAGAAGTTGAAGAGACTGAAGTAGAGACATTCCGGTATCTCGGAGAGTTGTGGGGCTGGCTGAGGTGACAGAGATTGAGACAGGTGAAGCCATGGAGAGTTGAAAACAATGATGAAGAATTTTGCTTTAGTGGGAGTCAGTGTCGGTCAGACCTATGAGCAAGAAAGTTGTTAAAACTCACATAACCCATGTCATCATCCCCCATATAAAAACAGAAAGCGCTGGCGAATCTCAGAAGGTCTGGCAACATCTGTAGAGAGAGAAAAACAGAGTTAACGTTCTGACAAATGTTCACTGGACTCATAACAATGACTCTGTTTTTCTCTTTACAGGTACTGCCAGACCTGCTGAGCTTCTCCAGCACTTTCT
Organism: Rhincodon typus; assembly: GCF_021869965.1. NCBI lineage: Eukaryota > Metazoa > Chordata > Chondrichthyes > Orectolobiformes > Rhincodontidae > Rhincodon > Rhincodon typus. The sequence goes on from NC_063345.1 coordinate 3,843,782, forward strand.
GTTTTTATTTCAGATTTCCACTGGCTGCAGTTCTTTGTTTTGTTGTCATGGTCCCCAAAGCCTGTGCACCATCACCTTGTCCAGTTTAATGAGGAACAGGCAATAAATATTGGTCCAGCCAGTGTCACTCACATCCCATTAATGAAGAAGAAAAACATTTATGGAGTATGGAATTATCACATTAAAAGGCAAAAAAAGGCACATCAATTGAGTTCCAGCTGGTAGTACTCTTGCCTCTGAATCAGAAGGGAGTAGGCTTGTATTCTGCTCCTGAGTGCATCGAGACTGATGTTCCCAGTGTGGGACTGCAACTGCTGCACTGTAGGAGGTGCTATCTTTTGAGTATGGTGTAGATCTGAAACCTTCTCTGTTCTCTCCAGTGGATGTGAACCTCCTCCTACCGCCCCCCTTGATCATGACCCCACCCCCGAGCACCAAAACGTCATCTCCCAAACCATCCACAACCTCATCACCTCCCACCCACGGCCTCCAACCTCATCGTTCTCCAACCCCGCACCGCCCGCTTCTATCTCCTTCCCAAAATCCACAAACCTGAATGCCCTGGTCGACCCACTGTCTCTGTCTGCTCCTGCCCCACGGAACTTATCTCCACCTATCTGGACTCCATTTTCTCCCCCTTGGTCAAGGAACTCCCTACCTACGTCCGTGACACCACCCACGCCCTCCACCTCCTCCAGAACTTCCAATTCCTTGGTCCCCAACACCTCATCTTTACCATGGATGTCCAATCCCTATACACCTGCATTCCCCATACAGATGGCCTAAAGGCCCTCCGCTTCTTCCTGTCCCGCAGGCCCGACCAATCCCCCTCTACTGACACCCTCATCCGCTTAGCCGAACTCGTCCTCACACTCAACAACTTCTCTTTCAATTCCTCCCACTTCCTACAGACAAAGGGGGTGGCCATGGATACCCACATGGGCCCAAGCTATGCCTGCCTCTTTGTAGGTTACGTGGAACAATCCCTCTTCCGTACCTACACTGGCCCTAAACCCCACCTCTTCCTCCATTACATTGATGACCGTATTGGTGCTGCCTCGTGCTCCCACGAGGAGCTCAAACAGTTCATCCACTTCACCAACACCTTCCACCCCAACCTTAAGTTCACCTGGACCATCTCTAATACCTCTCTCTCCTTCCTGGACCTCTCTGTCTCCATCTCGGGCAACCACCTAGAAACCGACATCCATTTCAAGCCCACCGACTCCCACAGCTACCTGGAATACACCTCCTCCCACCCACCTTCCTGCAAAAATGCCATCCCCTATTCCCAATTCCTTCGCCTCCGCCGCATCTGCTCCCAGGATGAGGCATTCCACTCCCGTACATCTCAGATATCCTCGTTTTTCAAGGACTGCAACTTCCCCCACTCAGTGGTCGAGAACGCTCTCCACCGTGTCTCCCGCATTTCCCACAACTCATCCCTCACACCCCGTCCCCGCAATAACAACCAAAAAAGAATCCCCCTCGTCCTCACGTACCACCCCACCAACCTCCGGATCCAACTCATCATCCTCCGACACTTCCGCCATCTGCAATCCGACCCCACCACCAAAGACATTTTTCCCTCCCCACCCTTATCTGCGTTCCGGAGGGACCACTCTCTCCGTGAATCCCTTGTCCGCTCCACACTCCCCTCCAGCCCCACCACACCCGGCACTTTTCCCTGCAACTGCAGGAAGTGCTACACCTGCCCCCACACCTCCTCCCTCACCCCCATCCCAGGCCCCAAGAAGACTTTCCACATCAAGCAGATGTTCACCTGCACATCTGCCAATGTGGTATACTGCATCCACTGTACCTGTTGTGGCCTCCTCTACATCAGGGAAACCAAGCGGAGGCTCGGGGACCGCTTTGCAGAGCACCTACGTTCGGTTCGCAATAAACAACTGCACCTCCCAGTCGCGAACCATTTCAACTCCCCCTCCCATTCCTCAGACGACATGTCCATCCTGGGCCTCCTGCAGTGCCACAATGATGCCACCCGAAGGTTGCAGGAACAGCAACTCTTATTCCGCTTGGGAACCCTGCAGCCCAATGGTATCAATGTGGATTTCACAAGCTTCAAAATCTCCCCTCCCCCACCGCATCCCAAAACCAGCCCAGCTCGTCCCCGCCTCCCTAACCTGTTCTTCCTCCCACCTATCCCCTCCTCCCACCTCAAGCCACAACACCATCTCCTACCTACTAACCTCATCCCACGCCCTTGACCTGTCTGTCCTCCCTGGACTGACCTATCTCCTCCCTTCCTCCCCACCTACACTCACCTTTACTGGCTCCATCCCCGCCTCTTCGACCTGTCTGTTTCCTCTCCACCTATCTTCTCCTCTATCCATCTTCTATCCGCCTCCCCCTCTCTCCCTATTTATTTCAGAACCCCCTTCCCCTCCCCCATTTCTGATGAAGGGTCTAGGCCCGAAACGTCAGCCTTCCTGCTCCTGTGATGCTGCTTGGCCTGCTGTGTTCATCCAGCTCTACACCTTGTCATATCAAAGATCCCATGGCACCACTTGCATCAAGTACAGGAGAGTTCTGGCTAAGCAACAACAGAAGCACTGCTTATCGGGCCAAGGGAGCATTGCTGTTTGTGGGAGCTTGCTGTGCAGGTATGTCAAATCATTTCCTCAGTTCAAAAGTACTTCATTGGTTTTAAAGTACTCTGGGATGTCCTGAAGTTGTGAAAGTGCTGTTCGCTCTTTTCTTTTAGGAAGCAGCCAAGATATCGAGAATCAGATCAGAGGAAAAGAGGTACTGCTTCTCTCAGTTCTTCAATACCAATACAAGAAAATGGAACAGACCACTGGGGTTTGAGCAGTCAATGCAGATGAAGGTGATCAGAATTCACACAGGCCTCTCTGTTTCAATGAGGTTTTCGTGCTCCGCAGAACTGATGTGACTTAAGCCTTTGGACTCCAACAATTGATGTCACTAGCATGAAAATGTGACTTGTTTCATGTAGATTTTTTAAAAACAGATTACTGTACAAATTATAAAGAATTGATACTCAACAGAAGACCACTTAAACTGAGTTAAAAATAACTTTAGTTTCATGATACAATTCTATTTCCCTCTCTCTTAATTAATTCACAGATATTTATAAAATCCCTAGTCAAAACCTGAAACAACACGTAGAGATGATGAGAAATTGTCTCATGTAGTGAGTGGTTGCAATATGGATTGCGTTACTGAATGGATGGTAGGAGCAGCTTCAATAACTTTCAAGAGAAATTAGACAAATACTCAGCAAGTAAACAATTGTAGGGACCTGGGAGTAAGAGCGAGCAAGAGTAGAACAAATTGAAAAGCTCTTTCAAGGAGCTAACAGATAGAAGGGGCCAAATGCCCTCAGTCGGTGCTGTTTGATTATGTGATTCTAAAGCAATCGAAGTGTTACCTATACTATCATCCAAAATTAGATTGAATTGGTAAATGAAGAAAAAATGAAGGAACAACCTCTCCAGATAAATAAAAGAGATAGATACTGCTTCACAATAGAAACACAGAAACTAGCAGCAGGAATAGGCCATTCAGCCCTTTGAGTCTGCTGCACCATACAATAGGATCATGGCTGATCCTCCAATCTAATGCTTTATTCCTGCTTTATCCCTATTGCCGTACTGCTTTTAAAATCTAGAAACTTATCTAAAAATTTAGAGAATGATCCCCTGAGTCAGTTTACAAAAAAATGTTCCAGTTCTTTTTTTCCTAAATGGGCTTGATTTTTCATCTTGTATCATTTTTCATAATTAATTGGGGAAGCATTAATTTCAATGAGGATCTGGTCCAGACATGTTGGCATCAAGATTGGCAGACAAAACAATATCGTTACAATGGGCTGCCTTCACAGAGGGATACGTCAGGCACATTTCAGGCATGTTCCTGCAAGTGGCAAGGGCACACCAAACAAAGCCAGAGCTCCCTGCTTGATAGGAGAGATCGAGAGTAAGACGAAGCAGTAAGAAAAGGGTGAACATGACAGATGTCACGTCAATAATACAAATGAGAAGCAAGCTGAATATTGAAGGTACTAAGGGAAAATGAAAAAGAAAGTAAGAAAAACAAAGAAGGAGTATGAGAAAAGATTGCCAGCTGATTGAAAAGAGAACCTAGATGTCTGCTGTATGATGCCAGAGGACATGGCTGAGGGTCTAAATAAATACTTTAGTACTTTGCATCTGTCTCTATCGAGTAGGAAGATGCTACTAAAGTTGTAGTGAAAGTGGAGACACTGGATAGACCTTAAGTTGATAAATAGTATATATAGAAAGGTTATGTGTATTTAAATGTGTATCTAAAGTCGACAAGTAACTAGAGCGGATCAGACGTATTTAAAGACACTGAAGCAAGTCAGGCTGAAATCATGGTGGACTTGGCTGTAATTTTTCAATTCTCCTTCAGTATAGAGGTGGCATCAGAGAACTGGAGAACTGCATATATGGCAACTTTGATAAAAAATGTTTGGAGAAGCAACATTATGGGCTCCTCTTAGAAAATAGTTGTCTGAGTAGGGATTTTACAGCCATTTCCAAACTGTATTTGAAATTGTTCACAGAATGTGGACATCACTATCTAGGCCAGCAAGTATTGCCCATCCCCAATAGCCCTGAAGAGTTGAAGGTGAGCTGACTTGTTGAACTGCTACAATCCATGTGCTGTAGGTAGACTTACAATATTGTTAGGGAAGGAAGTTCAGGACTTTAGCCCAGCGACACTGAAGGAACAGAAATATATTTCCAAGTCAGTATGGTGTGTAGCTTTATGGGGAACTTACAGGTTTTGGTGACCCTATGTATTGCCGCCCTTGTCCTTCTGGTGGAGGTCATGGGTTGGAAGGTGCTTTCAAGAAAGCCTTGGTGAGTTTCTGCAGTGCATCTTGTAGTTGGTACACAGTGCTGCTACTGTATGTTACTAAGGAAGAAAGTGAATTTTGAAGGTGATGTGTGGGGTGCCAAACAAGTGAGGCTGCATTATCCTGCATGGTGTCAAGCTTCTTAAGTGTTGTTGGAGATTCACTCACCTAGAAGGGGTCAGTTAGCACAGTTGGCTGGACAGCTAGTTCGCACTACAGACTCATGCCACCAATGTGGATTCAATTCCAGCACCAGCTCAGATTACCACGAAGGATTCTCCTTCTCAACTTCACCCCTTGACTGAGATATGGTGACCCTCAGGTTAAAACATCACCAGTTATCTAATTTTAATAAGAGTAGCTCTATGAAGCAGCAGGATTATGGTGTCTTTACCTTTACTGGGAGTCGGTTAGCTCAGTTGGCTGGGCAGCCAGTTTGTGATACAAAGGGAGGACAATAGCTGGGTTCAATTCTCGCACTGGCTGCCGTTACCATGAAGGACCCTCTTCTCAACCTCTCCCTTTACCTGGAGCATTGTGACCCTCAGGTTAAACCACTGCCAGTCATTTCTCTCTAATGAGAGCGCGGCCGTAGGTCTGTTAGGACTACAGCGACATTACTCATCCAGGGGAGTATTCCCTCACACTCCTGACTTGTGCCTTGTAGATGATGGGCGTTCTTTGGGGAGTCAGGAGGTGAGTTACTTGACACAACGTTCCTAGCCTCTGACCTGCCCTTGTAGCCACTGTATGTGTATGGCAAGTTCAGTTTCTAGTCAATGGTAACCTTTCCAGTTAGTGATTACGAAGTGATGAATGCAGTTGGTAGGGGGTAATTGTAACTATTGGAAATGTCAAGAACAAGAGGGCACAGAATTACGGTAAAAAAGAAACAAAGGTGGCATCAGAAAGAACTATTTCTCACAGCAAAAGGTTAGGAACTAGAATGCACTGCCTGAGAATATGGTCAAGGTAGGGTCAATCAAAACTTTTGGAAAGGAACTGAACCAGCAATACTTGAAGGGCTTAGGGAAAAGATGGAAGAGTGGGACTAGGCAGGTTGCTCTTACAGCTGACCTGAATGGTCCATTTCTGAGCTGTGTGTTCTATGCAATTACAAATTATTCCATAGAATGTTTGGAAAAATATTTTGAAGGCTGGGAGGGTCTTTTATTGAAGTATGGCCACACAATCTTTCTCAAATGCTTTCGACGGCAGCTGGGGTCTTAGCTCAATACTTCATCAAAAAGGTGGTACCAGCAACAACACAGTACTCTGTCTCCTGTGTGTCAACCTAAAGCACGTACTGACAAGTCTGGTTTAACACTTCAATGCACAGGCTTCTCTTGTCTGGTATATTCGTATGTATCAATGCCAACTCATATTTTGATGACAATTGCCAGTCTAGAGACAGAAGCAAGTCTGCAAGATTACTTCTTTTGATCAGTAAAAAAATTGAGCTGGCACGATGATGGGAAATCTGGAAAGAATATACTTATTATAAAGTTATTACATGACATGATGAAGCCAACCAAACTACAAAAAAAGCCAACAATTGGAATAATCACTTGAACATTTTCAGAGAGTCACCTAGATTAAAAAAAAACTACTGGCTCGGTCATAGAAGACAGAAGGTAGCAATGGAAGGGTGCGTTTCTGAGTGGAGGGCTGTGACTAGTGGTTTTCTTCAGGGATCAGTGTTGGGACCTTTGCTGTTTGTAATATATATAAATGATTTGGAGGAGAATGTAACAGGTCTGATTAGTAAGTTTGCTGATGACATAAAGTGGTGGAATTGGTGGAATTGCGGATAGCGATGAGGACCATCAAAGGCTACAGCAGGATATAGATCCGTTGGTGACTTGGGCAGAGAGATGGCAGATAGAGTTTAATCCAGAAAAATGTGAGGTAATGCATTTCGGAAGGTCTAATTCAGATGGAAAATATACAGCAAATGGCAGAACCCTTAAGAGTACTGATAGGCAGAGGGATCTGGGTATACAGGTCCACAGGTCACTGAAAGTGGCAATGTAGTTGGAAAAGGTAGTCAACAAGGTATATGACATGCTTGCCTTCATCGGCCGGGACATTGAGTTTAAAAATTGGCAGGTAATGTTGCAGCTTTATGGAACCTTAGTTAGGCTGCATTTAGAGTGTTGTGTTCAATTCTGGTCACCACACTACCAGAAATATGTGATGGCTTTGGAGAGGTTACAGAAAAGATTTACCAGGATGTTGCCTGGTATGGAGGGCATTAGCTATGAGGAGAGGTTGGAGAAACTTGTGTTGTTCTCACTGGAACGATGGAGGTTGAGGGGGGACCTGATAGGCGTTTACAAGATTATGAAGCGCAGGGACAGACTGGGTGGCCAGAGGCTTTTTCCCCAGGGTGGAAGAGTCAGTTACCAGGGGCCATGGGTTTAAGGTGCGAGGGGCAAGGTTTAAAGGTGATGTACGAGGCAAGTTTTTTCCACAGAGGATGGTGGGTGCCTGGAACTCACTGCCAGGGGACGTATTGGAAGCAGATACTATAGTGACTTTTAAAGGGCATTTTGACAAACTTATGAACAGGATGGGGATAGAGGGAGACGGTCCCTGGAAGGATAGAGTGTTTTAGTTGTGACAGGCAGCATGTCAGTGCAGGCTTGGAGGGCCGAAGGGCCTGTTCCTGTACAATAATTTTCTTTGTTCTCTAAGTGTCACTCACTTGATTGTGAATGATCTGATTTAAATGTGACTACAAGTGATTATAACCATGAATGGTTTAAATAGTGTGTGGAAAGAGAAATTGTTTCCATCAATTGAAGTGAGAATAAAGACATTCAAGGTGATTGGCATAAAAACCAGAAATGAAGTGAATAAAATGTCTTTCTTTTTTGCAATGAGTCATCTGGATTTGGAATGCATTAAATCAGGTAAACCATTTATAACCAAGAAGAGGAGGAATTTCTTCACTCAGACGGTGGCAAATCTTTTGAATTCTCTTTACCAGACAGTTCCAAATGCTCTATTACAGTGCATATTCATGACAGAAATCAATGGACATCTGCAGATTAGTGATATCAAGGGATAGGTGGATAGTGTAGGAAAGTGGTATTGAGGTAGATGATCGGCTTTGATCTAATTGAATTGAGGAGCTGGCTCATTGAATGGATTTTTTGTTTTATTCACTCATGGGACATGGGCGTCACTGGGTACAAGTACCAGGCAAACAGGAATAGGGATAATCCTGGGAATTACAGACCAGTCAGTCTTACTTCTGTGGTTGGAAAATTATTGGAGAGGATTCTGAGAGATAGTATTTATGATTATTTGGAAAAGCATAGTTTGATTATAAATAGTCAGTATGGTTTTATGAGGGGCAGGTCATGCCTCACAAGCCTTATTGAATTCTTTGAGAATGTGACAAAACACATTGATGAAGGTTGAGCAGTGGATGTGGTGTATATGGATTTTAGCAAGGCATTTGATAAGGTTCCACATGGTAGGTTCATTCAGAAAGTAAGGAGACATGGGATTCAGGGAAATTTGGCTGTCTGGACACAAAACTGGCTGTCCAATAGAAGGCAGAGGGTGGTAGTAGATGGAAAGTATTCAGCCTGGAGCTCGGTGACCAGTGGTGTTCCGCAGGGATCTGTTCTGGGACCTCTTTATAAAGCTTTATAAATGACTTGGATGAGGAAGTGGAAGGGTGGGTTAGTAAGTTCGCTGATGACACGAAGGTTGGTGGAGTTGTGGATAGTGTGGAGGGCTGTTGTAGGTTGCAACAGGACATTGACAGGATGTAGAACTGAGCAAAGAAACGGCAGATGGAATTCAACCCGGAAAAGTGTGAAGTGATTCACTTTGGAAGGTCAAATTTGAATGCAGAATACAGGGTTAAGGATACATGGCAGTGCGGAGGAACAGAGGGATCTTGGGGTCCACATCCATAGATCCCTCAAAGTTGCTACCCAAATTGATAGGGTTGTTAAGAAGGAGTATAATGCGTTGGTTTTCATTGGCAGGGGAATTGAGTTTAAGAGCTGTGAGGTTGTGTTGCAGCTCTATAAAACCCTGGTTAGACCACACTTGGAATATTGTGTTCAGTTCTGGTCGCTTCATTATAGGAAGCATGTGGAAGCTTTAGAGAGGGTACAGAGGATATTTATCAGAATGCTGCCTGGAATGGAGGGCAAGTCTTATGAGGAAAGGTTGAGGGAGCTAGGGCTTTTCTCATTGGAATGAAGAAGGATGAGAGGTGACTTGATAGAGGTGTACAAGATGATGAGAGGTATAGATAGAGTGGGTAGCCATAGAATTTTTCCCAGGGCGGAAATGACTATTACGAGAGGGCATAATTTTAAGGAGATTGAATGAAGCTATCGGGGAGATGTCAGAGATAGGTTCATTACACAGAGAGTGGTGGGTCCATGGAATGTGCTGCCAGTGGTGGTAGTAGAGTCAAATACATTAGGGTCATTTAAGCACCTCTTGGATAGGTACATGGATGACAGTAAAATGAAAGGTATGCAGGTTAGGTTGATCTTAGAGTAGGATAATAGATCGGCACAACATCGTGAGCCGAAGGGCCTGTACTGTGCTGTACTGTTCTATATTCTATGTTCTAACATTCATCTCCAACACGAGGGAAAATAACATTGTCGCTTGGCATTCAAAGGCATCATCATCTCTAAGTCCCCCACTATCAACATCCTGAGGGGTTACCATTGACAGAAAGTGACTGGACTTGCCATATAAATGCTGTAGCTATAAGGATAGATCAGAGGCTAGGAATCTTACACAACACAGAACTGTACAACACAGGAACAGGCCCTATGGCCCAACATGTCTGTGCCAGCCACGATGCCATTCTAAACTAATCCCATCTACCTGCACATGGTCCGTATCCCTCTATTCTGTACCTGTACATGTGTCTGTCCAGATGCCTCTTAAACTTTGCTGACACTCTTGCTTCTACCAGCTCTCCTGGCAGCAGATTCCAGGCACCTACCACCCTCTGCATTAAAAACTTGCTTTGCACATCTCCTTTAAACTTTCCCCGTCTTACCTTAAACCTATGCCCCCTAGTATTCGCACTTCACCCTGGGAAAGAAACTCTGACCATCCATCCTATCCACGTCCCTCATAGTTTTATATACTTCTACCAGTTCACCCCATGCTTCCAAAGCTCTAGCTATTACACTCCAATCCGGGCAACATCCTGATAAACCTGTTTAGCACTCTGTCCAAAGCCTCCACATCCTTCCTATATGGTGGAGACCAGAACTTCATACAACGTTCCAAAGGTCTAACTGAAGTTTTATACAGCCACAACATGACTTGCCAAATTTTATACTCAATGCCCCAACTGATGAAAGCAAGCGTACCATACACCACTTTATTCACTTGTGTTGCCACTTTCAGGGAGTTATGGACTTGTATCCCAAAATCCTCCTGTAAATCAATGTGTCCAAGCGTCTTGTCATTTACTGTATACTTCCCTCTTGCATTTGACGTCCCAAAATGCACCACCTCACACTTGTCCGGATTAAACTCTATCTGCCATTCCTCTGCCCAACTTTCCAATTGATCTATATCCTGCTGTATTCTTTGACAAATTTTCTCACAATCCACAACTCCAACAACTTTTGTGTCATTTTCAAATTTACTAATTAAACTACCAACACTTCCATCTTGCAGTGAGTAACTCACCACCTGACTCCCCAAAGCCTGTTCATCATTGAACAAGCACGAGTCAAGACTGTGATGGAATACTCCTCACTTGCCTGCTGAGTGCAGCTTCAACAATACTGAAGAAACTTGAAACCATCCAGGCCAAAGCAAACTGTTTGATTGACACCACACTAACATGCATCCACATCCTCTACCACCGATGCTCAGTAGCAACAAATGTACCAACACACTGCAGAAATTCTGCACAGCTCTTAAAGCATCACATTCCAAACACACAACCACTTCCATCTAGAAGGACAAGGGCAGCAGATACATGGGACCACCACCATCTACAAGTTTCCCTCTAAGCCACTCAATATCCTGACTTGGAAATATATTGCCATTTCCTCAGTGTAGCTGGGTCAAATTCTTGGAATTCCCTTTCTAACAGCATTGTGGGACCACATACAGCACATGGACTGCAGCGGTTCAAGAAGGCAGCTCACCACCAACTTCTCAAGAGAAACTAAGGATGGGTGATAAATGTTGTGCTAACAAGCAACACCCACATCCCATGAGTGAACAAAACAATATCTGTCCATGTGAATGTGTTACCCTTTAAGCCATGAGCTTTTCTTTTATCTTGTTTTTTTATTGGAAAAAATATACTTTATTCACTATAAATCTTATCATTATAAATCTTTATCTACATATACTAAAGCAGTTCTGTACAGTCTTTGTGTATCAAGAAAAAGCAACATTGGAATTTGACATTCCTTGCAGTTGCAAAAACTAAAGGCATTTCTTACTCATGCAGAACAGTATTTACACACATTGAGGCAACAAAGAACTGACAACTGAGCAGATGCTTGTTAAACTTTGGCAGAAAGGCCTCAGATGGTGGTCTTTCCCCACTGCACCTTTGTGGCAGCAGTCCTAAGCTTAAGTGCGTCCTTCAGCGTGTAATCCTGGACTTTGGAATGTGGCAGTCTGCAACACTTGGTCGAGGAATACATTTTGATATGGCATCTTATCAAGTATCTCCTGGATATTCAAGTACAGTGCATTCACAACCTCCCCTCTTTCCTTATGCTATGTCCACTTCTGTAGCTGATGGTGACTGCTCATCTTGAGTCTACTTCTCACCTACCTTTACCCAGCTAAACAATACCAGCAAACATGAACATCAAGGTACAGAGTACCGAGCAGAATTAGCAAGGCTGCTCACTGCATTAATGGGCTTATTCAAGGACTGAACCACCTCTACAAGACACGGACATGGGAGTGGCTCTGTCCATAAGAGAACATGCCCATCGGGAACCCCAGAAAAGCTGGCCCAAATTTGGGATGTGATTATCTACATGATAGAGCTTAGCAACAGTAGCTGGAGCTTCCCAGTTGTACTTGTGCCTAAGCAGGACAGCTCCTCAAGCCTTTGTATTGACTAGCAAAATGCTAATGCATTGACCAGAGCTGACTACTACATGATACCCTGGCTGGAACATTGCTACGAAAGGGCAGGCAAAACAGCCTATATTTCAAAGATAGACTCACACAGAAGAGACTGGAGGGTACCTCACTACCTCATTGACTGCCTTCTCCATGAAAGATCTGTTTAACTGTCTAAACAGAATTCCACAGACGCAGGGACATCTGAGAGAAAGAAGTTCTGTTAATCTCTGTCTTAAAAGGGAACTGTCTTGCTCTTAAACTGTACTCCTAGTTCTAGTCTCTCTCTTAAGAGTAAACATTTTCCCTGTAACTTCCAATAAGTTCCTCTTAAGATCTTGTATGCTATAATAAAACCAATTCTCATGCTTCTAAACTCCAATCTGTATAAGGTCATCTGTTCATTGTCTTTTCTTAGGATAAGCTCTTCATCCTGGGAATGAGTCTAGTGAACTTTCTCCTTCTCTTATCTTGTCCTTCGTAATCTGGATGCCAACACTGGACAAGGAACTTCAGATGTTGCCTTACCGAAGCCTGTACCATTACAATAAAACATATTTTCTCCAATTCCCTTGTAATAGTGCTAATATTCCATAGTCTTCGTTAACTCCTGCTGTACCTTCATATTAACGTTTGTGATTCAAATAAAAGGGCACACAGATTTGTCTACGCACTGAATTCTGTAGTCTCACTCTATTTAATAGTATAAAGCTTCTCTAGTCTTCCTGTCAAAGCAACAAGTTCATATTTTTTCACTCCAACTGCCAAATTTGTTTCCACTCATTTAAGCATTTGTATTCTTGTGTCATGCCAGAAAAAGAAATATATTGTCCAATCTCTTCATCTTGTACTTATCAGGATATTTTGCAAACTACCAAGAAGGGGGAAAACCAACAATTGGTTCATTTCCTCAGGGTAATGCCAATGGGAGTCATAGAAACCCTACAGTGTGGAAACAGGCCCTTCAGCCCAACAAGTCCACACCTAGACCCATTCCCTTATAACCCACCTGATCTACACATCCCTGAACACATGAGCAATTTAGCATGGCCAATCCACCTTAACCTGTACACCTTTGGGCTGTGGGAGGAAACCGGAGCACCTGGAGGAAACCCACGCAGACATGGGGAGAATGTGCAAACTCCACACAGACAGTTGCCTGAGGGTGGAATCGAACCTGGGTCCCTGGCACTGTGAGGCAGCATGCTAACCACTGAGCCACCGTGCCACCCTATAAGTCAAACAAGACACCTCCGCTCCTCCGGGAGTTGAACCCAGGGCCTCACATGTCAACACGGCAAGTACCCTAAGCGAGAATTGTACTCCTGCACCAACGAGACATTCTGCCTGGTTTGAAATCTAAACGCAGCAATACAGTTAACAGTCAATCAACATTAACTGCTGCATTCTCCATGCATGCCTCTATCAGAGTCTATTTGCCAACCAATCCGCACTGTCCACCCACATGAATCTAATTGTTGGTTTCCCCCATTATTGATATCGTTGCATGTTGTCCTGAAACGTTCAAGATACAAATCTTTCAATAAGTGTCTTTTTCTCAGCAGAACTCAAGTTGTGCACAATCCAGTGACTATTCATATCCGTTTGTAGTCTCTTTACCTCTCTTGATCTAAGCATTCTTTCTTGCCTATCTTGGTATTATTGGCAAATTTTGCTCCCATTTTTTTCAGTCCCTTTATCCAAGTCAATTGTAAATAGTTGAAGCTCCAACACAGATCCCTGTGACACTCCACCAGTTACAGTTGTGAACCCAAAAAAGACCCATTTATCCCTATTCCCTATTTGCTATAAGGAATGTTTTAACCAGGCTAATATCTAATGCCATGCATCATGTGCTCCTATCCTATTTAGTCACCTTTGATACATCACTTTATCAAATGCATTTTGGAAAATTACTAGATCACAACTTCAAGTTTCTCTTTATCAACCTTGCTTGCAACTTCCTCAAAAAATGCAAATAAATGAACTAAACATAACTTCCCTTTCACAAAACTTGTTGACACTACCTGATTCCATTTTGATTGTCTAAATATCCTGTTAAAATCTCCATAATAATGGAATCTAGAAATTTCCTTCAGTCAGTTTTCAGGCTAATTGGCCTATAATTTCCTGCTTCTTTCCTTTCCTGAATAAAGGTGTTACATTCGGGTGGCACAGTGGTTCAGCGGCTAGTACTGCCACCTTGTGCCAGGGACGTGAGTTTGATTCCAGCCTTGGGTGACTGTCTGTGTGGAGTTTGCACATTCTCCCTGTGTCTGTGTTGGTTTGCTGTGGTTTCCTCCCACAGTCCAAAGATATGCAGGTGAGGTGGATTGGTCATGTTATATTGCCCATAGTGTCTAGGGTGGGAAATGCAGGGATAGGATCGGGGGTAGGTCTGGGTGGGATGCTCTTCATAGGGTTAGTGTAGACTTGATGGGCCAAATGGCCTGCTTCCACACTGTAGGAATTTTGTGAATTAGTTATTTATGATCCACTAGGAATCTTTCAGAATGTAAGGATTTTTTGGAAAATTATGACTAATGTGTCTACTAACACTACTGCTACATCTTTCAAGACCCTAGCATGAAGGTCACCTGACCCCAGGGGTTTTGTTAGCCTACAGATCGAATCAGTTTGCCAGCACATTTTCCTTGGTAATGATGATTGTTTTAAGTTCCACCTTCCCTGTCAAACACCTTTGGAAAGTTTTCTAATTCTGTTGCAGTGAAGACAGATACAAAATACCTGACTTAATTACTAATCAAAGATTACAGGGAGAAGGCAGGAGAAACATATCAGCCACGATCGAATGGCACAGCAGACTCCATAGAGTGGCCTAATTCTGCTCCTATATCTTATGGTCTTATGGACCAACACCTCAACCATTTCCTTTGTCTCCATTTTTAATTTCTGGATACACTTTCTGGTTGATCAATAATTGCATTAGAGAACAGGAGCTGTGACGTTGTAGACACGTTCACCAAGCTGCTGGGTTTCGTTGCAAACATTTTGTCACCCTGCTAGGTAACATCGTCAGTGCACCTCCGGTGAAACGTCGGTGTTCTGTCCCACTTGTTATTTATTTGCCTCAGTTTGCTGGGGTGGTTGGTATTGCTTCCAGTTTGTTTCTTAGTGGTTTGTACACAGGGTCTAATTCAATGTTTTTGTTGATGAAGTTCTGATTGGAATACCAGGCCGCCAGAGTAGCCCACAAACCAACAACCAACCTACGACAGCTACTGACAAATGTAAAGGATCCCATATCCAAAACCAGCAGAACTGGGGCAATATACAAAATCCATGCAAGCACTGTGAGGAAAACTACATAGGCCAAACTGGAAGAAAATTGACCATACGGATACATGAACACCAACTAGCCACCAAGAGACACGACCAATTCTCAGTTGTCGCACTACACACGGATAACGAGGGACACAAATTCGACTGGGACAACATATCCATAATCACACAAGCCAAACAGAGACACGCCAGGGAATTCCTGGAGGCCTCGTATTCCAACCAAAACTCCATCAAAAACGCATTGAATTAGACCATGTGTACAATCCACCGGGGAACCAAACTGGATGTAATACCAACCACCTCAGCAAAGCGAGGCATATAAATAACAAGCGGGACAGAACACCAACGCTTCACCGGAGGCGCACTGATGATGTTACCTAGCAGGGTGATGAAACGTTTGCAACCAAACACACTGGCTCGGCGAGTATGTCTACAATCTCATCCGGAACCCGAGCTACAAATCTCTCAAAAACTTTAAGAACAGGAGCTGATCAAGTTTGAGTAACAATCTCTGAGGCTTCCCTTGCCCCACTGATGATTGCCTATCTGAATAATAAATGCATTTATGTCATGACTTTCAGAAGTCCTGAACATTCAAAATGCTAGTGCCCAGTTACTTACTTTACTGAAGTCTGAACGCTGTTGTACTATTGAAAACATGGCTGTTAATTTATGCACAGAGAAAAAAGAAACTCCACAATGCTAAATTAGTGACCAGATTATCTGTGCTTTAGTGTTGTTCTTAGGTGGGATCAATTTTACCCGGGGTACTGACAAGAAATCTCCCACTCTTCTTGGAAACTGAGTCATGGGATCTTTCACATGCAAGTTTACAGATATGAAGAACCTATAATGTGTTCATGATATTTTCTCGAAAGTGAGTGAATTTGGTGAAAACAGTGTCACAAAAGCTACACCTGGGGCTGGTAAAAATTTCCAAATGAACAGCACTTATTAAATCCCCAGCAGCTTCACGTGTTTATCACTAGATGGAGCTTCAGGGACTCCAGATTTCGGAATTTCACCCTGTTGATATACTGAACAAAAATCTGGATTCCCTGTGAACAGGGTAAAAGCTGTTCGATAGGTTATAAACAACAATAATGAAAAATAATTAGCAATGCCTCATTGGAAGAGGCTGAATGCATCCCATTTCAATTTTTATATCTTATTACATAAGAGAAGATTCAAAACATGAGAGTTCCTAAGGCACAATGGTAGTTTCTCCGCCTCTAGGCCAGAAGATTTAGGTTCAAGACCCATCTCGCCTGAGTAGGTTGTTGAAAAATATTTACCTCCTGGAATGCACCCAGTTAGCACTGATTTGTGGAACTAAATAGAGGATAAAATTCTAATGAAGGAGCAGAAGGACCTGGGGATGTATGTGCACAGATCATTGAAGGTGGCAGGAGAGAGAGCAGTTAATAAAGCATAGACTGTTCTTGGCTTTATTAATATGGGCATGGAGTACAAGAGCAAGGAGGTGATGTTGAATTTGTACAAAGCACTTGTTGGACCTCAGAATTGTGTACAGTTGTTCATGTCATATTGTGGGAAAGTTGTGAATGCACTGGAGAGAGTGCAGAAGTGATTTACGAGAATGCTTCCAGGAATGATCAACTACAATAACGAGGATAGATTGAAGAAGTTGGGACTGAATGTAAACATAAGAACTAGGAGCAGGAGTAGGCCGTCCGGCCCTTCGAGCCTGCTCCACCATTCAATAAGATCATGGCTGATCTTTTCGTGGACTCAGATCCACTTACCCGCGTTCTCACCATATCCCTCAATTCCTTTATTGTTCAAAAAAAATCTACCTTATCTTTAAAAACGTTTACTGAAGTAGCGTCAACTACTTCACTGGGCAAGGAATTCCATAGATTAACAATCCTCTGGGTGAAGAAGTTCCTTCTCAATTCAGTCCTAAATCTGCTCCCTCTAATCTTGAGGCTATGCCCTCTTGTCCTAGCTTCACCTGCCAGTGGAAACATTCTCTCTACTTCTATCTTATCTATTCCCTTCATAATTTTATATGTTTCTATAAGATCCCCCCTCAATCTTCTGAAAGACTGCTCTCTTTGGAGAGAGGAAAGCTGAGACGAGATTTAACAGAGATTTTTCAAATCTTATGCGGGCTAGATAAAATAGATATGGAGAAGCTGGTCCCACTCATAAAAGAAAAACAGAATAAGAGGACTCAGATTTAAAGTGATGTGCAAAAGAACCGAGGGTTTTGTAAGAATAAACATTTTCATACAGTGAGCAGTTAGGATTTGGAATGTATTAAATCAGAGATAGTAGGAACTGCAGATGCTGGAGAATCCGAGACAACAAGGTGCAGGGCTGGATGAACACAGCAGGCCAAGCAGCA
>NC_063345.1:3861829-3877559 GCF_021869965.1 Rhincodon typus
TGCTGCTTGGCCTGCTGTGTTCATCCAGCCCTGCACCTTGTTGTCTCACCTTCTCAGTGATGCCCAGTTTGGGTTCTGCCAGGGCCAATCAGCACCTGACTTAATTACTGCCTTGGTTCAAACATGGACAAAAGAGCTGGACTGCAGAGTTGATGTGTAAGCTATAGCACTTGACATCAAGGCTACATTTGACCGAGTGTGGGATCAAGGAGCCCTAGCAAAACTTGATTCAATGGGAATCGGAGGGAAAACTCTGAGCTGGTTGGACTCATACCTGTCACATTGGAAGACGGTCGTGGTTGTTGGAGCTCAGTTGTATGAGCTTTTGGACATCTCTGCAGGTGTTCCTCAGGTTAGTGTCCTAGGGCCAACCATCTTCAGCTGCTTCATCAATGACCTTCCTTCCATCAGAAAGTCAGAAGTGGGATGTTCACTGATGATTGTGCAATACTCAGCACCATTTGTGACTCCTAAAATGCTAAAAAGTCTATTATCAAACACAACAAGATCTGGACAATATCCAGGCTTGGGCTGTCAAGGAGAGAGGAACAGTTGCACCACCTAAATGCCAGGCTATGACCATCTGTAATAAGAGATAATCTAACCATTGCCACTTGATGTTCAATGGTTTTGCCATCACTGAATCCCCCAATTTTAATATCCTGGAGGTTACTGTTGATCAGAAACTGAACTTAAATAGCCATATAAATACAATGGCTATAAAAGCAGGTCAGAGGTTAGGAACTCACCTCCTGATTCCCCACAGCCTATCCACCAACATTAAGGCACAAGCCAGGACTGCTTTGGAATATTCCCTACCTGCCTAGATGTGTGCAGGTCTGACAATACTCAAGAAAATTAACAACATCTGGGACAAAGCAGACCACTTGATTGGCATCACATCCACAAGCATCCATTCCCTTCACCACTGACACTGGTTAACAGCAGTATGTACTAACTACAAGATGCACTGCAGAAATTCACCAAGGCTCCTCAGGCAGCACCTTCCAAACCCATGACCACTTCCATCTAGAAGAATAAGTGAAGGACAAGGACAGCAGATACGTTGGAACACCACTACCTGTAAGTTCCCTTCCAAGCCACTCACCATCCTGACATTGGAAATATATCGCCGTTCCTTTACTATCTCTCGGTCAAAATCCTGGAATTCCCTCCCTCACGGCACTGTGGGTCTACAGACAGCAAATGAACTGCAGCAGCTCAAGAAGGCAGTTCACCACCACCTTCTCAAGGGGAACTAGGGTGGGCAATGTATGCTAGTTCAGCCAGCAATGCCCCTGCCCATGAATAATTTTCATAAAACCTGTCAGTGGGCTGGATTGAAGAAGGACTGCACCGAGGAATAGCTGCATTTAGGGAGCTCCACACTGAGGGTCTGCACAGAGTGAGAGTTGCATTAAGGGTGGACTGCACTGAGAGACAGTTATGCTGAGGGATAGGTGCACTGTGGGAAGTGCCATTTCCCCCGTTCTTTTTGTGACTTTGTTTCAGTTTCCAGAGAATACTGCGTACAATTCTGATCATCCTTCAATAGGAAGGATGCTGTTAAACTTGTGAGAGTGCATTGTTTGCTTCTGGTTAAGGTTGTGAAGTAACCATTTAGGTAACTATTCAAAAAAAAAATTATCCTCATAATTTATACAACCAAAGATAGTAAAACATCTCAGAGATAATAGGAACTGCCGATGCTGGAGTCTGAGATAACAAGGTGTGGAGGTGGAGGAAAACAGCAGGCCAGGCAGCATCAGAGGAACAGGAAAGTTGACGTTTTGGGTCTGGACACTTCTTCAGAAATGGGTGAGGGGAAGGGGGCTCTGAAATAAATAGAGGTGGGCGGCGGTGATAGAAGGTGAACAGTGGAGCAGATAGGTGGGAGAGAGGACGGACAGGTCAAGGAGTCGGGGATGGAGGGGGGGCTGGTCTTGGGATGAGGTTGGGGGTGGGGAGATTTTGAAGCTAGTAAAGTCCACATTGAGACCATTGGGTTGTAGGGTTCCAAGGTGGAATATGAGGTGCTGTTCCTCCAGTTTCTGGGTGGCATCGTTGTGACATTGGAGGAGGCCCAGGATGGACATGTCATCCAGGGAATGGGAGGGGAAGTTGAAGTGGTTCGCAACTTGGAGGTGTTGTCATTTGTCGAGAACTGAATACCTAACTGGAGAGAGCCTTGTACCTTTCTGTTGCAGCATTTAGGACAAGGCAGGCCACTTGATTGGCACAGTTTTGATATGGTTCCAGTGTTCTGCTCCACTCCTCTGTCTAGAATTTCATTCTACATTTCCGTCACTTTTTGCTGAAGAAAATGCGCTTTTTCTAGTTTGTATCTATGCTCCTTAGTTCTACTCCTGCCACCTAATTTAGAGTAGAATCTGAGTTAACTTTCTCTATACTTTTAAGAATTATTTAAGATCATTTTGAAAATTATCTCTCAAATGACTCTTGCCAAAATTAAAAATTCATGGTTTTTTTGGTCTTTGTTCAAGGTCCATTCTCTTGGCTCTTGGATCTGGGATCTAGTGGTTTCTTTTCAGTAATAATGCCAGTATTTGAATATTTGACTTGTATCCCATTTGCACAACTGGACCTAATATTCAACGTTTCACAGGGCTCTGTATGGTATGAAAGACCTATATACTTTGACCAGGTCCCTGTGCAGTTATTTTAAAGTACTAAACATAGAAAGCAAGTTCGAACGTTACCTGTTTTTGATTGGGGGGTGCTGGTGCTGAAATGTAAGTATCAGTAAAATGTGACCATAAAGCTTTCAGATTGTCATAAAAGCGCAACTGGTTCCTGAATGTTCTTTAGGGAGGGAAAGCTGCAGTCCTTACCTGGAGTGGCCAATCTGAGACTTCAAACCACACTGGTTCAGTTATTTCTAAAAATAAATTTTGTTGATTAAGTTTATAAAAGTGACCATTTGATTTTGATATCCCGTCAAGTGCAAAAACAAATCAATTTCTCTCAAGCAGCTTGCTGACTACATTTTTGTGCAAAGAGGGATTTAGAAAGAATGCTTTTGCTCAGAGCAATGTAATAACTCAGTGGTTAGCACTGCTGCTTCACAGCCCAGGGACCTGGGTTCGATGCCACCTTTGGGTGATAGTCTGTGTGGAGTTTGCACATTCTCCCCACGTCTGTGTGGGTTTCCTCCCACAGTCCAAAGATTTGTGGGGCTAGGTGGATTAGCCATGCTAAATTGCCCGTAGTGTCCAGGGATATGCAGACTAGGCAGGTTAGCCGTGGGAAATGAGTTAAAGGGACAAGATGGGGGTGGGGGGGAGGGCGGGTCAGGATTGGATGCCCTTTGGAGGATTTGATGGGCCAAATGGCCTGCTTCCATGTTTTAGGGATTCTATGATTCAGAGCATAATGAGTATTTCAAATTCACAGTCTGAATAGGTAGTAGATTTGGGAGCCACCATAACATTGAGATGGCTAAGAATAGATTTGAAACAAACTCTCAAAATCACGAGGGGTCTGAAGAGCATAGATAGGGAGAACCTGTTTCCATTTATAAACAAAGCAGAGAGCACAGAGTCATGGAAATATACAGCATGGAAACAGACCCTTCGGTCCAACTTGTCGATGCCGACCAGAAAACCTGTATAAATCTAGTCCCATTTGGTCCATATCCCTCTAAACCCTTCCTATTCATTTACTCACACATTTTAAATGTTGTAACTGTACCAGCCGCCACCACTTCCTCGAGCAGCTCATTTCATACAGCACCACCTTCTGCATGAAATAGTCACCCCTTAGGTCCCTTTTATATCTTTCCCCTCTCACCTTAAACCTACGTCCTCTAGTTTTGGACTCCTCTATCCAGGGATAAGACCTTGTCAATTTACCCTATCCATGCCCCTCATGATTTTATAAACCTCAATAAGGTTACCCTTCAGCTTCTGACACACCAGGGAAAATAGCCCCAGTCTATCCAGCCTCTCCCTATAGCTCAAACCCTCCAACCCTGGCAACATCTTTGTAAATCTTTTCTGAACCCTTTCTGGTTTCACAACATCCTTCCTATAGCAGGGAGACGAGAATTGGCACATAATACTCCAAAAGATTTAAGTTCTGAATTTTTAAAAAAGAGCAAATTAATTTGAAAAGGCAGGCAAGAGCTAATCAGAATTATAGAATCCATACAGTGTAGAAGCAGACCATTCGGCCCATCATGTCCACATTAGAACAAGGTAACTCTGAAGAATTAAACTGCATTGATTTCAATGAAAGGCGTCTTACAGTTAAGACAGATGAACTTAGGACATGTATGGGAACATGAGACTGAGACATCATAGTTATTACAGAAACATGGCTGAGGGAGGGATAGAACTGACAGCTCAATGTTCCAGGGTTTACATGTTACAGGAAGGATTGAAAAAGAGGCAAGAGAAGAGAGGGAATGGCATTTTTGATTAAGACAAACATCACTGCTGTACTCAGTGAGGATATTTCTGAGATATCGTCCAGTGAATCGATATGGGTGGAACTCAGAAATAAAAAGGGGATGATCACCTTGATGGAATTGTATGATAGACACCCAATAGACTGAGGAAAATTTAGGAACAAATATGTAGAGACATCTCAGATATATGTAAGAATAATAAGATTGTAATAGTAGGGGTTTTAACTTTCCAAACATAGATGGTAAGGAATTTGTTAAATATGTTCAAGAAAATTTTCTTTCTAAAAATAGATGTACCTACTAGACAAGGAGCAAATCTTGACCTTCTCTTGGAAAAAAGGCAGGGCAAGTGACTGACGTGCTTGAGGGGGAGCACTTTGGGATCAGTGATCATAATTCTATTAGTTTTAAAATAGTTATCGAAAAGGATAAGCCTTGTTTAAAAGATAAAGTTCTTAATTGGAGTAAGGAAAATTTTGATGGTATGAGACAGGAACTTTCAAGAGTTGATTGGAGCAGACTGTTCACAGGTAAAGGGACGACTAGCAAGTGAGAGGCTTTCAAAAGTGAGATAACAAGAGTTCAGAGGCATTATGTTCCTGTTAGAGTGAAGGGTAAGGCTGTGCAGAACTGGGAACAATGAACAAATAAAGATATTGAGGCTCTGGCCACGAATAAAAATGAATCATACATTAGGTACAGATGATTGGGATCAAGGGAACATTTTGAAGAATATAAGGGGTGCAGTGGCATTTTTAAGAGGGAAATCAGGAGGGCAAAAAGAGGACATGGGATAGCCTTGAAAGATAAGGCAAAGGATAATCCAAAGAAATTCTACAAGAACATTAAGCGCAAAAGAGCAACTGGGGAGAGAATATGGCCCCTTAAAGATCAATGAGGTCATCTATGTGGGGAACCAGGTGATGGAAGAGATCTAAATGAATATTTCACAACAGTTTTTACTGTGCAGAAAGAAATAGAGGCTAGAGAATTTGGGAAATAAATATTGATGTTTTGAAAACAGTTCACATTACAGAAGAGGAAGTGCTGGAGGTCTTAAAAAACATAAAAGTAGATAACTCTCTGGGATCTGATCAAGTGTATCCCAGGATGTTGTGGGAAGTTAAGGGAAGAAATTGCTGGATACCCTAGCAGAGATATTTGTATCATCTACAGCTATGGGTGTGGTGCCGAAGGACAGGAGGGAAGTACCTGTATTTGACAAAGACTATAAGGAGAAGTCTGAGAACTATAGGCCTGTGAGTGTGACATCAGTAGTAGGTAAGTTGGAGGGGTTTCTGAGAGATAGTATTTGCATGCATTTGGATTGATTAGGGATAGTCAGCATGGCTTTGTGTGAGGGAAATTGTGTCTCCCAGCCTGATGGAGTATTTTGAGGATGTAACCAAAAATACTGATGAGTTCAGAATGGTAGACATTGTCTACATGGTCTTTAATAAAGCCCTTGACAAGGCTCTGCGTGGTAGACTAATTAGTAAAGTTAGATCACATAGGATTCAGGGAGAGCTCGCCAACTGGATACAGAATTGGCTGGACATTAGGAGTCAGAGGGTGGTGGTGGAGGGTTGTTGTCTGGACTGGAGGCCTGTGACCAGTGGTGTTTCACAGGGTTCAGTGCTGGGTCCACTGTTGTTTGTAATGTATATAAATGATCTGGATGAGAATTTATGAGGTATACCTAGTAAAATTAGAGATTTCATGGACAGTGAAGAAGGTAATCTCATATCACCAAGGGAACTTGAACATTTGGGCCAATGATCTGAGGACTAACAGGTGAAATTAATTTGGATAAATGTGAGATATTGCATTTTGTGAAAATGAACAAGGGCAAGATTTATACAGTTAATGGTGGGGCCTTGGGTAGTGTTGTCGAACAGAGAGACCAGGGGTTGAGGTACACAGCTCTTTGAAACTTGCATCACAGATAGGGTGGTTAGCAAAGTGTTTAGCACACTTACCTTCATTGCTCAGACATTTGAATATAGGAGTTGGGACGTCATATTGAGGTTGTACAGGATGTTGGTGAGGCCTCTTCTGGAATACTGTGTGAAGTTCTGGTTGCCCTGTTATAGGAAGGATATTTTTAAATTAACTCCTGAGATGGTTCAGAAAAGACTTACCAGAATTTGCTGGGACTGGAGAGTTTGAGTTACAAGGAGAAGCTGGATAGGTGGGACTTTTATCACTGTAACATGGGAGGTTGAGGATTTTATAAAATCATGAAGGGCATTGATAAGGTGAATAGCAAAGGTCTTTTCCCTAGGGTGGGTGAATTCAAAACCACAGAGAATATTTTTAAGTGAGTAGAGGAAGAGTTAAAAGAACTCAAGGGGCAACATTTTCATATAGAGGATGGTTCGAGTGTGGAATGAATTGCCAAAGGAAGTGTAGATGCAGGTGCAGTTACAACATTTAAAAGGCATTTGGATAGGTACATGAATAAGAAAGGTTCAGAGAGATATGGGTCAAACACAGAATTTGGGAAATTTGGTTGGAACGGATGAATTGGACTGAAGGCTCTGCTTCCATACTATGTGACTCTATGACTCTGAGATTCTATATGCAAAAAAACATTCACTCAAAGTGAATAATTAGGGGATGGAATGCACTGCCTGGAAATGTGGCAAATCTGGAAAACTTCCTCTAGAAGTTCATTCCACGCATGAACCACTCTCTGTGGAAGAAATTTGCCCCTCATGTCTTTTTCAAATCTTTCTCCTCTCACCTTAAAATAGTGAGTCTATTCTAGTCTTTAAATCCCCCACTCTAGGGAAAAGACACCTGCCATTCACATTATCCATTATTCCTCATGATTTTATAAACCTCAATAAGGTCACTCCTCAACCTCCTATGCTCCAGCGAAAAAGGTCCCAGCCTATCAGCCTCTCCTTAAAGCTCCAACCCTCCAGTCCCAGCAACATCCTGGTAAATCTTTTCTGAAACCTCTCCAGCTTACATGAAGTGAATATCGTTAGTTGACCCATTATATTTGACATTGGCTGTTGCTTTGTACTGAGACAGAGCTGCTGCCTCTCCAACTCCCTCAAGTGTAGGCAGAAACAGAAAATAGGGTGTAGGCCATTCAGACTACTCCACCATTCAACATGATCCATACTGATTACCCACCTCAGTGAGCTGTTCCCACTTTCTCTTTAGTACCATTAGCCCTAAGAACTGGATCTATACTCCTTAGAATCCCTACAGTGTGGAAACAGGCCCTTCAGCACAACAAGGCCACACCAACCCTTGGAGCATCCCAACCAGACCCATCTGCCTATAACCCACAAATCCCTGAACATTACAGGCAATTTAACATGGCCAATCCACCTAACCTACACATCTTTGGACTGTGGGAGGAAACCAGAGCACCCAGTAGAAAACCACACAGACACAGGGAGAACATGCAAACTCCACACAGACAGTCACCCAAGGATGGAATTGAACCCTGGTCCCTAATGCTGTGAGGCAGCAGTGCTAACCACTGAGCCACCATGCCACCCCTTCTTGGGAGCACTGAAAGTTTTGCATTCAACCATTTTCTGTGGTGAAGAATTCAACATCATTCAGCCTAGACACCATATAGTAACCAACTGAATGATGTTGGTTCTGAAGAAGAGCCATATTAGACATGAAACATTAACTCTGTCTCTCTGGCATTCTTTGTTTTTATTTGAGATTTCCAGCATCTGCAATATTTAGCATTTATTTCAATGTATGAGGTTATCCTGAAGAGGAACACATTCAATACGGGACAGCTGATACTTCACCATCGGTGGAATTCACGTTCTGGCCTTGCCAGTAACACTTGGCTTCATATCAGATACTTCCCAGAGTGAAAAACGAACAAAACCGAATCCTCTCGTCCTGCGTTCTCCAAATTGGAGCCCAGGTGCATTTGTTTCCAAGTCTTACCCTTCTTTCTCTTCTGGCTTAACATTGTAGCATCTCGTCGAACGTCAGCAACAATTAAAGACTGGAGCTCGGGTGAAAGCGGGGAACTTAACGTTGAGCAGAAAAACCTCAGTGACTCCAGGGGGCGAGAAGTTGCAACAACATTTGCTTTTAAACCAACGCGCTTGTCAAGGAGAGAACATAAAACTCAAGCAGTACACCAATAGATGTTATGGGTTTAGCGAAAATTAGACTGAAATTACATTTGGCTTTTCAGCCAAATTGGAGATTAAAGGGGAAGATTGTCGCTTTGAATTCGAGGAGGAGCTAATTTCAAAAACAAAAGTTTTCCATTTAAACTGAGTTTTGTTTTGTCTGGTTTAGGGGTAAATAAATACAAGTGTTGATACTATTTTTAATTTCCTTTCCTCCTCCGAGCATGGATTTTGAGTGGAATCAGTGATGATTTCTCTCTTTCTGTGTGTGTCAAGAGAAGTTGACATGGTGTGTGAATGCTGTGCTCGGCTCACTGCACGATCAGCAGCTGGTGTCCCACTCCCAGTCCCACGCTTCCCAAACTTCTACGATTGACAGCTGGTTGATAAACTCGTGTCTTGCTCGGAGAGCTGCCTATTGTGGGGAAGCAGCTGACAGCGTTTTTAACTCCCCCTGCTATTTGCTTTCTCCCGCATGCATTATTCAGAAGCGCGTGAACAGACCAAGAGACCCTTTTATTCACTAAATCCACATTAAAAGAATCCAATAGAGTTTGGGGGGGTGGGTGCTGGTGGGTGAACTGTTGCTGGTAAGCTTATTTTTAGCTTCTCACACAAATAAAAAAGACAAAAAGGCTACAATTCCTCTACTTCCACAGAAGTGTTTTACTTTTTTTCCGAAACGTATTAAAGATTTTATTTACAAATATTACTGTTCAGCGGCTTGTCAATATCTTCATGTACAAACCGTGCCCTGGTTACTCAGACACTGAGTCTTTGTTCAAAATGCTGAAAGCTAATTTCAAACCCAACGTTCAAGTTATCCACCCCAGGTCTTGGGGAGGGGAGGGGTGGAATTAACGTTAAAGACAAGAAATGTCTCCTATTTCTGAGCTTGGTGGGAATGCAACTTATTTTTTTTTAAAGCAGATTTTTTCATCCCTTCTTTCTGAATAGAAACTAATTACTTTTATATTTGATTTCAGGCCATCAGGTGAAGGGAGAAAGATGAGGGAATATAAATCACTGGGGGAAAATAAATTACTTGGAAAAGAGACAGGCAACTGATGAGTTCGAAAAGGGACCTTTCGTTTTCTCTCGCGATTAATTTGATGGCATTATTACATTTTTGTTTTAGAAAAATCGCCGAATTTCTGAACTTGTAGAGTGAATAATGCATCAGTTTTATGAAGGGGAGCGATTTCCAAACTACTGGTTTTGATGTGAGAGATTTGGAAAGTATGCTCATAAGAGTTTAATAATGCCAAGTGTTTTAATAAACTATTGTTTCATCGCTCAGATGCGCTACTCTTTTTTTAAGCGCATCTAAGCATGAAATTGGTTTAATGTAGCAGAAAGCTATAAAGTACGAATCTCCACAACTAATGTGGTAGCAGTTCACTTGCGGCCACTCTCAAAGTTCCCATCCAACTGTGGAACCGCTCCATGAGAGATGTTTTTTTTTAAATCTGCACAGCACAATCAATTTTATTTACCTTTCTTCCATTATTCACAAGATCATCAGTTGCAAAGAGACTTCTACCCATCACAGAAACTCGCAACAAAAGCTCCAAAAAAAATAACTTTCTCAGTTCAATTAAATCACAAAATATAATTGGAATTTAATGAGTGTTATGCAAATATTTGAAATCTGCTAATGGAAATCTAATAATAAAGACTGATGAAGCTGAAATTGTTCATCAAACACCAACAGTGTGTATTGAATAGGAGGACAGTTGATATAAACCCTTACAAACTTGGAGCAACTAATCTCTTCGTTCTTTTCCAGTTTAAGAAGTGTTCTCAATACTCAAGTATTATTAGGGATTAGAATCCCTACAGTGTGGAAACAGGCCCTTCGGCCCAACAAGTCCACACTGAACCTCAGAGCATCCCAGCCAGATCCATCCCCCTATGACCCACCTAATACACACCCTCTACCTCCCTGAACACTACAGGCAATTTAGCATGCCCAATCCGCATAACCTGCGCATCTTTGGACTGTGGGAGGAAACCGGAGAAAACCCATGCAGACACAGGGAGAATGTGCAAACTCCACACAGACAGTCGCCCGAGGCTGGAATCGAACCCAGGTCCCTGGTGCTCTGAGGCAGCAATGCTAACCACTGTGCCACCATGCAGGATGATACCTGCAGGATGAAATGGGCCAGTGGTGTTGTGATAATATCCCTAGTCTAATAATCTAGTGCAACCCCGGACAATTGTTTGAATCCTGTCATGTTAGTTAGTGAAATTTGAATTCCTTTTTTTTTGTAAAAATAGGATATATTGAACAACAGGACCATGTAACCACAGGTGATTGTCATAGAAACACAATGTGGGTTACTAAAGTCCTTTAGGGGAGGAAATCTACCATCTTTAACCTGGTCTGACCTACTTGTGTCTCCAGGCCCACGGCAATGTGGTTGACCTTCAGCTGCTCTCTGAGCAATTGAGGATGGCCAAATCATGAAGGAGAAAGATTTCTTTTTTCTAAAAGTATAAAGTCATTACAACATCGTTTATAATAAATCTTTGTGGGTTTTTTTTTGAATACCCTAGGATCATGAATAAGGCCATAGAAATGCAATTCTGTCTTTTCCCTCATTTTCAGGAAGTGGGTACCAGTAGATGACTTCCATGTTTTGCCAATCCTTAGTTGGAAATACAGTCATAGAGATGTACAGTGCAGAAACAGACCCTTCAGTCCAACTCGTCAATGCCAACCTGATACCCTAAATTATCTAATTAATTTAATCCCATTTGCCAGCATTTGGCCCATATCCCTCTAAGTCCTTCCTATTCATATACTCATCCAGATGCCTTTTAAATCTTGTAAATATACCAGCCTCCACCACTTCCTCAGGCAGTACATTCCATACATGCACCACACTCTGCATGAAAAAGTTGCCCCTGGGGTCCCTTTTAAATCTTTCCCCTCTCACATTAAACCTATGCCCTCTAGTTTTGGACTCCCCCCATCATGGGGAAAAGACCTTGGCTATTCACCTTATCCATGCCCCTCATGATTTTATAAACCCCTATAAAGTCACCCTTCAGCCTCCAACACTCCAGGGAAAATAGCCCCAGCCTATCCAGCCTTTCCCTATAGCACAAACACTCCAGCCCTGGCAACACCCTTATAAATCTTTTCCAAACCCGTTCAAATTTCTCAACATCCTTCCAATAGCAGGGAGACCAGAATTGCATGTAGTATTCCAAAAGAGGCCTAATCAATGTCCTGTACAGCCATAACATGACCTCCCAACTCAATGCACTGATCAATGAAGGCAAGCATACCAAATGCCTTCTTCACGACCCTATCTTCTTGTGACTCCACTTTCAACAAACTTTAAACTTGCATGCCAAGGTCTCTTTGTTCAGCAACACTCCCCAGGACCTTACCATTAAGTAATTCCTGCCCTGGTTTGCCTTTACAAAATGCAGCACCTCACATTTATCTAGATTAAGCTCCATCTGCCATTCCTCAGCCCATTGTCCCATCTGATCAAGATCCTAGTTAGCTTTCCAGGCCACTTCCCAGATCCTTCAGTGTTAATGAGATTGTTAGCGGACTGGGATCATATAAATGCCCAGACTGAGTAAAGACGACAATTTCCTTTTCCTAAAGGATGTTGAATGAACCAAGTTTTTATATATACCATGATCAGTAATCTAACAATCAGCTTCATTGAAACATACATTTTCCCTCTTATGAAATTTAATTCAAATTTTCAGCTGGGTTATTGTGGGATGACAACTTGGCTTCTGCTCTCATTTATGCAGCATCTATGATGCAGTTGAACCTCTCAAGGTGCTTTACAGGACCCTAACATGTCTATGTTTAACACTGAAGTGATATTAAGAGGGACATATTTAGACAGATGGCCAAATGGTCAGGAGATTTTTAAAGAAAAGATAATTCTTTCATCATGTCTTGAGGGGCTGAGTGGCCTAGTTGTGCTTAAAATTCATGTAACTTCATGAATGCACTGCATCAGTATCATCTGGAATGCACTGCTTGACAGGTTGTTGGAAGCAGGTTCAATGGTAACTTTCAAAAACGTTGTCAAAATCCACAAGAGAAAAAGTAATGCTATGGGAAGCAGGAGAATGGGATTAATTGATAGATCTTTCAAAGACATGATGGGTTGGATGGCCCGTGTCCTTGTTGTTAGTCTCTACATTTCCATATAACCTGAATTGCCAAAAAGAAAAGCATGTTGCTGAAACTTTCACCTTGAAGTCATCAAGCCAGCTTTGAGAAACCTTAATTTCAAATGGTCACAACAATTTATACAGCAGACAATAAGGATTTTGGTTGGATGGTATTTTGACCCTGATTGGTCAATGTGTTGCCATGGGGAAAGCAATTGCGAGTGGACATGGGCTCCTCATACTTCTGGCAAATTTGTAAAAGGTGAATTACTTAAATACATTCCTTTTGCTTGCGGAGGACTGGTCCCTAAATATAAATGTGTGTTACCTCCAGGAAGTGAAAATGAGTCACATGATGAGCTTGATTGATTTTCATAACTTTATTGCAGACATTAGCACACACAAGATTATTCAGCAGATGCTACCCAATCATGGAATCTTGTTTTATGATAGATACTGGGTTTTGCAAGTACAAGTGTGGTCTGTAAATGAGAAACAAATGGAATGTACTCAAAATATTTAGTGCCTGCTTTGAATTTCAACATACTCAATGGTCGGTTTTCTGTAGTTCCATTTTCCCAAGATTTATCTTGGCACTGTTCATTGAGGCATGAATTGGCTGAATTCCCCGCTTTTTATTGAATCACACTCACAATGTAGTCTATTCATTCATCACTTTTGTACTAAATTGGTTCCTGATCGGTAACTCACATACTTGTTTTCTGATCTTTCCAGGGCTTCCTTGCTCCCAATCTCTTCCATAGCTTTGCCATGTGCTCCTTTAATTCTGACCTCTTGTGCAATTCTGATTTTAATTCCTTCACTGTTGATAGCTGTGCTTTTAACTGTCTTGAAACAATTAAAGTTTCCCTTTAAACCTAAATTTTCCTCCCTCTTATTTTCAGATATCCCTTGATTTCTATCACTTTGGCTGAACTTTTGGTCACCTGTCCTAATATCTCCTTGCTCACCTTTATGGCAGATTTAGTTTGAATTCACTCCTGTGAAGCATCTAGGATTATTTCACACGGTGTCATATAAATGCAATTTGTTGTTGCTTTCTCACCTAATGTTAGAAATTAGCAATAAATAGTATGGAATGAAATAGCCCGTACCACTCAGGATCCCCTGTTTAGACAGAAGAAGGGATCTTTACACTTCCATATTCTTCATTTTACACTTTGCAAATCTATGAAATGGCAGTGCACCTCGGCCACCTCATGGTCAGATTAGAATATAAGAATTTAAGAGCTATGAGCAGATGTAGGAAATCCAGGCCCTCAAGACTGTGCCAATGTTCAGTATGATTGTGGCTCATCTTGTTTTGGATTCATGATCCTTTGAGAGAAATAATTTAACCTCATCTCAGTTTTAAATCTCCTACCCCTTATCTTAAAACTATGACCTCTCATTCTTGATTTCCGTACATGAGGAGACATGTTTTGTATGTCAACTTTGTCAATCCTTTTTAGCATTTTTTAAAATTTACTTATGGGATGTGGGCGTTATTGGCTGGGCCAGCATGTATTGCAACTCCCCAGGTGCCTTTCAGAGGTGGGAGTAAGCTGCCTTCTTGAACTGCTGCAGGTCATGCCTTTGGAGAGGGAATTTAAGGATTTTGACCCAGCGACACTGTAGGAATAGCGACATATTTCCAAGTCAGGATAATGAGTGGCTAAGATGGGAACTTGCAGGTGGTGGTGTTCCCATGTATCTGGTAGCCTTGTCTTTCTACATGGAAATGGTTGTGGGTTTGGAAGGTGCTATCTAAGGATTTTTGGGGAATTTCTGAAATGTATCCTGTAGATAGTACACATTGCTGCTACTGAGTGTGATTGGTGGAGGGAGTGGATGCCTTTGGATATGGTGCTGATCAAGTGGGCTGTTTTGTCTGATATCATGGTTGTTGGACCTACACCCATCCAGGAAAATGGATATAATTCAATCAGATGGATCACCCTAATCTGACCCTGTGTAACCACTGGTCGTGGTACTAACAATACCATGTTAAAGGGATTTACTGAACCCACTGTCTCTATAGCAACAAGGTAATACTGTCCCTTTACAAGAAGGAAGAAATGATGTTAAATGTGATGATGATGCAGAGATCCTTCAGCATGATCTGGACAGGTTGGGTGAGTGGGCAAATTAATGGCAGATGCAGTATAATTTGGATAAATGTGAGGCTATTCACTTCGGAAGCGAAAACAAGAAGGCAGATTACTACCTGAGTGGCTGTAAATTGGGAGAGGGGAGTGTGCAGTGGGACCTGGGTGCCCCTGTGCACCAGTCCCTGAAGGTAAGCGTGCAGGTACAGCAGGAGGTAAAGAAGGCAAACGGTATGTTGGGCTTCATTGCGAGAGGTTTTGAGTACAGGAGCAGGGATGTGTTGTTGCAGTTGTATAGGGCATTGGTGAGACCACACCCGGAATATTGTGTGCAGTTTTGGTCTCATTTTCTGAGGAAGCATGCTCTTGCTCTCTCTCGACTGCAGTGAAGGTTTACCAGGCTGATTCTGGGGATGGCGGGTCTGACGCATGAGGAGAGATTGACTGGGTTGGGATTGTTTTCACTAGAGTTCAGACTAATGAGGGAGGATCTCACAGAGACTTATAAAATTCTAACAGGATTGGACAGGGTAGATGCAGGGAGGATGTTCCCGATGGTGGGTGTGTCCAGAAGCAGGGGTCACAGTATGAGATTCTGGGCAGACCATTTAGGATGGAGATGAGGAGACGTTTCTTCACCCAAAGAGTGGTGACCCTGTGGAATTCATTACCACAGTTGATGCCAAAACATTGAATGTATTCAAGAGGCAACCAGATGCAGTCTTGTTGGGGCATTGAACAAGAATCATTATTCATTAAAATCAAACAATAAACAATGGGAATAGCTGTGCCGAAATACTCCGGATCCAACAGATCATCCTCCGACCCCACCACCAAAGACATCTTTCCCTCCCCACCCTTATCTGCTTTCCGGAGGGACAACTCTCTCCGTGACTCCCTTGTCCGCT
>NC_063345.1:3877959-3902277 GCF_021869965.1 Rhincodon typus
TGATGCTGCTTGGCCTGCTGTGTTCATCCAGCCCTGCACCTTGTTGTATCGGATTCTCCAGCATCTGCAGTTCCTACTATCTCTGATTCAAGAATATGTACATATATTGCGGCTGTTTCAATTCAACAAAATAGACATTCGACACTGTCTTCTATATTCCTCATGGCAATGTTTTGACTGAGTATTGTCAACCTGCCTGGTTTAAATTGAAACAAAACTTGGTAGTCATTTTCTGACTGGCATATTCTTCCTGGTAATGTCTTAACCAATCAGACTTCAGTCACTGACCAAGCAACGTCCCAACTGTTCTGTGCTATCTCGTTGCTCACTGCTAAGCAACATCATGACATGACATATAATTAATGGCGAATACAATCAGACCTTAGTCTTCCAAAGCAGTGCTTGATGAAGTGTTTTAACGAAAATCTGATCAGTCCTCCCCCAAGTCAGAAACAGTGTATGAACACTAGCCAGCAGCATCAAGCATCACATAGGTGCATTGCTCATTTGTGTGAAAAACTGGGTGAAAATTCAAGAAAATTGAATCTGGATAGAATCTTTAGGGCCAGAGAAATCTCCTGGCATAGTAGATTAGTGGCAGGAGGGAAGGGTTTGGGGCAGGGGAAGTGAAACTTGGCAGATTCTGTTCATCAACATTTCTGTTTTTCAATCTGGGCTTTCAGCCTTCCCAGCAGAGCCCATGGTTTCAGGAGGGAAGTAGAGAGTAGACAAATTAATATGTTGAGTACACAGGCTGGATGGACCAAAGTGAATCTTCTCCTGCCTGTAGTTTAGACAGGTTCAGGGCATTGGAAATGCATGGCAGGTGAAGTATAATGTAGCTAAATGTGAAGTTATCCACTCCAGTAGCAAAAACTGGAAGGCAGATTATTATCTGACTGGCTACAAATTCAGAGAGAGGAATGTGCAAGGAGTCTGGATGTCCTTTTACTCCAGTCACTGAAGGTAAGCATGCAGGTGCAGTAGGTGGTGAAAAATCTCTCTGGCATGTTGGCCTTCCTTGCAAGGGGAATTGAGTACAGGAGCAGGGATGTCTTGCTGCAATTGTATAGGGCATTGGTGAGACCACACCTGGTATATTATGTCCATTTTGGGTCTCCTTATCTGAGGACGGATGTCCTGGCTGTGGAGGGAGTGCAACAAAAGTTTATCAGGCTGAGTCCTGGGCTAGCCAGACTGATATGAAGAGAGATGGATCGGATAGGATTATATTCACTGCAGTTTGGAAGAATGAGAGATTTATCTCATAGAAACCTACACAATTCTAACAGGGCGAGACAGGAAGGATGTTTCTGATGACCAGGAAGTCCAAAACCGGTTGTCTCAATCTAAGCATATGGGATAGGTCATTTAGGTCTGAGATAAGGAGATTTTTTTTTCACCCATAGAGTGGTGAACCTGTGGAATTCTCTGCTATAGAAAGCGGTTGAGGCCAAAATTTTGATTGGTTTCATGAATGAGTTTGATATCATTCTGAGAGCTAAAGGGATCAAAGGGTATGGGGTAAAAGCAGGAACCATGTATTGAGTTGGATGATCAGCCATGATCATATTTAATCGTGGTGCAGGCTTGAAAGGTGAATGGACTTAAAATCCCAATTATGAGGAGAGACTGGATAATTTGGGTATGTTTTCCTGGGAGCAGTGGAAACTGAGGGGGGAATCTGATTGAGGTAAACAAAATTACAGGGGACATAGACAGATTAGTTCAAGAGAATCTCTTCCCATAGTAAACGTGTCTAAGACCAGAGGGCTTATGTTCAAGGTGAGGAGTGAATGGTTTTACGGGGATCTGAGGAAAATAATTTCACCCAGACGGTGGTAGAAATATGGAACGTGCTGTCTAAAAGGGTGGTGGAGGGAGATACTCTTGCAACATTGAAGAAACATCTGGATGAGCTCTTAAAATGCCAGGCTATGGACCAAGTCCAGGTAAATGGGATTAGTGTAGTTTGGAGATAGCAAGAACTGTAGGTGCTGGAATCAGAGATAACACAGTGTGGAGCTGGAGGAACACAGCAGGCCAGGCAGCATCAGACAATCAGGAAAGTTGACATTTCAGTTCAGGACCCTTCTTCAGAAATTAGAAGGGTCCCAATCTGAAACATTAACTTTCCTGCTTCTCTGATGCTGCCTGGCCTGCTGTGTTCCTCCAACTCCGCACTGTGTTGTTAGTGTAATTTGGTGTTTGTTGGTCGGCGTAGTCATGGTGGGCCAAAGGGCCTGTTTCCATGCTGTATGATTTTATGACCCTCTGGCCTACTCTGCTCCTATTTTCCAAATTTCCATGTTTCTATCTGCAACTTTTTTCTGATTAATAACCTTTTGACTTCATATGCAAGCTGATGATGCAGAAAGCAGTAAAAGGCGACATTCAAATGTTCGAGGCTCTTTCTTGATATACCAGATACTTACAATGAGATTAACTAATTAAAAGTCTTTATTCATCCTTCAGACACAGAAAGGAAAATAAAATATTCTTCATCATAAATAATTTTATGTTTTTATTATTGGATGCACATGGTATCTGGTGAGATCTTGAAGTTTAATTCACCGAGGAAGAGGGATAGCACAATCATCCTGTTGAATTTACCCTTCCATTCTAAATGTTCATGTCTGATCTCGACCATTACAAGGTCAGTGTGAGGTGGCTTCTCATGTACACTCATGTTTTACTTATTTTGTTGGCAGTATGTGGGTGTCACTGTTTCGGTCAGCATTGATTGCCTATTTCTGATTGCCATTAAGGACAAGTTAAGGGTCAACCATATTGCCATAGATGTAGAGTCACATGTAGGCCAGAGGAGGTAAAGATGACAGTTTACTTCCCTAAGGGATATTAGTGAACCAGATGGGTTTTCTTGACATTAGTCATCATTAGATTCTTAATTCCAGATTGTTATTGAATTCAATTCCTGAAATTCGAACCTGGGTCACCAGAACATTACCTGGGCCTCTGTATTAATAGACTAGTGATGATACCACTAGGCCATCAATGCCCCCTGTTAAACCTACCTAAATCAAACATTGAGATCTGAAAAAGACCCTGGAATTAAAAATTATGACGAGTTATGTCACCTGGAAGTGTCAGCCCACTTCAACTCTGTTCATATTGTATCCTGACTCCAGAGCTATGCCAAATACACACTAACTACATGTTAGTACAGGTCAAAACCCTAACACTTTGTTGTGAGTATGAGTGCACCCTTCCACTAACTGGAATATCATCTGAAATACTTTCCTCTAAAACTCTGTGGCTAACAAAATAATTGGATTTATTGAGGATGTCATAAGAGCTGCTGTTTAATTATTAGTGAGATTAATTATATTAATAAATCTCTCAACGCTGACACTAAATGCTGTAAACCTATTAAGTTGCAGAGTAAATGGTCACCCAGCCTGTAAAGGTGATGGTGGTTTTGGCAGTTTTGGTGATGGTTTCATTGCGTGCTGATGCTAGTTGGCAGATGTTGGCAATAATCTGCGCAAAATGACCGAGGGTAAAATACAGTTGAACTCCAGAGTTATGAGAGATTGGTTCCCCTTGTCGGAGAGTCGAGGACCTGAGGACATAATCACAGAATGAGGGGTCCCACATTTAAGACTGAGATGAGGATGGATTTCTTCACTCAGAGGGCAGTGAATCTGTGGAATTCTCTCCTGCAGAGGGCTGTCAAGGCTGAGTCATTCAATATATTCAGGGAGACAGATCTTTAAGAAGTAAGGGAATCAAACAGTACGAGAGTAAGGCAGAAAAGTGGAGTTGAGGCTTATCAGATCAATTATGATTTCATTGAATAGAGGA
Source organism: Rhincodon typus (assembly GCF_021869965.1). NCBI lineage: Eukaryota > Metazoa > Chordata > Chondrichthyes > Orectolobiformes > Rhincodontidae > Rhincodon > Rhincodon typus. The sequence goes on from NC_063345.1 coordinate 3,881,785, forward strand.
ACAGAATTAAAAACTGAAAGAACAGCAAATGCTGTAAATCAGGAACAAAAACAGAAATTGCTGGAAAAGCTCAGCAGGTCTGGCAGCATCTGTGAAGGAAAAATCAGAGTTAACATTTTGGGTCCGGTGAGGAAGGGTCATCGGACCCGAAACGTTAACTCTGTTCTTTTCTTCACAGAGGAACAGCATTGATGGACTGAATGTTCTACTTCTGCTCGATCTTTGATGGTCTTAACACCTGTTTAGTTTTGCCTTTTCTCATGTTCTCCTTTTTGATGGTTGCATCATGGACTTCCATTTGATTGCTCCATGCTTCTGGGTGAAATGCAGCAGTGAGTTTGCTCAATGCCTTCTGCAGGACAGCTGACTGGGAAACTCCTCTGCTCTTACCTTCTGTCATCAGGCATATTGGAGAATTAACAGGCTGACAATCAACTCATCTGCCATAGTACAAGCACGTCTCCCACAGCCGTCACATCCTGGACTGGGACTCAAATCCAGAACTTCTGACCCAGAGACAGGGACACTACCCCACTGCAGCACTTCATTATGAAGAACGGAATGGGTTACTGTATGCTGAGAAGTATGTAGGGAATTATTCTGTTAATTTTTCATTTCTCATCATATGAAAGGAATAAAAATGTTAAGATCTGTTTGCATATTTATACTCATTATGCCACTTTACCTTTATGGGAATTAACCAAATGCATGACAAAGTCAGCAGGATATTGTGTTTTATCTTTAATTGAGAGCATAGAAAGAGATAATTAGAGATGTAATAAAAGCCATTGGATGCAGGGCATATTTTAAGACACAAAAGCAGCTGAGAAATGACATATTCAAAGTTCGGAACCTGTAGACTGTCTTGGCCCTTGCCCTTCACAGTTGTTGACCCTGTTGTAAATGCCAAGGCGTTTGTGGCAACATGTGTTAAGACATTGAATTCAGCGGTCAAGTTGCTGAATGAGCTTGTCCGATAATAAAAGGCATATTTCAATTGTAGTATATTCTGACTGACAGTGCCTTTGTTAACAGATTGCAACTGATGTGCTCAATATAATGCCTGCTACATGAATATTTTGAGGCTGGGGAGGGCTGGTTGGAGGAGGAATATTTATCAACACCTGAACGGAACGTTTAAAATTGAAGAAGCAAAGAACTTTCATTTATATAGAGCCATTCACTTCCTTGGGAAGATTGATGAAGTTTGGTCACTGTTGAGAGCAGGAGGAGTAAACTTGTGTGGCAGAATGCTAGAAATATCAAATAAATCAGTTGTTTTGATGGTATTTGGTGATAAAGCAAAATTCCAAAATGTTGGGAAAATTGCATCACGTGCTTCAACCACCAGAGGGGGCCTCAATTGACAATCTTGTTTGCAAGGCAACATGTCCAACTAAGTGCTGCACTGGGGTGAGAGGAGAGGTTGAATATGCTGGGCTTGTATTCTTTGGAGCTTACAGGAATGAAAAGAGACCTTACTGAAACATACAAAATTCTTAGAGACCTGGACTTGACAGAAAGGTTGTTTTCCCTTGTGGGACAGTCAAGGACCAAAGGGCAAAATCCCGACCAAGGGGTCACCCAGTTCGGACAGAGATGAGGGGGAATTTCTGCTCTTAAAGGGTGATGAATCTGTGGAATTCTTTGCTGCAGTAGATTGTTGAAGATGGGTCATTAAATATATGGAATTCCCGGTTTACTAACGTCAGAATTATGAGTGCTTGTACCTATAAACACAGTCCGATACAGGGGTATAATTTTAAACACCCGATAGAAGAACATTACCTGTGCTTACAAACAGCAGCTTTCCATTGTGCTGCACTGTGTTCTGACTTGTGTATAGATCTACTTGCAAACGGACTCCAGCGTGGAACCTATTCACAAGCTGGGGTCTGCAGTGTTCAAAGCTGAGATAGAAAGGTTTATTGTCAGTAAGGGAATCAAGGGTCAAGGAGAAAGGGGCAGGAGGATGGAATTGAGGATTATCAGATCAGGTATGATCACATCAAAAGGCAGAGCAGTCTTGATGGGCTGAATGGCCTACTTCTGCTCCTACACCTTATGGTCTTATCACCTTTCCAATTCTTGGACTGTTAAATAAATATTTCAAGTACATTTAGTTAGAATGAAGTAAAATTTGTAAATACCTCTGCTTACCGAAAGCTCATAGACTGGGAAATAATGGATAGTTTAATAGTCAATGCCGAGCCTCAGATTTATAATATTTAGTTTGAAACTGTGGGCATCCTGTGCCATTATACACAGAATCACACAGAGAGCTTCTTTGTTTTATCACTGAGAGAAGATTTGACAGAGATGTTCAAATTCAGGAGGGTTCTATACACAGCAGATGGAGAGTAACTGTACCTACCGGTGAAGGAGTCAAGAACCAGAGGGTACTGAAATAAGGTAAATGGCTAAAAAAAGGAGAAAGTTTTTATTAATGCTGTCAATGAAAGTGTGGTGGGCACAGATTGAATCATAAATTTCAACAGGGGCTGGAATAAATCCCAACAAGCAATGACTTGATAAGCCTACAAGGGAAAGGTGGGTAAGGCAATATTTGAAGGGGAGGCGATGGCCTAGTGGTATTATCACTAGGCCAGTAATCTGGAGACCCAAGTAATGTTGAGACTTGGGTTTGAAACCCACCATGGTCAATGGTGGAATTTGAATTTAATAAGTCTAATGATTACCATGAACCCACTGTCAATTGTCAGCAAAAAATTCATCTGGTTCACCGGTGTCCTTTTGGGGATGAAACTACCAGCTGTACCTGGGTCTGGGCAACGTATGACTGCAGACCCACAGGTGGATTCTCAGTTGCTGTCTGGGCAATTAGGGATGGGAAATGAATGCTGGCCTAGCCTGTGATGCCCACATCCTGTAAATGAATAAAAAAGAAAAGTGGGGAATCACAATGAGCTCAACAGACTGAATAGCCTCCATCACTTGAATGACCATTCTGTGGATCTGTTATCCTCAGTATAGTGACTGTGTTCTAGAATCGCAGAGTTGTTATGGTGGAGAAGTAGGCCATTCAGCCCATTGTGCACTACTGGCTATTCAAACAAGCATCACCACTGAAAGCCTATCTCCTGCTTTGTATCCACAAGCTTGCACGCTATTTCTGTAATCTGCCTACATCAGATTTCCTTCCCATACTGTAAATATTCCGAATGACAGAAACACAGAAGTGTTATAGCAGAGAAGGAGGCCATTTGGCCCATTGTCCTTACATTAGCTCTTCAAATGAACATCACCAATCCCCAGCTTTTTTCCCAATATCTTAACTCACTGTCTCTATCCAAATAATCATCGAATCCTCACTTGAACGCAAACAAGGTTTATTCTCCTATGACTTTTGTTTCTTTTGCACATCATTTGAAATCTATGTCCTTTTGTTTCTTTTACAAGCAGGCATTACAGAGCAATGATTCTGCAAATGTGGGGCAAAATTTCTTTTTGTGCCCCGATAACTTCAATTCGAAGGGTGGTAGAAAGAGCTGCTGACATGCCATCATCCACTTTCCAGGACTCGACAGAATCAAAGTCTACTCTAAGGAGCACAAATCCCATCATATCACATGATAGCAATCAAAATCTTGAGGATGATTTTAACTCCACTCATCCAGTGCAAACTAAGCCAACAGCTTTTAGAACATCCCCTCATTACAGGCCTGCTGTCAAGCTGGTAACTTGGTAAGAGCTAAATACTCTAATCCTATTTTCCTGTCCTATCCCCTTTCCTTTTTGTTTTGAAATAGTTAATCTGGAACGTGTTTCAATGACATGATCACCGGTGCCACCATTGACAGCTTATTTCATGTTACAATAATTCTCTGAATGAAAACAAAGATCGGCTCAACTTCTCCTTACTCTTCATACACTCGCATTATTAATTCAAGAATCAGCCAAAACAACTTCTCATTCCTTGTCACCTACAAACACAGAGTCATACAGACAGAAACAGACCCTTCAGTCCAACTCCTCTATCTCGACTAGACATCCTAAAAATCTAGTCACATTTGCCAGCATTTGGCCCATATCCCTCTAAATCCTTCCTATTCATATATCCATCCAGATGCCTTTTGAATGTTGTAATTGTACCAGCCTCCGCCACTTCCTCTGGCAGCTCATTCCATACACACACCACCCTTTGCATGAAAAAGTTGTACCTAAGATCCCTTCTAAATCTTGCCCCTCTCACCTTAAACTTATGCCCTCTAGCTGCGGGAGTGGGAAGGTGGAGGTGTGAGACTCACAGACTCGGGGATATTTACATCACAGAAGGAAGCCATTCAGCCTATTGTTTCTGTGCAGTCAACAAAGATGTGAAGGAACTCTGACGCTAGGGTTGGAGGCTAGGGAGGGGTTTGAGAACCAGTTTAGGGTTGGAGGTAGTGGGGGGCGGGGTACTGAGGAGATGGGGAGACAATGGCCGAGTGGTATGATTTCTGGACTATTAATCCAGAAAGCCAGGGGGATAAGGTTTGACTCCTGCCATATCAGATGGTGGAATTTGAATTCAATAAAAATGAATGAAGAGTCTAATGATGAAACTGTTGTCATTTTTTGAGAAAAACCTACCTGGTTTGCCAAAGGCAACGTCTCCACAGTCCTACCAGATCATTACAGAGAGACAACTGATGGTGGTTTAAACTGAGGATCACAATGCCTTAGATGAGGGGAGACATTGAAAAGGAGACTCGTTCACGGTAACCTCAGAATTACATCCACTACTCTACATCACAAACCAGCATCCACTCAAGTCAGCTCTCTGATCCCCTCTGGTTCACTAATGCCCTTTAAGGAAGGAAACTGCCATTCTTACCTGGTTAGAAACAAGAAAACAGCAGATTTTGGAATCCAGGTAAACAAACAGGATTCCACTCCAGTCCTGAAGAAGGGTAATACCCGCAATGTTGACTGCTGCTTTCCTCCAGATGCTGCCTGGTTTGCTGTGTTCTTCCAGTCTCCTGTTTTTCTGCTGTTCTTACCTGGTCTGGCCTACATGTGACTCCAGACCCACAGCAATGTGGTTGACTCTTAATTGCCCGCTGGGCAATTTGGGATGGGCACTAAATGTTGGCCCAGTCAACGATGCCCACATCATGTGAATAAAAAAAATTAAATATTTTAAGAATTGAAAGCTAGTCTCAGTTAGACCACACCCACTATTAAAATCTGTGAGATTTAAAGGGAGCTCCTAGCTGTTAGTGCTCAGCCATGGAGTCCATTGCTGCCATCAGACTCTCAGATGGTGATCTCACTGGGGTGATGACCGTCAGGTGGGAAAGTTCTGCCCCATAGGACTATTTTGAATACAAGGCAGATTGCAGTTTTGCAGTACAGTGATTCCAGCAATGTGACAGTGCAGCAATGACAATATAAAATTAACTGCTTTTGAGACAGTTAAATCAATGCAGATCCCCCACTGCTACTTGCTGCAAGATTCCTTGTTACCTCGGTAAATATTCATTTCCGTTCTTTGTCTGAGTCCTGATCCTGATTGAAATGCTCGTTAAGTGAGGCAGAGAAAGAGAGCAAACATTCAGATTTGTTTCCCCCTTGTGTCCTGCTAATAACCTGTATTGCAGATGGTCAGGAATTCCCAGGCTCTTCTTTATGTTGGTTAATGAGCAAGGGATTCTAAGTCTTTCAGTGACAATTGGAAAATGCTAGGTGCAGTGAAAACTGATGCTGACGCTGTGAAATTCTTGCCCGCATTACCAAAAGTGTTGCAAGCTTTGTGTTGCAGGCTGTGTGAAGTGACCCAGTCCCACAGTCTAGGTCAAAATCCTGGAATTCCCTCCCTAATAGCATTGTGGGTCAACTCATAGCAGGTGAACTGCAGTGGTTGAAGAAGGCAGCTCACCATCACCTGCTCAAGGGCAACTAGGGATGGGTAATAAATGCTGGCTTAGCTAGCAACACCCACATCCCACAAATGAATTTTAAAAATGCACAGAAATAATTTTGTACACCTCAATGGGGCAGTTAGTCCTTCCATCTGCCGTTTCATAAACTTTCAGCGACATCCACAATGAAAAAGAATTGCAGTTACAATGTGACTATCCTGATACTGTTTGCTGCTTGCTGAGTAACTACACTTTCACATGTTAGGGGAGATTAAAGTCTTGCCTGCCAGTTTATCCAGCTAACTGCTTCCATCCCTTCTCTCAGTCAGTGACAACAATTTATTTTTGCACACAGCTGTCACATTTCAAATAAAATGCATTTCACTAGAAACTAAATGAACCAGTTACTGGTGTTTTCTTGTCAGTGAAAGAAAATGAAATTTTGTTATCCACTATTCTTGAGAAAAAATAATAAATGTATGACATCAAACACACACATACAAAAACAGATAATAACGTTTATAAAAAGTATGGTACGTACAAGGAGAAATAAGGCTATGTTGTTTAATAGTCACAAGAGTGTTCGATTTCAAATGTGGGGAAGCAGTGAGCTAATTATTTAACTGCAACTAAGCGGTAGCATAGCCTGTATGTACCTTTGATTTTTCAATGAATGGTTGTTTTCCTAAGTTGCTTCTCTCTAATGCATTTTCCAGTGTAGCGAGAGAAACAGATAGATAAAAGAGAATTCCAGCCCTTGTTATCACAGTCATTTTTCTTTCTCTCTACTCTTCTGTTCAAAAGAACCTGCTGAAATATAATTCAGCATACTTTCCTGAGTCTAGCTCCAACATCTTTCTAAAGCTGGCTAACTGCTACGTAAATTTTTGATCTCCCAATATGTGAAGTTACCACATGAATTAAATGGAAGATGTAAATTTCTTGACATGACTCAATTTTCTGATTTTGAGGTCATTGGCTAAATATTATAATTTTCATGCAGGTGGTTTTATTTTTCCCATAGGAGTTTAATGTTACCTGTCACAATGTATAGGCGATAGACTAGTGCAGCCATTTTATGTCCATGTTTCTTCTTTTACTAAAAAAAGGTTTTAGAACACAAAAGGTCTCAGATATGACAATCAGATGATGGAAGTTAAAATTCTATAGTCCCTGTTTACCACTACCATAGCAATTATGCATTCTGATTTGTCTTCAATGTACATGGACAAACTCAATGGTTCCCATTTAATCCCTGAATCATTACTGAATTGCAGTGGACTCGGTGATAATGGATGTCAGTGGCCCAATCCTGACCCTGATTGGCACCTCGCCACCGGATGCCAGGAAACCCACGTCAGTCCCTTCTGCTCTTCTACTTTTGCTGTTGCTGGGAGACTGATGCTGGATCTCTCCTGTGACTAAGTGGGCCACACTGCTGCGGTTCCAGCCACGATGGGCAGCTTTCAAATCCAACTCAGTGAAAAATGTTCCACATTTGAAATGCAAACAAAATAATGCACAGTTAGCGTCATCATCCCCATTTTCTTTATGCCACTCCACTTCACCCCTTCTTCTTTCAGGAAACTGTCTCACAGCCTGCAATTAAATAAAACTTGACGTTAGTTTTCAATGAAGCTGTAACCGTATTTCAAAAAAAATATAGATTTATTTTAATTCTAAATGAACACAATAATTTGTCTAGCCTGAGGAGGGAGCAGTTTGCAGTTGCAATGAGGTTGCATACAGATGATAGGTGTGTCTTTCTCCACAGTAAAGGTGTAGTTCACTATTCCCATCAGTTTGCAAAATAATAATGGTTGGAGAAGAAAATTAAACATTAACTGATCTTTAGAAGTAGGGTGTGGCCTCTTTGTAATGATAAATAAAGTAGATTGATAAATAAAATAGATTAGATAGGTAGATAGATAGATCGACTTGATCGATTAGATAGATTAGATAGATATGGGGCTGGTTAGCTCAGCCGGCTGGCTTACAAAACAAAGTGATGTCAATAGTGCAGGTTCACTTTCCACACTGGATGAGATTACTGCAAAGGACTCTCCTCCTCAACCTCTTCCTTGCTTGAAGTATTGTGACCCTCAGTTTAAACCACCATCAGTTGTCCCTTTCTCTAATAGACAGCAGTCCTATGATCTAGTCAGACTATGGTGACCTTACCAACAGATAGATAGAAATAAGTATATAGATAGAAACTACTATATTTAGCAACTACACAACTAATCAACCTCAGGATATTCCAAAGCAAATGAAGCTGCTCAAAATAACTTTGCAGACAAGTTGTTACAGATAGAGTGGATTCAATAATTTTACACATTAGAAACTTGATTTTCTCTTCAGCTTCCGAAGACAAATTTATTGGACAAAGCGCTTTGATATACTTTCATTAACCTTCTGCATTTTTATTAATAGCCTCTTTACGTAGAGTCAGAATTTGTTGTTTCTTTTATCAGCCAATCAGAACATATGGTGCCAGAGGAAGTGGCATTTACGGGTGTCAGGAAATTATGTTGTCGTTATAAAAACTTGAAATTTCACAAACTAAATCTTGTAAATTCACACTTTTTCATTTAATTTCAGCATGAAATATAGAGTCACAGCACAGAAACAGACCCTTTGGTCCAACCAGTCCATGCCAATCATGCTCCTAAACTAAACCAGCCCTACCTGCCTGAATTTGACCTATATCCCTCCAAACCTTTCCTATTCATGTACTTATCCAAATATCTCTTAAATGTCGTCACTGTAGCTGCATCTACCAATTCCTCTGGCAGTTCATGCCACACACTAACCACTCTGTGTAAAAACGTACCCCTCATGTCCTTTTTAAATCTTTCTCCTCTCAAAAATATGTTCCCTATGTTTGAACACCCCTACATTAGGGAAAAGACCTTCGTTGTTCACATTATCTGTGCCCCTCATAATTTTATAAAACTCCCTAACTCCTCAACGCCCTATGATCAAGTGAAAAAAATCCCAGCCTATCCATCCTCTTCCAATAACTGAAATTCTCCATTTCCTGGCAACATCCAGTTAATCTTTTCTGAACCCTCTCTCATTTAATAATATCCTTCCTGCAACAGGGCAACCAGAACTGGACGCAGTACTCCAGAAGAGGCCTCACAAACATCCCGTACAACATCAACATAACGTCCTAATTCCTATAGTCAAATGTCTGAGCAATGAAGGCAAGCGTGCCAAATGCCTTCTTAAGCCATCTACCTGTGATATAAATTTCAAAAAGTTATGTACCTGGATCCCTAGGTCTCCCTGTTCTACAACACTGTCCCAGGCCCTGCTCTTATTGTATAATATTGTATTGTAATTTATTGTATAAGCCCTGTTCTTGTTTGTTTTATCAAAATGCAATACCTCACATTTACCCAAATTAAACTCTATCTGCTGCTCCTCAGCCCATTGGCCCAATTGACAAAGATGCCTTTGTAATCTCAGATAACCAACTTCACTGTCCACTCCATCACCAATTTTCATGTCATCCGGAAACTGACTAACCATACCTCCTATGTTCTCACCCAGATCATTTATATAAATGGCAAACAAAGGTACAATCGAAAAATATTCAACTAGAACAAACAGTTAATAGTGTAAAATACAAATCATTTTAAAAAGTAATATTTTAAGTTACTTTAGATGAAGCTGTTAAGGAGTCCTCAGTGAGAATAGTAGGTATCAAACCTGAACAGACGATTTAGGAATTTACGCTGTGAAGTTCATGAGCTAACAGCAGACGTTAATTGACCAACTCATAAAACAAATTAACCTTGGTCACTTGTGTGGATAATTACAGTTAAAATTATTGTGGAAGGAATTGGAATGCATAGTGAACAAGCACTGCAGCATTCGACTGCTGAAAGATAAATGAGGGAAATTGCCTGTACGCTGGTTAGACATGAGCAGAAAAGTATCATCTGACAGGGACACCGTCTGAGAAGAAGGTACAGAGATAGCTACATAAAAGAGACTGATCAGTCTGAAAGGCATGCAAAACACAGACTATCGAAATGTTTGACATTTCAGCATAAGAGAAATAAATGCAATATTCTCTTACCACTAGAAGAGAGCTATATTCAGGATATTGAGTGTCAGGTCAGTGGTAGTATTCATGCCTCTGATTCAGGAGGTTTTGGTGTACATGTCCTACTAGAGGCAGCAGGACAGAAAATCCAGTCTGACATTCTAGTACCATAATGAGAGCGTTTTGAACAACTAAAAATGCTATCTTTTGGATGAAGAATTAAGCTGGGGGCTCTGTTGATCCTCTCAGGTGCATGATAAAGATTATAATTTTGCACAGTGTACAATTTTGAAGGACAGGACGGAGGTTGTTATATTTATCGCTCAGACAATGTTACCAATAAACAGATAATGAAGCATTGGCTCAATGCTGTCTGTGAGAGTTTGAAATTTGGAGATTCACTGCTGTGTTTCCTACATTATAACTAGAACAGTACTTCAAAAGGACTTAATTGGCTGCAAAGTGCTTATGGACATTCTGAAATAGCATGAAAGGTGTGGTAGAGTGGAGCAATTTCTCATGATGCCAGATTGGGCAATGCACATGGACAGTTGGAGCACATGGCACCTGCTTTCTATGAATGGGCAGGCCACAAGTAGCAGGACACATGCTTCATTGAAGGGGGTTCTGGGAGACAGAGCAAATACTGCAGTCCTGACTGAAGAGGGACGGGGACAGAACTGGGAGGGGAGCAGGTGGAGGAGGTGTGTTCTCAGGGGAAAGCCTGTGCCAGGATCTGCCCCAGGGAAGGTAGAGAGCAATGGCCGTTGTCAGGGGGTGGGGGGGTGGGTGGTAGCGGGTGATGCCTGTACAGGATGATGACCACCTTTATTGTCTAGGAGGCTGGGAGACTGTGGGGGGAGTGGCAGAAAGAGGGACGTTACTGGCAGGAAGGAGAGTTATGCTGCAAAGAGGACAGAACAGTTTCAAAATAAAAGAAACTCTTTTTATTTTGACTACTGGCTACTTTATTTTGCATCTTGTAGCCATAGACAGGCTTCCCACCACTTGAGAATGAAATTAGCTTTCTGTCTGCTCTTTGTGCCACCTTGAGGTGGCAAATATAGGATACCCTGCCATGATAGAAATACAAGCTCGTTTTTATGATACTGCTACATTGGAACTGATGCCACCTGTGGTTTGCTCTACATTTGTCCATGTATTGTATACCACAGATAGTCAGATTCTGTTCAGCTGGATATGTTAAAGTTTATTTATAACACTAACCATTTTTATATTTGACACACAGAGAGTTTGGATTCTATGCTTACCGATATCTCTGAGAACTACTCACATTGGAGTTGACAGACTGAACACACTATACTCAATCCATGACAGAGAGAGAGTGACTGAAGGCAAGACACGTATCTTTATACCAGAATGTCACATATTGTGATGTTATGTAACTGTCTTAAAAGTAAGGCTTCTCTGACCTGGAATCAATGACAAAATATGACAGGATCTACCTGCTTAATTCCCTTTTCCAACTCCTGTTAAATATCGAATGGAAAAAAACAGAGTTAATGCTTTGGGCCTGGTGACCCTTAGAATCCCTATAGTGTGGAGCAGGCCCTTTGGCCCAACAAGTCCACACTGAACCTCAGAGCATCCCACCCAAACCCATCTCCTTATAACCCACCTAATCTACACCTCCCTGAACACTACAGGCAATTTAGCATGGCCAATCCACCTAACCTGCACATCTTTGGACTGTTGGAGGAAACCCACACAGAATGTGCAAACTCTACAGAGACAGTCACCCAAGGCTGGAATTGAATCCAGGTCCTTGGTGGTGTGAGGGAGCAGTGCTAACCACTGTGCCACCTCAGAACCAGACCTGAAATGTTAACTCTGTTCTTTTCCTTCACAGATGCTGCCAGACCTGCTGAGCTTTTCCAGCAACTTTGTTTTGTTCCTGATATACAGCATCTGCAATTCTTTCATTTTTTTATCCTGTTAAATATCAATGTTTTTGAAAGTGGGAGTTTTTTTGTGTGAAGTGAATGCACCTTGGAAATTTTATTTCTTGTTTTGAACCATCATTTGTACCTCAACATCAGTTGTTTCTGTTTTACTAATTGCCAGAAATGGCACAGTGGCCAGCACTGCTAATTCACAGAAACGGGGAACTGAGTTTGATTCCAGCCTTGGTTGACTGTGTGGAGTTTGCACATTCTCCCTGTGTCTGTGTGTGTTTCCACCAGGTGCTCCCATTTCCTCCCACCATCCAAAGATTTGCAGGTTAGGTGGATTGGTAATGTGGGGTTACAGAGATAAGATGGAGGTCTGTACGGGATGTCCTTCAGAGGGTTAGTGCAGGCTGAATTGCCTGTACCTACACTGGAGGGATTCTAGGAACAAATTTAACTTCTAAGGTATGGATGCCCACCTGTTTGTAACTGAGCTAGAGAATGTTTATTTTGAAATTTATGAATTGAATCAGAAAGTTCATACAAGCTCAGGTTATGATACTCTGTAGTCTTGTTTCAAAATCAAAACTGCACAGAACATCAAGAGCAGGAAAGGTCAACTGTGTAAGTGGAATTTATGATAACCCAATCTAACTTCAGCAGTAAGACAGAAGATTGAGGGATGTGCAGCTTGGTAACGTCACTTTGGCGACACTATAGGATTATTCACAGTGTAAGAGAATTGAGGAATTCAGGAATTAACAATAAGAAGATGATAATAATTCAAGTTCTGGTTTATGATCTCTCCCCAGTGACTCGTGTCCATGGAATATTGCCGGGTGAGCATTGGCTTTTAAGGAAGAGAATGCTAATAGCGTGCCAACAGTTAAGCCAACTATAAAGACAGCACTTATTATGCTTTATTTAAATGCCATTAAGGTTGGATTTTTGTGTCTTTGCCAACAATGACTTAAACATTGAAGACATTTTGTCAACTACATTTAGAGAAGCATTAAAGTAGAATTAATGCATCACACAAAGCAGTTCATATACCTTGAATTATTTTCTCAGGTGCAATCATTGTTCTCAAAGGACAAATACATCAGCTGATTTTCACAGAACAAGCCCCTATAAACAAATGGCCAATTAATCTGTTTTTTGAGTATTGCCTGGGACGCTGGGGAGAACTTAGTGCTCCTCTTTGAAATAATGCTAGCGGACCTTTTACATCCACATGAACTGGCAGCTTAATGACTCATCTTACAGCGGGCACTCCTGACTGTGCAGCATACCCTCTATACTGCACTGGAGTTTCAGTCAGCAGTATATTTAAAGTCTGGAGTAGGACTCCTGATCTTCTGACTCAAAAGTGAGAGTGTTGTTAACCAAAAATAATCCTGTTCATGCAAAACACATTACACAAAACCTGAACTTCAAATTTAAACAAATAAGGATACAACAGTATACTGAGTAAAGAAAGCCAGCATTGTAAGTTATCAACTGCATTTTGAGGCCACTAATTAGTATTTTGATATTAATGAATGTATAGAGATATATTTGCACAACATTTTTCTATCTGCTAGTTTAGTGGCAATATTAGCTGGTAGGACTAATAATCCAGTAAGTACAAACACAATATGCACTATGGACGTTTTGAGAATGGGAAAATTAAACAGCTGACATTCATAAAAATGTCCAAAAACTGAAGAGTTATCATAAAAACCCAACTGGTTTACCAATGTCTTTTAGCCAAGGAAACCTGCTGTCTTAAGTGACTCTAGCTCTGTATGTTTCTCCAGGCCTACAGCAAGATAGTTGATTGTTTTTGTGATAGTTTGGTAGAATGCTCCATGGAATATAGAACACTCAGTTCTATTCAAACATTTTTACAGAGCAGCAAGGAGTGGACAGTTAATGCCCTCACCTTGTCAGTGATGTCCACACCACAAGAATGAATGTTTGTCCACTAACGTCATCTTAAGATGTTTTCTGGTCTTTAGTTTCATCTGCTGGGTGATGTAAACTGATGTAACATTTATTTTCTAAGCACTTTGAGCTCATGAGACCCTCTGCAGATATTGAGTTTCTCTTGTTGGAGCCTCAGGTGGAGAGGGCAGGTCAGTAACCCAAATGGTCCGGCCTGTGCTGCTATCGAGTCACAGACTGAACCAAGGATTGAGATTCACACCCCATTCTCCAATCAGGGATTGGTACATATCTGACTGCTCCTCACTAAAGCAAAACGATGGTCAAGATTTTAGGAAGCAGCCATTCTAGAGATTAAAAGAGACCATGCCTCCCCACTTGACCTTGAATCTACAGCACAGAACTGGGACATCCAAACAACTGGTGTCATTGACAAAAACAGAAGTTGCTGGATAAGCTCAGCAGGTCTGGCAGCATCTGTGGAGAGAAATCAGCGCTAACATTTTGGGTAGATTTTCCTATTTTCCCTTTTCCTAGCTACCATCAGTTCTGAAGAAGGGTCACTCGACCCGAAACATTAACTCTGATTTCTCTCCACAGATGTTGCCAGACCTGCTGAACTTATCTAGCAATTTATGCTTATGTTTCTGATATCCAGCATCCATAGTTCTTTTGGTTTTTATTTAGTGTGCATCAGTGTCTATTCCCTAATTGAGCCTTCTCCTACTTTATCATATCCTATCAGCATCTTTTTCTGTTCTTTCTCCATCATGTACTTATCTAGCTTCTCCTTTAATGTAAACCTGCTATTTACCTGATCACAGTCCACATTTTCACCATTCTCTGAGTAAATATATTTCCCCTGCATTCCTTATCTGTTTTATTCATGACTACCTTTTATTTATGGCTGCCATTTCTTGATACCTTGCAAATGAAAACATCCTCTCCATACTTACCCTATCAAATGCCTTCATAATCTCTAAGACCAGTGTCGTCCACGCCTCAGTTTTTTGTTTTCAAGAGCCACAGCTTGTTCGGTTTTTTGCAATTGTTGTCGACTCTCATTTCTGGTCTCATCCTTGTAAATTTCCTTTTGTCCTTTCTCCCATGCCTCTACGTGCTTATATTCCTTTTTAAAACTCATCAATGTGGAAGAGATTTCCCATTAACAATTTAATCCTTAGAAACCTACGCCAGGTGTCAGAAGGACCACAATGCCTTACTTAAATAAAGATCACTGGGGACGGTGCACAGAGGCTATGACCAAATATGGAACCTAGAGAGGGGGCTTGTGTAAATGTGGATAACAGAGAGCAGTGGGGAGCTGGGAGTGTGTCAGGTGTCTTGTGCAATGGTGATATCGGGTGTGGTTATGGAGTTTGGGAGAGCTGTGTATGGGGAGGAAAGGAAGTCTCGATCATTGAAGAGGCGATGATTTGGGAGATCAGAGGGTGGTGAGGGAATATTATGCCTGAGTGCAAGAAAGGTGGGCAGTAGTAGAAAGGTCCAGAATGTTCTTGGGCCCCTGGCTCTGATCTTTGACATGTAAAAGTGTCAGCTGACTAGATGATGAAGCAGTAATCAGGTGATAGTAGACTCAGAGAGTGAAGTTTGTGATGGCAGTGGGAGGCGCTGCTGTTTTAACAGTGTGCAGCCTCTAATCTCCCTCGACGAGACAAAAGATTCATAACTGATTCTCTCCTGTTCCCTGGGGAACAATTTGTCTGAGCCTGCGGCAATCAGGAAATAGATTTAGCTGGCTTTAACATCTTCGCGCTCTCCCCCCACCACCCCCCACCCCAAGGGACAACGGGCTGTGAGAAGCTGCTGTGTTGTTGCTTCTTCATTTGTGTAATTAAATAAGCTGTGACAAATTTAACAGGCCGCATTTCCCAAGTTGGCTAGGATCGAGGACAAAAGCTCTTCGCTGTCAATGGTGTAATTACAGCATCGGCCCACCTCCAGGTGAAAGAGACAGAGACAGAGACAGAGAGACAACACACTTTAGTAGTTTCTCTTTTTGAGAAAAAAAAGCAAGGGAAACTATCCCTGGAAAGTTGTCAATTCTCTCTTACGTGGAATGACACATAAAGTACTGCACAGAAACAGGCCATTCAGCTCAACTGGTCTAGTCTAATGTTTCTACTCCACATGAGCCTCCTCCCACTCTCTGCAACAGCAGCATGTCCTTCTATTCCTTTCTCCCCTGTCTGTTTATCTAAATTCCCAGTATGTTTATCCATATTAAACATTTCAATTACACTGTTCAGTTGTGAGTCTCACATTTGCACTACACTTTGGGTTACAAAGTTTCTTTTGAATTCCTTATTGGATTTTTTGGCAGTGATCCGCTATTTACAACTTCTGATTGCAGACTCCGTAATAAATGAAAACATCCTCTTTACATGTACCTTATCAAGCCCTTTCTTTAAGGATGTCCTTCAGATCATCATTTCCCTAGAGAAAAATGTGCTAGCCTGTTTAATTATCACTGAGAATCAAAGCTTCTCAGTTCAGATATCATCCAAATGATTTTCATATCTGCTCCAGAGCCTCATGGTCCTTTTTGTCATACGTGGATCAGAACTGTTTACAGCATTCCAAAAGTGGTCAGACAAATAAGCTATATAAATTTAACATTCCTTTCCAATTTTCTCTGTATATTAACAAATTTTAGTATTTTGTTAATTTTTTTAATCATTCATGGACTGTCTGCATCACTGGCTAGCCCAGTATTTATTTCCCATTCATAATTGCCCAGAGGGCAGTTCAGAGTCAACCGCATTGCTGAGGGTCTGGAGTTACATATAGACCAAAGCAGGTAAGGATGGCAGTTTCCTTCCCTAAAGGACATTAATGAGCCAGTTGGATATTTTTGCCAATCAGCAATGGATTCACGGTCATCATTGGACTCCTAATTCCAGATTTTTATTAAATTCAAATTCTATCATGGCAGGATTCAAATCTGGGTCCCCAGAACATTCCCTGGGTCTCTGGATTAACAGTCCAGCGATAAAAGCACTAGGCCATCACCTCCCCTTTCGAATATATATATCTAGCCTCTTCATGTCTCTCACCAAAATGTAACTCGTGTATCTATATTAAATGGAAGCCACACGTTGGATAAAAAAGTGAAATTTAGGAACAAGAGTGAGCCCATTTCTTGGCAGCATGCAAACAACCGTATTTTGATGATATTCGCCAAGCCACTTCATCAACAAAGGTTAACTGTGATGGCCGTGAATTCTTGTTCAAAGAATAGGATTCCCTAATGTTCCAGCAATGTTACAATGACCAGAAAAGTTGTTTGTCCTCATGTTCATTGAGGGATAGACACTGGACAGGACAGTGGAGAGAACTCACTTGCTTTTCTTTGAAGTAGTATCATGGAAACTTTACAAAACTCTACAGCAGACAGAGGAGGCCCTGGTTTACAACTCATTACAGAAACAGCACCTGTGACAGTGCAGCACTCCCTCAGTACTGAAAAGACCCTAGTACATAATCAAGGCTGGCACTCCAATCGATACTAAAGGAGAGCAGCACTGTTCAAAGTACAATTTTGGGGACATAATGTTGAAACAACAGCCTGTGTGATCTCCGAAGCGGTTACATTGGATTGATTAAGCATATGGTCAATATTAATCCTTTAATTAACATGTAATCAAGTTGCCTAGTCATTGGAAAAGTAGTCATGAAGTGCTAATGTCATTGGACTAGTAATCAGAATCCCAGGCTAAAGATTTGTGGAATAAAACAAAGAACTGCGGATGCTGGAAATCTGAAACAAACATAGAAAGTGCAGAAACAAGTAGGTCTGGCAGCAACTGTGCAGAGGGAAACAGAGTTAATGTTTCAGGTTTAGTTCTGAAGAAGGATCATTGGAGTCAAAACCTTAACTCTGCTTTGTCTTGTAAAGATCGCTGGACATAGTTTCAAATCTCACTATTAGCAGCTCAATAGTGACCGTGTAACCACTGTCGACTGTTGTAAAAACCCATCTGGTTCATGAATGTCCTTTAGAGAAGGAAATCTGACATGTGACTCCAGACCCACAGCGATATGGTTGACTGCCATCGGGACAATTAGGGATGGTCAATAAATGTTGTCCAAGCCAGCGATGCCTATATCCAATGAAAGAATAAAAATGATTATCTCATTGCTATTTGTTGGATCTTGCTGTTTACAAAGTGGCTGCTGAACTTCTTATGTTATAACAGAAGCTACATTTATGTAACTAAACAAGCAAAAAAAATGTCAGAAATAGTTAAGAGATCAGGCTACATGTGAGGACTGAAAAACAAAGTTAATGTCCTAAATTGATGGCCTTTCTTTAGAATTCGATAAATTGCGAGATGCAACGGGTCATAAGAAAGTTCACAGGGATCACAGTGGAAAGAACAAATGCAGAGACCTAAAACAGGATAAACAGCAGAAGAGATGAAATGGCAAAAGGACTGATGGTACAAAATGAAAGGAGATGGCAATGGGACAAGTAAAGAAACAAGAGATGTGTCTAGATGTGGTGTGAATGGCAGCAGCAGAATTATTACCAGCATTAGCGGTTTAACCTGAAATTCTTGAACTCTGTTGATTCTAGAAGGCTTTGAAGTCCCTGATTGAAAGACAAAAGAAAGAAACAAACATTTCCATTTCCCTAGCACCTTTCACAATTAGAGGGCATTTCAAAGCACATTATAGTTGACAGAGCGTTCAGGAAGAGTAGCTTGAAATGCAGTAGCCAATTTCATAGAATCATAGAATCCCTTCATCGTGGAAGCAGCTTTTCAGCCCATCGAGTCCACATCAACCATCCAAAGACCATCCCACCCAGACCCACCCTATCCCTCGAACCCTGCATTTCCTATGGCTTTATCCACCTAGCCTAAACATCCCTGGATACTGTGGGCAATTTGGCAATGCCAATTCACCTAGCCTGCACATACTTAGCCTGTGAGAGGAAACTGGAGTACCTGGAGGAAACTCACACAAACACAGGGAGAATGTGCAAACTCCACACAGACAGTTGCCCAAGGCTGGAATCAAACCGGATCCCTGGTGCTGTGAGGCAGCAGTGTTAACCACTGTTCGCACCTTACCACCCTATTGGACACAGTAAACTTGCAGAAACAGCAATGTGCTAGTGACTGAATGGTCTGTTTCAGTTTTTTGGTGTTGAATAAGTGATAAACATTGGCCAAGTCAAAAACGAGAACTCTACCAGCTTACTTCAAAATGGGAGCCCTCCTATGACCTGAAAGGGAGCACCTCCATCAATGTAGCACTCCCTTACTACTCCTCTGGAGCGTGAGCATGGTGTTCATTTAACCCAAGTCTCGGGATTGAGAATTGAACCTAAAACCTCCAGACTGAGAGATTAGCCACCTCCGCACCAATCCATGGCTGACTTTAATAAGCACAGGGCTTCAAACTTCCATTGAGTTTCACTGCCAAAGTGTCGGAGGCCAAGGTCAGACATTTTCATTGCTCAGTCCTTTGAGTATAAGGTTGGGAAGTTATGGTGAAGTTGTAGAAGGCATTGGCGAGGCCTCTTCTAGAATACTGTATCCAGTTCTGTCGCCCAGTTATGGGAAGGATATTGGTAAGCTGGAGAAGGTTCAGAAGAGACTTACTAGGATGTTGTTGGGTATGGAAGCTTTGAGTTATAAAGAAAGGCTGGATAGTCTGGGACTTCTTTCGTTGGAACATAGGAATTTGAGAGGCGAACCAATAGAAGTTTATAAAATAATGAGGGGTATAGATAGAATTAACGATAGGTGTCTTTTCCCTGGGATGGGGGTTTCAAGATAGGGGACACAGTTTTAATGTGAGAGGAAAGAGATTGAAAAAAGACACAAGGAGCAAATCTTTTACACAGAGGATGGTTCACATGTGGAATGAACTTCCTGAGGAAATGGTGGATGTGGGTACAGTTACAACATTTAAAAGACATTTAGATAAGTACATGAATAGGAAAGGTTTGGAGGGATATGGGCCAGGAGCAGGCAGGTGGGACTAGGTTAGTTTGGGATTATGGGTAACACAGTGTGGAGCTGGAGGAACACAGCAGACCAGGCAGCATCAGAGGAGCAGGAAAGCTGACGTTTCGGGTCAGGACCCTTCTTCAGACCTCACGACCTGAAACGTCAGCTTTCCTGCTCCTCTGGTGCTGCCTGGCCCACTGTGTTCCTCCAGCTCCGCACTGTGTTATCTCTGACTCCAGCATTGGCAGTTCTTACTATCTCTAGTTTGAGATTATGTTTGGCATGGACTGGTTGGACCAAAGGGTCTGTTTTCCAAGGTGTATGGCTCAATAACTCAATGTCATAGGAAATGCCACACACAGTTAAACAACAAGCAATCAGAAGTTCAGATCATGTTTACAGACTGAATCATGGAACAATTACAGCACAGAATAAGATCTCTTGGCCCATCATATCCATGACAGCCCGCTGTCAGTGAAACTAAGCCAGCTGCACTTTCCCATACTTTCCCTGTATCCCTGCAACATGGAACTGTTCAGTAAAACAGTCACACAATCTACATTTGGTCTCTCTGAAGTACAGAAGACCACAGCCTATACAGTGAATACTATGCACTAACCTTTCTGTGGTACAATAAATTGTACACAACACAAGACTATGTCATAAACTATGGGAGGAGAGGAGATGAAAGGGAAAAAAAAACAGAAGTTGCTGGAAAAGCTCATCAGGTCTGGCAGCACCTGTGATGAAAA
>NC_063345.1:3907277-3972898 GCF_021869965.1 Rhincodon typus
GCTTGGCCTGCTGTGTTCATTCAGCTCTACACCTAATTAATTGGAGGAAGTGCTTTTTTGGTTGTTCCTGAGGAACAAGAGGCTGTATCGGTACAGTTCCTCCTTACACTTCTGTGTTAATACTCAGCACCACACTTTAATGAGGGTTCACCATATTTTGCACATTCAACATTATGTTGTCACAAGGAAAGCATTGCATAGGACAGCAAACAATTGTGTGTACCCTCTGAAAGCAGAACCATTTGAAGAAGGTTTCTATACCAACAGCATAAAGTGATTTGAAAACATTTGAGATGTTTTCTGCACAGAATTAATGATCTCATTTGGTTGCTATCTGATAATCATTAATTTGAGGGGAAACAAGAGTCATCTTTCACACCAATAACCGA
Source organism: Rhincodon typus (assembly GCF_021869965.1). NCBI lineage: Eukaryota > Metazoa > Chordata > Chondrichthyes > Orectolobiformes > Rhincodontidae > Rhincodon > Rhincodon typus. The sequence continues at coordinate 3,907,667 of NC_063345.1, forward strand.
TAAGCATCAATAGAGCAACACAATCTGTTGCTGGAGTTCACGCACACCCCATAATTACCTACTCAGTTACCAGAGAGAGAGAGAGAGAGAAAACAGGTTACAAGTGCTGGGTTAAACCAGCCCTACAAGTTCCCTCAGTTAAAGGGAAAGGGAAGAGAAATAGAAAAGATTCATTCACCTGTGTAAACACAATACAGTGCTCTGATGGAAAAGAATAACATACTGGTTGACCACAAGGATAACGTGTAAGGCTCCGCTCTGTCTTAGCAAGGTGTGGTATCAAGTCTTGCAGCTGAGCAAACCGTGGGTTTGTACTGCAACCGTCACTGACTGAGTGAGATCGTTCAAAGGCGAAGGTCACACATGCACAAACAGCCCGCTGTCCCCACACCCAATCCTAGCACAAGAACAGTTCCAGCAGGTAGCAGGTGATAGCCAGGCAGGCATGTTAGAAAAGTCTTCAGCTTCGTGTGACTCTAAAGGAACATGTCGTGACATGTGGGAAGCTGGAGCTAAGGAATGAGGCAGATTAATGTCCAAATTTTACTTGGACTTAGCCCAGGGGGGAATTTAAATCCTAAATGATGTGTCAAAACAGGGAAGCCGTCTGGAAGTGACTCGAACATTTTGGGGAGAAAGCCTTCACTGCGATGTAAACACTTATCAGAAAATTGCTCACCCACCCTCTTCCACCAAGGGATCAAGTACACAGCCTGAGACTGCGACACTAGAAACTATTGTCAGGGGATTGTCATATGACAGTTTCTTACAGTGCAGCCATTTGATGTTTGGCTGTGACACTGACCCACTCTCCTTAGTCATCAAGTGGACTTGAACACAGAACTTCTGCCTCAGAGGCAGGGATGCTATCTACTGCTGCACAAGAATCAGATTGGGGTCTGAACGATTAAATTACAAGGAATTTTCATAGAACAGGCTTGTATTTCTTTGCATCTGGAAGATTACTTTGTGTTTTAATTGAGATGCATAAGATCATTAAGGGATTTGCACTGCTGATAGGTGTTGGAAAGAGCTCAGAACAAAAGAGCATAAAATTAGTTCCAGGTCATTCAGGGGTAATGTGAGGAAGTACATATTCATCCAGAAGGTCGTGAAAATTTGGAACTCGCTTCAACAAAATACTGTTGAAACTGGGATCACTTTCAGCTTTCAAGACTGAGATTGCCAAGATTTTTTTTATATAATATTATTAGTGTTATGGAACTAAGCGATGGAGTTGCAATATAGATAGTGCATGGTCTCGTTTAGTGGCATGATATGGAGGTGCTGGTGTTGGACTGGGGAGGACAAAGTCAGAAGTCACATGACACCAGGTTACAGTCCCACAGGTTTGTTTGAAATCACAAGTTTTTGTAGCGATGCTCCTTCGTCAGGTGACCTGACAGAGGAGTACCACCTGATGAAGGAGCAGATCTGGTAAAGCTTGTGATTTTAAATAAAGCTGTTGAAATATAGCCTGGTGTCGTGTGACTTCTTACTTAGTTCATTGGCAGAGGACGCTCAAGGGACTAAAATCACCTTTTCCAACTCCCATGTTCCTTCAAAGCATACTTTTAGTTTGGGTTATTGTAGAAATGTTTGCATAGCCATAAAGAGTAGACAATAATTGTGTTAGACTGACTCTGTTGCACTCTAGGCAGGTGCTGGCTTCAAAACCCAACCACAAGACCATTGAAGAATCTGCTCACACAATCTTACTCACCTGCCTTTTCCTTGTAACACCATGTGACCACATTAGTATCTACAGAAATGGAGCTGATGAGGGTAACACTGTTTGTCTCTTTATCTGAGCTTATTGTTGAAAAGCTGCACCTATTTTACCGCAAAGGAAGGATAACAACTTTGAGCTGTGGATCAACTTCGAGGGGCAATACTTAGTGGAATTAAAATCAGCGCATTGCCAAGAATTGCTGGATTGCAGAACTATAATCTCAAAGGAGAAACTGACTGATGTTGATTGTCAACATAAAAGCCTGTCATTTTGCATCAAGTCTTGTTCAGCGTTTTTGTGGAATCCACACTATTTTTAATAAATTTACAGCCTTTTGTCCCTCACTAACACTAATTTGAATGAATTCTCATAACTACAGGCAACATTCGATACTGTTTTAATAACTACTTGTACTTACATACCACCTTTAACATTGTCAAGTTTCTCAAGGTGCTACACAGAAGCATTATTGATTGAAACATTGATACCAAGAAGGAGGAGTTACTGTATGAGAACTAATGACTAACAATCTTGTCAAAGGAGTTGGTTTTCTGCAAAGTGGAGAAAGAAACAGTGAGAGGTAGGGAAAGGAACTGCTTTTAGACAGTTTAGGGCCCAGTTGGCTGAAGGCAAGGCTGTAAATTGTGGAGTGATGGAACTGCGGGATGCACAGGAAGTCCAGGTCAGAGGAGTGCAGGGTCCTTGAATGGTGGAAGTGCTGGCATTACTTGGAAAGCAGATTGAGAATGGAAGCATTGGTGGTCAGGAGTCAATGTAGGTGAGTGAATCACAAGGAGATAACTGAAATGTACCTCACACTCTCCCTGTGGGATAATATAGCATGGCTAATTCCAGAATATGGTCAAAAATGAGACATGGTGTTCAGAATATATAATCCAATGATTTGTCATACAGAGCATGTTATTGACACAGTACTGACTGACACAGGCATATGAGGTCAGGCTGCAGATCAATCTTATTTAAGAGTGGAGCAGACTTAAGGGGCTGAATGGTTCACTCCTGTGCTTTGTTTTTAACTATTTGTGGAATGTTTACTGATGAGTAGTTTTTGTTTTGGCTGAGCAACTCCAAGATCCGGTGTTTGCGATGAGAAATGATCATTCCTGGGGAGCGTAATCTGCGAAACAATGGATACATAGCCTGACGTTTTCAGATTTATTATCCAAGTGGGCGTTCTCCACTGTCCCACAATGATTTAGCAGAATGTTTGTACAAAGCTCCAAAAAGATGGCTTAAGCATATTTATAGAGTCATAGAGTCATACAACACAGAAACAGACCCTTCGGTTCAACAAGTCCATGCCGAACATAATCCCAAACTAAACTAATCCCACCTGCCTGCTCCCGGCTCTATTCATGTACTTATCTAAAAGTCTTTTAAATGTTGTAATTGTAACCACATCCACCACTTCCTCAGGAAGTTCATTTCACATACAAACCATGCTCTGTGCAAAAAACTTGCCCCTAATGTCTTTTTTAAATCTCTCTTCTGTCACATTAAAAATATGCCCCCTAGCCTTCAAATCCCCATCATAGGGAAAAGACAACTACCATTAACTTTATCTATACCTTTCATTATTTTATAAACCTCTCTGAGATCACCTCTCAAATTCCTATACTTCAGCGAAAACAGTCCCAGCCTATCCAGCCTTTCTTTATAACTCAAACTTCCATACCTGGCAACATCCTGGTAAATCTCTTCTGAACACTCTCCAGCTTAATAATATCCTTCCTATAACTGGGCGACCAGAACTGGACATACTACTCCAGAAGAAGCCTCACCAATATTTTATACAACCTCAACATGACTTCTTAACTTCTACACTCAAAGGGCTGAGCAATGAAGGCAAGAGTGCTAAATGCCTTTTTAACCACCCTGTCTACATGTGACACAAACTTCAAATGATGTTTATCAGAGGTTTCTTTCCTTTTCCCCCTGAAATAATGGTAAAAGAACTGGCAAAGCTGTGCAGAAATTCACTCCATTTTTGACAACTAATTTTTGGTAGATAATTCTCAGGTCTTTTTTATTCATCCATGGGATGTGGGCAACATTGGCCAGGCCAGCATTTATTGCCTATTCCTAATTGCCCAGAAGACAGTTAAGACTCAACCACATTGCTATTGATCTGGAGTCACATGCAGGCCAGACCAGGTAAGGATGGCCGTTTCCTTCCCTGAAAGACATTAGTGAACCAAAATCTTTTTATTTTTTTGACAATCAACAATGGATTCATGGTCATCATTAGACTCTTTATTCCAGATTATTACTGAATTCAAATTCCACCATCTGTCATGGCAGGATTCAAACTCAGGTCCCCACAACATTGCCTGGGTTTCTGGATTAATAGTCCAAAGATAGCACCACTAGGCCATTGCCTACCCTTATTTCCTGTTATCTCTTATTATCCTTATTACATTTAGTTTCTTCTTCTGATGATGGTGTTAGCAGTAGCTCAGTTGGTAACTCTCATATCTCTTAGTCAGAAGGATATGTTGCACCCCAGAAGGACCAAGACCATTCTCCACACTGGGAAATTCAGTAGTACAGTGGCTGAAGGTTTCAATTAGAGTGTCAAGGATTGGGAACCTGAACAGGGAGACAAGAGTGATGGAACAAAGGATGGAAATGAAAGACAGAAAAATAGAAAGCAAAACTCACGAACCAGGAGCTAGCAGCAAATAGGGCTGGAGTACAAAACAAATATATAAAAATTTCAAAAAAATAAGTCTAAAGGCATTACTTGTGAATGTGCAGAGCAATCACAATAAGGTAGATGAATTAACAACACAAATACTTGCAAATGGGTACCATAGCTGAAAACAGGGCAATCACTAGTATTCAATCTTTAGAAAGGACAGGCAAAATGGAAAAGGAGATGGGGTGGTGTCGTTGGTGAAAAATACAATAATGAGAAATGACATTGATACAGAAAATTTAGATGTAGAATCAGTCTAGTGAAGATAAGAAACATTAATGGACAGAAGTACCAGTGAGATTTGACTTTAAGCCTCCATACGTTTGTGGTAAGGTAAGGGATGGCATTATACAGGAAATTGGAGATGCGTAGAATGAAGATACAGCAGTAAACTGGGAAAATCAATTCAAAGCTGAGGTCCTTAAACATGATGCAGAGGTGCCGGTCCTGGACCAGGGTAGACAAAGTCAGAAGTCACACTGAGGTCATCTGATGAAGGAACAGCACTCTGAAAGCTTGTGATTTCAAATAAACCTGTTGGACTATAACCTGGTGCAGTGTGACTTCTGCCTAAATGTAAATAAATGAAGCAATGGAGGTATAAGTGGTCAGTTGGTTATGATAGGCTGGATAATTTCTTAAGAAGCATGATGATGGCAATGTTTAGTATTAAGGAATTAATGCACACATTGAAACAATTATGCCTTCCTTTTGAGTGAAAGAACACAGCAAGAAAAGTGGTTAACAAGAGGAACGAAGGATTATATTAAATCGCAGAGATTCATATAAATTTGTGTGGAAGAGTCATAATATTGAGAACAGGGAGCAGTTTAGAATTGGAATGGAATACCAAAAGGCTGATTAAGAAGGTAATAGGAGATGAAGAGAGTAAACTTGCAAGGAATATAAAATTGGACTGGAAAGAGCTTATAAAAGTATATAAAAATAAATAGATGAAAGAAGACTAATGTAGGCACCTTACCATGTAAGAGGGATGATTTTTTAACTGAGAACAAGGAAATGGCAGAGCAATTAAACAACAGAAAACAAAGATTTCTGGACGTCAGAGTGGATCATGCAGCATCCATGGAGAGACAGCAAGTTAACATTTCGAGTCTAGATGACTCTTCATCAGAGTTCCTACAATTAAATAACTACTTTTCTTCTGTCTTCATAGAAGAAGATTCAAAAACATCCCAGAAGTGCTAGAGATGCAAGACTCTTTTGTGAAGTATTAATATATATTTTTTAAAAAGTGCTGGAGAAAAGGGGCAGCAAGGTGGCTTGGTCGTTAACACTGTTGCGTCAAAGCTTCAGGGGCCCGGGTATGATTCCATCCTTGGGTGACAGTCTGTGTGAAGTTTTCACATTCTTCCTGTGTCTGCATGAGTTTCTTCCGGGTGCTCCAGTTTCCGCCCACAGTCCAAAGATGTGCAGGTTAAGTGGGTTGACTTGGGAAATGCAGGGTTACAGGGATTGGGTGGGTTTTGTTGGGATGCTCTTTGGAGTGTCAGTGTACTCGATGGGCCGAATGGCCTGCTTCCACATTGTATGGATTCTATGAAATTAATGGGAATGAAAGCCAATAAATCCCTAGGGCTTCTTATTCAAAATTCCAGGGGTCTAAAGGAGGTGGCCAAGAAAACAATGGATGCATTGGTTGTTATCATCCAAAATTCTGTAATTCGGCCATCATCCCACTTGTGCTTAAAACAAGTAGGGTGGAGAAAACATGGGAATCACTGTCTGATTGGCCTAACATGGGTGGTAGGGAAAATGCTGGAGTCTGCGATAACGGATATGATACCAGGAAGCTTAGAAAAGACTAACAAAGTCATAAAGAGTCAACATAAACCTGCTGGAGTTTTTTGAGGATGAAACAAGTAGACTGAATGAGGGACAACCCCTTGCTTGTGGATTTTAAGAAAGTTTTTGCTGAAGTCCCACATAAGAAGGAATTGTACAAAATCAAAACAGATGGGATGGTGGTTAAGTACTGATATGAATTAGTTAAGCAGACATGAAACCAGAAACTGAACTGGACTAACTATATTACTACAGTGGCTACAACAGCAGGAATCTTGCAGTAAGTAACTCACTTCCTGCTTCCCCAAAGCCTGTCCACCATCTACAAGACACAAGGCAGGAGTGTGATGGAATACTCTCCACTTGCCTGGATGGTTGCAACTCCAACAACACTTAAGAAGCTTGATACCACCCAGGACAAAGCAGCCCTCTTGATTGGGACTCCTAAGGTGAATAATCGGAGTTTTTTGTCGAGGGTGGAAATGTCAAATACTAAGGAGCATAGGTTTAGGATGAGAGTTTAAAGGAGATGTGTGAGGAAAGTTTCTAATACAGAGTGTGCTGGGTGCCTGGGAAGATTATAGAAGCAGATATGTTAGCAAAATTTAAGGGGTCTTTAGACAGATACATGAACAGGCTGGGAATAGAGGGATATGGGCCATATGCAGGCAGATGGGATTAGTTTAGAATGGCATCATGGTCAGCACAGACATGATTGGCTGAAGGGCCTGTTCCTGTGCTGTATTGTTCTATGTTCTTTCACAAACATTCACTTACTCCATCACTGGTGTTCAATAGAAGCAATGTATGCCATCTATAAGAGGCACTGCAGAAATCCATTAAGACTCCTCAGACAGAATCTTCTAAACCCATGACCACTTGCATCTCAAAGGACAAGGGCAGCAGATGCATGGGAACAACACTCTCTGCAAGTTCCCCTCCAAACCACACACCAGCCTGACTTGGAAACATATAACCATTCCCTCAGTGTTGCTGGATCAGAATACTGGGATTCCCGCGCTAACAGCCTTGTGGATCTACCTTCAATAAATGAACCTCAGCAGGTCAAGAAAGAAGCTTGCCCTGGGTATGTCCACATCCCATGGATGAATAAAACAAAGAGTAGGAATAATTGCATAATTTTCGGAGTGGAAGGTATTGCCTATTTTGGATCGCACACAAATCAACACTTTGGCTGCAGCTTTTCACAATATTTACCCTCGATTTGAACGAGTGAATCAAATGTAATATTTCCAGTTTTGATGACAATACAAAACCAGGTGGCCATGTGATTAGTGAGGATAACGTCACATCAGTGACTGGGTAAATACATGACAGATGCAGTATAACAAGGATAAATGTGATGTCCTCTTTGGCAGGAGAAATCAAAGATAGGGCATTATTTTAATGGTGATTGATTCATTCCGAAGAAACTGACTCGGAGGAAGTCCCTGCATAAAGAAATCACCCAGTGGCAAGAGGAAGTATAGAAAAAGAACCGGAGAAAGGAATGTGAGGGATCTCAAGGCCAAAGACCAATTCCCTTCCTGGAAACACCTGCTAAATGTGTGGTGGGAGATGTGACTTTAGGATTGGGCTCATCAGCCACACAAGACCCATTGAACCCACGATCCCCGTGGCACAGGATTTCCTATGTGGACAAATGTAATGGTTAGTGAGTGATTGCTGATAATGTACATAAGGACCAGAGTGCCCTTGTACACTGGAAGCAAGCATTTGGTGCAGGGAGACAAATGGTATAGTGCCCTTCGTTGCAAGAGGATTTGAATGCAGAAATATTCTGTATACAACCTCGATGAGAACACATGTGTTCTTTTGGTATCTTCACCTAAGAAAAAATATACTCGACAAGGGGATTGAAGTGAAGTTTCACCAAACTAATTCCAGGGTTTGGGTTTATCGAATGAAGAGATGTTTGGGTCTATATCACTGAAGTTTGGAAGAATGAAAGGGGATCTCGTTGAAATGTACAAAATTCTGATAGGGCTGCACACCCTGGATGAAGGAATAATGTCTCCCTTGGTGGGACTGGGGATCCCGAACAAAGGATCACAGTCTCAGAATACAGGGGAGGCCATTTCAAACTGAGAGGAGGAGAAATTTCTTCATACAGAGGGTGGTGATCCTATGGAATTCTCAACTACAGAAAACTGTGGAAATGGAGTCACAGAGTACATTTGAGAAATAAATAGATGAGTTATTAGAAGCTAAAAGTGATACAGGATATTAGGAGAGAGTGGGACAATGCGTTTGAGATAAAGAATCAGTCACAATATTTTAAAATGGTAGAGTGGGCTCAATGGGCTGAGTGGCCTCTTTCTGGTCCTTGTTTCTACGTTTTAAGTTGCTCAACAGAAATGTAAGCATATAATCCAGGCTGACACTAACGCTAGTACTGAAAGAACACTGAACAATTGGAGGCTCTGTCTTTCAGATAGGTAAACAAAAATATAATCCCGTACCCCTATTCCAAAGAAGAGTTGAAGCATTTTCCTAGTCAGACTTTACATTTCAATCCAACATCTGTAAAGGCATTTCCTTTTGTTTTTGTACTTTTAAAAATTGCGCGTTATAGAGAAGAAACAATTTAAAAATAAATGTTTTGTCAGCATTACTGCATGTTTTGGAAAAGTAAGTAATCTCACTATTATGGCAAGTATCATTTAAACAGCTGTTTGAACAAACAGTAATTGAAATGTTTGCAGATTAATTGGAGGCAGGGTGATAATGACAGATAGAGTTCTGCTGGTGACAAGAAGTTGATTGGTCTATGGACTAGTGAACAATCATTGGTAACAAAGGCTTTTTCCCTGCCAACATACTGAGATTGGTTCTCAGGTAACTGAACAGCTTGGGACTAGTAACAAGTTACAGTGAGAAATGATTGGACTTCTACCAACCAGGAGCTGCCTCACTCTTCCCTGTTGTCAAAACTGACTTTAAACCAGAAAAAAAAGGTTAATCTTTCCTTCAGCTGTTCCTGTAAGCTGAAACTCATAATCAATAAGTCAGAGACATTTTAGAAGTGAACCAGCTACCCTGCGCCTTTTGCGAACTAGTAGAAGCATCCAGAAAAGGAAAGCTGAGTAGAAGTCTTCTGGTCATAGAGTCATAGAGATGTACAGCACAAGAACCAACTCACAGATCTCATAAATAGAGACAACTGAACTATTTTCCTAGTCTTCCCTTTGCCTGTGTGGTTTTTTTCCCCTTTCTATACATTTGTATGTGTAAAGGGAGAGTTATGAGAGGATTAGAATTTAATTGGTAGTGTTAAATGTTGACAGTTTATAACACAGTAGCTAGAGTCTACCCCCTTAGGGTAAATAGTAATTCTTATTAAATACAGAAACCTGGTCCATGCTTTCAGTGAACCTGGATCGAGAAAACAGGTAAATTGAGGGACTTTGCAAACTTTAAAAATCTTTAACATTTGTGATGACTCTGAGAGTATCAAGGCTTGATTTTCAGCAATGCTACCTCAGTGAGGAGGGACAGTTCACAAAGACAGCTTCTTGGGATATTATCATATTACGGTTTCTGGGACCTTGCTGAATACAATTTGACTGCCAGACCTCCGGCATTAGAACAATGACCACACTTTAAAGTACTTAATTGGCTGTGTTGTCCTTCAGAATATCTTCCAATCATGCAGCAACTAGATTCCTAAAATTTACTGACCTCTGTAGGACATTTTCATGTGTATCATTTTGGCCACTCTTATTTTATAAACTTGGAAAATCAACAATAATTCTGGAGCTTCTTGCTATTTTATTGTACCTGAGAATCCTTACTTATTGCCCAGTGGTTACTGAGCTGCTATGGTAGAGGTTGTGAGTTCAAATCCAATCATGGCAAATTCTCAAATAGTATTCAATAATCTCTCAACATATGTTACAGCACCAGAACAAAATTATCCTGAAAACTACCAAATGGTTTTTAAAACCCAATTGTTTTGTAAATATTTTTCAGGGAATGAAATCTGAAAAGGTCAGGAACTAATACTCACATCTTGTTGAGCTGGTAGTGATTGACAGGAGTTAAAGATATGCCTTATTTATCTCACATCACAATGTGCCCCTTTTATCTAAACTGAAGGTTTATCATTGAAGAATTGAACTATACACATGACAGCAAAGAAAATATCATTCCAGAATAAACATGATGCAAAGTAATACATTTACGTGCTTCTGAAACCTCTCTGTGGTTTGCTTCATACATAGACTGCCTAGACCTTATCTTGTTGGAGGCTACTGTAAGCTTGCACAATGTTGGTTAAGGTTACTGTGTTGGTGTTGTGGTTTGGCCTATGTTTGGCTTGTGTGAGGGATGTTCTGTGCTTCTGGATGTGGGCTTGTTTTGATTTGTCAAGTTTCACTGCACTCTCATGCCATTTGATGTTTGGAAAACACGAAGACATGGGCACAGAGTTGGCTATTCAGCTTATTGAGTCTTCCCTACTATTCAATGAGATCATGGCTGATCTGATCATCCTCAATGCTACTTTCCTGCTTTTTCCTAATAACCTTTGGTTCCCTTACAGATTAAAAATCCATCTCACACTTGATCAAACTTAATAAAACAAAAACTTAATCTTGACAGCCCTCTGTGATAAAGAATTTCACAGATTCACTTCCTTATCTCTATCTTAAAATTGTGACCCCTTATTCTGAGATGATGCCCTCAGGTCCAAGAGTCTTCTACAAAATGAAACAACCTTTTTGCATCTACCTTGTCAAGTCCTCAAAGAATCTTGCATGTTTCAATAAGGTCAGTTGTTATTCTTGTACATACCAATGAATACAGGCTCAACTTATTGAATCTGTCTTCATAAGACAGTCCCTCCACACAGGTTTAGAAAATCTTCTCTGAACTACTTTGAAGCATATCCTTTCTTAGATAAGGAATCCAAAACTATTCACGATATTCTGGTTGTAGTCTGACTAATGCCTTGTATAATTTTAGCAAAAACCTTCTTTCATATTGGGTAGGCGATAGCCTCGTGGTATTATTGCTAGACTATTAATCCAGACACTCAGGTAATGTTCTGGGGACCTGTGTTTGCATCTGGCCATGGCAGATGGTAGAATTTGAATTCAATAATAATTTGGAATTAAGAGTCTAATGATGACCATGAAACTATTGTCAAAAAAATCCATCTGGTTCACTAATGGTATTTAGGGAAGGAAATCTGCCATCCTTACTTGATCTGACCTACAGGTGAATCCAGACCCACAGCAATGTGTTTGGTTCTCAACTATGCTCTGGACAATAAGGATGGTCAATAAATGCTGGTCCAGCCAGCAACGCCCACATCCCATAAATAAATTAAAAAAAAATTATATTGTTTCCTTTGAAACTGGTCTTCCTTATTACTTTCTGAACACGGAATCTAGCTTTTCATGAATCATGGATGAGGATTACCAATTTCCTCTGCTCTATGGTATTCCATGCTATTTATCCATTTAAATAATATTCAGCTCTTTTACTGTTCCTGCCAAAGTGCATAACATCACATTTTCCCACGTATTTCACCTACCAAATTTTTGCCCCCTCCCTTCATCTGCCTATATCCTTCTGCAGATTCTTTTTTCATCCTTATCGCTTGCCTTCTAACCTACTTTCATGTCATCTGAAAACTTGGCTATAGAACATTCACTTTCCTTATTAATATAAATTGTAATTAATTGCAGCTCCAGCAGTGATCCCTCTGCCATCTTGAAAATGCCAACTTTATCCCTATTCTCTGTCTTCTTTGAGTTATCCATTCCGCTATCCATGCTAACATATAATCTCCAACACCGGCTACCTTACAAATGTCTTCTGAAAATTCAAATATATCACATCCACTGCTTTCCCTTTATCTATCCTGCTTCTTACCTCCTCAAAGAATTCTACTAAATTTGGCAGGCATCATTTTCCCTTCATGAAGCAATGCTGACTCTGCTTGATCATATTCTCCATTTGTAAATGCTCTGCTGTTACATCCTTTCTAATACAATCTAATATTTTCTTAATAACAGATATTAAACTAATTGGCCTTATTTTGTCTCCTTCCCTTTTTAAATAGAACATAGAAGATAGAACATAGAACAGTACAGCACAGTACAGGCCCTTCGGCCCATGATGTTATGCCGAACTTTTACCCTAAACCCAAGGTCTTTCTAACCTCCACCGCTACCTTATACTATCATCCATATGCCAATCTGATAGCCGCTTAAATGCCCCCTAATGAGGCCGACTCCACTAACCTCTCCGGCAATGCATTCCACGCCCCTACCACTCTCTGAGTAAAGAACCTACCTCTGACGTCTCCCAGATATCTACCTCCTTTCACTTTAAAACTATGTCCCCTCATAAAAGCTACCTCCACCCTAGGAAAAAGTCTCTGGTTGTCTACTCTATCTATACCTCTGATCATTTTGTACACCTCTATCAAGTCACCTCTTATCCTTCGTCGTTCTAAAGAGAAAAGCCTTAGCTCTCTCAACCTTTCCTCGTAAGACCTTTCCTCCATTCCAGGCAATATCCTGGTAAATCTCCTCTGCACCTTTTCCAACGCTTCCACATCTTTCCTGTAATGAGGTGACCAGAACTGGGCACAATACTCCAGATGTGGTTGAACCAGGCTTTTGTATAGTTGGAGCATAACTTCACAGCTCTTGAACTCAATCCCTCTATTAATGAAAGCTAACACACCATACGCCTTCTTAACAACTCTATCCACCTGGGTGGCAGCTCTCAGGGAACTGTGAACATGAATTCCAAGATCCCTCTGCTCCTCCACACTGCCAAGAATCTTTCCGTTAACCCTGTATTCTGCTTTCAAGTTTGTCCTTCCAAAATGAATCACCTCACACTTTTCAGGGTTAAACTCCTTCTGCCACTTCTCAGCCCAGCTCTGCATTCTATCAATGTCCCTTTGCAACCTAGAACAGCCCTCCGCACTGTCCACAATGTGACCCACCTTCGTATCATCCGCGAACTTGCTAATCCACCCTTCCACTCCTTCATCCAAATCATTTACAAAAATCATAAATAGAAGAGGACCCAGAACAGATCCTTGTGGTACACCACTCGTAACTGAGTACCATGTTGAATATTTTCCGTCCACTACCACCCTTTGCTTCTAAGGGTCAGCCAATTCTGAATCCAATCTGCCACATTTCCCCCTATCCCATGCCTCCTTACCTTCTGCATGACCCTACCATGGGGAACCTTATCAAACGCCTTACTTAAATCCATGTATACCACATCCACTGCTCTACCTTCATCCACGTGTTTGGTCACATCTTCAAAGAATTCAGTAAGGTTTGTGAGGCATGATCTCCCCCTCACAAATCCATGCCGACTATCACGAATCAAACTGTGCCTTTCCAAGTGATCATAAATCCTGTCTCTCAGAGCCCTTTCCAATAATTTGCCCACCACTGACATAAGACTGACTGGCCTGTAATTTCCAGGGTTATCCCTGTTCCCTTTTTTGAACAAGGGAACGACTTTTGCCTCTTTCCAATCTTCCGGCACTATACCCATGGACAGTGAAAATAATGGTATTAAATTATAGTCAATCTGGTTCTGGACTCATCTGAACATTTTTGCTGGATTTGGTATTCCATTAGGTGGATATCGTACTCAAAGTTTCTGTCCAATCTTCAGGTGTGTTAGTTTGTGACTCTCAGACTGGTCATGGGGAATTTTTAGTTTCCCATGTTTATCGATCAATGCACCTTATACATCCAGTGTTTGGATGAGTGATGACTGGAGAATTGTGCTGAAAATATTCTCATGTTGGTTCTGCGATTTAATAAACTGTGCACATTCAGAATAGATACACATATTTGGATCAAATTCTGCTGCTCAGCTTTTTGATTTTTCCTGAGTTTACAGAAGCTCCATGTACAACAGTGATATTAGTCAAATAGGAGCTGCAAAATTCAAGTATAAAGTTTTGTTACAGGCTTTGTCTGGCTGTTAGAAGTTGTTACTGGATGGAATTTTTTGTCCCAGCTTAGATCCTCAAATGTCCTATAGGAACAGTAAGCAGTGTTAATGGACTATAAGACCATAAGGACATAAGAATTCGGCCTATTGGTCCATTGAGTCTGCTCTGTCATTTGATCATGGTTGATACGTTTCTTAACTCCACTCTCTTGCCTTCTCCCAATAACCCTTGATCCCCTCACCAATCAAGAACCAATCAATCTCTGTCTTAAATACACACAATGACTTGGCCTCCACAGCCTTCTGCAGCAATGAGTTCCACAGATTCACTACCTTCTGGCTGTAGAAATTCTTCCCTATCTCGGTTCTAAAGAGTCTAACTTCACTCAGAGGCTGTGACCTCCAGTCTTAGTCACTCCTATAGATGAAAACACATTCTCCATGTCCTCTCTATCAGGGCTTCACAGTATTCTGTAAGTTTCAATCAGATGTGACCTGTAGAGTGGACAAGGGTGAATTAGAAGCTGTTGTGTACCTGGACTTTCAAAAGACTTTTGACAAGGTTCCACACAGGAGATTAATGACCAAAATTAAAACTCATGGTATCGGAAGTAATGTATTGACATCGATAGAGAACTGGAAGCAGAGAGTTGGAATAAATGTGTCCATTTCAGAGTGGTAGGCAGTGATGAGTGCAGTTCCACAGGGTTCAGTGCTGGGACCCCAACTGTTCACAATATAGATTAACGATTTGGACAAAGGAATTGAATGCCATGTCTCCAAATTTGCAGATGACACTAAGCTGGATGGTAGTATGTGCTTTGAGGAGGATGCTAAGAGGCTGCAGGGTGAATTAGACAGACTGGTTGCATGAGCAAATGCAGTATAATGTTGATAAATGTGAAGATATCCACTTTGGTCTCAAAAACAGGAAGGCAGATTATTATCTGAATGGTGGTAGTTTAGGAAAAGGTGAGGTGCAATGAAACCTGGGTGTCATGGTAGAACAGTCGCTGAAGGTTGGTGTGCAGGTGCAGCAGCGGTGAGGACTGCTAATGGCATGCTGGCCTTCATAGTGAGAGGATTTGAGTATAGGAGTAAGGATGACTTGCTGCAGTTATATAGGGCCTTGGTGAGGCCACACCTTGAGTATTGTGTGCAGTTTTGGTCTCCTAGTCTGAGGAAGGATGTTCTTGCTATTGAGGGTGTCCAGTGAAGGTTCACTAGGCTGATTCCCAGGATGGCAGGACTGAAATATGAGGAAAGACTGGATCGACTGGGCTTGTACTCACTGGAATTTAGAAGAATGAAGGGGGTTGCATAGAAACATAAAATCGTGATGGGACTGGACAGGCTAGATGTGGGAAAAATGTTCTTATTGTTGGGGAAGTCCAGAACTAGGGGTCACAGTCTAAGAATAAGGAGTAAGCCATTCAAGACTGAGATGAGGAAGAATTTATCACTCAGAGAGTTGTGAACCTGTGGAATTCTCTCCCACAGAAAGCTGTTGGGGTCAGTTCATTAGATACATTCAAGAGGGAGCTGGACATGGCCCTTGTGGCTAAAGGGATCAAGGTGTATGGAGAGAAAGCGGGTATAAGATACTGAGATTGCATCATCAGCCATGATCATATTGAATTGTGGTGCAGGCTCGAAGGGCCGAATGGCCTACTCCTGCACCTATTCTCTCCGTCTCTATTTTTCTATCCACCCCTTACCCTTTTAAACTCCATTGTGTACAGACGCAGAGTCGTCAACTGCTCCTCATATGACAAGCCCTTCATCCCTGGGATCATTCCTGCAAACCCCCACTGGATCCCCTCCAATGCCAGCACATCCTTCCTTAGCTATGGGGCCCAAACTGCTCACAATATTCGAAATACGGTCTGATCAGTTCCTCATACAGCCTCAGCAGTGCATCTCTGCTCTTGTATTCTAACCCTCATGAAATGAATGCTAATATTGCATTTGCCTTTCTAACTGCCAACTGAAACTGCATGTTAATCTTAAGAGAGTCCTAAACTAGGAGTAACCGAAACTAGGACTCTCCAGTCCCTTTGGGCTTGAGATTTCCAAAACCTTTCCCCATGTAGAAAATAGTCTAGACCTCTATTCTTCCTATCAAGGTGCACAACCTCACACTTTCCTGCATTGTATTCCATCTGCCACTTCTTTTCCCACACTCGAAGCATTTCTGCAGCATCCCCATTTCTGCAACACTACTTGCCCCTCCACCTATCTTTGTGTCATCTGCAAACTTAGAAACAACGCCCTCAGTTCCTTTGTCCAGATCATTAATGTATAATGTTGGTGTTGGTTGTGTACCAACACTAACCCCTGTGGAATTACATTAGTCACCAGCTGTCATTCTGAAAATGACCCCTTTATGCCCACTCTCTGCCATCTCCCTGTCAGCCCATCCTCTTTCTATGCCAGTACCTTACCCTTAATACCATGGGGTCTTATCTTATTTGGCAATCTTCTGTGTGGCACATTGTGAAGTTCCTTCTGGTAATCCAAATAGATCACATCTGCTGGCTCTCCTTTGTCTAACTTGCTCATTACCTCTTCAAAGATTTCTGGCAGATTTTTCAGGCATGACACCCCCTTGACAAAACCAAGTTGACTCCTTCTTCTACCAAAGTCAGAAGTCACATGACACCAGGTTGTAGTCCAACAGGTTTATTTGAAATCACAAGCTTTCAGAGCATAGCCCCTTCATCAGGTAAACTGAGAGAGAAGCACAAAGACACATAATTTATGGGCAGGGAGTGATCAAAGGCAGAGAGATCAAAAGATCATATAGATGGTGTGAATGGGGTGTTGAATAATGAGTCACTGCAGGTGATCAAAGGTGTTAGACTGTGTGAGTAAAGTGTCAATGGCTGAATACAAGTGAAGGGATGACCTATAATCCAATTAAATGAGGCAGAGACATAATTACAAAAAAAAATTAAAAATAAGATGGTGCTGGAGACAAATCAAATGACTGGAATAACATGGTAGGTATAAGAGTCACATGCCGAGTGTCTAACCAAAGTAATAAGGAATCCAAAACTGTACAAACTAATTAAGGTAGAGAGATCATAACTATTTATCAAGGTGATGCTGTCAAAACATGACAGTAAGGAAGGTTTTACAGATACAGAACAGTGCGGTAGGGTCACCATGTAGCATGACATGAACACAAGATCACGTTTGATGGTGTCTTCATGGGTACTGAACTTGGCTATCAGTTTCTGCTTGGTGATTCTGCATTGTTGTGTATCTCAACGGCTGCCTTGGAGGACGCTTACCCGAAGATCGGAGGCTGAATGTCCTTGGCTGCTGAAGTGATCCCCGTCTGGGCTGGAACAGTCCTGTCTGGCGATTGTTACGTGGTGTCCATTCATCACCTGGCTATTTTTACCATGCATTCCCAAGTACTCCACAATCGCATCCTTAATAATGGTCTTTAAAATCTTACCAATGACTGAGGCCAGGCTAATAGGCCTTTAGTTTCCTGTCTTCTGCCTCCCTTACTTCTTAAACAGGGGTATTACATTTACCATTTTCCAGTCCTCTGGGACTGTTCCTGATGCTGTGATTTCTGAAAGATCACCAACAATGTTTGCCCAATGTCCTAAGCTATCTCCTTCAGAACTCTGGTGTGCAGTCATAGAGTCAAAGAGTCATATAGCATGGAAACAGATCCTTTGGACCAACTAGTCCATGCCAAACATCATCCCAAGCTAAACTAGTCCCGCCTGCCTACTCCTGGCCCATATCCCTCCAAACCTTTTCTATTTATGTACCTAACCAAAAGTCTTTTAAGCATTGTAATTGTACCTGCATCCACCACTTCCTCAAGATGCATTCCACTCATGAACCATCTACTATGTAAAAATTTTGCTCCTCATGTCTTTTTTAAATCTCTCTCCTCTCACCTTAAAAATGTGCCCCTTAGTCTTGAAATCCCCCACCCTAGGGAAAAGACAACTACCATTATTTCTATCTGTACCTCTCATTACTTTATAAACTTCTGCCAGGTTGTCTCTCAACTTCCAGTAAAAAAAGTCCCAGCCTATCCATACTCTCCTTATAATGCAAACCTTCGATACCCGGCAATATCATGGTAAATCTCTTCTGAGCCCTCTCCAGCTTGATAATATCCTTCCTATAACTGGATGACCAGAACTGGACACAGTGTTCTCAAAGAGGCCTCACCAATGTCCTGTACAACTTCATCATGACTTCCCAACTCCTACACTCAAAGGACTGAGCAATGAAGGCAAGTGTGCTGACAGTTTTTTAACCACCCTGTTTATATGTGACACAAACTTCAAAGAATTATGTACCTGCACTCCTAGGTCCCTCTGTTCTATAACACTACCCAAGTCTCTACCATTAATTGTGTAAGCCCTACCGCTGTTTTTTGTACCACAAATGCAATGCCACCTTCAGTGCGGTGGGGTCACCATGTAGCATTTATCCACCTTCAGACCTTTCAGTTTCCCCACATCGTCACCACATTGTCTGATTTTTCTTTTGATTTTAATGCTGTCTCTGAATTCCCTTGTCAGCCATTGGGTGGCTTGTCCTTCCCTTAATATGTTTCTTAATCCTTGGGATGAATTTCTACTGTGCCTCCCGAATTACTTCCAGAAATGTCTGCCATTGCTGCTCTACAGTCTTCCCTGCTGAGCTCCCCTTCCAAAAAACTCTGGGCAGCTCCTCCCTCATGACTTTGTAGCTACTTTTACCAGTTATGATGCTGTTATGTCTGCTTCCAGCTTCTCCCTATCAAACAGGCTCCACCACAAGCCTTCCCTTGAGATGTGCCACCACACTGATTTTCCCAGTCCCCTGCATATTGAAGTCTCTGATTATTGTAATAGTGCCTTTCTTACGTGCTTTTTCTATCTCCTGATTTACTTTCTTCACAACATCCTGACTACTGCGAGGAAGCCTATACACAACTCTCATCAAGGTGTTTTATCCTTTGCAGGTCCTCAACTCTAACCAAGCAGATTCGACAAATTTATGACAAATTTTTGACAAGTTTACGCATTCACTAGATTTTTAAAACTTAATATCAATTTCTGCAACCCTTAAATGAAATGTTAACACAGCTCACTTATTACACAACATCATCCACACATCTTTGCCATGGACGTCCAGTCCCTCTACACCTGCATTCCCCATGCAGATGGCCTTAAGGCCCTCCGCTTCTTCCTGTCCCGGAGGCCCGACCAGTCCCCCTCCACTGATACCCTCATCCGCTTAGCCGAACTCGTCCTCACACTCAACAACTTCTCTTTCAATTCCTCCCACTTCCTACAGACAAAGGGGTAGCCATGGGTACCCGCATGGGCCCAAGCAACGCCTGCCTCTTTGTAGGTTACGTGGAACAATCCCTCTTCCGTATCTACACCGGCCCTAAACCCCACCTCTTCCTCCGTTACATTGATGACTGTATCGGCGCCGCCTCGTTCTCCCACGAGGAGCTCGAACAGTTCATACACTTCACTAACACCTTCCACCCCAACCTTAAGTTTACCTGGACCATCTCTAACACCTCTCTCCCCTTCCTGGACCTCTCTGTCTTCATATCGGGCAACTACCTAGAAACCGATATTCATTTCAAGCCCACCGACTCCCACAGCTACCTAGAATACTCCTCCTCCCACCCACCTTCCTGCAAAAATGCTATCCCCTATTCCCAATTCCTTCGCCTCCGCCACATCTGCTCCCAGGATGAGGCATTCCACTCCTGTACATATCAGTTGTCCTCGTTTTTCAAGAACCGTAACTTCCCCTCCTCGGTGGTCGAGAACGCCCTCAACTGTGTCTCCCACATCTCCCGCACCTCATCCCTCACACCCCGTCCACGCAATAACAACCAAAAAAGAATCCCCCTCGTCCTCACATACCACCCCACCAACCTCCAGATCCAACGCATCATCCTCCAACACTTCCGCCATCTGCAATCCGACCCCACCACCAAAGACATCTTTCCCTCCCCACCCTTATCTGCTTTCCGGAGGGACAACTCTCTCCGTGACTCCCTTGTCCGGTCCACACTCCCCTCCAGCTCCACCACACCCGGCACTTTTCCCTGCAACCGCAGGAAGTGCTACACCTGCCCCCATACCTCCTCCCTCACCCCCATCCCAGGCCCCAAGAAGACTTTCCACATCAAGCAGATGTTCACCTGCACATCTGCCAATGTGGTATACTGCATCCGCTGTACCCGGTGTGGCTTCCTCTACATCGGGGAAACCAAGCGGAGACTCGGGGACCACTTTGCAGAACACCTACGCTCGGTTCGCAATAAACAACTGCACCTCCCAGTTGCGAACCATTTCAACTCCCCCTCCCATTCCTCAGACGACATGTCCATCCTGGGCCTCCTGCAGTGCCACAACGATGCCACCCGAAGGTTGCAGGAACAGCAACTCATATTCCGCTTGGGAACCCTGCAGCCCAATGGTATCAATGTGGATTTCACAAGTTTCAAAATCTCCCCTCCCCCTACCGCATCCCAAAACCAGTCCAGCTCGTCCCTGCCTCCCTAACCTGTTCTTCCTCCCACCTATCCCCTCCTTCCACCTCAAGCCGCACCTCCATCTCCTACCGACCAACCTCATCCCGCCCCCTTGACCTGTCCGTCCTCCCTGGACTGACCTATCCCCTTCCTAACTCCCTACCTACACTCACCTTTACTGGCTCCATCCCCGCCTCTTCGACCTGTTTGTTTCCTCTCCACCCATCCTCTCCTCTATCCCTCTTCTATCCGCCTCCCACTCTCTCCCTATTTATTTCAGAACCCCCTTCCCCTCCCCCTTTTCTGATGAAGGGTCTAGACCCGAAACGTCAGCCTCTCTGCTCCTATGATGCTGCTTGGCCTGCTGTGTTCATCCAGCCCTGCACCTTGTTGTCTCATCATCCACAGACTTCTGCTTCTGGAGTTTTTTCGAAGTAACTTGGGGAGTTTTCCATGCCTTGACTGCGTTTGAGATTTCTATTAACAGCACATCTGAAATAACAAACCTTATCTCTCTGAATGAACTTGTACACAGCGTTACATCTCTATATTTTTGTCTTTCTATGATATTGTGTCATTAAACACCTTATTGCTAGACAACAGCTCAATTTGTCTCCACTCTTTTTTTTAAACTGTTAAGTCCCAATTCTATTCCAAGGTTGTAAACCCACATCAAAATGCTTGCAGGAACAAAGATGAGGCTTTCCAGCATCAAAACTCATAAACTCAAAAATGAAGCTAAAAGCTACGCCCTCTCCTTTCTTAGCATACGCAATAAAGCTATGCATCATTCCTCCACTTCAGAACCCAAGCTCTCAAACAACGTTAATATATTACAGATCTTCATCACAATGGCACAGCTGATTGCTACTCCTGCTGTTTATGGACTGAACAAAAGTCTTTTTTATTCATATTTTTATTTTATATGTGGGTGTCACTGGTTGGCCAGCATTTTTATTACCCATCCCTTGTTGCCCTTGAGAAGGAGGTGGTGTGCTGCTTTCTCGAACTGCTGCAGTTCATGTGCTGTAGATTGACACATGATGCCATGAGGGAGAGAATCCAGGATTTTGACCTAGTGACAGTGAAGGAACAGCAATATATTTCCAAGTTAGTATAGTAAGTGGCTTGGAGGGGAACTTGCAGGTGTTGGTGTTCCTATGTATCTACTGCCCTTGTTCTTCTGGATGGAAGTGGTTATGGGTTTGGAAGTTGCTGTGGATAGCATACACAATTGTGACTGAGCATTAGAAGTGGAGGGAATGGATCCTTATGAATGTGGTGCTAATCAAGTGGACTGCTTTGTCCTGGATATTGTCAAGCTTCTTGAGTGCTGTTGGAGCTACACTAATAAGGACAAGTGGGAGCATTCCATCACACTCCTGACTTTTGCCTTGTAGATGTTGCACAGGATTTGGGGAGGCAGGAGGTAAGTTACTCGTTGCAGTATTCCTAACCTCTGACCTGTCCTTGTAGACGCAGCAGTTACATAGTAAGACTAATTCAGTTTCTAGTCCATGATAACCCCCAGGATGTTGATAGTGAAGGATTCAATGATGGCAATGCCGTTGAATTTCAAGGGGCAGCAGTTAGATTATCTCTTATTAGAGATGACTATTGACTGGCCAGTTGTGTGCCCTAAATGTTATTTGGTACTAATGCGTCATATGCTCTTTAGGTGGAAGTCATTTAAAGTGCATCTTGTTAAAGGTACATGCAATTCATATCACAACAGAGCTGACATCTGATTCCAGTTCCATGTTTCTAAGTGATTGATATGTCATACTTTTGGCTAAGGTGGCATGAACAGTTCTGTCCGTGTATATGCATGTAATGGGGAGTTTATAAGGGGATTAGCGTTTTAAATCATTGTGTTTTATGCCAACAGTTTGTAACTATTTACCTGTAGCTAGAGTCTAATTACTTGTAATAAATTGTCATTGTTGTTAATTACAGAAATGTGGTCCTTGTTTTCTGTCAACCTACATCTGAAAATTAGGAATTTGCGCCCTTATTTTACAACTTTTCACTTTTGTGATGAGTCCAGAAATACAGTGCTTGATTTCCAGAGCACTACCTCAAGTGAGGGAAAACACAACAAAAGACCACTCTTGCCAGTGTTGCCCATAAAAGAATAAATAAAAATCTCAGGGTGCTACTAAGCTAGCTAGACCGAAATTCCCTTTGCTGATGGACATCATTGAAGTTGTGGGCTTTTATTGAAAAACTGTCTGATTATTGTAGGTAATAATTAGCCAGATTTATTAAATCCACATTCACAATTTGCAATGGTGGGACTTAAATTAGAACTTCTGTGCTAACCCCACATTCATAATCATTTGTCCACCATGCCCACCTTTCCTTATCTATTGTTTTATCACATGTACAGGGTCTAACTAAGTTCAGACTTCCAAGTACTGCTTCTTGAGCCCAGATTGCTTTCCTTAAAATGCTCTTTTTGTAACATAGTGGATAAAGACATACTTGACTCTTGATGAGCTTCTTTTTTGTTCCTTTATTCGTTCATGGGATGAGGGCGTCACTATCTAGGCAGCATTTATTGCCCATCCCTAATTGCCCAGAGGGCAGTTAAGAGTCAACCACATTGTTGTGGGTCTGGAGTCACAGGTAGGCCAGGCCAAGTAAGGATGGCAGTTTCCTTCCCTAAAGGACATTAGTGAACCAGATGGGTTTTTCCGATAATCAAAATGGATTCACGTTCATCAATAGATTCTAATTCCAGATATTTTATTGGATTCAAATTCCACCATCTGTCATGGCAGGATTTGAACCTGGGTTCCCAGAATGTTGTCTGGCCTTTGGATTAACAGTCCAGCGATAACACCACTAGGTCATTGCCTCCCTCTCTGCTTGCTTCTTTCCATATCACTATCACATTATTGTACATCACTTTTAGGCATTCTGATGATGCCTCATTACTCCATACCTAATGAATTCTAGGCTTCTTGGAGAGCCAGGCAATGTGACTAACAAAGCGTCAGACCTCATCAAACTAGTTCCACAACAAAACGTAAGCATTTGCTAAGTGCCTGGCTCTTCTCCATGTGCGGGCCATCATGAATGGAGTAGGTTTACTTTGGCATATAATGATGCAACACAGAAGGAGGCTACTTAGCCCATCACTCTTGTGCTAGTTCTTTCCAGTAGACCAGTTCAATTAATCCCACTCCCCTGCTCTTCCTCCATAATGGTAAAACATTTCCTATTAGGTATTTATTTAGTTTGCTTTCAAAATTCATAAGTGAATCTGCTTCCACCACCTCTTCAAGCAATGTAGTCCAGATCACAACAACTCACCAGTAAAATAAAAATTGTCATCTTTCCTCTGGCCCTTTTGTTTATGGACTAAATTTATCCTTATTTATCCTGCGAAAACTATTTTTGTATTTTGAACGACCCATCAAATTTCCTCAACATTTTCTGACTATAAGACTATCAAGCATAGGAGCAGAAGCAAACCATTCACCCCATGGGGTCTGTTCTATCATTCAATGGGATCATGGCTAATCTGATAACTCTCAACTCCACTTTCTTGCATCATCCCTATTACAGAGATATCAACTTGCACAAGCCAGGATATGAAGACAATTCGAGAACTGTGGGAACAACTGGAAGGTGAGGTATTGCACAGCATGATGGACGTATACAGAGCTCCTTCGAAGAAATAACAAAATGCCTCAAATTTCTTGCAATGTTGATCAAAATGAATTTTAGAAATGTCAGAGAGATCTGCACGCATGTAATCTCCGTATAATAGCATTAGAATTTGTTTTCTTTATTCATTCATGGAGATGTGGGCGTTATTGACAGGGCCAACATTTGTTGCCCATCCCTAATTACCATTGAACAAGTGCCCATTCCAGAGGTCACCGAAAAGTCAGCCACATTACTGTTGTTCCAAAGTCATTCTTGAGTTAGATCTGGAAAGGATGGCAGATTTTCTTCTCTCGAGCACATTAATAAACAAAATATCTTTTCTATGTCACCAGAGCACTAGCCTCAATAACTAGGCCCATGATGTTACCATGCCGCCACCACCTGTTTCACTTTTCAAAAGAAAACAAGCAAAGAAATATTTGCCATGTGCTACATTATTAAAATGAAAAGACAGTGACACTGGTCAACATTGTCAAATTTGGAGGTTGAGCTGAGTACAGTTGAAGGGAGTACAGTTGAAGGGAGTACAGTTGAAGGGAGTACAGAGGGAGGCAATGGCCTAGTGGTATTATCACTGGGCTGTTAATCCAGAGACCCAGATAATGTTCTGGGGACCTGGGTTCAAATCCCGCCATGGCAGATGGTGGAATTTGAATTCAATAAATGTCTGGAATTAAGAATCTAATGATGACCATGAATCCATTGTCGATTGTCGGAAAAACCCACCTGGTTCACTAATGTCCTTTAGGGAAAGAAATTGCCATCCTTACCTGGTTTGACTCCAGACCCACAGCAATGTGGTTGACTCTTAACTGCCCTCTGGGCAATAAATGCTGCCTAGCCAGCGACACCCTCATCCCGTGAATGAATAAAAAAGAAAAGCCTACCAAAAAAAAATGAGTCTGTCTCTAAATCATCCTCTAATTCCCTCTCTCCCCCCACTACCCCATCTAATTCCCTGTAGAATTAGATAGGTCGGTTTCTGGTATTGAGAAACTTATCGGTAGGAATCAACTTTATCCTTTTTAGCAGAAAAACAGACACTGATTGAAACGTTGAGTAAGTTTTTTCTAATTGTGCCGGAGGCAAAAATTAGTCACCTGCTAACATCTTCCCACTCACACTTACAAGTGGAAAAACACACAGTGAGCCAGCATGAACACTGACACTGTAAATGGCTCTGTCAATGCTTCTACCTCTTGTCCAGTACCGCCTAAGGGCTATTTCATTGTCAGTGGGTTTGAGGGCACGAGAGCTTGAGGTGGTTGAGCCGTACTTTGACGTGGAAAATTCAAGAGCTTTCAAGTCAAACTGCTCGTATATTTCATTCTATGGAGATGGTTGTTGTCCTGCGTTGGTAGCAGTAGGGAGGGAAGTGGACAGGAGACCAAGGAGCTCTAAAAGCCTGTTACCATAGGGAAATACTTTGACAATCCAGGAAGAGCATCACTAACCATGGCTCAATTATACTATTCTCACCTCTGAATCAGAATGTCATGGGGTCAAGTCTAATTCCTCGAGCACAGATTCCAGACTCACACGCCTCGTGCTATGTTTATATTGGTGCTGCCTTTGACTGTGCCATTTACCCTCTCACATGATGCTGTTTGTAGAAGAGCAGGTTTCATTGACTCTGGATTTCTCGCCAGTATTGATCCCTTGAACAACATTGCAAAGACAGGTTGTTATGACATTGCTATCTGTGGGAGCTTGCTGTGCACATATCAGCTGCAAACTCCTCTACATTACAACAGTGATTACAGTTCAAAGATATGTTGATGGCTGTGAAACATTCTTGGATGCTTTGAAACGTAAAAGTTACTATACAAATGCAATTTATCTTCTCTTTCTTTCCTTAACCGAGAACAAATACTATGTAGCAGTTGTCAGATAATGATTTTGTTCCTTTTGTCGTAGGGAGCTTGCACAAAAATCTTGGTAACTACAGAGGAATCCCTACCTCACGACATAAATAATACATTGACTCAATGTTAAGAGAAATAGCTTTATCAAGTAGGAAGCCAATCTTTCTCTTGAAGCTGACAATTATTCATGTGTGCGTTACAGTTTGACATGAATGGACTTGAGGAAATAAATTTAAATAATGTTGGCACGGAGAAGTAAAAAGTGAATGAGAAATATGATTACACACTGAAGGACAAATCACTGAATCGAGTGAAAATGGAATTCTATCAAGGCACGACAGCTAACCACAAATGGAACGGGCGTCCTAATTGTCTGGGCGTAATTACAAAGTTGACTAGGAAACTGACAAAGTATAGGTCAAAAAAGTAATTTGTACATTCTGTAAAGTAAAGCCCAGGCTGCTCGTGGAGTGATGTACAAAAGCAGGGAAACTTATGTCATTGTTGCAAACTAACATGCCACTCAAAACGCATTTCAACAAACTTTATAATACAAAGAATTACCCTGAGGTGCAGTGACAAGTGAGATGTTGGCAAGTGTAGCTGCCAGTTTGCACATAGTCTAAATATATAAACAACCAATGTAGTTATGTTTTTCTCATGTTGACTGGGTCGAGCATATAGTCTGTGGATTTTCTCATCTTCCTTCAAACATGCCAGCTTTAATGTCTATATGAGTCATGAGAAGAGGGATGCATGGTCTAATATTGAGTGCAACAGACAATGTTTGCAGTAATGTTATACCCCATCAGTACTGAGCTAATGCATTGGGGAGTTGGCCTAAACCAGCTGCTCATCTATCGCAATCAGCTTTGAATCCAAAATTCAAAATTCTGGCATAATCTCAACTTCATTGTATTGAATGAGTCCCAAAAATGGTTATAAAGATAGTGCATGTATCAAATTAATAACATTTAAAAACGGGTTTAGGGAGTTAAAACTTTCTCGATAAAATAAACATAAAGGGTGTGGGACAAGATCCATGTTTATTTTAACAGAAGGAATCATTAGGACATGCAGGGGTGTCTTGCGTGAGTCAATGCATAAGAATTAGGCAACATGATTATGAGAAAAGGAACAGCAATTTAATTTGATAAATAATACAATTGGTTCAGTTGCTGACAACCTCAGTAAAAAAGAATACATTTTGATTTATGTAACATCTATTCCCAGTCTTAAAACATCACAAAAGAATTAGCTATCAATAGAGGACTTTTGAATGTAGTCACTGATGTAACTGAGGTAACACAACATCAATTTGTGCACAACAAGCTCCCATCAAGGACAATGAGATAAATGGCCAGATAGAGTCATAGAGTCATAGTCATATAGCATGGAAACAGACCCTTCAGTCCAACTCGTCTATGCCAACCAGATATCCTAAATTAATCTAGTCCCATTTGCCAACATTTGGCCCATATCTTTCTAAACCCTTCCTATTCATATACCCATCCTGATGCCTTTTAAATGTTGTAAGTGTACCCATCTCCACCACTTCCTCTGGCAGCTCATTCCATACACTCACCACCCTCTGTGTGAAAAGGTTGGTCCTTAGACCCCTTTTAAGTCTTTCCCATCTCACCTTAAAGCTATGCTCTCTAGTTTTGGACACCCCTTCCCTTGGGAAAGATAACCTGCTTTAATCTGGGTGACATGGTGGCACTACTGCCTCATAGCACCAGGGACCCAGGTATGTTCCAGCCTGGGTGACTAACTGTGTGGAGCTTGCATATTTTCTCTGTGTCTGTGTGGGTTTCCAGCTGTTGCTGCAGTTTACTCCTGTAGTCCAAAGAAGTACAGGCTAGGTGGATTGTCCATGCTGTAGTGCCCAGGGATGTGTAGGTTAGGTATAGTAAATGTGGGGTTATGGGAATAGGGTGGGATCTGGATGGGATGCTCTTTGGAGGGTTGGTGCAGATTCAATGGGCTGAACGGCCTCTTTCTGAGCTTTTGGGATTCTATGGTTATAATGAAATTGACTGAATGATATGTATTGGCCAGGATGCAGAGGAGAATAGTCCTCTTCTTTTCAAAATAACACAGAGTGATATTTTACATATATCTGAAACCATATGAGGCCACAGTTGATCATCTCCAGTAGTGAAAGACTGCTTCATTATCCAACAAGTTTATAAATTCCATCTTTGGATTAAGGTGTGAACCCATGACATCTTCCTGTAAACTTTCCTTCCTCTCAGAGAGGGGAAGTAGTCAAATTTGCCAAACCTGGGACCGGGTAAGGCAGCTCTCCCACTCCTTGGAAGAGCACCATCTGATTTAATGATAAAATAAATAAAAAGTAAGCAGAAGTCTGTTTATGGTCCACGCACCAAAAGTTAGAAGTGACCACTGCTCGAACAGGTCCGAAGAAGAATCATTAGACCTGAAACATTAGCTCTGTTTCTCTCTGCACAGATGGTGCCAGACACACTGAGATTCTCCAACAATTCTTGTTTTTTTAATTTCAGATCTTCAGCATCTGCAGCATTTGGCTTTTATGTGATTATGCCACAGTGGGGTTGTGGAAGTGGCTGATTTACTGGGGTAGGAATTTTCATTTGTGTGAGGGGGCAGAAAGGGCAAATTTTCAAAAGTAAACCTTGCACAATTCACTCTGTGTTGACTTACGTGAAAAGAGGTTCATTCAGGTTTTCCAATAACAGCTCTTTATAAATATACATACACCATCTCCCATAGTTACAATTAGCCACTGCTGTACCTAATGACCATGAAATTTAAGTTCAATGGCTTTGGATGATACAACCAGATCATGGTACATCAGAGACGACAGCCATTTGGCCATGATTATGTTGGCTCTTTGAAAGAACTTGAAACTTTGACATTTATTCTAAAAGATAAGATCAATGATTTGGGGCCCTGATCATTTTAAACTCATTTTGATGTTTCTACATATTGCAACACAATGTGGGTGCATTTGCAAGTGAAGAGGAACAGAAAATGGCCCTTCTTCAATCCAGTTTCTCTTAAAAATGAGAATCTGTGGAATAAGTTGAACTTGTGCCTTGATACCTGCATATACAGTCTGCTCCCGATTTAATTGCAGGGTGCAGTCTCATGTAAAAGGCAGGAGAGTTTTAATGTTGATCTGTCGCATGTAGATGATGTGGAACTCAATTGTACTGCACGTTAGGTCTGACTTCACCTACTCTCAGATAAGCACCAAAACAGAGGCAAGTCATACTGATGAACAAAACACTGCTGTTTAAATAGCAATATATTAAATAACAAGGCTAAGGGGGAGAGAACAAGATGTCTCAGCTGAATAAAATGTTTCTAAATATACCTGAACAATTCTGCTTGTTTAATAGGTCGGCGGATTAAAAGAGGTACCGCACCTTTTTGAAATAATGAAAGCAGTGAGTTGTTGTTAATTTAGCCTTTAGGAAATCTAAATTTTCTCACACAATTTACTATCAGTCATGATGTGGTGAATGTCTCCGAAGTAGCTTCAGATCTATCAATAAGTAAAGTTGAGGTACAGAGAAAAAGGACTTGCATTTGAATAGATTCCTTTCTGATTTCAGGATGTCCCAAAGCACAAATGAGTTAACGGAATTCTACCACGGTACTGTTTTACGAGCAGAATTACAGGAAACAATTTCCTCCAAGCATAGTGTTACAACCAGCAATGTGACAAATAACCCAATAATTTACAAAATCAGAATATTACATTTGCTAGAAATCTGAAATAAAAACAGAAAATGTTTGAAATAGAGGTAATAGGAACTGCAGATGCTGGAGAATCTGAGACAACAAGGCGTAGAGCTGGATGAACACAGCAGGCCAAGCAGCAT
Organism: Rhincodon typus; assembly: GCF_021869965.1. Taxonomy (NCBI): domain Eukaryota; kingdom Metazoa; phylum Chordata; class Chondrichthyes; order Orectolobiformes; family Rhincodontidae; genus Rhincodon; species Rhincodon typus. The sequence continues at coordinate 3,937,833 of NC_063345.1, forward strand.
CATAGGAGCAGGAAGGCTGATGTTTTGGGCCTAGAAGGGTCTGAAGAAGGGTCTAGCCAAAACATCAGCCTTCCTGCTCCTATGATGCTGCTTGGCCTGCTGTGTTCATCCAGCTTTATGCCTTGTTGTCTCAAATGTTTGAAATAATCAGGCAGCATCTGTGGAAATGCAAATAATCATTTGGTAGCTTGACTATTGCTGATAAAAGATAGATTTTGTGAAAGCTTTCTGTTTTGCACTCATCAGGACAATTCACAAGAATACCAATTCAAGGGGAAAACCAACATTTATGGTTCATGGGAGGAGAGTGCTAATTGGTTGGCAAGTGAACTCTGATTAGTGGAAGCAGTGTCTGAATGATAAAGTCTCTGTGGTAAAACCCCAATCAATTAAGATTCAATTGCCAACCAAACTGCATTCTCTTCCAAGATGACATAAATATTGCTTTCCTTTTACTTTCATATTTCTCACAAGTTGTCCTGATGAGGGCAAGATGAAAAGTTTCAACAAGTTGTACCTTTTTTTCAGGAAACAGAATTAATGTTTCAAATCAATGACATTTCTTCAGAACTGGGATAAGTTAGAAATATAATAGGATTTCAGCAAGTGAATTGGGAAAGGGTGGTTGACTGGTGTGTATCAGATGGGAACCAACAGCATGGGGTTTACACTGGGTTCTGGATAGGGTAGATTTGTAACCTGCCTCTTCCAAGGATCATATTGATGTGTGTGAGACCTTTTTCGAACAACAATTGAAGAAGAAAACGAAGAGGAGACATTGAAAGTGACTAGTGATAAGCAATATTGCTGTCCAACTGCTCATTCATTTGCATAGTGCACTATTCTCATCACGGAGCCCAATCTGAGCAGGTTACTGCCCAATTAACACTCCTGAAGTGTCCAATGTATCAATTAAGCAAGACTACAAGAAGAAAATCATATCTCTTTCTCATTATATAATGCTATGAAAAGGCTGAGAAAAATTCCTGAGATTCTTAGCCCATCTCGGGATCTTTGTCAACAGCAAGAATAAAAAGTTAACTAATATGCCAAAGGTATGATAAATAACCAACTGCCTTATGACGGAGTAACAGCGAAATAATGCAAATGCTGGAAATCTGACATAAAACCAGAAAGGGTTGATAAAGCTGAACAGTGTCAGTGGAAGCAGAAATAGAGCTAATGCGCTGAATTGTAAGTTTTCTTGACTAAGCATCAGTTTTGTTGAGTTTCATGGAGGGTTTCTTGTCGGGGAGCTTAGTGAGATCTCTCATTGCACTTGATTCTATCTCCATTTGACCACATGCCATTCCCAGGACAGATCATTGCTAGTGTCTGCTGTCGATACCATTTTCCTTCAAACATGCCAGCTTTAATATCCATATGAGTCATGAGAAGAGGGATGCATGGTCTAATATTGATACCATCTTGAAAAGGTCACCATACACTCAGACAAACATGTTAGCCCTGCACAGTTCCTAACATTTGCCTTGGACAGGCCAGATAAGATGAAATGGGTGACCTGCCTTGCAGACAGGGACCTGGAGTGCTGGTAGGTGGTGTTGGGATGTCCTCTTCCTCAGAACCACAACAATACCAGACCATGACAGTCTGGCCCGAGGTGGTCACTTGGGTCAGTGCTGTCTCAGCCATCTGGAGAAATGCCCAATAATGTAGGAAGGTCAATGTCCTACTCTACTGTGCCAGGGTAAGTGCCACCATCTTCTCTCTGCTACCTCACCCTCAACCTATCTCTGTTACAGCATTGACCTCCCATTAAGGCTCATGCTCAATATTGCTGGCAACATCTTCCCTCACTCACTGTTACTGACTACAACCTCCAGCACCTTTACTCTGCATGCCCTCTACAGTGACTACTAACTCACTCAGAACATCTCCTCACCTCCACTAACAGCAACAGTTGTGCCACCCACTTTTATCCTCCCTCTCATTTCAGGAAGAAAATTGTACAATAGGGCAGGAGTATTGAGATTGGTGGCTGGATGTGCTGGGCTTACTGTACTGGCATTCCCTGACACTAGGCTATCCTTTTGATTATACTGAGATCTGCTGACAACCATGACAAGTTTCTCAGCTTTGTGTCTGCACTAAACGGCACAGCAAGGCAGCAATAACATGAGCCAGGTATCTCTGGCTGAGGGGCAAGGTAATGCAGGATACTGTGAGCAACCAGATATGGAACAAGCATTAAGAGAGAGAGCAAACAGGCCAGAGATGCAGCCTGGTCCACTACACGAGCTGGGTCTGTGTCCCCACGTACACAGTTTCTTGCTGCAACCTTGCAATGAGAACTACTATTGTGTGTGAAGGTGCAGAATTGAAGATCAGAAGTATCCTATAAGTGGATCAGAAATGCACCATGAGGATATTTAGAAGCTGGTACTTTTTGGATGCCAATGTCCATAGATTGAGGTGCGTTTGGCCAGTTACCATAGAGCATGCCCCGATTATTTGGTTCCTGGCATCCTGGCATCCTTTGGAGCAAGCAGCCAGCTGAAGTCATAGAGTCAGAGAATTATACAGCAACTTCTCCAGCAACTTCTGTTTTTATTTAGGAGCAGTTAACTGTCAGTCTTAGTTCTCAGAGCAGTTAGATTGACTCTGATTGATCAGGTTGCTGCCATGTAGAATACGGCAGAGATTGGCAGTGTCCATGAATGAGTGCAATGAGTGAGGTATGAGTTCCTTTGCCTACAAAACAATGTCCTGTGTGTTAATATCTGTAGCTTCCAGCACATGGAAATTCATCACACAACAAGCCTGATTGTTAATCTGACCTATGCAAATTAACTAAAATGCAATAACCAGACTCTCCTTCTCAATTTTTGAGTCTTGTTATATTTATCTAACTGTTCTACAGGTTATAGAGGGAACCCTGATCTTCAAATGTCTGATTTATGACTGTGCGCATTATGAACGGGATCCCCGTTAGGAATGTCATTTTAAAAACCCAACAAACAAATATTTCCTGTACTTACGAACGGCTGCTTTACATTGTCATGCATTGTGTTCTGACTTGCATACAAATTGACTTGCAAACAGGCTCAGGAACAGCAACCAATTGTAACCCAGGGACAGCCTGCAGCTGATAATGTGGCTAGTCATTGATGCTAAAATTAAGCATTATATCAGGGAAGCAAAAGAGCAAGGAAGAACATGGGAATGGTCGGATCCTAGGAAGTAGAGAGGATCAGAGAGAGTTGATGAGAATGTCCATAGATCCTTGAAGGCAGTAGGACAGGTAGATAAGAAGATTAAGAGGTTATATGGGATACTTGCCTTTATTAGTTCAGGCATTGAATACAAGGGCGAGGAAATTATGATAGATCTGTACAGGATTTTGGTTAAGTCACAGCTGGAGTACTGTGTGCAGTTCTAGTCACCACACTATAGGAAGGATGTGATTATACCAGAGAGGGGGCAGAGGAGATTCACCAGGATGCTGTCTGGAGTAGAACGATTCAGCTCTGCAGAGAGACTGGGTAGATGCAGGTTATTTTCCTTTGAGCAAAGAAGGCCAAGGAAAAGGCCATATTGAGTTAAGTACAAAGTAATGAGGGCTATAGACTGATAGATAAGGAGAAACTTTTCCCTTCAGTTCAATAACCTGGGGGCAAAGTTTTAAGGTAAGGAGCAGGAGGTTTAGAAGAGATTTCACCCAGAGAGTGGTGGGCATCTGGATCTCACTGCCTAAAAGTGAGCTAGAGACAGGAACCCTCAAGACATTTAAGAACTACTTAGATGAGTGTTTGAAATACCATAGTGTGGAAACGGACAGGCTGAGTGCTGGAGAATGGAATTAGAATAGAAAGTTGCTTGATGGGCAATAGGGAAATGATGGGCTAAAGGGACATTTTTCATGCTATAAAAACTCTATGACTCTATTTAGCATAAAAACCCAAAAATACAACAGCACTAACTTTTGATGTGAAAGATCCCATGGGTAATATCTCAAAATGTCCTGGATAATATTCACCAATTTCTTCTGCACCAACATGACTGAAAACAAGTTCAATATTCTCCTTCAATCAGCTGTGTTCAGGACGTCTATGCAAATATCTTGCTATGTTAAGTGATAGAAGACACCCAGAACATTTTAACTCAGTTTGGGATATGCAAGTTAACACTTTCTTTAACATGGAGTGAGGTTTGTTATTATCTCTTTAATCATCTGGATTTGAAACATATTCATGAACATGTTAGGTGGCACCATCAGAAAATTTAGCTGCAAAAAGAACAAGTTTGCAATTATCTAGCACACATTTCACAGTATTAAGCTTGTCCCAAACCATTTTACAGCCAATGGATATGATTCAAAATATCGCTACTGTTGTAATGTAAGAAACATGCAGAAAACTTTGTGCACAGCATGGGGACTAACTGGGTAGCTTTTTCAAGAGTTGGTACAGACATGATGGGTAGAATGACCTCCTTTTAGGTTGTAAAATTCTATAAATCTACGAAGGCAGAACTAGCTAATGTGCATTTGCAAAAACAGATTAAAGAAGATGTCAATAGAAATGAAGTAGGCAATATTTAAGAGGATATTTCAGAACGTACAGAACAGATACATTCCAAAGAGGAAGAAAAATTCCAAGGGACAGGCCCACTATCTGGCACTCACTCGAAATATTAAAAATATCAAATTAAAAGAAAAAGCACATAACTGTGCAAAGACAGGTGACATGCCAGAAGATTGGACAGATTTTTCTTTAAGAAATGACCATAACATCAATAAGGAAGCAAAAATTACAGTATAAAACAAAGCTAGCCAGAAACATGATAGATAGTAAGAGTTTCTATAAATATTTAAAGAAGAAAAAGGCTAACAAACTGAACATTAATCTTATAAAAAAGTGAGTTTTGAGAATTAATAATGGGAGTTAGGGAGATGGTAGATGTATGGAACAGGTGTTTTGCATCAGTCTTCACGATACAGGATACAAATAACATCCCAGATGCAGTAATACATCAGAAGATGGAATGAAGGAGAAACACAGGAAAATCACAATCACTAGAGAAATGGTACTGAGTAAATTATTGGAGCTAGAGGCTGACAAATGCCTGTGTTCTGTTAAACAGCACCCTAAAGTCTTTAAAAACGTAACAATAAGGTACGTTATGCTTTGGTTTTATCTTCTATTCAAGAAGATTCCCACCAGAATCAAATTTTATCGTGTTTAGTTCTGGTCGCCTCATTATAGGAAAGATGTGGAAGCTTTTGAGAGGTTGCAGAGGAGATTTACCAGGATGCTGCCTGGACTGGAGGACAGGTCTTATGAGGAAAGGTTGAGGGAGCTAAGGCTTTTTTCATTGGAGCGAAGAAGAATGAGAGGAGACTTGATAGAGGTTTACAAGATTTTTGAGAGGTGTAGATAGAGTGGATAGCCAGAGACCTCTTCCAAGGGCAGAAATGACTATTACGAGAGGGCATAATTTTAAGGTGATTGGAGCAAGGTATAGGGAGATGTCAGAGGTAGATTCTTTACACAGAGAGTGGTGGGTGTGTGGAATGTGCTGCCAGAAGTGGCAGTGGAGTCAGATACATTAGAGACACTTAAGTGATTCTTGGATAGGCACATGGATGATAGTAAAATGTAGGGTATGCAGGGTAGTTTGATCTTAGTAGGATAATAGGTCAGCACAATATCATGGGCCGAAGGGCCTGCACTGTGCTGTACTGTTCTATGTTCTATGTTCAAAAGGAGGGTGGCAGAAAACAGGAAACTATAATACAGTCACTTTGACATCTGTCATGGAGAAAGTGTTAGAATCAATTATTTAAAAAAGTTGCAGCTGCATACCTAGAAAAATCCAGATAAGCAGGAAGTGTCAGCATGGTTTCATCAAAGGGAACACCTGTTTAACCAATTTATTGAAGGTGTAACACGCACTATGCATAAGGAGGAGCCTGAAAATGTACTAAATGTGGATTTTCTGAAGTCATTTGATAAAGTGCCACTTGCAGTCTGCAATGTAATCTGTATGCCTCTAAGTCCTTTTGATCCGTATGTGAAAATAAAATCAATCAAAATCAAAATCAATCAAAGTTTAGCATGGAATTTAAAGCTCATGATGTAGGGGATAACATAGCAATGTGGAGATAACTTAGAATCTTGGAATGCCTACAGAGTGGAAATGGCCATTCGACCCAACAAGTCCACACCCTTCCTCCGAAAAGCACCCCACTCAGACCCATACCCCTATCCTATCCTTGTAACCCTGCATTTTCCATGGCTAACCCACCTACCCTACACATCCCTGAAATCTATGGGTAATTAAGCATGGCCAATCCAATTAACCTGCACATCACTGGACTGTGGGAGGAAACTGGAGCACCCAGCAGAAACCCACGCAGACACGGGGAAAACGTGTAAACTCCACACAGACAGTCACCCAAGAGTGGAATTGAATAAGACTGATTGGCTGGCAGAAAACAGAGACTCTGCATAAATTGGTCTTTTTTGGCTGAATGTTACATGTAGAGTTCTGTAGGCTTATGAGCTGGGCAACCAATATTTTGAAATTTACGTCAATGACTTACATGAGGGGAATGAAGACATAGTAGCTAAATTCACAGATGACACCAAGATAGGTATCAAAATATACTGTGAAGAAGAAATTTCATCAATAGCCCTGTGAAGTGTGGAAGACAGTACAATGGTTAAAGTGGTTCCGTTATTTAAGGAAGGTGGTAAGGAAAAGCCAGGAAACTATAGACTAATGAGCCTGACATCAATGGTGGGAAAGTTGTTGGAGGGGATTCTGAGGAACAGGATTTATGTGTATATGGAAAGGCAAGGACTGATTAGGGATAGTTAGCATAGCTTTGTGTGTGGGGTATTGTGATTCACAGACTTTATTGAGTATTTTGAAGAAGGGACAAAGAAGATTGATGAAGGCAGAGTGATGGACATTGTCTGTATGGACTTCAGCAAAGCGTTCAACAAGATTCTGCATGGTAAACTGGTTAGCAAGTTTAGATCACATGGAATCCAGGGAAAGCTAGCCATTTCGATACAAAATTAACTTGAAGGTAGGAGACAGAGGATATGGTGAGCGTTGTTTTTCAGACTGGAGGCTGAAAGGATGGTGCTGAGTCCACTGCTTTTTGTCATTTATGTGAATGATTTGGATGTGAACATAGGAGATATGGCTAGCAAGTTTGCAAGTGACACCAAAATTGCTGGTGTAGTAGACAGCGAAATAGGTTATCTCAGAGCAGATGGAATTTTAATTGAGATAAGTGTGAGGCATTTCATTTTGGTAATGCAATTCAGGGCAGGTGTTACTTGATAGTAGGGTCCTGGGGAGTGTTGTCAAACAAAGAGACCTTGAAGTGCAAATTCATAGTTCCTTGAAAGTGGAGTCGCAGGTAGACAGGGTAGTGAAGAAGGCATTTGTTACACCTGCCTTTATTGGTTAGTGCATTGAGTATAGGAGTTGGAATGTCATGCTATGACTGTACAGGACATCGGTTAGGCCACTTTTGGAATATTGCACTCCATTCTGGTATAATTAAAACTGAAAGAGCCGTAGGTGTTGGAAATCAGAAATTGCTAGAAAAGCACAGCAGGTCTGGCAGCATCTGTGGAAAGGAGTCAAAGTTAATGTTTTGGGTCCAGTGACCCGTCCTCAGAATATCCTTCAATCAGGACTTTTACAACAATTTGAGGTTATCAGTAAAAGCCATCATGGTTTTGTTAAAGGGAAACCACGTTTGACCAATCTATCATGGAGTTCTTTGAGGAGGGAACATATGCTGTGGATAAAGGGGAACCAGGCATTTCATAAATTGCCTCATCAAAGTATATTGTGCAAAATAATAGCTAATTTTGTAGAAGGTAGCATACTGGCATGGACAGATGTCTAACAGGGAACAGAGAGCAAGCGTAATTGTTTCATTTTCTGGTTGACAAGCTGTAACAAGTATTGTGCCACAGGAATTGATGCTGGGATCTCAACTGTTTATAATTTACATCAATTATTTGAATGAAGGGAACAGGAAGTGTGGTGGTCAAATTTGTTGATGACACAAACATAGGTAGGAAAGTAGGTGATGAAGAGGACATTAGCTTGCTGGGGAGAGATAAAAATATATTAAATATGTGGGAAAACTCCATCTGGTAGATAGAGTGTAATGTGGTAAAATGAGAAATTGTGCATTTTGGCACAAAGAATGGAAAAGAACCATCTTATCCAAATGGTGAGAGATTGAAGGGTTCTGAGGCGCAGAGGGACCTGGGTTTCATAGTGTATGAATGACAAAAGTTGACTATACAGGTACAGCAAGTAATCAGGAAAGCTCACAGAATGTTACCATTTATGATGAAGGAAATTGAATACAACAGGGGAGATTATACTTCAGTTAAATAGGGCATTGGTAAGACCACATCTAGAGCACTGTGCACACTTTTTAAAAATGTATTCATGAGTATATGGACATTGCTGGCTGGGTTGGCATTCATTGTCTATCCCAAGCTGTCCTTTAGAAGGTGGTAGTGAGCTGCCTTCTTAACGTGGTGTTGTCCATTTAATATAGACAGGCCCACAATGATGTTAGGGCATTCCACCTTATTTAAAATTGTCACCTTATTTAAGGAAGGATGTAACTGCATTGGAAGCAGCTAAAAATAAAGGTTTACTGGTCTAATACCTGGAAAGAGTGGATTATCTTATGATGATAGGTCAGACAGGCTAAGCTTGTATCAGCTGGATGTTGAAAGAATAGGAGGGAACTTGTTTGAGATACATAATTTTCTGAGAGATCTTGACAGGCAGATGAAGAAAAGATGTTGCCACTTCTGAAAGAATCTAGAACTGGGGTCATTATTTAAAAACAATGCGGCCCCCATTTAAAACAGAAATGATGTGAAAGTTTTAGTTCTTTCTCAGGGGATTGTAAATCATTGGAACTCTCTTCCTGAAAAAGCAGTGGATGCAGAGTCTTTGAATAGATTTAAGGTGGAGGCAGATAGTTTTTTGTTAAGCAAGGGGTTATCAGGTGGGAAAGTGATTTGAGTTCGCAATCCGACCTGCCATGATCTTATTGAATTGTACAGCAGGGTCATGTGGCTGAATGGCCTATTCTCTTCCTTGTTTGTGTTCTTGTATTCCTCAAACTTAAGAATGACACTTCAGACAGTGCAGTCCTCCTTTGGCACTGTAGTGGTGTATTTACACAAAAATATTGTATTTCAATAAGCCTCTTTATTGAATTCAAATATCACAAGGTCAATCTCCAACATGGGGTATTATCAGAGATAAATGTTACATTTGAATTACATCATATGATGACAAATAGTTTTGACAAACTGTAGGTTTTGAGGGCAATCTTTAAAGAGGAAAATGAGGCATTGAGGCAATGAGGTGTCAGGAGGAAATTGAAGAGCTGAAAGCTTGGGTGCCAATGGTGGAGAGAGTAGAATGGAGGATGCTCCAAAAATTAGAATTGGAAAACAGCAAGATCTCAGGGAGCTGTAGGGCTGGAGAAGATCACACAGATTGGGAGGAGTGACACCATGGTGGGACTTTGAAACAATTATGCTCTCAGAATCTGCAGCTCTAGTCAAATAAGGGCTGTCAGTATTTACTAAGGGCTTAATTTGATGTTTTTATTGAAAAAAAACAGAGGTAACAATGACTTCTGCAAGCAATGATCATGTGGTTGCAGATGGCTGTGAGCTCTTAAAGAGCATGGCTCACTGGTAAGGTGATTCATCACTCACCTGCAGGCTGATTAATTCACCTATGGCAGAAATAACTGGTTTTGCATGTTACTAAGAAGGAAATTGCTGCTTTGAGATGCTTTGGTTTGCGGTTATTGTATATCCCCCATTCAGGTCTGCAAGCATCAGCTTAAAATCGCTCACTGGGAAAAGGGTGATTGAAACACCCAAGTAGTAATGCAAGTGTCAGTCAAGGCTCAGCAGAGATCACACACGCACCTCCCAGGCAGGCTGTGATTTTGAGTCCTATTCCAGGGACTTGAGCCCATAACTTCAGTTGATGCTTCACTGTCTTCTTGAGGTTGAGACTTCACATTAATGAAAAAAAAAGATTATTTATCTCATATGAACAGACAAAATAGAAGCAGATGTAGGCCATTCAACCCTCCATGCCTGCTATGTCCTTCAATATGATCATGGCTAGCCAGTTTGTGTTCTGCATTCTACATTCTCATCTGCCCCAATAACTATGATTCCCTTGTCCCCATTAAGAATCTATCTGTCTCAACATTAAAAATATTCAATGACCCCACCCCCATTGCCTTCTAAGGCAGAAGTTCCAAAGTTGCACAACACTCTCACTGAAAAATAAATTCTCCTCATTCTTAAAAGGTTGACTCCAAATTTTAAAACAGTGTCCCCGGTACTGAACTCGTCCACAAGGGTAAACATCTTTTCCAGACTGCCATTCTGGATCTTATACACTTCAATCAAACCACCTGCTACTCTTTTAAACTCCAGTGAAAACAAGCCCAGTCTGTCCAATCTTTCCTCATGAGACAGTGTACTTACTCAAGGTATCAATCTAGCAAACCATCTGCGACACTTTTGCATCTTTCGTTAAATGAGGAGACCAAACTGCAAAGGAGTATTCGAGATGTAGCCACACAAACGCCCTGTGTAACTGAACCATAACACCCTTACGTATATAATCAAGTCCCCTTTGATAAAGGACAGCATTCCTTTAGCCTTCTTGATTAGTGTACCTAGATGCAAATGATTGTGACATATGCACTAGAATACCTAGATCCTACACTTAGAACATTGGTTACAGTTCTGGCCACTACACTACCAGAAGGATGTGGATGCTTTGGAGAGAGTACAGAAAAAGTTCACCAGGATGTTGCCTGGTATGGGGGGTTTTAGCTGTGAAGAAAAGTTTGACAGACTGGGTTTGTTTTCACTGGAACATAAGAGGTTGAGGGATGACCAGGTAGGAGTTTTTAAGATTGTAAATGGCATGGATAGAGTGGAAAGTATGAGACTTTTTCCCAGGGTGGAAGAGTTAATTACTAGGGGGCACAGGTTCAATGTGGTGGGGGAGGTGGGGTGGTTTTAAAGAGATGTATGAGGCAAGTTCTTCACTCAAAGGGTAGTGAGTGTCTGGAACATACTACCAGAGGAGGTGGTGGAAGCAGACATGATAGCAGCTTTCAAGAAGCACCTAGACAAATACATGAATAGGAAGGGAACGGAGGGATCCTGTAAGTGAAGACAGTTTTGATGTGGAAGAACAAAATGTGTCGGTGCAGGCTTGGAGGGCCAAAGGGCCTGTTCCTGTTCTGTATTGTTCTTTGTTCTTTCTTTGTTCCATCCCTCTTCACCTTGGAATTCTGCAGTCATTTGCCATTCAAATAATGCTGTTTATTTTATTCTTCCTACCATAGTAAACAATCTTATCTTTTTCCACATTATGTTCCATCTACTAGATTTGTACCCACTCACATATTGATTATATCCTTGTGCCATCTCCACAAGCATGCTTTCCTATCAATTTTTGTGTCATTGGTTTAGTCCCCATGCCTTTAACACCCTCATCTAAGGCATTGCCAAAAGCTGAGGACCTAGCACAGGCCACTGCAGGACCCCACTTGTCACATACTGCCCATTTACGTGAGATGAAATACAAACTGCAAGTTCAGCTGGTCAGGCAGTGTCTGTGGACAGAGAAACTGAATTCATGTTACAAGTCCATTACAACTGCTCTTCAGAACAATATATACATTCTCTTTTTATCTGCCAGCCAGCTACACGCCTATCCATGCTAACAAGTTATCTCCAAAGTGATGACCTCTTATTTTGTGCAATCAGTGTTGGTCAAATGCTTTCTGCAAGTCCAATCAATGGGCTCCCCTTTATCTACAGCATATATTACACCTTCAAAGAATTCCAATAAATAAACATGATTGCCTTTTCGTACAACCATGCTGAATCTTCTCAGTCACCTTGAGTGTTCCTAAGACCCCTGTAAAAATTTCTGTAATGATGAATTTTAACTCCTTACCCACACCAGACAGCAAACAAACTGGCTGAGAGTTTAATTAAGCAGTGAACTGCGGATGCTGAAGATCTGAAACAAACAAAAATAGAAATTGCTGGAGAAACTCAGCAGATCTGGCAGCATTTGTAGAGAGAAAACAGAGTCAATGTTTTGAGTGCACTGACCCTTCTTCAGAATAGGTTAAAAGTAATGGGACTGATCCCATCTCCAACCCTGCCTCTCATTCCCACCTCCTTGACCTGACACAACCTGTCCATCTTCTCTCCCACCTATCCACCCCATCAATCCCACCGACCAATCCCCACCACAATGTACCTGCACTCACCTATCACCATCTCATCTATCTTCCGCAGCCCCACCCCTCCTCTCTATATATATTTCCCAGCTCCCTTCATCCTCCCCATTTCTGAAGAAGGGTCCTGACCCGAAACATCAACTTTTTTGCTCCTCTGATGCTGCCTGGCCTGCTGTGCTCCTCCAGCTCCACACTGTGTTGCCTCTGGCTCCAGCATCTGCAGTTCTTGCTATCTCTGAGACTAATGGTTTCTTGTTTTGTGCCTCTCTCCCTTCTTGTATACAGCGATTATTTTGGTACTTTATCATGTGATAAAATCTTTACAAAATTGAAAGAACTTTGGAAAATTAACACCAATGCATCTACTAACTCATTGAACACACCTCTCATGATCTGAGGATGAAGCCCGGCTGGTTCATCAGGTTGCTCAATACTGCTTCCCTAGCAGCAATCATTTCTTCTCTTCTTTCAACCTTCTGATTTACAGGACTTACAGGAATACTTTTCATATCCTCTATAGTGAAGTCAGAAGCCAAATATTTATCAGTTACATCTGCCATTTCCTTATTATCTACTAGCAACTCCCATACATGAGATCAGACATGATCATATCAAATGGCAGAGGCATATTCCATGTTCTCGGTCTAGTCCTGGCATCCTGCCCAACACGAGGGCCCAATGGAAAACTGCGTGGGTTGGCAGGATCCATCATTGTTACCATATGCAAACCCTGTGTGTGTCAGACTCTGCTTCAAGATCATGAAGATATTTCCAAACATCTGGTAATGCAGAGGAGAAAGGAAGAGAGTAGGGAAGGAGGAAGGACTTGCATTTACATACAACCATGTCCCATGACCTTTACAACCAATGAAATATTTTGAAATGTAATCACTGCTGTAATGTGTGAAATGCAGCAATCAATTTACACTCAGCCAGCTCTCACAGAACAATGCAATAGTCATCAGAAAATCTGGTTTACTAATGTCAACAAATATTAGCCAGGGCAGTTATTGCAGAATGGCACCACTGTTTTATATCTGACATGGAACATGTCAATGGTCTGCAGTGGTGAAAGGGATGTGGTGACAGGTCTTAGAACAACATGAGAGAGGAATCGATGCCAATTGAAAGCAGCAGACATTCCTGACCACCCGTCATCTCAAGACAGGGTAATGAGTTGTGAAAAAAGCAGCAGAACCAGTTATCTGGCACTGATGTTGTTGATTTTATTCCAACAACTTTAGTCTGTGTCCTAACAGGTGGTTAACGCCCATCAGCCTGTTGCACATGTACAGAGGGAAGACATGGGAACATTGCACATTAATCTTTGCATCTACGAACTCTGCCTGCAGGCACAGACAATTAACCTTTCCGTTTAAACATCTTTCACTGACAGACAACGTCTTCAATACTTGAGGACAGAGATCATCATAGGTTTAATGCTACATAGAGGCCAACAGGTCCCAGTTTAGCAGATCTGAGCATGAGGGGACAAGTAACATTGGCTTCAGTTCCCCTGGGCAAAAGAGGGAGAGGTAAATTAACAAAATGTACACTCCTTCTTGCTGTGTGGTGACTCTCACTGTGATTTTTAAAAAACTTTTTATTAATTCCATGTATTAAATGTATCACTAGCAAGAACAAACAGACAATAAGTCTTACGAGAAAAGGCTAGACAGACTGAGCCTGTATTGTCTGGAGTTCAGAAGACTCAGAGATAACTTAATTGAAACATAAAAGATCCTAAGGGGATTGACCAGGTGGATGTGTAAAGAATGTTTCCTCTTGTGGGAGAATCTAGAACAAGGGGTCACTGTTTATTAATAAGGGGTCACCCATTTAAAACAGAGATGAGGAAACAATTTTTCTCTCATTGGGTTGTGAGTCTTGGGAATTTGCTTCCTCAAAAGGCTATGGATGCAGAATCTTTAAATATTTTTAAGGCAGAGGTAGATAGATTCTTATGATCAAGAGGATGAAAGATTGTGGGGAGATATGCAGGAATATAGATTTGAAGTTAAAATCAGATCAATCATGAATAGGAGGGGGCAGGCTCAAAGGACTGAATGGCCTCCATATACAAGACATACAAGATGATCAGAGGATTAGATAGGGTGGACAGTGGGAGACTTTTTCCTCGGATGGTGATGACTAGCACGAGGGGACATAGCTTTAAATTGAGGGGTGATAGATATAGGACAGATGTCAGAGGTAGGTTCTTTACTCAGAGAGTAGTAAGGGCGTGGAATGCCCTGCCTGCAAAAGTAGTAGACTCGCCAACTTTAAGGGCATTTAAATGATCATTGGATAAACATATGGATGATAATGGAATAGTTTAGGTTAGATGGGCTTCAGATTGGTTTCACAGGTCGGCGCAAAATCGAGGGCCGAAGGGCCTGTACTGCGCTGTAATGTTCTATGTTCTATGGTCTATGTTCTTGTTCCTTGTTTAGATGTTAGTGACGACATTTATCGTCTATTCCAAAGGTTCCTTGCAAACTACAACTGGTTGTTTGTGAGTAGAGGAGCAGGGATGTCTTGCTGCAATTATACAGGGTCTAAGCGAGACCACTCCTGGAGTATTGTGTGCAGTTTGGGACTCGTTATCTGAGGAAAGATGTTCTGGCGATGGAGGGAGTGCAGCCAAGCTTTAGCAGACTGATTCCTGGGGTGGCAGGACTGACGAATGAGGAAAGGTGGAATCAGTTAAGATTATATTCACTGGGATTTGGAAGAAAGAGGAGCGATCGATTGTAACCTATAAAATTCTAACAGGGCTAGGCAGGGTAGACACAGGAAAGATGTTCTTCATGGTGGGGGAGGGGGTTGCGGTCACAGTCTAAGGATTTGGGGTAAATCATTTAGGACTGAGATGAGAAGAAATGTCTTCACCCAGAGAATGGTGAGCCTGTGGTATTCTCTGCCACAGAAAGCGTTCAAAGGGAGTTTCAAGAAGGAGATTGGTATAGCAATTGAACCAAAGGAAATGGGTGAACAGCAGGTATAGGCTATTGAATTGGATAATCAGCCATGATCAGAATGAATGATAGAGCAGGATCAAAGGGCTGAATGGCCTACTCATATTCCTATTTTGTTTCTATATCTTCTTGGCCACTTAAGTGCCAACCACGACAATGTAGTTGTTGAGCTACATGTTGGACCAGTTTGGGTAAATGTGGCAGGATTCCTTTCTTCTGTGGAAAATGAGTCAGGCTGTTGGATTTTTGAGGTCAGTTTGACAATACCGGCTTCTTATTTCTGGACTGTTTTTGAGCTGAATCTAAACACCTGAATAGGCACAATAGAGAATTGAGCTGCAGTTCTTTGAAGAAATAGAACAGTGTGTGCTCATGGATCTTTGAACACAGGCCGTTTTGAGAGGCTGATCATATTTGTTCTTCCCCCAGATTCCAGTTTTTTGTTTAGTCATTCACAGGATGTGAGCACTCTTGGCTAGGCCAGCAATTGCCCAGAAGGCAGTTAGGAGTTAATGGCATTGCTGTGGGTCTGGAGTCACATGTAGGCCAGACCAGGTGAGGACAATAGATTCCACCCCCCCGAGAGGCATTGGTGAGCCAGATGGGTTTTGTTCCAGGTAAACTAGGATTGTATTTAGTGGAAACAAAAACAGAAATTGCTGGAAAGGATCAGCACACCTGGTAGCTGGAGAAAAATCAGAGTTAACGTTTCGGGTTCAATGACCCTTCCTCAGCACTCAGACTGAACCCAAACGTTAACTCTGATTTCTGTCCACAGATGCTGCCAGACCTACTGAGCTTTTCTGGCAATTTCTGTTTTTGTTTCTGATTTCCAGCTCCGTAGTTCTTTCAGTTTTATGTTTAGTGGAAGATTGTTCCCTTTTTCTGCAGGAGGCTGGGAAAATTGACAACCTCTGAATCAGTTCCCATCAATCTCATTAGATTAATTGATAAATTAGATTAATTAGAACAATTAAAAGGCAAAATCAAAAACATAGTAAAGGTGTTTAGGGTTCCACCTTGGCTTAACAGATTCTAAGAGATTGCAAGGCAAATTGCTCTGTGATATCCATTCCACTCCGATGAGTTGGCTGGAATTGTGATAGAAATCCTCAGTCACACACATTCCAATGGAAAATGCATTCAGATTCTGTCTTGACAATTTGACAGGGAGATAACTGTGGCTGGAGTTAGTTGAGAAATCATGGCAAAAGAAAAGGCCCCATTTACCCCGGTAACTGCCCTGAGGTGATCAAAATAGTCAGTGAATATGTGGAAAATCAGTCTTTTCAAATGAATAGCTGCATATATTGGGATATACTGAGATATACCGAGTTGCACTCTTTTATCAGACTCTAAATGAGTGCAAAGAGGAACAATTTTAGGGTCTTTTCTTACTACGCTGAAGTGTCAGCCTTGATTATGTGATTATGTCTGCCAGAGGGGGTGTCAAACTGGAGTTATCTGACTCAAACAGGGGAGGGGAGAAAGTGAGAAATAATTACTTTCCTAAAAATAACAGTGATTTTGTCAAAACTCTCCCACTGTCATCATCATCACCTTAGAGACTTTCGTTTGCAAGTGTTTTTTGTGGCGAAGGAGCACAAAAGATATAAGTTTGTTTGTATCATTTGAAATCATTTGCAAATCCTGCCAACACAAGCAGACAAAAGGAGCAGCTCTTTGCTAAATCTCTCAGATAATCATTTGGCAATGTGATTCTGCTTTGTGTCAAATGCAATAATCTTACAGCTTTCCTTGGTAATTCTTCTGCAGCCTGAACTTCGAGGAGAGAATGTAGCTGCACCTGTATTTGGGTGTTTGTATGAATTTGTTTACAGTTGTGGTAAAGTGTCATACTCCAAAAGTTGTTCCACTGACCAGTTGGTATTGGAAGGCAATTTGGTGCAGCTTCGTAATAATCCTTTCCACAGGGACAGTTTCCCCTCTCCCTCCTGTAGTTAGACAGTGTTTCTACTGGATAAAAACTGAAAGAACTGCAGATGCTGGAAATCAGAAGCAAAAACAGATATTTCTAGAAAAGCTCAGCAGGTCTGGCAAAATCTGTGGAAAGAAATCAGAGTAAACATTTCGGGTCCAGTGAACGTTTTGCAGAACTTCAGAACTGCAGTACTGAAGAAGGGTGACTGGACCCAAAATGTTAGCTCTGATTTCTCTCCACAGATGCTACTAGACCTGCTGAGCTTTTCCAGCAATTTCTGTTTTTGTGTCAGTGTTTCTGTTGGACTTCCAAATATGTTTTTAACATGATACATCACAAAGGTCTAAGCTATAAGAACCTGCGGTGTTGGAGGTGGTATATTGGGTTGGATAGAGAATTGGCTCATGGACAAGAAACAGTGAGCAGGGATAAGAAGTTCTTTTTCAGGTTGGTGACCTGTGATCAGTAGGGTTCCACTGGGATCAGTGCTAGGACCACAACTGTTTACACTATATATTAATGACTTGGAGAAAGAAAGTGAATGTATATAGCCAAATTTGCAGACACCACAAAAATAGGTGGAAAAGGAGTTTGTGAGAGGTTGTGCGAGGGATACAGAAAGTTTACAGAGAGATATTGATTGGTGAAGTACGTGGTCAAAAAGTTGGGCAATGGAGTATAATGTGGGAAAATGTGAATTTGTTCATTTTGAAAGGGAAAACAAAAAAGACAGAGTATTTTTTAATAGAGAAAACCTGCAGAAAGCTGCAATACAAAGCAACATGGGGGGAACTTGTGCACAAAACACAGAAAGCTAGCTCACAGGGGCAGCAGGTAATCAGGAAGGCTAATGGAATGTTGGGCCATATTTCAAGGCGTCTGGAGTATAAGAGTAGGGAAGTCTTACTGCAGGTGTACAAGGTGCTGGTGGGAACACATCTGAAGTACTGTGAGCAGTTTTGGTCCCTTATTTAAGGAACAGATATTATTTGATTGGAGACAGTTCACAGAAGGTTCATTAGGATGATCCTGACTATGGAGGGATTGTCTTATGAGCAAAGGTTAAACAGCTTGGGACCCTAGCTCACTGGAGTTAAGAAGAATGAGAGCTGATGTCATTGAAACATATGGGGTTCTTAAAGGGCTTGACAAGGTAAATGCTGAGAGGATGTTTCCCCTCATGGGAAAGTCGAGGATCAGAGGGGGTAGTCTCAGAAAAAAAAAGGGTGCCAATTTAAGACAGAGATGAGAAGGAATTTCTCCTCTCAGAAGATTGTGAGTCTTTGGAACTCCTTGCCACAGAGATCTGTGCGGGAAGAGTCTTTGTGTATATTTAAGGCTGAGATAGATCGATTCTTGATCAGTCCAGGAATCAAAAGTTAAAGGGAAAGTGGGCATGAGGAATGTTGAATCAGCCATGATCCTATTGAATTTTCGAGGGGCTGAATAACCTACTCCTATTCCTATTTCTTCTGGTTACAACCAGTCCCCAGCTGGGTTAGGTTCCAGATGCCAAATTGTCAAGTTCTTGAGCAAGGAGAGATCAACTGGCTCGCCTTCTTTATTCACATGCAACACTCCCCACCCCCAACAGTTTAGTCACAATTGCTTTATGCAGGAAGATAATTGTATTTAAATGGAGTTCAAGCCCATAATTTCAGTGAGAGATTTATTTCACTTAACCACACTCCATACAGCTCATGCCCACTGATTACCAGCTCCCATATTTATATAACAAATTCATATCCAATTAATGTTTAACTAATACATCCATTACTCATTCCCACATTCCATTAGGTCTCAGGCATCCTTTGAGATGATAACATCTTCTCCTTTTTCTTTATTAATAAATCAATATATAATACAACAAACAAAATATATAAAATAACAACATATAGACCTTTGTACAGGGCCTTGGTGAGGCCACACCTTGAGTATTGTGGGCAGTTTTAGTCTCCTAGTCTGAGGAAGGCCATTCTTATTATTGAGGGAGTCCAGCGAAGGTTCATCAGACTGATTTGCAGGATGGCATGACTGACATATGAGGAAATATTGGATCGGCTGGGTTTGTACTCACTGGGTCTTAGAAGAATGAGGGGGGAATCTCATGGAAACATATAAAATCGCAATGGCACTGGACAGGCTAGATGCGGGAAGAATGTTCCTGTTGTTGGCGAAGTCCAGAACTTGTGGTCATAGTCTGAGAATAAAGCGTAAACCATTCAGGACTGAGATGAGGAGGAATTTCTTCCCTCAGACAGTTGTGAACCTGTGGAATTCTCTCCCACAGAAAACTTTCAGGCCAGTTCATTAGATATATTCAAGAGGGAGCTGGAAGTGGCTGCTACAGCTAAGGGGCATGGGGAGAGGACGGGAATGGGGTACTGAGATTACATGATTAGCCATGATCATATTGAATGGTGGTACAGGCTCGAAGGGCCAAAATGGTCCTGTGCCTATTTTCTATGTTTCTATGTTTCTACATTTTACTCCCTTTGTTTTCACGTCAAGGCCCCAAGTGCCCCTTTTCCAATATGCTCAATAATATCTTAAAAACTTGCTGCTTTCTGTGCAAACCAATCAGATAACTGATTGCTGCTATTCACCCATTCCAATTTGGAGATCTCTTCATTCTCCAATATTTGTTTTTAAATCACAAAATATCAATTGTCAGTCTTTCATCATTCACACATTTTTGTGGAGTGCACATTAGCCCATTGTGACTTTTTCTTGATGTAGCACTCAATGGGTATTGGATCCCTTTCTGGAATTTCTTCCAATATTTTACAAAGAAATGTCTCCTATTAATTGCCTCACCAAATTGAGGTTTTCTGTTGCTAAGGTACATTTTACTACTTTTCTGATCTTGTTTGCTTCTTAAAGGACAAAAGTTACCTATCGTACCCACAAGAAAAATGATAAATTCTTAACCAATCTATACTAGGAAGCCATCACAGAGATTTACATAAGAAGCATAACTAAAAATAACATGCTTTATGTTCCTAAATAAAGTTGACCGAATCTAACCAGACCTTAGGGCTGCTCTCTCATTAGAGAGACAAAACTGGTGGTCGTTTAACCTGAGGGTCACATGCCCTAGGTGAGGGGACAGATTGAGATGGATGGTCCTTCATGGTAACTTCAACCAGTGTGAGAATTGAACCCATGCTGTTGGCATCACTCTGCATCACAAATCAGACATCCAGCCAACTCGGCTAACTAAACTACAATGATTGAAATTTCAATTTTTGAAAACTTTTCTTCAATGTTTTGTTCATCTGAATAATATCATCTACCTTGGGGTTTTTGGTACCCAACTCTAAGACTTCATAAGTGGCAGCTGACCTTATTTGGGTGATCAGCAAATTCAGCTGTCCAATGAGATGTTGCAATTTGTCCATTTCAGTTTTGGAAGCTGCCGCTACCTTTTGTGAGGCCCTATGTTGATGAATAGCAATGAGACTAACATTTTCCAAATACAACTGCTGATGCAAAGAGACACTTTATCTATTCTGCCTGATTTCCAATTGAGTGCGCCTAAAAATCCCAGGAGCCTGGCTTCCAATTTTGAATTCTGCTTTAAGCCCATTTAAGCACAACAATGTTTTCAAATTCACTGCTCCCACCCATGAAACAATCATCTTGATGCCTGGAAGTTGCCCTTTTGGGGCCTGAAATAACTCCAAGGAGGCCAGTATCCGATCACCAAGTCACCATTTATGTTTATGTACACCGTATCTGGGCTCTGGCCAGCCAGCTCAGATCCAGTCCCGAGAATGAAGAGACGTTCTGAATCTCCTGTTTATATCTATCAGCAAGGGCTTTCTGATTGGCCCAGGTTAACAACCCCAATCAGGGATCTCATAGTCAATAAGATCCACTTGGCCCTTGTTCCAATCACTACATTGTGAATAAAACATGGCAGCCTCTGTTTTTACCTGATGACAACTCAATTTTAATATGATGGACCTTACTGAGGGAGTACCAAACTTGAGAGGTATTTCTTTTAGATCATAACCACACTTATTTAACTCCCAGGCTGTCTCCACTTGTTCTCTTTTGGAAGATGAAGAGTCACTTCCATCTTGAGCTGATCTCTCTGCAGAAATGCAGCTTTAGTAGCAATTGATCTGTACACCCAAGCATTTGTTCCTAATAATGTCAACAGATTTTTCAAAGTTGTGTTTCTTGCAGTTGGTCAAAAAAAAAGAAATTGCTGAAGAAACTCAGCAGGTCTGGCAGCATCTGTGGAAAGAGAAACAGTTTATATTTTGAGTCCAGTGACCCTTCTCCAGATCTATATTACATCTGGATATCCATATTTTCTTAAAAACCATGTACCAGTAGTCAGGCTTCAGCTTTATAAGGTCCATCATGGACAGCTTTTCTGTGTAAATGCACTTGTGTGATTGGTTTGGTTATTCCCTTTCTGGCATCTCTGAGCACAACCCATTTTGCCTCCTGTTTTGTAGTCCTAGGAGTTTGACATCTTTTACTAATGTGGCTTCAAGTTTGTTCATGGCCACTATGATTTCCTGATCACATGGGCTTCTGCCTCTTGTACTGTTGCTAATGTGGACAATATTTCTTGTCCTTATCAAACTATGCATCTACCTTACCTTCCATCTCTTTCTGAACTGCTACTGTCGTGTCTGCTCCACCATTCAATCATGGCTGATAGGTTTCTCGATCCCATTCTCTTGCTTTCTCCTGTAACCCTTGATCCCCTTGATAAACAAAAACCACCTATCTCAGTCTTAAATGTACTCAATGACCTGGCCTCCACAGCCTTCTGTGGCAGTGAATTCCATAGATTCACCACTCTCTGGCTGAAGATATTTCTCCTTATCTCCATTCTAAAGGGTCTTCCCTTCACTGTAAATCTGTGCCCTCAGGTCCTAGTCTCTCCTGCAAATGGAAATATCTTCCCAACATTCACTCTATCCAGGCCGTTCAGTATTCTGTAAGTTTCAATTAGATCCCCCCTCATCCTTCTAAACTCCATCAAGTAGAGACCCAGAGTCCTTAAGCGTTTCTCATATGTTAAGTTTTCCATTCCTGGGACCATTCTTGTGAACCTCCTCTGAACCCACTCCAGGGCCAGTGCATCCTTCCTGAGATATGGGGCCCAAAACTGCACACAATACTCCAAATGTGGCTGACCAGAGCCTTATAGAGCCTCAGTAGTGCATCCCTGCTTTTATATTCAAGTCCTCTCAAAATAAATGCCAACATTGCATTTGCCTTCTTAACCACCGACTCAACCTGCAAGTTTACCTTGAGAGAATCCTGGACTAGAACTTCAAAGTCCCTTTGCACTTCAGATTTCTGAATTTTCTCGCCATTTAGAAAATATTACTTGCCTCTATTCTTCTTACCAAAGTACATGACCTCACACTTTCCCACGTTGTATTCTATCTGCCACTTCTTTGCCCACTCTCTTAACTTGCCTAAATCCTTTTGCAGCCTCCTCACCTCCTCAGTACTACCTGTCCCTCCACCTATATTTGTATTGTCTGCAAACTTAGCCAGAATGCCCTCAGTTCCTTCAGCTAGGTCATTAATGTATAAAGAGAAAAGTTGTGGTCCCAACACTGACCCTTGAGGAACATCGCTTGTCACCGGCTGCCACCCTGAGAAAGACCCTTTTATCCCCACACTCTGCTTTCTGCCAGACAGCCAATCTTCTATCCATGCTAGCACCTTGCCTCTAATACCATGGCCCTTATCTTAATCAGCAGCCTCCTGTGTGGCACCTTGTCAAAGGCCTTCAAGAAGTTCAGGTAGATAACATCTATTGGCTCTCCTTGGTCTAACCTGCTAGTTACTTCCTCAAAGAATTCTAATAGATTATTCAGGCATGGCCTCCCCTTGATGAAACCATGCTGACTTTGCATGCACTTCCAAATATTCAGAAATCTCATCCTTCACAATGGACTCCAAAATCTTACCAACAACTGAGGTTGGGCTAATTGGCCTGTAATTTCCCATCTTTTGCCTTACTACTTTCTTAAACAGGGGTTTACATTAGCAATTTTCCAGTCCTCTTTTGCTCTTTATATATCTAAAGAAACTCTTGCAACCTTCTTTTACATTACTGGCTAGCTTACATTCATATTTAATCTTCTCCCTCCTTATTTCTTCTCTCATTGTCCTCTGTTGGTCTTTTTAGTCTTCCCAATCCTCTGGCTTCCCTCTGCCATTCGCCATATTGTCTACTTGCACTTCTGAGAAACTCCTGTACTCAACTCCTATACTCAATGCTCTGATCAATGAAAGCAAGATTACCAAATGCCTTCTTCATGACCCTGATTACCCGTGATGCCATTTTCAAGGAACTATGTACCTGCACCCCTCAGTGTCTCTGTTTGACAACACTCACCAGCGCCGCACCATTAACTGCATAATTCCTGTTCTGGTTTGTCTTACAAAATGTAATGTATCTAATTTATCTAATTTACCCAATTTAGTCTCCATCTGCCATTTCTCTGCATAGTTGATCAAGATCCTGTTGCACTCTTAGATAACCTTCTTTACTGACCACTACACCACCAATTTTGGTGTCATCCACAAACTTACTAACCATGCCTCCGATATTCTCATCTAATAACAAACAACAGTGGACCCAGCACCGATCCTTGTGGCAGACCACCGGTCATAGGCTTCCAGTTTAAATGACAACATTCTACCACCACCATCTGTCTCCACTGGTCAAGCCAATGTGAATAACAACTCTTTCATTTAGTTAATAGGGAGTTTATGTTCCATTTAATTGATATAATAACACATAAATTATGTAGATTTCACGTTCACAAATTTTCCAAACACAATAGCTTTGGTATTTTCCAAATACGGTTTCAGCCTTCCTCATCAATGGCTGCTGAAATAACTATTATTTCACTGGATATTATATCCATGCTAATAAAATAGAATCATAGTCATAGAGTCATAGAGCTGTACAGCATGGAAACAGCCCCTTTGGCCCAACTTATCCTTGTCAACCAAATATACTAAATTAATCTAATCCCATTTACCAGTATTTGGCCCATACCCCTCCAAACTCTTCCTATTCATAAACTCATCCAGATGCCTTTTAAATGTTGTAATTGTATCAGCCTCCACTACTTCATGTGGCAGCTCATTCCATACACGCACCACCCTCTGCATGAAAAAGTTACCCATTAGGTCCCTTTTAAATCTTTCCCCTATCACCTTAAGCCTATGCCCTCTAGCTTTGAACTCCCCTACCCTGGGAAAAGACCTTGGCTATTCACCCTATCCATGCCCCTCGTGATTTTATAAACTTCTATAAACTTCACCCCACTGCCTTGATGCTCCAGGGAAAATAATCCTCAGCCTATTTGGCCCCTCCCTATGGCTCAAATCCTCCAACCCTGGCAACATCCTTGCAATTCCTTTCTGAACCCTTTCAAGTTTCATTACATTCTTCCTATAGCTGGGAGACCAGAATTGAATGCCGTATTCCAAAACGATTGATTCTAGCTATCATACAAGAAATGTCTATGCTTTTCAATGATTTTAATGTGTTATCATTCCCAAATCTGAAACTGCTGAAATTTTCAAATTCTTTAAGATTGCACTGATCTTTACTTCTCAGTGTCTGGGTCCTTTTTTTAGCCACAGAATTATTCCACACAGTAAATGTGCATCAATGTTCAATATGGCACAATTGAAAGAATCTGCCACCAAAGTTTTCATCACTGGACTGAAACTTCTTGTGAATATGACAATATCCTCTGTTTGATCTGCATCTCCATATACTTCCTTTGGTCTTCCATTTCAT
The DNA here is from genome assembly GCF_021869965.1 of Rhincodon typus. Lineage (NCBI taxonomy): Eukaryota > Metazoa > Chordata > Chondrichthyes > Orectolobiformes > Rhincodontidae > Rhincodon > Rhincodon typus. The sequence goes on from NC_063345.1 coordinate 3,962,882, forward strand.
ATTTCGTATCAAGCACTCGATTATACAGAGTCAGACAGTTCAGTGCAATGGTATTGATTCACACCTGAAACATCAATGAACAATACCCTGAGCATTTCAGGAGCTCATTCACTTATTGTGAATCCCAAATTCTGTCCTCTTCTCAGAGTTATCAACAACCCCTTTCATAATGTCACATGTAATCTGCAGTGAGAAGGCCTCATTTCTCTTCCATTTTCTATCAGAAAGCTGATTTCCCCCTTGGTGCTATAAATACAGCTGGGAAGGAAAGTTTTCCTAGCAATTTAAATGTTTCTGATATTTGTTCTTGCAGTGTATGTTTATCCACAATTTATCTGCTGTCCAAACTAGAAGTCTGTCCATACTTGATACTTTGGCACAGTCCAGAAATGTAAATGCCAACACAGATTGGGGAATTTCCATAGGAAATTTCAGCAGTCTTGTATGCAACCTATTAAATTCCATTATGGAATCTTCCAAAGTTCTACCCTCAGTCTGTCTGAAATTTGTCCAAATCTTATTATGCTTCATAAGCAGTATAGAGATCATATTTTTAATAAATTTTATTCTTGAATGTTACCAATCTGTCTAGACCCTCATCTGTGTTTAAAATACCAATCTCTGATTCTGAAAAAAAGACTTGGCTTCTTATCTTTCCCGGACACAATAACAAAAAGTGCTAAGGCCATATCTTAGTTCATCTTAGGTACAGAAGTAATCCAAGTGATCATAGTAACTTCATTCTTCCATAGATCATAAGGTGAATTTTCAGCAAACAGGGATGGGTGATCAAACGCTAAAAGATTACATTTTGACTCATCTATCCTCTGCTACAATAGATAGATACAAGAAAATAACTCATTAAAACAGAATTCAAGTCCACATTTTTGTGAGAGCTTTATTTCGCCGCACTCACTAAATCTCACACCCACATTGATTATGAGCTCCCCATTTTTAAACAACCAATTCAAACCCAATTAACCTTTAATTAATAATTTAGTCTCTGTTCCCACATTTGTTGAATGAAAGATTATCAGGGGCTATGCAGGAATGAAGAGTTGAGGTTAAAATCAGATTAGCCATGATTTTATTGAAAGGTGGGGCAGGATTGAAGGGCTGAGTGGTCCACTCTTGTTCTTTGTTCACCTGTCTGCATTAGGTCTCAGGTACTCCTTCAGACCATATTTAATGAGTACAGCAATGTACTTCATTTAAAAAGGTCCTTGTGGCTACCTTTCTCCCAGACCAAAAGAAATTATGTTTCAAAAGGAGTCAGTTTAACCCAAGCTTTTTTGAGTTAACAGAAAAGTGAATTTATTATTGACTAAACATAAGAAATTGGAATACAATACACACGCATACACACCAGATTATAAATGGGATGTGCGTCCAAAAAAGTTAGAAGCTGAAAAATGTATGGATCAGTTGCAGTTGATTGTTCATGTAGAGTCAAGAGTGGAACCATTGCAACCACTACTTTATATGGTACCAGCAGTTACATTGATAGTTGAGCAGTTGATTTGGAGATTCTTCATGTTGTAGTTTAGCTGAAATTCTTTTGTCCTGTTTCTTTTAGGCATGCTTGCTGGTTGGCTTTCAGAGCCTTTACCTGCAATGCAGGGGAGATGAGTGGATGGTTCTTTGAGTTTGACTTTCACATACACACTAGCACTGGAACCCAGACTGGTTATGCAGAAATTCCTCAGCCCAATATCACACATGAGCATCTCAGTCTACTGGCACTCACAGTGCAGCTTTGAAAGCAGCATTTAAGCTCTGTTCTTAAAAGGGGAAAATACTAACAAATCTCCAGCCCACCCAGACTGTTATGTTTTCTTCCATCATGTCCACAGTCTGATAGACAGGATTACAGTTCAGTTTGCAGTCCATTTCTACCTTTGAAGCTTCCTTAACACCTTCAGGCATGACATCCCCAGGTTCCTCTTCATGAATTTATAGAAGCAATCAACTTTCAGCTGTAACTCCACATTTTAATGAATACACATTGTAATTAGAAATTCAAGATGTCGATAGGTGACCCAGCGTGATGATCTGTGGTCATGACTTTACTCTTTACTCATTCATGGGATGAGGGTGTTGCTGGCTAGGCAGCATTTATTGCCCATCCCTAATTACCCAGAGGGCAATTAAGAGTCAACCACATTGCTGTGGGTCTGGAGTCACAAGTAGGTTAGACCAGGTAAGGATGGCAGTTTCCTTCCCTAAAGGGCATTAGTGAACCCGATGGGTTTTTCCGACAATTGATAATGGATTCACGGTCATCATTAGATTCTTAATTCCAGATATTTATTGAATTCAAATTTCACTATCTGCCGTGGTGGGATTTGAACCCATGTCTCCAGAACATTATCTGGGTCTCTGGATTAACAGTCCAGCGATAATACCACCAGGCCATTGCCTCTCCCCGACCCCGCCTCACCACGCCCCCCCCAACCCACCCCATCTGACAGCAGAGAAAAGCAAGACTTTTGCTTTTACAAATTACCTATTGCTTATTGTGTTCTTTTCAATAGTGCACCCCAAACTGATGACCCCTAGGACAAGTGAAACATGTAAATAGTGGAGCAGGCTCAAAGGGATGAATGAGATGAGAAGTCTCAGATATGAGGAGAGACTAGATAGGCTGGGTTTATTTTCCCTGGAGCAGAGGAGGCCAAGGGGGATCTGATTGATGGATATAAAATTATGAGAGCATATTCAGATTAGACCGTGAGAATCTCTTCCCCATAGGAAACATGTCTTACCAGGGGGCATACACTTAAGGTGAGGGCTAAGTTTTTCAGATCTGAGGAAATATTTTTTCACTCAGAGGATGGCGGAAATTTGAAACATTCTGCCAAGAGGTTGATGGAGGCAAGTTCTCTCGCAATATTTAAGAAGCATCTTAAAATACCAGGACTCAGTAGGAGGCTATGGACCAAGTGCAGGTAAATGGGATTAGTGTAATTTGGTGTTTGTTGGTCAGCATAGGCCTGGTGGGCTGAAGGGCCTGTTTCTATGCTGTATGAGTTGATGACTGTATAAAAATTCATCAGAGCCAGCATCGCTTTGTGAAGAGTAAATTGTGTTTGACTAATTTGTTAGACTTGTTTGAAGGTGTAATAAGCAAAGTGGATAATGGGGGTCCTGTAGATGTAGTATATCTAACTTCTAGAAGGCATTTTATAAAGTGCCACCCAAAAGGTTAATACCCAGGATAAGATCACAAGGAGTTGGGGTAATTTATTTGCTTAGATAGAGGATTGTCTGGCCAAGAGAGTACAAAGATTTGGGATAAATCAGTCTTTTCTTGATTGGCAAGATGTAACTCGTGGAGTGTCACAGGGGTCGGCCTTCAGGTGACAACTATTTACAATCTGCATTAATGGATCTGCAATCACTGCTGCCACTTCCTTTAAAATTCTACGATATAGGCCATCAGGCCCTGAGGACTTGTCTGCCTTCAATCCCAATAGTTTGCTCAGTACTTTTTCCCTAGTGGTAATGATTATTCAATGTTTACCCCTTTCTATAACCTCTGTGTTAACTGTTCCTATTGGGATGGTACTAGTCCACCATGAAAACTGAAGCAAAATACTGATTTTGAGACTCCTCCATTTCTGCATTCCCCGCTATTAACTCCCCAGTCTCAGCCTCAAAGGGACCAACATGAACTTTAGCTCTTCCTTTTTTATATACTTAGAATCCTTTTGTTAGAGGTTGCTGGCTTCTAATTGAATGGCAGCTCATCAGTCTCTGACTGGCCTGATAGCTCTCTGATATGGGGCTTCCTGAATTGAAGAGGTGGAATTCCTGCCCAGGGACTATCACAATTAGAACTAGAATTAGCTTTATTGTCACATTTACTCAAATTAGTACAGTGAAAATTTTACAAGTCACTACTTTTTGGCACCATCTTGGGTACAAAGGTACCTAGGTACAGATTCTTAAGTAGAAATTCTTAGGGGAAACAAAAATCAGAAAAATAAAGAAATAAAAGTTCAGATCAATAGTCCTTCTAACCCAGTCCATGCCAACACCGAGCAGAACTGGGGGTAAGTGGGGAAGCAGAGAATGGTGGTAATTATGTGGTGCCTCATGTCATCTGGCCCTTGGAACATTACAGCATGGAGAGAGATAACTCGGCCCATTGTGTCTATGTCAGCCCTTTGAAGAGCCATCCAATTATTCCACTCCCAACTGCTATCTCCCGCAGTCTTGATAATTTCTCTCGTTGAGTATACATTCAATCCTTTTTTGAGTTACTATTGGATCCCTTTCCTTTCAAGCAGCATTGTTTCAGATTACAACTCACTGTTTAAAAACACTCACCTCTTCCCACATCTGGGTTTTTCCGAATACTATAAATCTGTGTGCTTGAATTTCTCACCATCATTCTAGAGGAAACAGATTCTCTGCATTTACTTTGTCATTTCCAATGAACTTGCTCTGATGGACGACATTTGATTTGCTGTCATTGATTACAAGTAGTGTCTAATAAACCAATGGAAATTATCCAAGATCCATGAAGAAAGAAGGAAATAAAACATAGAACTGTGGACGTTGGAGATCTGGAACAAAACCAGAGCTTGCTGGTGAAACTCAGAAGGTCTGGCAGCATCTGTAGAGAAAAAGCAGAGTTAATGTATCAAGACCAGTGATCCTTCTTCAGAGCTTCAAAAGAAAAGATTTGCATTTCAGTAATTTTTTTTATTACTTCAGAATGTACTTTACAACCAATGAAGTACCTTTGAAGTGTATTCACTTTTGTAATTTGGAAAATGTTAGAAAAAAGCTGTCTTGTTGGCTGCATGGTGGCTCAGTGGTTAGCACTGCTGCTTCACAGCTCCAAGGACCTGAGTTCAATTCCATCCGTAGGCGACTGTCTATGTGGAGTTTGCACATTCTTCCTGTGTCCGTATAGGTTTCCTCCCATAGTCCAAAGATGTGCAGGTTAGGTGGATTGGCCATGCTAAATTACCCATAGCATCCAGGGATGCATAGGCTGGGTGGACTAGCCATGGGAAGTACAGGGTTGCAGGGATACAGTGGGTCTAGGTGGGATTCCCCCAAAGGGTTTGTGTGGACTTGTTGTGCCCTTGTTGTGCCAAATGGCCTGTTTCCATAATGTACGGATTCTGTGATTAAGACCAGGCAGCCAATTTGCACATCAAGTTCCCATGCACAACAATGTGGCAATAACCAGGCAACCTGACTCTTGTAAGATAACAAGGTGTAGAGCTGGATGAACACAGCAGGCCTAGGAGCAGGAAGGCTGACGTTTTGGGCCTTCATCAGATGATGAAGGGTCTAGGCCCGAAACATCAGCCTTCCTGCTCCTATGATGCTGCTTGGCCTGCTGTGTTCATCCAGCTCTACACCTTGTTATCTCAGATTCTCCAGCATCTGCAGTTCCTACTAACCTGACTCTTGTGATTTTGATTGACAAATACAGAAGATAAACTGCAGGCTGATGGGAATATAGAAAGACAGGAACATGGTGACATCAGAAGGTTCAAGCATTGGTAGAATAAGAAAGAAGTTGGCCATTCAGCCCACTAAACATTTGCTGCTACATAACCAGATAGCAGTTGGTCTGTATCCAATTTCCATCCACCTGGGTTGTGACAGAAGGGCAGATGTTGGCAGTTCAAACTGTTGTGCATATGCTCTGCAAGCATGCCTTGATTCCTCTGATTGTTCATTATTTCAGATTGAATATTTCTGCGCCTCACAGCTTTAGACCACAAACTGAGGCTACATAAATACAGCCACCTGCCTCTCAGCTGTGTTTCAGTTTGACCATTCGTTCGGTTGTAAAACCTAATTTTGAATTTCACAACTAACTTCTGGAGAAAACAGTAAACACTAGAGAAATGATGAAAATGAATTTTTTTTTGTTTAATTAAATGAGTGAATTGATTTACCGAATAACAACCAAGAGCACATTTATTTGTTTGGGCTGTGCACTGTATTCATGGTATTTAGTGATTTAAAGTTAGAATCCAAGTTCCAGGTAGAGCGGAACATGTTAAAATAATGGCTGATTATTATGTGGAAGCCCCAACAAGCATGAAATGATGGGCACTTGCTCTCTGAGTAGGTGTGATATTACAAGTGGAGACCTTTATGGGATTAGAAAGAAAACCATTAACAAAGACCGGAGGCTTCTCAAATATCTCAGAGCAAATCCGCACTGAAGGAGATTTGAATAGTTGATTTAAGTATTAGTCAGAGACACTAAACTTGTGAGGAAAACAGGAAGCTCTTTCCTTATTACAGATTATATTTCCAAATTAATTTCAAAATTTGGACATGTTGATTATAAGTTCCTACAACGCCATGAATTGTAATAGAAGTATGTTATGACAATGTACCTCATGCTGTAAGGTATTTATTATTCTCTTTGCCCTCCGTATCTAATGTCTCAGCTCTCTGAGCTTAGATTCCTTTTTGATTAAATATATTTCACAGCGGCTTATGGTTTTGTCCAAACGGCCAGGAGGGTTGAGCTAGTGTTTTTGTCCACCTCACCTGCATCAGGCATCTACCCCTAGGTAGGCCTGCTGGCTAACAGAAAAGCAGTTTTACTGATGAGCTATGGTCAAAACAAACTTGCATTTCTATAGCGCCTCACAAAACATCAGGACTTCCTGAAGAACTTATCAGGTAATAGACATGGGGCAGTGATGGCCTACTGGTATTATCACTGGACTGTTAATCCAGAGACCTAGGTAATAATCTGGGGACCTGAGTTCAAACACTGCCACGGCAGATGGTGGAATTTGAACTCAATAAATATCTGGAATTAAGAGTCTAATGATGAGCATGAATCCGTTGTTGATTGTTAGGTGAAAAACCCATCTGGTTCACTAATGCCGATTACAAAATATCTTCCCTACCTGGTCTGGTCTACATGTGACCCACAGCAGTGTTCACTCTTGACTGCCCTCTGGGCAATTAGGAATGGACAATAAATGCTATCCTCACCAGTGCTGCCCTCATCCTCTGAATGAATATAAATATATATGACTTTTATTGTCATGTGTATTTTACAATGAGAATACAAAAATATACAGTGAAAAGCTTTCATTTGTCACTATGAAATGGTGCCATTTTGTGCAATTTAAGAATAAGGAAAACAAAAGACATTGTTTGAAGAGAGTCCATCAGTCCTGAGCCAGCTCTTCACCATCAATGACCCCTACATCACCATCCACCTCTCCACCACTGCTCCGCCGTTCTTTATACTGGGCCCAACCAACGTCAAAGTGAACACACTTCAGGCTCCAGAGATAGCAAGAACTGCCGATGCTGGAGTCTGAGATAACACAGTGTGGAGCTGGAGGAACACAGCAGGCCAGGCAGCATCAGAGGAACAGGAAAGTTGATGTTTCGGGTCGGGACCCTTCTTCATTTTTTATGAAGTAGTGTCCCGACCTGAAACATCAGCTTTCCTGCTCCTCTGATACTGCCTGGCCTGCTGAGCTCCTCCAGCTCCACACTGTGTTATCTTACACTTCAGACTCCATCCTTGACACTTGGCCAATACGCCCTCACCACTGCCTTGCTGCTGCCTGCATCAGACTGACCGATGTCAGAGTTGTGTTTCTTGCCACTGGGTCCATCTATTGATGTTGCTATGATGCCCTCCAGCCGCTGCCAGTGCCAGAACCAACCAACAACAAAGTCACTGATCCTCAAATGCCATCTTTTGCCGCTGGGCCTACCTCGCTGACATCGCCTCGATATGTATACAAATTGCAAGAAACTTGAATAATATGCAAGTTGCATGAAACAGAGCTGTAAAACAAACTCCCGAATACAGCAATTGACAATGGGCAGATAATCTATTTTTTCATGATGGCTAAGAGTTTTGGCAAGTTATTGAACAAGTTCTCTGCTTATTTTTCAAAAATGCTTACTTGAAGGTGTAGCTTGTGTTTGGAGAAGCACATTTTTATACTGTACACTGTGGCTGGCCAAAGTCATGGAAGTTTCAATGTGGTTGAGCTTAGAGGGAGAGGTCCTCAAAAAAAGACACATGGGGCATAGAGTCAGAAGTGAGCAGCTGAAATTGTATGAATTTTGGGAGCCATAAGAAAGCTAGCTACAGTAAGAAGCAGCAAGGAATATTGCGAACGGCAGTTGGCAACATTATACTACAGTGAAGTCAGTATGGCTTGTAATTTTCTAGTTACTCCCCCTGTAGAGATGAAATGAGATTTTGAGACAGAATTGGAAATCATTTAAATCTCAGGGCAAATATCATGAAATAACTGTGGAGTTAAACAGAAAACCTCAATAGGTAAGAATAGCAGTACTTGGGACAGTGGCACAAGCTGATTATAACCTAGACTTCACTGAGGACCAGAAAAGCCAGAGAGGAGAAGTATTCAAGGCTTTGAAACCCCGTTTTTCTACCAATGTTGTTTATTAACACTATGTGTTTAACATCAGTTTTCTCAGGTATATCGGAAGAAATATCTATGGAAGAGCTAACAGAAAGATCAAGTCCAAAGTATAGGTTGTAAATGTTGTAGAGGATGCCACATAAAAGGAAAGAAAACATGAGTTTAGAGGGATATGGACCAAATGCTGGCAAATGGGACAAGATCAATTTAGATTTTCTGGTTGGAATGGATGAGTTAGTTAGAAGGGTCTGTCGCCATGTACTCTAGTTCTAACTCTAAGTTATGAGCTTTGAAGAATTAGAGGTGATCTCATTACACTTACAAAATAGATAATGGGATTGACAGGCTGGATGCAGGTGAGATGTTTCCCCTGGTTGCAGAATCTAGAACCAGGAGGTACAATTTAAAAATAAGAAGGTTCCACTTAAGTCTGAGGTGAGGAGGAATGTGTTTACTCAGAGGTTTTTGAACCATTGGAAGTCTCTACAACAGAAGGACTTGGAAGCTGGTGCTCTGGATATATTTGAGGTAGAGACTGATAGATTTCTGATTACTGGCGGTGTACAAAGTTATGGGGATGGGGTGACATTGAATTACTTGATCAGCCATGACTGCATTGAATGGCAGGGCAGGTTCGAAGGGCTGAATGGCTTCTCCAGCATGGACAAAACAGTGCTTGAACCACACAAAACTGAATAACTTTGTGTGCAAGTGTTTTGCTGGAAAGAAACAAAGCAAGCCCTTAAAGATAGCTGCTGGATAAATATTGGATGATGATTATTCTGAGGAATCACACTACACCATAAAACATGTTGGCATCATCAGATCTAAGAGTGATAAATAGTTTGTGACTCTTAGAATGGACAGAAGGACAGCATCAAGTGAACATGAAATGTCAGATAGATAACAGTGCTTCATGCACCATCAGGTCCTGTGCAAAATGGATCAAGCTAGTGACCCCTTGAAGGTACGTTTAAGGCTATATGATGGAATAATGCTCATCCCAAGAGGACAAATGATTAGATTCTCATAGTGGTCTGTGATGGCTTATCCTATTGTGGCTTCACATTGATAGATTAGCAGTTCATCCACAACTATTCAGGAAGACCATTGATTATCCCATGTTGTCTGTGTTGATGCACTTCCAGTACAGTGCCCAATTGGCACGTGTAATCATTCTGTACCTCTCAAACTGCTTCACCTGCCCAGAACCATCATTCACATGAAACTGAGAGCCCAAAGTGATGGGCAAAGAGATGTTCTGCACTTCCAGGTAGTAGATGTTAAGCAAAGTCCACTCATCACAGCTGAAGCAATTCCAAAGCTTGTACTATTAACCATATTTGCACCTGGAGAGATTTGCTGTTATTCCCAGGATACCAGTCCATTGACTACAGGAAAGATCCTAAAAAAATTACTGAGCTGTTTTCTCAGGTCTTGGATGGCTACCTGCATCTGTAGATGAGAGTGTGAGATCAACTTGGCATCTTGCCAAGGAAAGTTCCAGTTCTCCAAAAGACAAGGTAGAAGAGCTGAAACAGAAGGAATTCATCAAATAAGTAAGAATTCCTACACAAGGTGCAGGGCTGGATGAACACAGCAG
>NC_063345.1:3973298-3997815 GCF_021869965.1 Rhincodon typus
CAAGGTGCAGGGCTGGATGAACACAGCAGACCAAGCAGCATCATAGGTGCTGCTTGGCCTGCTGTGTTCATCCAGCCCTGCACCTTGTTGTCTCAGATTCACCAGCATCTGCAGTTCCTACTTTCTCTGATCCAAGAATTCCTACAAGCTGGATTGGCAGCGTGGTTGCAGTGAAAACATTCCTGGAAGTCTGAAAATGTGCATAGATCCAAAGGATTTCAATAATGCTTTGAAGAGATCTCACTGCATCCACCCCAGCCCACCCCATTTGCCAACCACTGAAGAAATTTTTGTGTGAGTTGCCAAAGGGTTTTTACTATCTTCAATGTGAATGATGGTTCTGGGCAGGTGAAGCAGTTTGAGAGGTACAGAATGATTACACGTGCAACTGGGCACTGTACTGGAAGTGCATCAACACAGACAACATGGGATAATCAATGGTCTTCCTGAATAGTTGTGGATGAACTGCTAATCTATCAATGTGAAGCCACAATAGGATAAGCCATCACAGACCACTATGAGAATCTAATGTGAATTTGGAGAGAGAGCTCACCAGATGAATCTGATGCTAAACAAGAGTAAGATGCTGAAGACTGAAGCTGATTGAAGTCAGTATATAGATCATGTACTGACAGTGGAAGGGCTTCCTTTATTGCTGATAAAGTGGAAATGTAGTGGAGGTGTACCAACTAACAGCTGTGATTACAGTGCAACAATATCTTCCATTTGTGTGATTGCCATCAGATTGGGGATCTAAATGCAAGATCACTGAAAAGGATGCGCAGTGGTACTGGAGCACAGAATAAAATGTAACTTTCATTCACATCAAACAGCTAGCGATGACAATGCCAGGATCAGGCGCTAAGATGGCAATGGTGATGTCGCCCTGTTGAAGGATGCCAGTGAGATAGGAGCTGGAGCAACCCTCAGACAGCAAGGAAAACCAATGTATTTGCAGCCAAGAGATAACAAGGTGTAGAGCTGGATGAACACAGCAGGCCAGGCAGCATCAGAGGAGCAGGAAAGCTGACGTTTCGGGCCTAGACCCTTCTTCAGAAATGGGGGAGGGGAAGGAGATTCAGAAATAAATAGGGAGGGGGGGAGGCGGATAGAAGATGGATAAAGGAGAAGATAGGTGGAGAGGAGACAGACAGGTCAAAGAGACGGGGGTGGAGCCAGTAAAGGTGAGTGTAGGTGAGGAGTTAGGGAGGGGATAGGTCAGTCCAGGGAGGACAGACAGGTCAAGGAGGCGGGATGAGGCTAGTAGATAGGAGATGGGGGTGGGGCTTGAGGTGGGAGGAGGGGATAGGTGGGAGGAAGAACAGGTTAGGGAAGCGGGGACGAGCTGGGCTGGTTTTGGGATGTGGTCAGGGGAGGGGAGATTTTGAAACTTGTGAAGTCCACATTGATACCATTGGGCTACAGCGCTCCCAAGCAAAATATGAGATTCTGTTCCTGCAACCTTTGGGTGGCATCGTTGTGGCACTGCAGGAGGCCCAGGATGGACATGTCGTCCAAGAAGTGGGAGGGGGAGTTGAAGTGGTTCACGACTGGGAGGTGCAGTTGTTTAGTGCGAACCAAGCGTAGATGTTCCACAAAGCGGTCCCCAAGCCTCCTCTTGGTTTCCCCGATGTAGAGGAGGCCACAACAGGTACAGCGGATGCAGTATACCACATTAGCAGATGTGCAGGTGAACATCTGCTTGATGTGGAAGGTCCTCTTGGGGTCTAGGATGGGGGTGAGGGGGGAGGTGTAGGGGCAGGTGTAGCACTTCCTGCGGTTGCAGGGAAAAGTGCCACGTGTGGTGGGGCTGGAGGGGAGTGTGGAGTGGACATGGGAGTCACGGAGAGAATGGTCCCTCTGGAAAGCAGATAAGAGTGGGGAGGGAAAAATGTCTTTGGTGGTGGGGTCAGATTGCAGATGGCGGAAGTGTCGGAGGATGATGCGTTGGATCCGGAGGTTGGTGGGGTGGTACGTGAGGACGAGCCAATGTGTTAATGCAAACTGAATAACATTCCCTCGAGCTAGAGAAGGAATATCGCCCCAGGAAGGAGCAGTTGAATAACTAATGGAAACTCTTAATGCATGTCATTGAAAACCTGAATGCTTTAAAAATTACGAATGCAGGGCCACATGAATATGGGGCAGACCAGAGTGTACAAACAACTTTTGTCACCAGTGATACTTCTTTTTATTGGCTACCTAGATTGGGTAACTTGCAAATGATATTATGTGCATCACTTTTTTGTTGTCTTATGAGATGAAGAATGTTTGGAGAAATGTAATTGCACCTTGTACATTGTGACTTGCCATTGTCATTTGACCTTGGCTGTAATTTTCAATTTAGAGGGAGAAACCATTAAAAGCTAGCAGATGTAACAGATGGGGTGCCAGTTTAACATCTCACCCCTTGACTGCACTGTCAGTTACACTTTAAGCTCAAGTCCCTCGAGTCAACGCACAATCTTTTGATTCAGAAACGAGAGAGCTGCCCACTGAACTACAGTTGACATTCGTCAATCAATATTGATTTAAACAACATGCCACTGTTTAAACAAATTACGTTGATACACAATTGGTGCACTTCACACAGATTTTAAGAAGACATATCTGTTACTTAAAATACTAACTGGTTTGTCACGTAAAACACTGTAAGACATGAAGGAGCCAAGGAAAGCAAGTGTGGGAAGAGAAAGATAGATGGAGAATGAAAACTGATGGACAAAAACTGAAAGGAAGTTAAAAAAAGCATGAAAGAATAGAATGAAGAAAGAAATCCAGGATCCGAAGGTTAAAATAGCTTCCAATTGCATTGATGTAGTTGCTCTGATGCAGGACATGCTTTGTGATACTTCACTGAGGAGAGAAATAGACAGCAGAACTTTGAGGAGGTAAAGCCATGGACGTAGGAGCAAAAATAGGCCATTTAGCCTATTGAATCTGTTCAATCATTCAATGAGATCATGGCTGATCTGATAAACCTCAACTCCACTTTCCTGCCTTTTCCCAATAACCCGCAATTCCCTTACTGATTTAATATCTATCTCATCCTTGAATATACTTAATGACTCAGCCTTGACAACCTTCTCTGGTAAAGAATTACACAAGACAGAAACACAAACAATGGAGTTTGGAAAGGATTTGCAGAGAGGTATTGGAAAAGCAAAAGTCATCTTAGTTTGGCTTTTGTTACAGAGAGATGATTGGTGGCAGCTTAACCTCAGGGAAGGAGCAAGGTTGAGAAAGTGAGATATTAACAGTCACTTCAGCTGGGGAACTGAATGGGAACTGAACCCATACGGTTGATGTCATTCAACATCACAAACCAACCTTCCAGCCAACTGAGTAATCAACCCTGAGATGGAAAAACAGGGTTAAGATGGTTGAAGGGCTCTGTGCAATGGCACATCTCTCCACCATCCTTGTCACATCATCCCTTATGACTCTTTTTATTCATAAAAAGATGCCAGTGCAGATTTGGCAGCTGGACCTTCGGCCGGTTAGAGCTGGTGTTAATTTGTTAACTACAGGCAAATTTTCACCCATTTCTACTGGTGAGGTCTTAACTTGCTTTGACACCAATCAAAGTAAATTTTTGCCATGCCCAAACTTTTTGAAATTTTCTCCTGAAGGCATTCATGAACCTGATTTACAGTCAGTCACTGACAGATTTTCAGCAGCTTTGAGGCTTCTGTGAAGGCAGAGTGAGAAAGAGGGGGCCTATACACTTCAGCAAGACTCTCATTTTGATTTGTCATCAAAGTTTCAGAGAATCACAGAATTGTTACAGTGCAGAAGGAAGCCATTTGGCCCATTGTGCTGACACCAGGTCTCCAAACATATTTGACAAACTCCAGCTTTTCCTCCAAAACTTTGTATATTGTTTCTATTTAAATAAACACATTATGCCTCGATGGAACTTTCCTCCACCGCACTTCCAGATCATTTAACATCTCAGCCATACCTCTAACTGAAACCCTACTCCTTTTATCATCTTTCATAGAATCCCTACAGTGTGGAAGCAGGCCATTCAGCCCATACTGGCCATCTAAAGAGCATCCCACCACCCCTCCCCCCCCGCCCATTTCCCATGGCTAATCTACCCAACCTGCCCATCCCTGGTCACCATAGCATGGCCAATCCACCTAGCCTGCACATCTTTGGACGGAGTGGGGGAAACGTGCAAACTCCACATGTAACCTGAGGAGTGGAGTCGAACCCAGGTCCCTAATGCTGTGAGGCAGCAGTGCTAACCATTCAGTCACCATGTCAACCCTGAAGCAATGCGATTCCTAGATTAAGATGATTAATATGCTGTATTGAAATGGTTTTCTTCAGAGAAAAGAGGTAGGAAATATTTAAGCTCATCTAGATAATAGAAAAACTCTTCACACCTAAGTAGTTTTAATGACATGTCAGTATACAAAAGGAGAATAAACAAAGAAAAACTGAAGCAGTGAATCCTGACAAAGGGCAGGACTTGATAGAAAACACCGCAGTCTATGCAATTTACATCATTAATGTGGGGAAGCACATCATAATCATTACTTTATACTGTCACACTGCAACAAGTTATCAATTGAAATTGCTGGATCAGATTATATTTAGTGTTCTGTGTTTTCCTCTGTTGTAAAATAAAGTAGCTATATAATTAATGCTTATGAAGCCTCGTGGCACCATGTGAGCAGATAGCCTGTGCCTGGAGATTTGAAGGGAAGGTGAAGGAATCCACACATCCTTGGTTTTCTCCCAGAAAAGTAAATGATCAGGCTACTCTGGCAGTGACGACCACCAACAACCCTCACTGAAGATATTGTAGGACATTTGCATGGAAGCATAGAAAATAGGAGCAGGAGTAGTCCATTCAGCCCTTTGATCGCACTCTGCTATCCAATCTGATTCAAGTCATAGAGCCATGCAGCACAGAAACAGACCCTTCAGGCCAACCAGTCCATGCCAAACATAATCCCAAACTAAACTAGTCCCACCTGACTGTCCTTGGCTTATATCCCTCCAAATATTTCTTATTCATGTACTTATGTAAATGTCTTTTTAACATTGTAACTGTACCTGCTTCCACCACTTCCTCTGGAAGTTCATTCCACACACAAACCACTCTCTGTGTAAAGTTGCCCTTCATGTCTTTGTTAAATCTTTCTCCTCTCGCCTTAAAAATATGCCCATTAGACTTGAACTGCCCCACCCTAGGGAAAAAGCACCAGTCATTCACCTTATCTACACTCCTCATGGTTTTACAAACCTCTATAAGGTCAGCCTTATATATTTTATATATTTTGTATCCAATTGGCAAGCACTCCCTGAATCTCACGTCATTATGATTATGACTAAACATCAAGCTCAGTGCCATGTTCCTGCTTTCTTTTCATACCCTTTTGATCCCTTTAGTCTGAAGAAGCTTTGATATTAAGGTGTAGATGGCCCTACAAGGGATGTTAATTCTGGGAAACAACACCAGGTAGATGCTCAAGGCAGCAGTGGGATAGCATTTTGTGATAGTGACCACATCGTAAGTTTTTTTAATTAATTGACAAGATGAGGGCGTTGCTGGCCAGGCAGCTTCTATTGCCCCTCCATGATTGCCTAGAGGGCAGTTAGGAGTCAACCACATTGTTGTGGGTCTGGAGTCACATGTAGGTCAGACCAGGTAAAGATGGTACTTTCCTTCTCCAAGGGACACAAGTGAATCGGATGAGTTTTTCCCTGATAATTGATTCATGGTCATCATTCAAATCTCAATTCCAGGTTTTTTTTAATTGAAATCAAATTCTACCATCTACCATGGTGGGATTTGAACCTGGATTTGAGCCCCCAAAACACTATCTGGGTCTCTGTGTTAACAGTCCAGCAATAATATCACTAGGTTATCACCTCCCCTTTGTTATGGAAAAGGAAAAAGATGGCCTGCAGAAAGGGTTTTGGACAGGGGATGGCTGATTCTGTTAAAATAAGGCAGGACCAGCCAAAGCTGACTGGGAACAACTACTCATAGGTAAATCTACAGCAAAACAGTGGGAATCATTCATAAAGGAATTGAGAGAATTCAGACCCAACATGTGCCCTTTAAGTTGAAATGCAGGAGCAACAAGCCCAAATAACCTTGGATGTCTAGAAATATTCAGAATCAGATTTTTAAAAAAGAGGAAAGAGAGACTTTTTAGCAGGTACAAAGGGAATAAAACAACAGAGGCCCGAGTGGATACAGAAAGTGCAGGAGGGAACTTAAGAAAGCAATTCGTAGAATAAAGGGAGAGCATGAGAAAACGCTGGTAGGCAAGATGGGGGAGGCATTGGCCTAGTGGTATTATCGCTGGACTGTTAATCCAGAGACCCAGGTAATGTTCTGGGGCCCGGGTTTGAATCCCGCCATGGCAGATAGTGGAATTTGATTTCAATAAAAAAAATCTGGAATTAAGAATCTAACGATGACCATGAATCCATTGTTGATTGTTGGAAAAACCCATCTGGGTCACTGATGTCCTTTAGGGAAGGAAACTACCATCCTTACCTGGTCTGGACTACATGTGACTCCAGACCCACAGCAATGTGGTTGACTCTTAACTGCCCTCTGGGCAATTAGGGATGGGCAATAAATGCTGCCTAGCCAGTGATTTCCACATCCTATTAATGAATAAATGAATAAATCAATGAAGATCAGGGAGAATCCCAAGATATTCCACAAGCTTACCAATGGGAAGATAATAAATAGTGGGAAGAATAGGGACCATTAGGAACCGAGGGGGATATCTGTGTGTGGAGCCAGAGAATATTGGTAGAGTGTTAAACAAATACTTCACATCTTTCTTCACTTGGGAAAAGGAGGATGTAGTTACAGAATTCTGGAAGATGGACTGTGAGGCTCTTGAGCAGTTTGACATTAGAGTGAGGAGGTATTGGAGATTTTTGTAGGCTTAAAAGCCCCAGGTTACTGTTGGAGATGAGGAAGGTAATCACTGGTGCCTTCAGCTAAATTTCGAATTCCTTTCTGGCCACAGGGGAGGTGCCAGACAATTGGAAGACAGCTAATGTGGGTCCACCTTTCAAGAAGGATAGTAGGGATAAGCCAAGGAATTACAGACCAGTGTGTTTCATGTTGGTGGGAGGCAATGTATTAGAAAAGTCCTGACAGATCGAATTGATCTCATCTTGGAGAGGTGAGGTTTGATTACGGATAGTCAGTGTGGCTTTGTCAAAGGGTGATCATGCCATCCAAATCAAGTGTGTAGATGAGGGTAGTGCAATTTATGTAGTTTACCTTGGATTTCAGCAAGGCCTTTGACAAGGCCCCATATGGGAAACTGATAAAGAATATAAAAGCACCTGGATAAGTTGGCAAGTTTTACCTGAAAATGGCTTACTGGCAGGAGACAGAGAATGGTGGAGCTAGGCCGTTTATTCGATTGGAGGCTAGTGTCCAGTACACAAGAGTCAGTGCTAGGTCCCTTATTGGTCATCATATAGATAAACATTCAGATGAGAATGTGAGGGTAGGTGTGGGAGGGGTAGGGGGTCATGGTGGAATGATAAGTAAACTAGTAAATGACAGAAAGATTGGCTGGTGTTTGAATGTAAGGAGGAAAACATTAGTTTATAGGAGGATATGAATGGATTGGTCAGATGGGCATTTCAGATAGGATTTAATCCTGAAAAATGTGAGGTTATGCACTTTGAAAGAACAAGCCAAGGGAGTACCCAATGAATGGCAGGACTGAAAGAATCTCAGAGTAACAGAGGGATCTTGAGGTTAATAGGGTAGCTTCACTTATCAGTTGAGGCATAGGTTTTAAGAGCAGGGAGGGTTGGAGCTGTGTGGGCCACAACTGGAGTACAGTATGCAGTTCTAGTTGCCACACTATAGAAAGGATGTGATTGTACTGGAGGGGGTGCAGAGAAGATTCACCGGAATGTTGCCTGGGATGGAGCATTTTAGTGATGAAGAGAGGCTGGATAAGCTCGGGTGGTTTTCTTTGGAGCACAGAATGTTGAGGTGGGGAGGACCTGATAGAAGTGTGTAAGATTATGTGGGGTAGACAGGGTGGATAGAAAGCAGCTGTCTGCCTTAGTCAAAGGGTTAGTGAGAAGGGGGCAACATTTTAAGGTGGAAGAGAGAAGGTTGAGAGGGGTTTTAAGGAAATTTTTTTTCACCAAGAGGGCAGTGGGGTTCTGGAATGCACTGCCGGGAGGAAACATCACAACCTTTAAAAAAGTGCTTGGATGAGCACTTGAAATGTCATGACATTCAAGGCTATGGGCCTTTTGAGGGAAAGTAGATTTAGATGATTCTAACTCCCCTCATAAAAACACCAAAAGTTTTGGCCTCAATCACATTCTGTGGCAGAGAATTCCACAGGTTCATCATTGTCTGGGTGAAGACATTCCTCTTCATCTCAGTCCTAAATGGCCAACTCTGTAACCTTAAACTGTGACCCCTGGTTCTGGATTTCATGTTCATTGGAAACATTATTTCTGTATTCACCCTGTCTAGTCCTGTTAGAATTTTACAGGTTTCTATGAGATTCCCCCCTCATCCTTCTAAACTCCAGCATATATTTTCCCAACAAACACATTAATTTTCTGAAGAAGGGTCCCAATCCGAAATGTCAACTTTCTTGCTCCTGTGATGCTGCCTGGCCTGCTGTGTTCCTCCAGCTCTACACTGTGTTATCCCAGTAATTCTTTATATGTCAATCCTGCCATCCCAGGAATCTTCACTTCCAAGATCCAAGTGTGGTAATGTAGCACTGACCCGAGCCACATTCCTGCAGAAATTATGAATATAGGCATAAAGACAAAAATCTAGTCTTAAAGACTATCAGACATGCAGAATATTAACCTATTTCTGAAAGAAAATAGAGAAGGGAAAGGAAATGCTTTATTATATCAGAGGTGCTTTATAGTGCATGTTTGTAACTGCCTTAAAGATCGATCTCAGAATATGAGTCATGCTGGCATGAATGACATTAACTAAGCATTCAGATATAAACAAAATGTGCTGATGCTGAAAATCTATGACAAACAGTGGAGAAACTCAACAGAATCTGGCAACATGTGTGGAGAGAGAAAGAGAGTTAACATTTCAAGTCTAGTTCAGGTCTCTGGAATATTAACTCTGTTTCTCTCTCCACAGAAGCTGTCAGACTTGTTGAATTGCTCTGTGCTTTTATTAAGTGACCATCCTGAGCTCTGAGAAAATGGCAATGATAGAACATCTTAAACTGCTTCAGTTCTTAGACTGCTTGCACGGTCACAACAAGGGATGTAATGATGTGTGTATAAGTGTCATTAAAGAAACATAAGATTATTTCCAAGTCTCTGGCCAGAAAAAAAATAAATCCGGGCTTATAGCATGTAAAGCCTCCCACAAGCTGGAACTTGCCAGGAGAAGATTGCAGTATCTGAGAAAGGGCTCCTGGTTGGAAGGGTTCTTTTTGTATTAAATAGGCATGACACAGAAACTGCTTTAAGGCAGACTTCATCCAGAAAACATTTACTACTGACAGCACTAAAATTCAGTTAGCAACACCACCCAAACACTGCTTGGGGGGGCTACACTAGCATAGTACTTCATTGGCTGTCAAACACTCCAGGACACTCTGTAATTGTAAAGACATAAACCCAAGCTCTCTCTTTATTTTACATACCTGCCCTGTTAAGGGAGAACAAATCACAGAGACAATGGAACCAGATCTTTAGAAGGACAGTCTAATTTGTCTCACAACACTATGCTTTCCCCTGCAAACTAGTCTCCAATATTCTCCCATCCAAAATTCCCATTTGTAAGTTATTATTGAATCTGCTTCCAACCATCTTTCAGGAGGGGCATTCCAGATCTTAATAATTTAGGGCATAAATTTTTTTTTTCTCATTATTCAGTCTTACTACAAACTGGAAACTCCCATATGCACACCCTTCCAAAGTTCACAGGCTCCATTTTCTCCCAGCAACCTCACAGAGCCCTAAGTAGAGAAAGGTCAATCTGTCAGACACTTACGAAGAGTGTGGGGACAGTCTGTTTGACCATTTAAAAGTATAGAAATTATTTATATTTCTCGTGCAGCTTTCATGACCTCAGGATGTTCCCAAGAACTGTACAACTTGTGTATTTCTTTGAAATAAAAACAGAGGAAGAAGTACAGGAGTACAGTGAAAAGTGTATGATGTCAGCCACATATGATGCCATCTTAGGTACAAAGTACTGAGGTACAAATCTTAGATACAAAACAGAGAAAAAAGAAAAAGATGTCACATTACCTTACAGTTATTCATAGTATAGGTATGTTAGAAAAGTAAGAAATGAAGTTAAAGAGATAAACGTTACATTCTTTCTGTAAAGGGCCTGAAATAGATCATTCCAGGGCGCTTCAACACATGTTCTAACTGAGTTTGCAAGCAGCTGATTACCTGCACTAGTTCCCAGGTCAACTACCATCCTCGCTCCACTCTGGATCTCCAGCCCTCTCTGCTCCGGCCCTGAGACGCTCAGATGATGTTACCACCCCTCCAAGGTAAGTTTTCTTTTGAAAAGAAAACACTAAAATAAATGTTAAAAAAGAGGGAAGAAGAATGAGAAGAGGAAAGAAAACAGACAAAATGGATCAGCCCTGGGCTGAGGATCCCAGATACTGCGTACTCTGTTGCCGCTAACTTGGAATCTAAATGGAAGTGTTTTATTTTCTGAGAAGGTTACTGAGATAGCGTAGTGGAAATTCGAGGAAGGTGGCAGAGGAAAAGACAGCATCCAGGTCCTATTTAGAATTATGAATGAAAAATAAAGCATCTTTCCCTTTCTCTCGCACTTCTCCAGTGCAACACAATAGGCTGAATAGCTGAGATAACAAGGTGCAGAGCTGGATGAACACAGCAGGCCAAGCAGCATCAGAGGAGCAGGAAGGCTGACGTTTCGGGCCTAGAGCCTTCATCAGAAAAAGGATAGCTAACTAATAGCTGAATAACAGTTCTGAGGAAGGGTCACCGAACCCAAAACTTTAACTCTGTTTTTCCCTTCACAGATGCTGCCAGACCTGCTGAGCTTTTCCAGCAACTTCTGTTTTTTTTTGAGGCTGTATAGCTGAATGTTTTCAAGTCAAGTATGACTCTTCTTCAGAACTCAAGACCAAAAGAAGATCCATTGAGAATCGAAACATTAACTCTGCTTCTGTCTCCACAGGTGCTGCCAGACCTTCTGCGTTTCTCCAGCATTCTCTGTTTTTATTTGACGTTTCCAACATCTGCAAAATTTTGCTTTTAGTCCAGTACTTTTTTGAAAGGTAGCCACAGCTGTAATGGGACAACAAACTTATCTAACCACTTACAAGTAAAGATCAGTCAATGACAACACATTTTCCTTTTATTTAAGTGGTTTCTTGTTGAAGGATAACATTGGTCTGGAAACCAGTGATGAGTTTCATACACTCTTCTTCAGAATGGGATATGTTAGACTTTCCCTCTGTACTGTAGCGGAATCATCAGCTTGGATTACGTAGTCAAGTCTCTATAGTGGGATTTGACATCAATTATCTTCTGACGCCATGATGGTAGTGCCATAGAACCACAGAATCACGGAATTATTACAGTGCAGAAAGAAACCATTTGTCCCATCGTGCCTGCACTGGTTCTATCATCTTGAGCCAATCGTCTGTCTTTTCCCCATATCCCTACCAACTGAACCATGCTCATAATGGTCTGAAAGCTAGAATCATCAGCAAAGTGGTAAATATGATCCATATGTAGGTTCCAGATTGTAACAGCCAGCTCCATGATGGAGACATCTGACAACGGCACAGCAAAGGCTTGTTCATTGCACAAGGACACCTGTATATGATAGCATTTACTGTCAAGGCCAATCTGGGTGATTAATATATTAAACACCTGGCACTATTCTACTTACTACAGGTTTCATTCTATACACCTGCAGCAAAGTCACAAGGCACAGACTTAGAGGGAACCATGGTGTGTGGTGATTCCAGAAAGAAAGGAAGGCTTCCGTTTGTTTTTTACCTTTCCCAGTCATCAGTCATCCCAATGTTTTATAACTGAGTCTTGTGGTGTGGTGGTATTGTCCCTGCCATTAGTCCAGAAGCTCCAGGCTCAAGTCCCACCTACCCCACAAGTGCTTCAGAATATGTCCAAGCAAGTTGATTAACGTAACTATAATTTTGAATTTCAGTTTTGTTTTGCCGCTATCCTTGTCCTTCTGAGTGGTAGAGGTCTCTGATTTGGGGAGGATTGTCCGAAGTAGCCAAGCCAAGTTGCCTCACTCTCTCGAGTGGATAGTACAAACTGGAACTATAACAGGGGACACAAAGGTTGGATGGGTTAGGCCTGTATCCTCTGGAGTTTAGAAAAGTCGGAGGTGACTGAATTGAAACCGAGAAGGTCCTGAGGAGGCCTGACCTGGTTGATGTGGAGGGGATGTTTCTTTTGTGGGAAAATCTAGAACCAGGGGTCATTGTTTAAAAGTAAGAGATTGGCAATTAAGACAGAGATGAGGAAACATTTTCTTTCCTCTTGGTGTGTTGTGGGTCTTTGGAACTCCCTTCCTCAAAAGGCAGTGAGTGCAGAATCTTTAAATATTTTTAACTCAGACAGAGGTAAATTCATGACAATCAAGGGGATGAAAAATTATTGGGGGATATGCAGAAATGTGGAGTTGAGGTTAAAATCAGAACAGCCATGATTCTTTGAATGAGGGAGCAGGCTTGAAGGGCCAAATGGTCTACTCTTGTTTCTTGTTTGTATGTTCGAAGATTTAGGCTGGCTTGGCAAGGTGCCAATTGAGTGAACTGCTTTGACCAAGAAAGTATCAAGCTTCTTGAGTGTCATGTTCTAATCAGTAGAAGATGCCATGGCATAGTCATTGTATAGGGAGGTTACAGCTGTTCATACAGAATACGACCACAGCTCTGAATTGCTATAACGTCATTCTTTTGTGCGGAATTATTTAATCTGGGCTATTTTCTCGCTGAAGGGAGCTGGTGTTATGTTTTGGTGCTACAGATACAGGCAGGAATTGCAGGTTTGAAAACTAAAATCTGGTAAAATTAAGGCAGTTTTAGATCCTAGTGGGTGGAAGTTCAAAAAGGTACACAGCCATCATATCAGAACATCATTATATTTGGTAAGCAATGTATAAAAGAGGTGACAAATTGGGGGGATTTGTGCCTGTAGGTGGAAGGAGTGGTGGAGGGTTTACAGTTTACCCTTGATAAGTTTGAATTTCAAAAGATCTGAATTGAGATGCTCATTCTTTATGCCTAAGGGCTGGAGAATTACAAAGATGCATCAAAGAGCTTTACCTAGCACTGAGCAATTCCAAAGCAGAGAGTGAGATTCTGAATGGGGTGACAGCAGGGGTCTTACCAGCTTCCATTGTAAAGTAGCTCTCAAAATCCAGCAAAGGAATATAAGTGGTCATATCCAGTTTATATCATTTTCCTCCTTTCATTCCAGCAACGTAGCACATTTTAAAAAATGGAGTGTGCTGAATTTACATACACAGAAAAATATCATTTGGCCCAGCTGATCCAAATTGCTGATATTATACACTATGAGAATCTCCTCTAACCCTTCTTCATCTCACCCTACCAACAGATCACTCTATTACTTTCTCCCTCATATTCATCTCTAGCTTCCTCTTAAATGAAGCAATATTATCTTCATCACACGGTGTCTGCTTTCTTATTCACACCGCTCTCTGGTTAAACAATTTTCTCCTCCATTCCTGATTGCATCTCAACTGTTTTTTTCACAGAAGTGCCCTAGTCTGTTCACTCTCACCCAATAGTTATATCCTCGCAGTTTTGGAGTTACCTAGAATTAATTGGCTCCATCTTTTCAATTTAATAGACACAGAACCAAATTTACACTGAAAATGATATTAAACACACAGGAGATTCTCTGGTACGCTGAATAATCAGTAAACCTAAGGTAAAAGATAGATTAGGATTTTTCAGTGTTCTGGAAATGTCTTAAACTCAAAAGAGACAAGCTGAAGCAGAGGATAGACATCATCTTTCTCTTGGAACAAGACTATAGTCTCAGCCATGGATCTGTGGGTCCTATTCTCACCTCTTCATCAAAGTAAAAAATCACATGACACCAGGTTACAGTCTAACAGGTTTATTTGAAAACACAAGCTTTCAGAGTCTTGCTCCTTCCTAGTGCCTAACACCTGAAGAAAGAGCAAGGCTCTGAAAGCTTGTGTTTTCAAATAAACCTGTTGGTCTATAACCTGGCATTGTGTGATTTTCGATCTTGTCCACCCCAGTCCAACACAGCACCTCTACATCATGGCTTCATCAAAGTGATGGACTTCAGCCACATTCCTAAGGCCGAAGCATGAAAACCAAGCACAACTCTTACAGCACAGCATTGAGGAAGGCTGCACTGTCATGGATGCCATCTTTCCGATATGGTGTTGAACTGAGGCAACTTGCTCATGTGGTATCATTGAATAACTGCAGACGTTGTCTGTAATACTACAAAATTGATTTTGCAAACAATGTACAGAGGATCCCATGAGCCATGTTTTGACAGGGGTGTAAATATAGAGGCCAGTGTCACAATAGGTGACTCCGTTGAAGATGACTCAGGGCTGTACATTCTTTGGTGCACTTTTCAGGAGATTTTGTTCATGTAGCAAATATCACAAAATCCAGCCTGATGGAATGTTGCTGCACGGAATACTGACTAAACTCAACTAATTTGGGATTGACGGGTTAAGAATTCATCATTTATTTTTATTTATGCATAGAATGAGGGTGTCTGTGTCTAGGCCAGCACTTATTGCCCATCCTTAATTGCCCAGAGGCAGCTAAGAGTCAACAACATCACTGTGGGTCTGGCGTCACATGTAGGTCAGACCAGATAAGGATGACAGGTTCTGAGGAAGGGTCATTCGACCCGAAACATCAACTCCGATTTCCTGCCACAGCTGCTGCCAGACCTGCTGAGCTTTTCCAGCAATTTATGTTTTTGTTCCTGATTTACAGCAGTTCTTTCAGTTTTTGTTATTAATTGTCAGTTTCCTTCCCTAAAGGACATTAGTGAACAAGCTGGCTTTTCTAAAAATCAACAATGGGTTTGTGGTCAACATTAGACTCTTAATTCCAGATTTTTTCTTGAGTTCAAACTCTATGATCTGCCATAGCCATTACCTGCTACTTTCTAAAACCTTGTGAAGTTTGCATTTAACATTTATCTTGAACCTATAAGATTGTAACAAATAGGAACAGGTATACGCCATTTGGGCCCCTCAAAGCTGTTGCACCATTCAAGGATCATGGTTGATCCAACATTCCTCATGTTCACTTTTCTGCATTTTTGCTGTAGCCTTTGATTCCCTGATTGTTCAAGAATCTATCTATCTCAGCTTTAAATATACACAAGGACTCTGCCCACACAGCTGTCTGTGGCAAGGAGCTCCAAAGACTCATGACCTTCTGAGAGAAGAAATTCCTCCTCACCTCAGTCTTAAATTGGTGTCCCTTTATTCTGAGGTTATCCATTCTGCGTCTAGGCTCTTCCATGAGAGGAATTCCTCTCAGCATTTATCCTGTCAAGCCCCTTAAGAATCCTTTCTGTCTCAATGAAATCACCTTTCATTCTTCTAAACTCCAGTGAGTCCCAATCTGTTTAACCTTTGCTCATAAGGCAATCCCTCCATACTGGGCATCATCCTATTGAACCTTTCGTGGTTAACTTTAAATTGTATTTGCTTCATCAGTGATAAATAAACTGTCTGCTCATGGAAGCTGCACAGTAAGTTGATTGGGTGGCTCATTCAAACTGGTTTCTGAATCAGCAGGGACTAATGCAGATCTCAGGAAAGACAGGAAATAAAAATACAACAGCATCTGCTCATGCGTGGAGAATGTCGCAAGGAGCCCAGCTCAACAAAGTACTCCGCTGTGCATTTACCTAGTCATCTGGTAGAGTGGAGCTAATGTTTTACTAAAGAAAGGCATATGCTGTCCAAATTTTTCATCTTGTATTCATCAGACAGGGCAGATTAAAAGTAAACTTAACAAATGCCAGGCAAGAACAAACCTTTTCACACAATGAGTAGTTAACATCTCAAAAGTACTGCCTGGAAAGTGGAGGCAGGTTCAATTGAAGCTTTCGAGAGAGCAGTGGGTGACAATTTGAAAAGCAACAATGAGTAAGGTTTTGGAGAAAAGGCCAAAGAACGACACTAAGTCACAATGCTTATTGGCTAACCAGTATAGACACAATTGGCTGAATGGCCTCTTTCTTCACTGTAACACTTCTGCTATTCTGTGATTTTCCAGTCCTGTTGGAGCCCTAAAAAGCCATAATCAACTCATCTCTCAACCTCCTCTTTCCAGGAAGATCATTGCATAATCAATCTTCAATAATCTGATCCCTCTTTTCTTTCATTTTAGATCCTCTCTCTACTCCGTGCTTGCAAGAACTGCAATGTCTCCTTCTGCGCTGTGACCACCGGAGCTGTGTACAGTGTTCTGAAACTGACACACTCACTCCATTAGCAGAATGGGAAAAAAGACATAACCAGTCTCAGTGATGCTAACATGCTGCTGTCCCTCTGCTGTGATCCAAACTCCAAACAGCAGAAAGTCTTCAGGAAAAAGGGAGTCAAATCCTGCCTGGGGTGCTGACCTCTGATCGACGGTCATTTAGCTAATGTGCGCTATCTGTTCAAGCTGTAAGGATTTTCTATTTGGATGCTTCTCTCCAGTTTGTGAAATCTCCCCTCCCGTTCCCAAGCCCAGGTTTCCTGTATGTGTCTCTTTGATGTGCAGTCTTCTGTATGGGCCAAAGGAAATCACTTTTCTGTCTTCTTCCATTCACGGATGCAATCCTGACAAATTGCTGCCAGCAGCTGATCACAGTTGTAGAATAACAGAGAACAGAATGAGTCCATTCAGTCCGTTATACATTGAGCTCTCATTTCCCTTAGAAGCTGGATCTTTGGAGAACTGAAGTAAATTCACATGATGTGGACAAGTGAAACCATTGTCTCTGGATCCACTAGACAAGGTTTAGAGGGGTGCAGTAAATTATTCCTATACCTATTGCCTCATAACATTTGAGTCAAAGAGAAATGTACATTTCTGCTTCACTTGTCATTCCTTTTTCACATTTTTTTGCACAGAAGGTTGGAATATTTGACTGCTTTCTCTGTCTCTATACATCCTTCATGCTTACCTATCTACATTCTACAGTATGTCATTGTGCCAAAATATTCCTGCATGTGTAAACTGCTTTCACCTGAGTGCAAGGTTAGACTATACATAATATTCACAGCAAGAAACAGGTCAGATAATATAACTGGTCTATGCCAGTATTTTTGACACTCAAGCCTCCTCACATTCTGCTCATCTCACACTTTTGCAATATCTTTTCAATCCTTTCTCCTTCATGAACTTTCTTAGCTTACCCTCAAATGTATTAAGTTTTTTTTGCCTCAAGTACTCAATGTGCAAACTTCAGTTGCATGTTATTCCTGCTGCGAAATGTGTTTACATGCTGTTAAACCTTGACAATATTTATTTTCATCAGACATCTTAAATAAACTGCAGATTAAGGCGTGTCATCTTTTGGATC
This sequence comes from Rhincodon typus, assembly GCF_021869965.1. Classification (NCBI taxonomy): domain Eukaryota; kingdom Metazoa; phylum Chordata; class Chondrichthyes; order Orectolobiformes; family Rhincodontidae; genus Rhincodon; species Rhincodon typus. The sequence goes on from NC_063345.1 coordinate 3,990,903, forward strand.
TGTCATCAAAAATATTGTAGCAGTGGTTCAAAGAAAGAGCAGGAGAGTTCATTCCAGTTCCCCAGTTAATGCTTATCTCCCCCAAAAGGTCACCTGGTCATTGTCACATTGGTGTTTGTTGGAGCTTGCTGTTCACAGATTAGTTGCTGTGTTTCTTACACTGCAACAGTGGGATCACTTAATTGATTTGGGATGCTCTGAGTTTATGAAATAAGAGTTGTAAGTGCAGTTTCCTTTGCTTACACAAAACCATAAGACCATAAGAGAAAGGAGCAACATTAGACCATTCAGCCCATTGAATCTGCTCTGCCATTGGATCATCGCTGATATGTCTATCAACTCTATTCTCCTGCTCTCTCCCCATAACCAAGAACCTATCGATCTCTGTCTTAAATGCACTCAATGACTTGGCGTCTGTGGCAAAGAGTTCCATGGATTCAGCACCCTCTGGCTGAAGAAATTCCTCCTCATCTCAGTTCTACTCCTGGTTGCAGTAGGTCCGGAATGGGGGCTCCTGGTTACAGGTGAAGCGAAGGCGGAGTCAGTGACTGCTGGTTGCCAGGTGATTGTGTGTTCAGCATGGGGCCTGCCATCGGCGGCGATATCGGTGGGGCCCAGCTGTGTAGAGATGGCACCTAAAACGTGGTGACTCCTACATTGTTGGGTCTGACACAGGCAGTGGTGAGGCGGTGGAGGACGGGTGGCAGCTGTCACTGGTGAGCATGCTCAGGGATCAGGACTCTCTCTGTTACATGTTTTGATTGTTTCCATTCTTCGACTATTCGAAATGGCGCCAGATTGTGGCCACAATTGAAGCTTTTCACTGTAATTTGCTGCAAGTGCCAACTGCTCTTCCTCTACGATAACGTCCAACACTGGAGACCCCAAGGATGCATCCTCAACCTCCCACTATACTCCCCTACAGAGTAGCTAACTTCTGAACAAACGTCATCTACAAGTTCGCTGATGACACCACTGTGGTAGGATGGATATCAAACAACAATGTGTCAGAATTACAGGAAGGAGATAGAGGGCTTGGTGATGTGTGGCAATGATAACAACGTCTCTCTCAATGTTGGCAAAACAAAAGAACTGATCAGGAAGAAAGAAGGAGAACATGTCCCCATCTACATCAATGGAGTAGAGGTTGAGAGGGTTGAGAGCATCAAGTTCTAGGAGTGATGATAATTAGCAACCTGTCCTGGATGTAGATGCAATGTCACAATGGCTCTTCTCCTCAGGAGGCTTAGGAATTTGCAATGTCCATAAGGACCCTCATTAACTTTTACAAATGCAACACAGAAAGCAGGCTATCCAGGTGCATAATGGCCTGATACGGTAACTGCTCTATCCAGGACCATAAGAAACTACAGAAGGTTATGTGCACAGCCCAGATCATAATGGAAGCCAACCTACTCTTCCATGGACTCGATTTACACTTCTCATTGTTGCAGAAAGGCTGCTAACATCATCAAAGACCCCTCCCACCCCAGAAATGCTCTCCTACAACATCTTCTGTTAGGCAGAAGATGCAGAAGCTTGAACACACACAACACAGGCTCAAAAACAGCTTCTTCTCTGCCATTATTAGACTAATGAATGTACTCTCTAACTTCATGTAATGTTGATCTTGTTAATGTTGATCTTGCTTTGTGCACCTCCTGTACAACATAACCTGTATGTCTCACTGTGTCGAAGCAAGCTATGATCTGTCTGTCCTTGCTTGCTACGATCTGTCTGTACTGCTCGCAAGCAAAACTTTTCACTGTCTTAGGTACACATGACCACAATAAATTAAAAATAAACAATAAATCATTCAATTTTAACTTAAAGGGTTGGTCCTTCGCTCTGAGGCTGTGCCCTCAGGTCCGAGTCTCTCCTACTAGTGGAAACATATCTACTCTATGTAGGCCTCTCAGTATTCTGCAATTTTCAATCAGGTATCCCCTCATCCTTCTAATCTCTATTGAGAATAGACCCAGAGTCCTTAACCACTCCTCATTGGACAAGACCTTCATCCATGGGATCATTGTTGTAAACTTTCTCTGGACCCACTTCAATGCCAACACATCCTTCCTTAGCTACGAGGCCCAAAATTGCTCACAATATTTCAAATGCAGTTTGACCAGAGCTTTGTACAGCCTCACATCTCCGTTCTTGTATTCTAGTCCTCTTGAAATAAATGTTAACATTTCATTTGCCTTTCTAACTATCAACTAACACTGCCTGTTAACCTGAAGAGAATCTGGAACTAGGACTCCCAACGCCCTTTGCACTTCAGATTTCCAAAACCTTTCCCCATTTAGAAAGCAGTCTACACCTCTATTCTTCCTGCCAAAGCGCATAACCTCACACATTCCCACATTGTATTCCATCCGCCACTTCTTTGCCCACTGTCCCAGTCTGTCCACTTCCTCAACACTACCTGCCCCTTCATCTATCTTTGTATCATCTGCAAACTTAGTAACAATGCCCTCAGTTCCTTTGTCCAAATTGTTAATATATAACTTGAACAGTTGTGGTCCCAACACTGACCTTGTGGAACTCCACTAGTCACCTGCTACCATCCTGAAAAAGACCCCTTTACCCCACTCTCTTCCATCTGCCAGTCAGCCAATCCAGTATCCATGCCAGTACCTTGAGCCTAACACCATGGGCTTTTATCATAATTCGCAACCTTCTGTGTGGAACGTTGTCATAGGCCTTCTGGAGCTCCAAATAGATCACATCCACTGGCTGTCCTTTGTCTAACTTGCTCATTACCTCCTCAAAGATTTCTAACAGATTCGTCAGGCATGACCTCCCCTTGATGAATCCAAGCCGACTCAGTTTTACCATGCACATCCAAGTACCCCACAATCTCATCCATAATAATAAACTCTAAAGTCTAACCAACTATCAATGTCAGGCTAACCATCTCACAGTTTCCTGTCTTCTGCCTCCTTCCCTTCTTAAACAGGGGTGTTGTGTTATCCATTTTCCAGTCGTCTGAACCCTTCCTGATTCCAATGATTCCTGAAAGCTCACCACCAATGTTTCCATAATTTCCTCAGCTATCTCTTTCAGAAGTTGGAGTGTAGTCCATCTGGTCTACATTTGGTCTGGATTTATCCACCTTCAAACCTTTTAGCTTCCCTAGCACCTTCTCCTTAGTGATGGTCACTACACTCAACTTTGACCCCTGACTCTTTTGAAGTTCTGGTATGGTCCTGGTGTCTTTCCACCATGGAAACTATTCAGCCCTTCCGCCATTTGTTTTATCCCCGTTCCGACTTTTCCAGCCTAATTCTCCAGCCGTCCAATGTCCATTCTTGCTTTTCTCTTACCTTTTAGATCTTTCGTTGTGCCAAGATTTCTGGATCTACAAATTCTGAACTCACGTTTTCTTCATGATCGAGGGTTTGCAGTTAAAGCCCTGCTACCATCTTTTCACAGAATCACAGCATGGTTACAGCATAAAGAAGACCATTCTGCCCATTGTGTCTGTGCCGGCTTCCTGAATGAGCTATTCACTCAGTTCCATTCTCTTGCCTTCTCTACACAGCCAGCGCACAGTGTCCCTCTCTAAATAACCATCCACTTCATTTTTGATAGGCTTGATTGAACCTGTCTTGTTCACACTCTCAGGCAGCACATCCCAGATCCGAACTACCATGAAAATGCTTTTCCACATTTCACTTTTGCTTCTTCGAATCACTTTGAATCTGTACCCTCTTGCTCTCTAGATCATTCCCTCCCTGCTTACTTGGCTCAGTCTCCTCATGATTTTGAATACTTTTACCAAATCTCCTCTCATCTTTCCTTCATCGCGGAAAACTGTCCCAAATTCTCCAACCTTTCTGATAGGATGTGTTAAATTCCAGTGCTGACATACTCTGATACAGGACCATGCGTACCAAAATGGTTAAGCTTCCAAAATTTTTCACAATTACTGTTAAGACCAGCCCCAATGCAAAGGAAAGATCACATGGCAGAAGAAACCACTAATGACCAATAAATCGAAAATCCAAAGATAAAATGTCATCGTCTTATAAGAGATGCTCAGCTGGTGCATTATTACTGTAAGTACATGAAATACAAGCCCTCAAGGAAAATGCATTTTGTTTTCATACCAGATAGAAAGGATTATTGCATTAATACAGAAACCCCGCTTCAGATATAATGCCACCCTACAGCTACTGACGACATGCAAAGTTTCAATTTTTGTTACTCCTTTTACCACTGAACGGTGGAAGGAAAAAAGTTCAGGATCTGAAAATGTAAGTTATCGGCTGAATTTATGAGGAGTTCTTCTCTCTTGTTTCCTCAGGTTTTCAAGAGATCAGCTTCATTGCACAATGACCTCGCACTCCACTGAGTGCATCAACTCACACTAATGGACCTCATGTCACAGCAGAAATGACAAGAGTCCTGAGGCATTGCATAAACTCATTCTCTGATGAACCTCTCAAGGCAGGGGTCATGAGTTGGTGAGATGATCAAGCCACAACTTGGAATATAGTGCAAAAGCTAAACAAAAGATTGTGTAGAATTGACCTACTCAGGGCTTTCAGATCCAATTGCAATTTGTTGGTTTTAATCTGCATATTTGAGGACTGTGAAACCACACTGACAGCAGAAGGAATTTAATACGTGCACTTCCTGACCTCACTAATATCCAGCCTGGGTTACAACTGCTCCAGTCTTTGCCTTTGTCATTCCTGACTTCCTCTCTCCAGGTCAGGAAATCACCTGCCCAGTATTGTGGTGGTCTGGAACATTCCATTCCAAATTCTATAAAATTCACAGATGGATATATGCACAGAAAGAAAGCAGAAAAGTTAAATATCGAAGGCGAAAAGGAAATAAATATAGTCACTGTTGTAATGTAGGAAGTGTGACAGCCAATTAACGCAGAATGATGTCTCACAAACAGCAATGTGACAAAAGACCAGATTGGTCACAAACATGTTCTTGACGTTCTTGAACTTTCCTTGCTGGATGAAAGGATTGTCTGGGTTGTCGAGCCTGGTACACGGGCTGTCAAATCTATCGCACCATCAACTGACTTGTGCCATTTGGCTTGGGTTGACTTTGCAAGGAATTGACACAAACGCAAAAGACCAATCATGCTCCTTCCCTCCTGCAAACGTTTATGCATACATGAAGGATATGCTGGTTTTCTAAACTAGACAAAATCCAGGCTTGGGATGAAAGGTTGCAAGTAACAATTGTGCCATACAAGGACAGGCAATGAATATTTCCAACAAGAGAGAATCTAATCTAATCTTCCTGACATTCAATGGCATTGATGAGGCAGTGGCATCAGAACTGATGAAGAGTCACTGGACCCAAAACATTAACTGTACTTTCTTCCCCTAGACACTGCCAGACCTGCTGAGTTTCACTGGCAATTTCTGTTTTTATTTCAGATCTCCAGTATCCGCAGTTCTTCATTTTGTTATGACAGATGGTAAAATTTGATTTCAATAAGAACATCTGGAACAAAAAATAAAACTAGCCTAATGCCAATAACATAACCATTGTCATTTGCCATAAAACCCATTTCCTTTCCTCAAGGACAATCTGCTGACCTTACCTGGTTTTCCCTCCGTGTGAGTCCCAACCCACAATCATTTATGGGGCTGACTCTTAACTGTTCTCTGAGCAATTGGGGATCAACAATAAATGCTGCTGTTATCGTATGAGCAATTTTTAAAAAGGCGTTCAAGATGAATTCCTCTTATAAATGTAGAAGGGGCTACCATTGGAGTCATAACAGAGCTGTACCAGCCTTCGAAATGCAGCAGCTACAAATGAACTGGCTCACTACCACCTTCTCCACAGCAATTACAGATGGGCAATAAATTATGGCCCAAATAGTGATGTCCAAATCTCATAAATATATTTACCATGGCACAATTTCAAAGAGTGAGGCAGTTTGTCGGATGCACTGACCAGTATTTATCTGTATACTAACGCCTAAACAAAATGATTCATTTACCTGTCGTTTGAGCTTTCGCTGTTTACTACATGATGAGAGAAGCAACACTTCAAAAGTACTCCATTACTTGTCATGAGGTTAGACAAGGTATTATCTAAATGTAAAAATTCTACATTTCTTTAAATAGGTACAGCAATTATTTAACAAAAAACGGTCGAGGACAAAAACAGCAAAAGGTGAACAGAAGTCAAGTTACAAAATATTTACTATTGAAAGAATCAAATGATGGGTTTCATGATGAACTGAATGGATATAATGAACAGCAATGTTTGCTATTACATCTGCCATGCATTCATACTATGCTTCACAGGAACTAATGAATAGAAGAGTGTTGTTATCTTACTCAGGCTCCTTTGATATTTGACTTTGCTTTCATTACAATCATTTGACTGGCCTTTCATTGAATTTATTGTCCTTTGTGGAGTTCGATTTTATAGGAATCGCAGCATCTTTCATCCTCCCAACTGTAATGCATCACAGATGACAAGGTGTAGAGCTGGATGAACACAGCAGGCCAAGCAGCATCAGAGGAGCAGGAAGGCTGACGTTTCGGGCCTAGACCATTCTTCAGAAATGGTGGAGGGGAAAGGGGTTCTGAAATAAATAGGGAGAGAGGGGGAGGTGGATAGAAGAGGGATAGAGGAGAAGATAGGTGGAGAGGAAACAAACAGGTCAAAGAGGCGGGGATGGAGCCAGTAAAGGTGAGTGTAGGTGGGGAGGTAGGGAGGAGATAGGTCAGTCCAGGGAGGACGGACAGGTCAAGGGGGCAGGATGAGGTTAGTAGGTAGGAGATGGGGGTGGGGATTGAGGTGGGAGGAGGGGATAGGTGGGAGGAAGAACAGGTTAGGGAGGCAGGGATGAGCTGGGCTGGTTTTGGGATGCGGTAGGGGGAGGGGAGATTTTGAAGCTTGTGAAGTCCACATTGATACC
>NC_063345.1:3997825-4073139 GCF_021869965.1 Rhincodon typus
GTAGGGGGAGGGGAGATTTTGAAGCTTGTGAAGTCCACATTGATACCATTGGGCTGCAGGGTTCCCAAGCGGAATATGAGTTGCTGTTCCTGCAACCTTCGGGTGGCATCGTTGTGGCACTGCAGGAGGGCCAGGATGGACATGTCGTCTGCGGAATGGGAGGGGGAGTTGAAATGGTTCGCGACTGGGAGGTGCAGTTGTTTAGTGCGAACCAAGCGCAGGTGTTCTGCAAAGCGGTCCCCAAGCCTCCGCTTGGTTTCCCCAATGTAGAGGAGGCCACAACGAGCCTCACACCCCCTCCCCGCAATAACAACCAAAACAGAATCCCCCTTATCCTCACATACCACCCCACCAACCTCCGGATCCAATGCATCATCCTCCGACACTTCCGCCATCTGCAATCCGACTCCACCACCACTGACATTTTTCCCTCCCCACCCTTACCTGCTTTCTGGAGGGACCACTCTCTCCGTGACTCCCTTGCCTGCTCCACACTCCCCTCCAGCCCCACCTCACCCGGCACTTTTCCCTGCAACCGCAGGAAGTTCTACACCTGCCCCTACACCTCCCCCCTCACCCCCATCCCAGGCACCAAGAAGACTTTCCACATCAAGCAGCTGTTCACCTGCACATCTGCTAATGTGGTATACTGCATCCGCTGTTCCCTTTGTGACCTCCTCTACATCGGGGAAACCAAGCGGAGGCTTGGGGACCGCTTTGCAGAACACCTATGTTCGGTTCGCAATAAACAACTGCACCTCCCAGTCGCGAACCATTTCAAATCCCCCTCCCATTCCTCAGACGACATGTCCATCCTGGGCCTCCTGCAGTGCCACAATGATGCTACCCGAAAGTTGCAGGAACAGCAACTCATATTCCGCTTGGGAACCCTGCAGCCCAATGGTATCAATGTGGACTTCACAAGCTTCAAAATCTCCCCTCCCCCTACCGCATCCCAAAACCAGCCCAGCTCATCCCTGCCTCCCTAACCTGTTCTTCCTCCCACCTATCCCCTCCTCCCACCTCAAGCCCCACCCCCATCTCCTACCTACTAACCTCATCCCGCCCCCTTGACCTGTCCGTCCTCCCTGGACTGACCTATCTCCTCCCTACCTCCCCACTTACACTCACCTTTACTGGCTCCATCCCTGCCTCTTTGAACGGTCTGTCTCCTCTCCACATATCTTCTCCTCTATCCGTCTTCTATCCGCCTCCCCCCTCTCCCTATTTATTTCAGAACCCCCTTTCCCTCCCCCATTTCTGAACAAGGGTCTAGGCCCGAAACGTGAGCCTTCCTGCTCCTCTGATGTTGCTTGGCCTGCTGTGTTCATCCAAGTCTACACCTTGTTACCTCAGATTCTCTAGCATCTGCAGTTCCTACTATCTCTGTAATGCATCACAACTCATTGGCTGGGCTTCAATGAGTTGAAAAGTTCTGTAGTCTTGTGAAGGAGATCAACAAACAGGGAAAGTGTCTGTTGTTGGTCATGCCTTCCGTTAAAAGGAGGGATACGTTCCAAACTGTGCAATATATACACACTGGTCTGAATTGTCTCCTCTGGCAACAAGCACTTGTTTAATATGGGATGTTTGGAGAGCACACCATGGGAGTTAGTGCATGCATTTAAGCAAGTAAATGGCAGTTTTGCCGGAAGACCACAGACTTGAATCATTAACTCTGTTTTTTCTCAAAACTGCCAGATTTGCTGAATATTTTTTGCATTTACTTAAGGATTTCTATGACGTCACACCAAGAAAGAAATGCAGCCTTAGCAGATATGCAACCACAGTGGATTATTTAAAAAAGTTAGACTTGGGATGATGTCTATTTCTCCAATGTCACTGGGCAATAAGCTTGGAATTCCCTTCCTAACAGCACTGTGGGTAGGTTCAAACTTGAGAATTAGGAGCAGAACAAAGCCATTCAGCCCCTTGAGCCTGCTCTGCCATTCAGTACGTTTACAACTCACTGTGTTTGGAATTTCCCTTTCCCATCTCCTCCCAATAACCCTTGACTTGCTGATCTAGCAAGAATATATCTACCTTTTTCTTCAAAATATTCAATGACAGCGTCTCTGAGGCAGAGACTTCCAAACTCACACAAAACCCAATAAAGAAGAAACAAAACTGTCTCACCATCTCCATTCTAAGCATGAATTTCCTCATTTTTGAACAGTGCACCTTACTTCTGGAGTCATACACATGAGGAAGCAACCTTTCCCCATTTCTCTTGTCAAGATCATTCAGGATTTTATAAACTTCAACCAAGTTATTTCTCATTCTTCTAAACTCCAGCGGAAACAAGCCCAGTCTGTCTCAGCTTTCCTTATAAGACAAAAAATTCATTCCAGAAATCAATCTAGTAAACCTTCTATTAATAGACTCCAATCCATTTACATTGTACCTTAAATAAGAAAACCAAAACTGCGCACGGTAACCAAGATATGGTCTCACCAATCCCTGTATAAATGAAGCATAACATCGTTTCTTTTACGTTTAATTCTTCTTGTAATAAAAGATAGCATTCCATGAGCCTTCACAATTACTTGCATACTAACAGTTAGTGGCTAGATCACTCTGCACCTTGGAATTACAAAGAAGAAAGAACAAAGAAAATTACAACGTAGGAACAGGCACATCGGCCCTCCAAGCCTGCACCAACATGCTGCCCGTCTCAACTAAAACCCCCTACCCTTCCGGGGACCGTATCCCTCTATTCATACATTTGTCAAGACACCCTTTAAAAGCCACTATAGTATCTGCATCCACTACCTCCCCCGGCAGCGAGTTCCAGGCACCCACCACCCTCTGTGTAAGAATCTTACCTCGTCAATCACCTTTAAACCTTGCCCCTCGCACCTTAAACCTATGCCCTCTTGTAACTGACTCTTCTAACCCGGGACAAAGCATCTGACTGTCCACTGTGTCCATGCCCTCTACAGTGATTCTCCATTTAAATGACACTCTGCTTTTTTTATTCTTCTTTCTGAAGTGACCAATCTCACATTTTCCCACAGTATACTCCGTCTGCCAGATCTAGCTATATCCATATCACCTTGGGCAAGATGGCAGTGCCGGCATGGTACGTAGCTATAGTCATACCTTTTGCAATGATGTGCTGAGCTCCCCTGATATTGAGTATGGGAATAATTGAGGATCCTCCTCCAGTGAGTTGTTAACATCATTCATAACGGAATGTGCAAGGACAGAAAATTGTTTAAGACCATAAGACCATAAGACATTGGAGCAGATATCAGGCCATTTGGCCCATTTTGTCTGTTCTGCCATTCAATCATGGCTGATAAATTCCTCAACCCCATTCTCCCACTTTCTTTCCGTAACCCTTGATCCCCTGATAATCAAGAACCTATCCATCTCAGTCTTAAATGTACTGAATGACCTGGCCTCCACAGCCTTCTGTGGCAGTGAATTCCATAGATTCTTCACTCTCTGGCTGAAGAAGTTGCTCCTTATCTCCGTTCTAAAAGGTCTTCCCTTTACTCTAAGGCTGTGCCCTCGGGTCCTCGTCTCTCCTACAAATGGAAGCATCTTCTTAACATCCACTCTATCCAGGCCATTCAGTATTCTGTAAGTTTCAATTAGATCGCCCCCTCATCCTTCTAAACTCCAATGAGTATAGCCCCAGAGTCCTCAAACGTTCCTCATATGTTAAGCTTTCCATTCCTGGGACCATTCTCGTAAACCTCCTCTGGACCCGCTCCAGGGCCAGTACATCTTTTCTGAGATATGGGGCCCAAAACTGCACACATTACTCCAAATGTGGCCTGACCAGAGCCTTATAAAGCCTCAGTAGTACATCCCTGCTTTTATATTCAAGTCCTCTCAAAATAATTGCCAACATTGCACTTGCCTTCCTAACTACTGACTCAACCTGCAAGTTTATCTTGATAGAATCCTGGACTAGAACTCCCAAGTCTCTTTGCACTTCAGACTTTTGAATCTTCTCCCCAGTTAGAAAATATTCCATGATCTTATTCTTCTTACCAAAGTGCATGACCTCACACTTTTCCACGTTGTACTCCATCTACTGCTTCTTTGCCCACTCTCCTAACCTGTCCAAATCCTTCTGCAGCCTCCCCACCTCCTCAATACTACCTGTCCCTCCACCTATCTTTGTATCGTCTACAAACTTAGCCAGAATACCCACAGTTCCTTCATCGAGATCATTAATGTATAAAGTGAAAAGTTGTGGTCCCAACACTGACCCTTGAGGAACACCACTTGTCGCCGGCTGCCATCCTGAGAAAGCCCCTTTTATCCCCACACTCTGCTTTCTGCCAGAGAGCCAATCTTCTATCCATGCTAGCATCTTGCCTCTAACACCATGGGCCCTTATCTTACTCAGCAGCCCCCTGTGCGGCACCTTGTCAAAGGCCTTCTTGAAGCCCAGGTAGATAACGTTCATTGGCTCTCCTTGGTCTAACCTGCTATTTACTTCCTCAAAGAATTCTAGCAGATTTGTCAGGCATGACCTCCCCTTGATGAAACCATGCTGACTATGCCTACTTTACCATGCACTTCCAAATATTCAGAAATCTCATCCTTTACAATAGACTCTAAAATCTTACCCACGACCAAGGTTAGACTAATTGGCCTGTAATTTTCTGTCTTTTGCCTTACTCCCTTTTTAAACAGGGGTGTCACATTAGCGATTTTCCAGTCCTCTGTGACCCTCCGTGACTCTAGCGATTCCTGAAAGATCACCACTAACACTTCCATTATTTCTTCAGCTGTCTCCTTTAGATCTTTGAGGTGTAGTCCATCTGGTCCAGGTGATTTATCTACCTTCAGGTCAATCAGTTTTACTAGCACCTTTTCCGTGTTGATGGCCACCATATTCAGCTCTGCCCCCTGACCCTCTTGAATTTTTGGGATATTACTCGTGTCTTCCACCGTGAAGACTGACGTGAAGTAATTATTCAGTCCCTCAGCCACTTCCTTGTTCCCCACGACTATCTCTCCACTGTCATTTTCCAGTGGTCCAATGTTCACTTTTGCCTCTCTTTTGCCCTTTATATACCTAAACAAACTCTTACAGTCTTCATTTATATTACTGGCTAGTTTACCCTCATATTTAATCTTCTCCCTCCTTATTTCTTTTTTTGTTGCCCTCGGATGGTCTTTGTAAGCTTCCCAGTCCTTTGGTTTCCACTGTCCTTCGCCACATTATGTGTTTTCTCTTTTGCTTTTAAGCTATACCTGGCTTCCATAATCAGTCTTGTTTCCCTCATCCTCCCTGTACCATGCTTCTTTTTCCTAGGGATGAATTTTTGCTGCTTCTCCTGAGTTACTCCCAGAAACTCCTGCCATTGCTGTTCCACTGTCTTTCCTGCTAGGCACCTCTTCCAGTCAATTCTGCCCAGCTCCTCCCTCATACCTCTGTCGTCGCCTTTATTCAGCTGTAATACCATTACCACTGATTCTATCTTCTCCCTCTCAAATTGCAGAGTAAACTCTACCATCTTATGATCACTGCCTCTTAAGGGTTCCTTTACCTTAAGCTCCCTTATCAAGTCCACCATGAGCTGCTCCAAAAAGCCATCTCATAGTCATTCCACAAACTCCTTTCCTTGCGATCCACTTGCAACATGATTTTTCCAGTCCACCTGCATATTGAAATCCCCCATGATCACTGTGGCTTTGCCTTTCTTACACACCTTTTCTATCTCCTGGTGTATCTTGTGCCCCAGCTCCTGACTACTGTTTGGAGGCCTGTACACAACTCCAACTATGGCTTTTTTACCTTTGCGGTTCCTCAATTCTACTCACACGGATTCTACACCATCTGACCCTACTTCGTTTCTTCCTATTGATTTAATTTCATTTCTCACTAATAATGCAACCCCACCCACTCGGCCCACCTGCCTATCCCTTCGATAGGGTGTATATCCTTGGATATTCAGTTCCCAATCCTGATCTCTTGCAGCCATATCTTCGTGATGCCTTCCACGTCATACTTGCCAGTTTTGATCTGCGCCACAAGCTCATTTACCTTATTCCTTACACTGTGCGCATTCAGATATAACACCTTCAGTCCTGTATTAACCCACCCTCTTCTTATTTTCATTCATTTTCCCAGTGTTTGATTGCTCGCCCTTTCCAAGCACTCTGTCCTATTTGTGTCTGTGCTGGAGACTTTAATAACCTCTCCTGAGTTCTCCTTCCCTGTCATTTCTTTCATATTTTTCCGTGTAGTGTAATTCACCACAACAGACGTTAACCTGCTGCTTTGTTTCCCACTGGGGGAAGTTTCACCATTCCCTTCCCCCTCACTTTCTAGTTTAAAGTCCTGTTGACCAGCCGATTTACCCTTTTTGCTAGAAGATTGGTCCCAGCTCGATTCAGGTGGAGATTGTCCCAATGGTACAGATATTTATTTGTTGTGGGATCACTTAAATCTGTCACTTCCTCCCTCTACTGTTTAGCATGCAAGTAGTCTTGAGTTGTTGCTTGACCAGATTGTTACCTTATTTTATGTATGTATGATGCTGCCCCTAGCACATGGAGAAGTGACGGCCTAGTGGTATTATTGCTGATCTGTTAACCCAGAGGCCCAGATAATGTTCTGGGGACCACAGTCTGAATCCCACCACGCCAGATGGTGGAATTTGAATTCAATAAATATCTGGAATTATGGGTCTAACAATGGCCATGAATCCATTGTCAGTTGTCAGAAAAACCCATCTGGTTCACTAATGCCCTTTTGAGAAGGAAACTGCCATCCTTACCTGGTCTGGCCTTCAAGGTGACTCCAGACCCACAGCAATGTGGTTGACTCTTAACTGCCCTCTGGGCAATTAGGGATGGGCAATAAATGCTGCCTAATCAGCGATGCCCTCATCCCGTGAATGAACAGAGAGAAAAAAAATGTCCTCCTACACTCTACTTTGAACCAGGATTGATCCCCTGTTTTGATGGTGCTATCGAGTGCCGAATATACTTGACCATGTGTTTACAGATTGTGCTTGAATACAGCTCTAATGCTGCTGATGGCAAAGAACACATCTTGGATGTCTGGATTTGAGTTGCTAGACCTAATCTGAATCCATTCCATTTGATATGGTGGTAGTGCTGCACAACAGAAAACAATGTGCCTTCAGTATGAAGTCAAGACTAATCAGTGGTCAATTCTGCCAATACTATCATGGGCACATTCTTCTGTGACAGGTAAATTGGTGAATGAGAGGTCAGGTAGAATATTTTTTCCTCTAGTTAGGTCTCATACCATCTGCTGGAGGCTCAGCCTGACAGCTATATCCTTTGGGAATTAGCTAGCTCAGTCAGCATTGGCACTGCTTTTGGTGACTGACATTGATATCCCCAACCTAGAATAATTCTGGGTCCCTCACATCCTCAGTCCTTTAAGTGCTGTTGAAGATGGAGTTACCGATCCATTAGCCAAGGGAGGACGGTATGTGGTAATCAGCAGGAGGTTTCCTTGCCCATGTGTAACCTGATCCCATGAGACTTCATGGGGTATGGGGTCAATGTTGAGGACTCCCAGGACAATCCCTGTTGCTTCTGTCCTACTGATGGGACAGGACACATCCAGGGATAGTGTTGATGATCAAACAATGTGAGGTATGATTTAGTAGCTATAACTATGTCAGGCTGTTGCTTGACACATACTTGAAACAGCTCTCCCAATTTTAACACCAGTTGCCTGATGTTAGTGAGGACCGCACTGCTGAGTTGTCTGGGTGTGGATTTGGTTTCAGTATCTAAATTGAAGCCAGGTTGTCTCTATGGCTTTGGTTGTTTTTATCGCAGATACAGCTACATCACCTGGACTGCAGAGTTTCACAAAAGTGTCTCACCCATACCCTCTCAAAAGCACTTTGGAATTTATAACAAATGTTCACAGAATCATAGAAATGTCACAACTCAGGAGAAGGCTATTTGAACCATTTTCTGTATGCTGGGTCTCCAAATGAACATTATGACTTAGTGCCTTACCTTCTGCTTTCTCCTACACACATGGTTTCTATTCAAATAATCATTGAATACCCAATTTAACCTACCTTGCTACACTTCTAGATGGCATATCCCAGTGGATTAAATTTCAAAGATCAGAGTATCTGTTTTAGCAACATTGGTTGAGGGAACTCCAACAAACTTGCCTATTGATCAGCCAGGCAGTTAGTTATTTTGCTGTAAATAATAATTAAAATATTTAACACAGCCAGATGTGAAGGTACCAGAGAAGGGTCTCTAAATGAAGTTTCTCAGTCCAGTCGATGTGGTGCTGTATCTAGTCCAAAGGAATTAATTGAGGAACTGTGTAGCAGGAAGGAAGGTTAACCTGTAGGAAACAGCGATCAGAACAACATTAGGCTTGAAAAAAAACATTGAAAAGAAAAGACAAAGATACATGACTGGAACAAAACATTATTTTCAATTAGACTGAAAGGACCCAAATGAAAAAAGAAGAAAAATATTGGAAAAAGAGGCAGTGAACAAAGAAACAATGCAGACAAACATTAGTAAAATTTAAACAGCAGATGATTAAACATATTCCCACAAAATCTAAAGATTGCTTGACAAAAGCCTGAAGATCCTTAGTTGAATAAAGGAATGAACATTAAAGAGAGACTTACAATAGACACGCACATCAAATCTAAAGAAAAACAAAGACTTGTACTTCTATAACCTCTCTCATGAAATCAGGATGCTTCAAAGTGATTCTTAGCCAATAAAAAGCTTTTGCAATGTAGTTGCAGTTTGTGATGTACAAATTACAAAAGCCAAATGATGTACAATAGGATCCTATAAAGAATAATACGGTAATGAGGCAGGTAATTTTACCAGTTGAGAGACTATCAGGAGCTGATGCCCTAAGAACACGTCAGCAGAACCATAGTAAAATAACTCCACAGTATTCCATTACCAAGTCAAACTTTATTTACACATAAACAGTCCTTGGCTATAATACTGTCTCAAACATTTTTTTGATAGCCAGGGCTCCCTGATTAGACCAGAGTAAAAGCCCCTGCCAGGGAACTCATATTCTATGATGTCCAGCTGTCTGTCCTCATTACAATCACTGCACACAGAAAATATGGATTCAGAAGCTGAAAATCTTCAAAGAGCCTTAACAGGTATATACAGAAAGACATGTGCAAAGTAAAGTCAGGCATTTTAGATTCACATTAACGGTCACAGCTAATTCAAGAAGTAACCCAATTATTTGAGAAAACAACAGTCCTTTTGCATAAAGGTAGATGTTACAGGAAATGGATTTTTTTTAAAAATCTTTGCTATAAAGGCACATGGTTTTAGAAGAATTGAAAAACTGGAAGTTGATTAATGGGTAGATAAAATAAAGTAATGGCTAGTGGGTCTGATTGGAGCAACATAAGCAGTATGTAGCTTCATTGGTTCTATCGCACATGTTAATAGGTGTAGAGAAAAGACTAAGATATAAGGACACATGCTATTAACATTCGTTGATGAAAATAAGATTTGATGTTTGGTGGTGTTTGATGATTAATTAGGAGATAGGCTTTAAGTTATGTCAGGAGGTCATGGATGTGTGAGTACATTGGCAACAAAAGAACAAAAGAAACAAGAAAAGGATCATTTTATCCCTCCAACATGTTCTGTAACTCACTAAGACTGGGGCTGAGCATTGTCTTCAATTCCTGCTTCCCATGGAACTGCATTCCCTGAGAAATCAAACTCTGAGATGTATTCAACGCTGGAGCACCCACAATCATTCGGGAGAGAGAATTGTACAGCAGATCAATTTCTCCTCATCCCAATCCGAAATGATCAGTCCTTTATTCTGAGTCTATGTCCCCAGGTTTTAGTTTCTCCAGCCATGGAAATAGCGTCCACTCTGTCAGTCCCTTCAGAATCTTATTTTTCAATGATATCACCTCTCATTCTTCGAAAGTTGAGAGAATATGAACACAAGTTGCTCAGCCTCCTGTAATAAGGAAAATCTTGCATCAATTTGTTGAACGTTTGTAGTCCCACCTCCAATGCAATCTTTTCATAATTTGGACATATTATAGAAAATAATATGGAAAATGACAATTTATAAAGTATTTCTGTTTTGGTTTCACTGCACAATTGTCATGAAAGATTTTTATTCATGTATTTCAATCCCCTCGCAATAAATGGCAAATAGGCTACTTGCCTCCAAATATCTTGCCGTACTTAGATGCTAAATTACAGTGTTCCTTATATTTGTACACCCAATTCTCTCTGAAACAAAAACAGAAATTGCTGGAGAAACTCAGCAGGTCTGGGAGTATCTGTGGAGAGAAAGCAGAGTTAGGGTTTTGTGTCCAGTGGCCCTTTTTCAGAACACTACTCTGTTTGGACACCAACATTCACTATAAAAACTGAAAGAACTGCGGATGCTGCAAATCAGGAACAAAAACAGAAGTTGCTGGAAAAGCTCAGCAGGTCATCAGATGCCATTTCCGTCACCTCAGCGAGATGCCACCACCAGACACGTACTCCCCTCCCTTCCCTTGTCCGCCTTCTGCAGGGACCGTTCCCTCCGGGACACCCTGGTCCACACTTCCTTCACCCCCAATACACCCCCATAGCCCTACGGCACCTTCCCCTGTAACTGGCGAAGGTGCAACACCTGCCCATTTACCTCCTCCCTCCCCAGTATCCAAGGGCCCAAACATACCTTCCAGGTGAAGCAACACTTCACCTGCACTTCTCACAATCTCATCTACTGCATTCGCTGCTCACAATGTGGTCTCCTCTACATTGGGGAAATGAAACGTAGACTGGGTGACCGCTTTGCAGGACACCTATGTTCTCCTCGCAAAAAAGACCCTGAGCTACCTGTTGCCTACCATTTCAACACACCACCCTGCTCCCTGGCCAACATCTCTGTCTCTGGCTTGTTGCAGTGTTCCAGTGAAGCTCAACGCAAGCTGGAGGAACAACACCTCATTTTCCGATTGGGAACTCTGCAGCCCTCTGGACCCAATATCGAGTTCAATAATTTTAGGGCCTAAACGCTCCCATGTCCCAGCCCCCTACCCCACACACCAGGCCTTGTTACCACATTACAACCACGAACAGTCCCCATTAACAACCATTCACCCTCCCAATCTGATTATCATCAACTCCTTTGTGTGTCCAACTGTTCTTCTCTCTCTTTAGGCTCTATCATTTCGTTTACTCCCTAACCCACCCAGCTTCCTATTTTCTGCATACAAACTGACATTTTCCCAGCTACCATCAGTTCTGAGGAAGGGTCACCGGACGCGAAACGTTAACTCTGATTTTTTTTCTTCACAGATGCCACCAGACCTGCTGAACTTTTCCATCAACCTCTGTTTTTGTACCAACATTCACAAGTTTGGCTTACGCTGGAACCCATAATATCCCATTTTCTTAACAAAAAACAGCACACTAATTGGAAATTCACATAACCTATAGCAATATGTAGACCATAATTACTAATTTCATTAGTTGGTTAACTTTTATACAAATTGATTCAACTCCATGCAGCAATATAATAAAAGACATGAAAAGATTTACTAAAAAGTAAGAACTATAAAGATGATTGAAGTGTTGAAATACAAAATAAATCATGATGTAAAGAAGGTCAAGTAGCAAATTTCCATGCCATCATTCCACATGAGGCAGTAGTTGTGCTATTGATGTAAGAGGGTAAAAGTCAAGGCTAGGAGAGCTGCAGAGGGCAGCAGCAGATCATCCAAATATTACATCTCTTCTTCTGATGAAGAGTCACCAAACTCGAAACATTAACTCTGTTTATCTCTCCACAGATGCTGCCAGACCTGCTGAGATTCTCCAGCAATTTCTGTTTTTGTTTCACACTTCCTGTGTGGTTTGCTTTACACAGTCAGGCAGGAAGTATAAAGGGTTGTCCATTGATTCCCAACCCATGAATGCAACTTTTGAAATTGAAAATTCCCCAAACATTCGAGCTCAGGTTGGTCTCCATCACTAACTCCTTTCCATATAAGCCATTCTTAATTTCAGGTGCATGCTGTAACAATGAGAAGATGCTTCATCAAAAGGAGAGACAGAGAGACAGTTCTGTCTGCTCAGTTTTGTTCTGAGTAGTATGGGCAAGAGAAAAGACCCTACTCCCCTCCCCTCTTTAAAAACTGGATAAATTAATCCATTCAGAGATAGTAGGAACCACAGATGCTGGAAAATCTGAGAAAACAAGGTGAAGAGATGGATGAACACAGCAGGCCAAGCAGCATCACAGGAGCAGGAAAGATTTTCTGAAGAAGGGTCTAGGCCCAAAATGTCAGCTTTCCTGTTCCTCTGATGCTGCTTGGCCTGCTATGTTCATCCAGCTCTACACTGTGTTATCTCAGATTCTCCAGCATCGGCAGTTCCTACTATCTCTCTAAATTAATCCATTGTTAACCTTGTTATTAAGATAAGCCATTGTTGAAACAATTAAGATAGTTAGGCCTTGGACAGTCCCTGGACATCTCTGTTCTACAAGGTAATGTCCTCGGCTCTGTCTTCTTCAATAACCTTACCTCTATCATAAAGTCAGAAGTGGAGATGTTTGGCACGTTGTGACTCCTCAAACACTGAAACAGTCGTGTCCAAATGCAACAAAGACCTGGACGATATTGTAGCTTTGCTAATAAATAGGAAATAATATTTGTGGGTAGTAAGTTCCAGGCAATAAGCATCTCCAACAACAGAGAATCTAAAGATCTCCTCTTGATGTTCACTTGCCTTGACATCATTGAATCTGGGAGTTACTATGACCGGAAACAAATGGACCGGTGAAAAATACAAGAGCTGGACAAAGATAGGAATTCTCCAGTAAACACCTCACCTCCTGACTCCTTAAAGCCTGCCCAACATTTACAAGGTTCAAGTCAGGAGTATGCTGGACCACCCTCCATTTGCCTGAATGAATACAGCTCAAATAACACTCAAAAAGCTTGACACCGTCAAGGACAAAGCAGCTGCTTGACCAGTGGCACATCCACCACATTCAACAGTCACTCTTTCCACCTCTGCTCACTGTGGCGTCAATGTGTACCATCTACATATGCACCGCCGTATCACTAGCAGGACTTCACCAAACCTCTCTGGCAGCACCTTCCAAACCTACATCCTTTACCACCTGGAAGGACAAAGGCAGCAGATACATGGGCACACCATCACATGTAAGCTTCCCACTCACCACCCTGCCATTCCTTCACTGTTCAATATCCTGCAGCTCCATTGCGAACAACCCTGAGGGTCTGCTCACAATGCAAAGGCATTAACGGTTCAAGAAGACAGCACATCATCCTCTCTCTTGGAAATTTAGGAGAAGGCAATAGATGCTGGCTGAGGCACTAATGCCTGCATCTCATAAATGAACGAAAAGAATTATGATTGTGAAATTTCTGGCACTAATAGCATCCGCTATATAAAAACTGAAAGAACTGCAGATGTTGTAAATCACGAACAAAAACAAAGTTGCTGGAAAAGCTCAGCAGGTCTGGTAGCATCTGTGAAAGGAAAAACAGAGTTAATGTTTCGGGTCCAGTGACCCTTCCTCAGAATGTTCTATATAATCTTCTTAACATAGTAAAAAAGACAAAGGGATTTCATATTCAATTATCAAACAAAATATCACATTGAACCACTTAAGGAGCTCTTACATTTGATTTGATTTGATTGATTATTGTCACATGTACTGAGATAAGTGAAAAGCATTGCTTTGTGTGCTAAGCAGACAAATCATACTTTGCCTAAGTACATCAGGGTAATAGAACGGAATGTAGAATACAGTTTTATCATGACAGAAATATAAGAGTCGTTGAGGACATGTCAAATTTCTTTAGCCTCCTGAGGAAATAGAGGTGTTGGTGGTAGCATCGACGTGAATGGGCCAGGACAGGTTGTTGGTGAAATTTATTCCGAGGAGCTTGAAGCTCTCAACCACCTCCACCTGAGCACCATTGATACAGACATAGGCACTTCCTCCACTCACAGTCATGGAGTCGCAGTGATGTACGGCAAAGAAACAGACCCCTCGTTCCAATTTGTCCATGCCAACCAGATATCCTAAATTAATCTCGTCCCATTTGCCAGCATTTGGCCCATATCCCTCTAAACACTTCTTATTCATATTCCCATCCAGATGCCTTTTTAATGTTGTGATTGTACCAGCCTCCATCACTTCCTCTGGCAGCTCATTCCATACACAAACCACACTCTGCATGAAAATATGCCTCTTAGGTCCCTTTTAAATCTTTCCACTCTCACCCTAACCGTATGCCCTCTAGTTTTGGACTCCCCTACCCTGGGGGAATGATCTTGACTATTTACCCTATCCATGCCCCTCATGATTTTGTAAATCTCTGTAAGCTCATCCCTCAGCCTCCAACGCTCCAGGGGAAATAACCCCAGTCTATCAGCCTCTCCCTATAGCTCAAACACTCCAACCCTCACAACATCCTTGTAAAGCTGTCAATGCCCAGCACCATCATTTTGCTGACATTGATGTCTTTACACTATACCATTAAGCTGTCTACCTCCTTCCTGTTCTTGTAGGAACAGGCAATCAAAGGATTTAGCAGAGAGTTTTAAATAAGGTGAGAGATGTATGAATGTTTTGGAAGGGAATTCTAGATCTGAGGGCCTTAACTGCTGAAGGAGTTGTCATTGATAGTAAAGAAATGAAAATCTAGGAGTACAAGAGGTCAGAAACAAGGGCAATGGGACCTCGGAGGTATTACAGAGATAGCAAATGTGCATTAAGGGAATTGTGAAAAGCTCCTCATTGAACCACATTGTGTTCCTTTGTGACATTATTCCTGCAGGTTTATAAGGAAGTGGTTACAGAAAAAGTCCATTACAATAAATGTCTAAAAAGTAGTCCTGTATTGATAACCAGAGGAAACTCTCAGTTGGGAATAGTGCTACACTGTTAAAGGAGTTTGGACATTACTTCAATCTGCAGTTTTCAGAGACATTGATTTAATTTGGAAAATCACTGCAACTTTTCCTTTCTTTTGTGGTTAGTCCATCACAGCTTCATTCGTATCAATCACCAGAGCTGCACAAATGGACAAGGTTTAATTTCAACATCAAATCCATTTTGCAAACCGTGAATTGACAGCACCTTTGCTTGGACAGACTCAACTGCCTGATCTGCCCAGTAGCCAACCTCTAGGACAAATTAAGGGAAAGGGAATGACAAACAGGCAGTGGCAACAAATCAATAAACGACAAGAGTTTGAATCTCCCAACCATCTTGATGCAACAGCACCCTGCAAAGACTTCAAGACTGTGGAATGGCCTGGGGAAAGTGAAAAAACACAAAGCATTCTGAAAATTTGATTTTACTCACTCACATCAACATTATCTCACAAACAACATAAAGAAATCATCATTAAAATCTAACCGCACTAATTATGAAATAAAATATGAAATGCACACAAATTACATTGTCAATAACATAAGGTTTAAGCCTACTCTTAACTCAAAGCTGAAAATAAAATGATGCCTATCACAGCAAAGTAAACGAAAGTCTTTTTGTTTTATTTATGCGAATGTCAAAGCTTCGTAATTGCTTTTAAATCTTCACTTTCTACTTTATCAACTCAATTACATTCTTCAATCAGAATTTTTGATTCTGTTTTTCTTTCTTGCTATAATTTCTCAAATTAGCGAACAATCGACAACCAATAAGCCAATCGTTCCTAACAGTAACAGCTCCTTAATGTAAACACTCTGGATGGTAGTCATCTGTCAACCCCCATGAATGGGAAATGTTCTACATGTGCATTGGTTAATTCTTGTCCTGTTTTGGACCATCATACGTTCATTTATGAAAGGCATTTGTACCCTCATCCTCCTACATTTTTTTTGAGGAGGCTTACCAAATAAAGTTGAGAAACAGCAGTACTTTCTTACGAAGACATTTTACTACCTTTTGGCATACCCCTAGCTCAAAAATATCCGATCATAAATGTTGCTTCCACTTTTACCGGGAGTAGTTGCGGGTGATGATTCCAATTTGGCCTCTGATGCAACAATTGTTTTTTGACTCTGTGCTAGTGGTGTCCCTTTTCACCTAGCTCCATTATCCCTTTTGTCATTGAATTGTTTCTCTCTTCCAGCCTATCGCTGCCCTCCCTTTTTGTTCTATCACACTCTAACCCATTCGTCCCCTGCCTCTGGCTGTGCATAAAACCTGTCACATCTCTAACATTTTTTCCAGTTCTTATGAAGTGTCATTGACTTGAAACATCGAACAGAATTTTACCGGATAGTTACTGCATATTCCATAGGTAGCTTCTAGGCACCACACTTCAGGCAAGATATGAAGACCATAGAAAGGGGCCAAGGAGGGTTACAAAGCTTTCACTGGGAATGAGGCAATTAGGTTCTATGGAGAGTTGGGAAAAGTTAGAACTATTTCTTTTCTGCAGTAACTAATTAAGCCTTTAAGAAATTCAAGATGTACTGAAGAATTTACAGCCAGTGAAATCCTTTTGAAGTTTAGCCACTGGAATGTTGGAAATACAGGAGCCATTTTGCAAACAGAAAGCTCCTCCAAACAGCAATGGATGTATACTCTGTTGTTAATTGATGTTGATTGTTCAGGTTACCAACAAAAACTTCCTTCTGCTCTTTCAAACACAACCAAGGGATCGTGTACACTCTCCTGAGAGAGGAGACATAGTTGAAACTTACGTCATATTTGAAAGACAGCACTGACAGAGTAACACTCCCTCCATGCTGCTGTGGAGTGTTTGCTGTTATGACAGATCAGAGCCCCAAAATATCGTGGACATTTTTATCCCTTCATTTCAAAATGTGTTTCTTATAAAAGGGGGATCAAGCAATAAGATTGCTTGCGGATGTAAACTAATTGGTTGTTTAGGGAGACAGAGGGAGAGGTCAATGGAATGTAACACCAAGCTCATCAAAAAAACTTCAAACAGACTGTGAGCCCTTGTGACAATAAAGATAATGAGCACTGACAAACCCCTGCTCAATAGCAAGCCATTATGTCCAGACTGAAGACATAATTTGTGTTTCCCCCTTTTAAGAATGCACAAGTTACAGGGGATAGAAATCCAGTTTCAACTCTACTGGAGTAGACTAGTGAGACTGAGCACTCTTGTTTGCACCCTCTCCTGGGTTTAAGTGTCAGTGTGCTGTGAAGGATCACATTCAAAAAACTCTCTCCAAAATACCGCTAGTTACTCTGAATGCTGCGAGCGAGTTCAAAAAGGAATCAGGGCAAAGAAATTTCAATCAGTCTACAAAGCCAAAAATCTCAAAAATCATTCAATCAGCTGCCAATGTCAATCTACAGCTTTAATTCAATAATGGCTACAATGCTGTCTTATCTGCTGTTTTTGAATGATTCAGGCGATGGATCAATTTTACCTTTCATTGTAACTTCCATTATTTTCTGGATTCTAATCTGTGCATATGTTTGTTGCATTATTAATTCTTCTTGTGTTTAGTGACTAATAAACTCTTTATTAATTTATGAAAGTATGGTTAAACATGCTCTTTTTAAAATGTCAGCTTATTTGGGTCTGGGAAGAAAGAGATGGAATGTAACACCAAAAGCATCAAAGAAACTTCAAACAGAGTAGATTGTGAGCCCTTGTGACTGTAAATGAGCATCTGGCAAGAGAAGAAATCCTTTTTAAATGAACCTTATTGTAATCAATGTAAGGAGTAGGTGACTAAAGAAGGGGAGCCAACTCAACCCTCCTTACCTGGGAACTTAGCAGTTTGGGGTATCCCATCAAAAACTTCAATAAATTGGAAAACCTGGACGTAACATTTGGGAGGTCTTGCTGTGATTTGAAGCCACGGACAAAACAAAATAATTATGAGTTGGTAAATTGTCGCTTTGAAACCTATTGCAAAGGAAATAGTTGCAAAAAGTCTTTGTTGACTTTGCATTGCTACAGTACACACAATACCATGCGTTTTTAGCAGAATGAAGGGAAATTACATTTGAGGATTTAAAAGTTCCTATAGTCCTATCTATTTAAAAGATAGTACAATCGCACCATCTGTACTACCTTTTGACATTCTTAAATATCTGGAATCATGTTGCAATTATCTCTCCACCTATAAATTCTATGCCTGTGCGCTTCCCTCCACTTCACCTGATGAAGGAGCAGTGCTCCGAAAGCTTGTGATTTCAAATAAACCTGTTAGACTATAACATGGTGTGGTGTGACTTCTGACTCTGACGTCATCTGGAGGAAGTGCCACTGATTACAGGCGGGAGACAGAGAAATGCTGGGAACCCTCATCAAGACAGAATGGTGCTGCTGAGATGAAATGTGAGGCCAAGAAACCTGTGTGTTTTAATTGCTGAAGATCCATCCCAATCCAACACCGGCACCTCCACATTGTAATTGCTCAAAGCTAGGACATGTCCTGACCAACTACTGAAAGTTACAGGCAAAGCCTGTGGGCACATACCCTCTGTGCAGAAATGGGAGTCAGTCAGAGAGCATAACAAGTCAGGTTATAGCACTGGCAGCAGATGAATGCTGCAAAAATTCAATCTGTGAATCCTTCCTAAATCATTGCTGAATGGGCTTTATTAAAAATTTATTCATGAGATGTGGGCATGACAGGCTGCCCCAGCATTAATAGCAAGTCCCTAGTTGCCCCTTGAGAAGGTGGTGGTGAGCTGCATTCTTGAACCACTGCAGTTCCACTTGCAGTATGTCCACCCACAATGCTGTTGGGGAGGGAATTCCAGATTGCGATTACAATCCTGAGACTTATCGGGATATTGCACTCCAAGGAAAGGCGGCCACATTTCACCACGATGAGGTGAGCAGGAATGTGGTAATCCTGAGGGGGCGCCTCGGTGGTTAGCACTGCTGCCTCACAGTGCCAAAGACCCGGGTTTGATTCCCTCAGGTGACTGTCTGTGTGCAGTTTGCACATTCTCCCTGTGTCTGCACGGGTTTCCGCCGGATGCTCCAGTTTCCTCCCACAGTCCAAAGATGTGCAGGCTCGGTGGATTGACCATGGGAAATGCAAGGCTATTGGCTATTGGGGTGAGTTTGATGGGATGCCCTTCGGAGAATCAGTGTGGACTCAATGGGTTGACTGATCTGCTTCCACACTGTAGGGATTCTATGATTCTATTCTATAATATCAGGCCAACCAGGCTCCACTGTTGAGAAAAGACATTGTCCTTGGTGCAGAGTGTGCCAAGACTGGTGAAGGGATTGAAAGAGGGTTTACACCAAACCCCATTTATAAGGTGTATCTGGAGTGCAAACTTAAGTTGGGACCAATAACCATGAAGCTGTACCCAAGTTGCCTTGGATGGGATCAACCTGTCTTTCAGCAATGACCTGGTAGATTCAAAGGTAACAGCTTTGCAAGTGGTCTTCAAGAGGTCATTGAGGCCATGGAGACCAAATTGTTACAGGAGAAAAGGCCAGTCCATGGCCAGATAATTCCAGCCAGTGGAGGCTGAGGCAGCACTTCGGACAGAATTTCCTCTGATGTGGAAACCTGAAAACCGAGAAAGATACCAGCAGGTCATAAATACAGCTCTGTTGCTTGCAAACCAATAAGCTGACTCACTGTTCGAAACATGAGTTGAGACTGTTCACACCCAATGCTAAGGCAAAGGTAGCCTATGAAAGTGAGGATGTGCGAACCATCTCCTCAGAGACCTGTAAATGAGGAGGGGACAGTGATCCAACAAGTGGGGTTGCCATTGCGATGCATCAAGAAATGTGGCTAGCCCACAGAATTCCGATGGCTGTGCACATCAATAGAGGTGGAATCCAAGACCACATCAGCCAGTATTTACTGACCACAGCTCTACAGGGGGTGTTATGAGATTCTACAGAACCTGCCAGGTTTACCAGGTTGTTGAAAAACACAAAACCACAATAAAACCTGCACAAATGTTTCCCAAGATGGTTTTGGGGAGCCACGTAGCAAGGTGCTGGGTGGGTCGACCTGCCCAAAACAAATGCTGAGGTTATCACGACCATCAGGGATATGGCTACTCATTTTGCCAGTGGCTGAGATTTCTTTTTTCCTTTACTCATTCACAGGATAAGGGTGTCACTGGCCAGGCAGCATTTATTGCCCAGAGGGCCGTTAAGAGTCAACCACATTACTGTGGGTCTAGAGTCATGTGTAGGCTAAACCAGGTAAGGATGACAGTTTCCTTCCCTAAAGGACATTAGTGAACCAGATGGGATTTTCCAACAATCAACAATGGATTCATGGTCATCATTAGGCTCTAAATTCCAGATATTTTATTGAATTTAAATTCCATTATCTGCCATGGCAGGATTTGAACCTGGGTCCCCAGAACATTATCTGGGTCTCTGGATTAACAGTCCAGCGATAATACCACTAGGCCATCACCTCTCCCAGAACTGTATCCGTCAGTACAGTGGTTAGTGAAGTGATTCAATTCCTCACCGAGTTTGATCTGCTTATTGAAATCCAGTCAGTTCACAACTCAACTTTCATATCTAAGATATTCCAGCACGTCACGGTTAGCTTGGATATAACCCAGTGGAATTTTCAGTGTAACACCTGCAACAATAGGCGCCACACGAACAGTAACACCAGGACCTTCAGTAGAGACTTAGTGGGCCAAAGGACCTCTTCTGTGCTATATGACTCTATGACTCTAAAGGAAATGCTTACTGCTGGAAGTATTCCCAAGTTTGGGATAAAGGACTTGATTTTAACCAGTACAAGAGCCACTGAAACTAATTAAGGAGAATATTTCAGGACAGAAGGATTCTATCTCCCAAATAGTCAGAAAGTAGAAAGCAAACAAAAATTCTACTGCCCAAACCTTTCACCCAGGAAACTCAGATTAGCAAGGAAGCTCAGGTAAGTGAATTATCTGATGGAAATCACAGAACAGGAAAAGAAGCAAAGACTCAATCATATCCGGATGATAAAGCAATGCCATTACTGAGAAAGGGCCAAGTAGGGACTTAACAAGCTCACTCTATTAATGGGCACAACAAGGCAGCTCTACATGACATGGAAGTGAGAGAGGTTTTCTCATACAGGAACATCGTTATCAGCTAGGCCCAGAAAAACTGGCCTAGGTTTGGGGTGTGATTAACTGCATGCTGAAGCCTAGCAGTAACAGCTGGAGCTCCCTAGTAGTGCTTCAACCCAACATGGATTTGGACAAGAGGAATTTATTGGATAACAGACCAAAAGACAGAGAGCCTGTTCTGAGGAAGGGTCACCGGACCCAAAATGTTAACTCTGTTTTTTCCTTCACAGATGCTGCCAGACCTGCTGAGCTTTTCCAGCAACTTTGTTTTTGTTCCAACAGCCAGAGAGTTGGATTAAACATGGCTGCTGCTTCAAAGAGTCAACATTGACACAATGATTGGAATGGACTTCTCCTCCACTTTGACCTTTGAGGATTTTATGGTTCTATCAGTCTTGTGACTCCTTTTTTGAGCTGCCTCCAGACCTTAATCGCATTGCTTGTCAGGCTTAAACTGTTGCTAAACACTAGAGGAAAGGGGGCCTGGTGGCTCAGTGGTTAACACTGCTGCATCACAGTGCCAGGGACCTGGGTTCAAATCCACAATTGGGTGACTGTCTGTGTGGAGTTTGCACATTCTCCCCACATCTGTGTGGTTTCCCTCCCACAGTCCAAAGATGTGCAGGTTTTGTGCATTTTCCCTGGCAAATACAAGGTTACAGACATTGGGTAGTGGTTTGTAGGTCTGGGCAGGTTACTCTTTGGAGGTTTGGTGTAGACTCAATGGGTCGCATGGCCTGCTTCCACATGGTAGGGATTCTATGGTCGGGATTCTAAAAGATGCTGGGGGAGGGGAAGATCCTCAATGTGGTTGGTCAATGCATTGAATGTAGGAGTTGGTCATATTGTGGCTGTATACACCGTTGGTTAGACCACTTTTAGAATACTGCATTCAGTTCTGGTCTCCTTGCTACAGGAAAGATGTTGTTAAACTTGAAAGGTTCAGAAAAGATTTACATGGATTTTGCCAGAGTTGGAGGCTTTGAGCTACAGAGAGAGGCTGAATAGGATGGGCCTAATTTCTCTGGAGCGTCGGAGGCTGAGGGGTAACCTAATAGAGGTTTATCAAATTATGAGGGGCTCTGATAGGGGGAATAGTCAAGGTCTTTTCACCAGGGTAGGGGAGTGCAAAACTAGAAGGCATACGTTTAAGGTGAGAGGGGAAAGATTTCAAAGGGACCTAAGGGGCAACTTTTTCACACAATGGGTGGTGCATTTATGGAATGAACTGCAAGAGGAAGTAGTGGAGGCTGGTACAATTACAACATTTAAAAGGCTTCTGGATGAGTAAATGAATAGCAAGAGTTTAGAGAGATATGGGCAAAATGCTGACAAATGGGACTAGATTAATTTAGGATATCTGGTTGGCACAGACGAGTTGGACTGAGAGGTCTGTTTCTGCGCTGCACTTCTCGATAACTGTATGACTTTAAGAATACTTTTTGAGTTACTGCAGAAGAAAGCTTTCCAGTGGTGAGTGAGTTTTCTTCTCACCTCTACTGCTCTGCTCCTATACCTAAGGCCATCTTGACCGAGTAATCTGTGTGATTAAATGCTTAACTTCCCAAGAGTAATAACCAAAAGTAAGCCTGATGGGTCAGCTGTCACCAAGATTAAAACACATTCCTGGAGGTGTGAAGTGCACTGTTTACTTGACACTAATGTCTAATGTTTTGTCATGTTATGCCAAAGGATGCTGACTTTGCTGATACTTTACGAATCAAGTGACAAAAGATTTTTGTAGTTTCCAAATCCATGATTTGCATTGAACATCCAGAAATATTGCAGGACTTTCTAGCCTACTAGAAATTAAGGATCAACTGGGATTGGTGGAGGACTGGAATCACAACCACACCAGATTAGGTTTCCTTTAGAGTGTGATATAGGTTTTGTCTTGTGTTTGGAGTATATTTGATTTGATTTACTGTTGTCACGTGTATCTAAGTACCGTGAAAAGTTTTGTTTTGTGAGCAATATATGCAGAACATAGCAAACAACAACATACAGATCTAGGCCTCAGAACCAGTTGTACGGAAGGGTCACCGAACCTAAAGCGTTAACTCTGATTTTTCTTCACAGATGTTGTCAGACCTGCTGAGCTTTTCCAGCAACGTCTGCTTTTGTTCCTAATTTACAGCATAGCAGTTCTTTCGGTTTTCATACAGATCATAGGGTTCTCAGATAGAGTGAGGCATATAACGTTATGTCTGCATAGGAGGTGCACAAAGCAAGATCAGTATTAGACTTGAAATATGAGGGGTCCACTCAGCAGTCTAAAAAGAACAAGGAAGAAGCTGTGCTTGTATCTTTGGTGCATGTGTTTAAGCTTCTGTATCTTCTGCCTGAAAGAAGAGGTTGGAAGAGAGTATTATACTCATACTGTACACCCAGCTCTTCAGTTCCAGTCTATGCCCTTTCTATTCCATGTACACATGGCCTAAACTAGCAAAAAATACTCAAGGACTGTAGTTGTTCAAGTCATTCACCACATTCTCAAGTGTAATTTGGGATGGGCAGCAAGTGCTGACCTGACCAGTGATAACTTCCCATGAATGAATTTTAAAGCTCTTTACTCTTTATTTGCATTCCCTTGCTGTCTATTGCATGTAAAGCAATTAATCATAAAACTTACTTCATTCGGTTTTGCTCAGAAAAGACACATTTGTGGAATTTTTTTGTCTTGCACTTATCTAGGCAATTTACAAGTAAAGAGAAGATTGTAAAAGGGGAACAACATTTTTACTGTATAAGAAGGGAATACGGCTTGTTTGGCAAGTAAGCTCTGATTGATGGTGTACTTCGCAGACAGCAAGAACATTCAAACATACTGCATTCTCATTCTCTAAGTCATTTCTCCGGACAATACCTTGATCAACCTGAGTCGAAATGCCTGGTTTAAAATTTAAACAAAATGCCTGGTTTAAAATTTAAACAAAGCTTGGCAGTTAGCTGTCAGTTATCATCTGAGTTTATAGGACACCTCTGAAATAACTAATGCTTCATGACAAATTAATTAACCAAAAATTAACACCAAGCCAGGGCAGGACATATCAGACAGTGACTTGTTCGTGGATGCAGATGTGTAAGATATTAGCAAGGGGCCTGTCAACCATGGTTGAGTATGGAGGAAAATATGTCAGAAGCAATGTGTGGATGGTTGCATCATCAGAACAGATGCATTGACCAGAAACTGAACTGATCTAGCCACATAAGTACTATGAGTATAAGACCAGGTTAGAGGCTTGAAATACTGTGGTGAGTAACTCACCTCCTGACTCCCCAAAGCCTGTCCACCATCTCCAAGGCACAAGTCAGGAGTGTGATAGAATACACATGCTTGCATGGATGCACTTCCCACAACACTCAAGAAACCTGACACCATCCAGGACAAAGCAGCCCATTTGATCTGCACCATATCCACTCACTCCACCACCGATGCTCAGTAGCAGCACAAAATGCACTGGAGAAATTCACCCAAGATCCTTATTAGCACCTTCCAAACCTGTGAAGTCTTCCATTTTGAAGAACAAGGGCAGCAGATGCTTGGGAACACGACCACCTGCCAGTTCCCCTCCAAGCCACTTGTCATCCTAACTTGGAAATATATCACTGTTTCTTCAGTCTCGCTGGCTCAAAATCCAGGAATTCCTTCCCGCAGAGCATTATGGGTCTACCTACAGCACATGGACTACAGCGGTTCAAGGAGGCAGCTCACAATCACCTTCTTAAGGGAAACTAGGGATGGGCGATTAATGACACCCACATCCCTTGAATGGCTAATAATAATGAAGTCAGAGATAAACCTGGGAAGGTCAAAGAAGGGTTAGAATTGGATTCAGGTTTTTGAGCTCAGAGAAAGAAGGGGAAATGGCTATGATGCAGTCATAGAGGTCATAGAGATGTACAGCATGGAAATAGACCCTTTGGTCCAACTCATCCAAGCCAACCAAATATCCCAAATTCATCTAGCTCCATTTGCCAGTATTTGGCCCATGTCCCTCTAAACTCTTCCTATTCATATACCCATCAAGATGCATTCTTTCTTTCCTCATGTTTAAAGTATCGTTTTTGATCTTTTTTTAAAATTCCACAAACAAAGCAAAAACGTATAACAAAGTAATTACTGCTCCAAGAAATCAAGAAAATCAGCTCCAGCACTGAAAACATCTCAAAAAAAAGGAGCAGCTCTTACAACCACGATTCTCTTTCATGATCAATGTACCAGGGAAAGCAAAGAGAGAGATCTTGATTCAGGTTGGAGTATAAGTAAAATCTGCCATCCTTACCTGGTCTGGCCTACATGTGACTCCAGACCCACAACAATGTGGTTGATTCTTATCTGACCTCTGAAACAGCTTAGCAAGCCACACGGTTCAACCACAGTTTGGGATTGGCAACAAACACTGACCTTTCCAGCAACATCCACAACCCATTGAAGAATAAAAAACACCTAGAAATGAGAAAGTCCATGTGTTCTGCAAAAAAAGACAGATGATGGTAAGATCCCTATCAGTTACTGCAGCATCAGCTATTGTTTGAGGGAAGTGAGTGGGGTTGAAGCAGAAGTTGTTCAATGAGAGAACAGATTCAGCTAGGTGGAGGAGAGGCTGATGCATGGAGACAGATTAAATTAGATTTTTCTTTTTATTCATAAGATTTGGAGATGCCTGACTGAACCACCATTTAATGCAGGTCACTAATTGTCCTTTCGAACGTCATCCACAGCCCATGTGCTTAGACTCACTTACAGTGCTCTTTGGAAGAGACTCCCAGGATGTTGACCCAGTGGCAATGAAGGAACAATGATATATTTCCAAATCAGGATGGTGGGTGGCTCAGAGGGTTATCCTGTAAGGTGCTGGTTTTCCCATGTATATACTGTGCTTGTCCTTCCTGATGTACAGGCTGTGTCTTTCAAAGGCGCTGCTGAAGAAAACTTAATAAGTTGCTGTAGAAAATTTGGGGGGTGGGAGTGAATGTTAGAGGTGGTGAATAGATGCCAATCAGACTGGCTCCTTCTCCTGGATGGCGTTGAGCTTATTGGAAGAATCAGGAGCTGAGTTACTCATTGCAACGTTTTTAACCTCTAACCTAGTCTTGTTGCCACTGTATTTATAGGACTAGACCAATTCACTTTCTGATCAATGGTAACCCCTGGGATATTGATAGTCGAGGATCAGCAATGGTAATAGCATTGAATGTCAAGGTGCGGTGGTTAAATTCTGCCTTGGTCATTGTCTAGTATTTATCTGGTGTCAATGTTTCTTCCGACTTGTAAACTTAAATCTATATATTGTGCAAGTCTTGCGCATTTGATTATTAACTGCTATCATGAATAATGTTGAACATTGTTCAGTCATCAGTGAACAATCCCACATCTCCCATTCTGATGGAGGGAAGGCCACTGATGAAGCAGCTGAAGATGGGGCCTAGGATACCACCCTGAGGAACTCCTGCAAAGATGTCCTGGAGCTGAAATGACCAACCTCCAACAACCACAGCCATCTTCCATTAGTTTTGCTTTGGCTCCTTGATACCATACTTGGTCAAATGAAAGCTCGATGGAAGGCCTATCATCCTCATTTCCCATCTGCAGTTTAGCTCTTCTGGCCGTGTTTAGAAACTTTAGGAACTAAAGCAGAAGTCCTGAGGAAGGGTCACCAGACCCAAAATGTTAACTCTTGTTTTCTCTTCACAAATGCTACCAGACCTGCTGAGCTTTTCCAGCAACTTCTGTTTTTGTTCCTGATTTACAGCATCTGCAGTTCTTCCGGTATTTATTAGGAACTTCTGGAATTCAGCAGTCCTAATGCAATATAAATTGAGCATCAGTGAGCAGGTTACACCTCATTAAGTGCCTGTGATAGTGCTGTCAATTCTGTTTCCTTACTGAAGGATGATTAGACTGATGGGCTGGTAATTGGCTGGATTTGTCCTGCTTTTCGTGCACAATCATACCTGGGCAATTTTCCACATTGCCGGGTTTGTGAGAGTGTGTTAGTTGCAGTGGAGTAGCCTGGCTAGGAAAGTGATTAGTTCTGGTGTACTATTCATCACTGCCATTGCTGGAATGTTGTCAGGGTGCATGGCCTCTACAGTATGTTTTCAGCCATGTCTTGATATCACAGGGAGTGATTGGATGTGGCTGGATGCCCACATCTAGAATCATAGAATCCCTACAGTGTGGAAACAGGCCCTTCGACTCAACAATTCCACACTGACCCTTGGAGCATCCCACCCAGACCCATCCCCCTATAACCCACCTAAGCTACACATACCTGAACACTACAGGAAATTTCGCATGGCCAATCCACCTAACCTGTACAGCTTTGGATGGGAGGAGGAAACCGGAGCACCGGGAGGAAACCCATGCAGATATGGGGAGAATGTGCAAACTCCACAAGAACTGTTGCCCGAGGGTGGAATTGAACCCGGGTTCCTGGTGCTGTGTGGCAGCAATGCTAACCGCTGAGCCACCGTGCTGCCCTTAAATGCCCTTCTCAGGATGGGTGCTAATGATGCAAATCCTTCAGCTGTACCTTTTGCACTGATGTGCTGGGCTCCCTTGTCATTGAGGATGGGGACATTTGTGAATTTTAATCTAGAGCAAGGCAGTGCCATGGTCAATATTTCTCCTTTCACTACCATCACAAATGCAGGTTACCTTGTCATGATCACTGCGTGAGGTCTTTCTCTACAAATTAGCTGCTGTGTTTCCCACATTGCAATAGTAACTGATGTTCATTCACTGTAAAGTGCTTCAAGCCATCCAGCAATCAGGAGTAGTTTAATGCAAAGTCCTTTGCGATAGTAAGAATTGCCGATGCTGGAATCAGAGACAACACATTGTGGAGCTGGAGGAACACAGCAGGTCAGGCAGCATCAGAGGAGCAGAAGGAGGGTCCCGACCCAAAAGGTCAACTTTCCTGCTCCTCTGATGCTGCCTGATCTGCTGCTTTCCTCCAGCTCCACAATGTGTTGTCTCAAAGTCCTTTACTTCCTGTTTTTAACATTTTCAACATCTGATAGAATGTCATTGACTTGAAATGTTCACTCGACTTCTCACTCCACAGACTCTCCCTTGTCCGCTGAAGATTTCTAGCATTTCCTGTTCTCAATTTCAGATTTCCCGACTCTGCAGTGTTCTACTTTTCTTTGGCTTTTAAAGGTGATGAGGACTGGCACAGAGATGTTTAAATAGAGAAATATGAGGAGTAGAGCTGAGGAAGGTGATAGCTCTATCCTGTGTGGTTGGCAACAGTGTAAAGAGGATACACAGATAACCAGAATCAAAGGCTTCAATTGTGGAAAGCCTAGATTTCCAGATTTATTTTAGGGAGCCTCTACTTTACAGTCTTAGATAATCTTATTTGCAGAAGGTTTGAAACATGACCTCATTGGGCTCCAAGGCAGTAATATTCTTAGGTGTTAATTTACACAATTATTTCCACACCTCACATAAAAAATGGACAAGGTTGAAGTACTTCATCTTAAATAAGAATATTCAATTACAATGCAGCCTTTAGGAGGTCTCATCAGATAAGGTTCTGATTATGTTTAAACTAAGAAGTCATCTTCAAATATGATGATGCTAAGATAGAACCACAGACGTTCGAAAATTTACAAAAATCAATAGAGAACACTTTTAAGGCAGGAGAGTGTGGTTAGTTCCCCCTCCCCATTTCAATCTTCACCCACTCTCCACCTCAAAGTTCAGTCTGTGATAACAAGAAAGTTCAATGCATTCGCATTTAATATTTAAAAATTGTCCCATAATATTTATGAGGGGTTTGAAGCTTGGAAATGATCAGAGGTATAGATAGAGTAGACAGCCAGAGACTTTTTCCGGGGGTGAAGGTAGCAATTACGAGGGGGCATAATTTTAAAGTGAGTGGAGGTAGATATAGGGGAGACGTCAGAGATAGGTTCTTTACTCAGAGAGTGGT
Organism: Rhincodon typus; assembly: GCF_021869965.1. Taxonomy (NCBI): domain Eukaryota; kingdom Metazoa; phylum Chordata; class Chondrichthyes; order Orectolobiformes; family Rhincodontidae; genus Rhincodon; species Rhincodon typus. The sequence continues at coordinate 4,026,815 of NC_063345.1, forward strand.
CGGGGTGTGGAATGCATTGCCGGAGAGGGTAGTGGAGTCGGCCTCATTAGGAGCATTTAAGCGGCGATTAGATAGGCATATGGATGATAGTATAAGGTAGGGGTGGAGGTTAGATAGACCTGAGGATTAGGGTAAAAGTTCGGCACAACATCATGGGCCAAAGGGCCTGTAGTGTGCTGTACTGTTCTATGTTCTATGTTCTATGTTCTATGACTGATCTTATTCATTATTCTCCCATTGATAAATCTGTATTCAATGAATCAAGATTTGATTATTTCAGCAAAACAGAACCTTGGAACAGAAATTAGCTTGTAACATAATGTTTGAATGTTAAACCAAGGTTCAGTCTGACCTCTCCTGGAGAAATGTAGCTGGCAACTATTTTGAAAACAAGGAGTTTTCCCCAGTGTCCTCGACTTCAATAAACAATATGCACAAAAATGATCTGGTTATTATCATAATGCAATTTGTGGGACTTTTCAATGCATTAAGACACTGCCATTTTTCTTACAAACGGCAATCAATTTCACAAGTTGAAACAGGAATGATATTTCACTTGGATTTGAGTATCTGTAACGGATATTGCTGGGAAACAGGTTGAAAAGTTGTGTTGCTATTCATGCTAAGATCTTTCAAAACACACAGACATATATATAACCATATTTTTTGTATAGTAAATTTGTATTCTTTTATTAATGAACATTTAGAGCTTCATGTTAATATTTCAGGACTAATCACTACAGTAACCGATATCAGCAGTGAAACTTATGGTATTTCAAGCCAGGTTTCATTCTGGGATCTGACCTATCCAATATAACCAGTAGCTGGGATTGGAACAGTAGTATAATGGAATATGTAAATCCTGACAAATGGAATGGGTAATATCTCTGATATATGGAGCACAACACAGTAAGGATAAGGATGAACTAAGGATGTGAGAGCCCAACTAATAAAAGCCAGAAACCTATTATAATTTATAGGCAGTCCCAGCCCAGAGATACTGAGTAGAGGTATCTAAGAATGCTAGCAGTGAGGCTATTTTTTAAAAATCACTTGTGGGAAATGGGCATCATTAGCTTGGCCAGTATTTATTGCCCATCCCTAGTTTCCCTTGAGAAGCTGGTGGTGAGCTGCCATCTTGAACATGTAGTCCATGTGCTGTTGGTAGACCTACAATGCTGTTAGGGAGGAAATTCCAGCATTTTGATCCAGCGACACCGAAGGAACAGCAATATATTTCTAAGTCAGGATGTTGAGTGGTTTGGAGGGGAACTTGCAGGTGATGGTGTTCCCAAGTATCTGCTGTCCTTGTCCTTCTAGATGGAGGTGGTCAGAGGTTTGGATGGTGCTGTGCAACTGCAAATTCTTTTTAATTTTAATTTTATTAAATCATTTGTGTGCTGAAGAAGGCTTTTTGAGCTATTGAGTTTATGTTAGCTCTCTATAGAGCAATCCAGTTAATCTCACTCCTCTGCTCTCCCACTGTGCTGCTTCGAGTTTATTTCTCTCAACTTCCCATCCAGTTTCCTTTTGAAATCATCCATTCAGTATCTTTTATTACAGGGCAGCTTATCCAGACATTCCCTGTTACTGTGTAAAAATTTTCTTCTTCATATTTCCACTGTATCTTTGTCTAAAATATAAATCTTTTTACCTCTGATCCTTATTCTGTCACTAAATGGGAACAGCTTTTCTTTCTCATCCCTTTCTAAACCTGCCAAAATTCAGAACACTTCTTCCATATTTCCGCTCAATCTCCTTTACTCATAGAATTATAGAATCATAGACCTATTACAGCATGGAAACAGACCATTTGGTCCAACCAGTCCATGCCATGTTCCTAAATTAAGCTACTTTCACTTCCCTTCTCCTGGCCCATATCCCTCCAGACCTTTCCTATTCATGAACTTATCCAAATGTCTTTTAAATGTTCTAACTGTACCTTTATCCACCACTTTTTCTGACAGTTCCTTCCACACACGAACCACTCTCTGTGTAAAAAGGTTGCCTCTCATGTCCTTTTTAAATCTTTCTCCTCTCACCTTAAAAATATGCCCCCTAGCTTCGAACTTCCCCACCCTAGAGAAAACATCCTTGTCATTCACCTCATCTGTGCCCTTCATGATTTTATAAACCTCAATAAAGTCACCCCACACATACTCTAAAGAAAAAGGTTCTGGTCTTTCCAGTCTATTTTTATATCTCAAACCCTCCAGTCCCAAACAAAAACAGAAGTTGCTCGAACAGCTCAGCAGGTCTGGCAGCATCTGTGAAGATAAATCAGAGTTAACGTTTCGGGTCCAGTGACCCTTCCTCAGAACACTCCATTCTTGACAACTTCCTGGTAATTTTTTTTGACTCTCTCCAGTTTAATAATATCCTTTCTATAACAGCGCAACCAGAACTGCACACAGTACTCCAGAAGAGGCCTCACCAACATCCTGTACAACCTCAATATGATGTCCCAACTCCTATGTTCGAAGAGTTGAACAATGAAGGCAATTTGTGCTAACGTCTTCTTAACCACCCTGTCTATCTGTGACACAAATCTGAAAGAATGATGCACCTGAACCCCTAGGTCTCTCTGTTCTACAACACTGTCTAAGAACAATCTCAGTTTCTGTAGCTAAAATCTCTCTTTCCTCAAAGATTTCAAGTAAATCCCCTCCTGACACTCAAAAGTTCACGCTTTGTATTTATCTTTTTGGATATCCTGTGTGTAACTTGAGAAATACGTATAATGTAATATTATTATTTTTGGAATTTGTTTTCCTAAAATAGAGGTGGATGGATTTTACTTTCAGCTCTGTGAAGGATCCCTTGCAGTTGTGTTGAAGTTAATCCTTTTCTAGTTTAGAAGTATTACTTTCAATTGTTCCTTGCTCATCTCCATGTGTAAGCTCGACCAGGATTTCAGGTAACGTGGAATAGGTTCAGAGGCAATGTGAGAAAAATCTTCTTTCATCCAGAGAGTGGTGGGAATTATTGCTTGTAGAGGTGGTAGAGGCAAAAACCCTCATAATATTTGAGAAATATTAAGATGTACACTTGCGATACCAAGGCACACATGACTATTGAGACAAAAGCTGGAAAATGGGATTTGAATATTTAAGTGGTTGCTTTACCAACACAAACACAATGGGCCAAAAGGTCTTTTTGAACTGTAGACCTCTCTGAATCTATGACTCTAACCTTACCCACATGTGTCCGCATGAAACATAATCAATGTTGTTAACAAAGTTGACCATGAGTATCACAACTGGAGGTGTTTATTTGCATTGTCCGATTTATCCTTTGGTCTTCGGCCCTCTCTCGACTGTGTGGTCAGGAACGAATGTGTGTTTGTCTCTTTGTATTTTTGCCAGTTCTGAGTGCAGCTCAAACATCTTTCATTCCGATTGGCAAGGCTCCCACAGGCGCCTTGTCCAAAAGTTTGTTATGAATGATGTCAGGATGTAATAGTAAAAACCTCCTCTTATACTGAAAGAAGTGCATGTATTACCAACTTTGTCTGTACATGTCAACCGGAAGCTCAGTAAAACCTTCCATTTATCAAACCGAGCCAATGATTCTGAGCTTATTATCCAATACTGAGTTCTACATGTGATTGCCACTCTGAATACGGATCAGCTGGATATCTATTGGATTTGGAGGTTACTGATACACTATATCTAACAGCATGACAGTCAAACCAAGGACACAAAGTGGAAGGATAAATACTCAGTCAAGCAAATCATTGAATTGAATACTGCATTTGACAAATCTACACTTGTTCTCTCTCGTACTCGAGTTACAACAAAAAGGAAAGACGCTCATGTTTACACCCTTAAGCTGAAATCCAAAGTTTCTGGTTTCTACCAATGCAGTGTACTTGTCAACTTGAGGTCATGACTATAAACTGAGACTCAGCCTGCCAGCAATTGGCTCATACTTTAGTCCAACCCACAACATTATTGTCATTGCGAGAAATTGCTAAAACTAATCAGTGGCAGGTAGGCATCTTGGATTCTTCCACTATTTGGGAGGTAGCTTCTCCATATGGACCACAGATTCAGCATGAAGGCTCAGCCCGGCATTACCATCTCAGGAACAACAAAAAAATGTGGCAATATTTGTCAGGCTTGTCAAAGATGTTCACATCCTGAAAATTGGTAAGTTAGAACATTCAATTGGAGACCCAGTGTAGGCTTGATTGGCCAAATAGCCACCTTCTACACTGTAATACTCATGTGACCCTCAAAACAATAAAAAACAACATGGGGAGTTAAGTCAAGCAATGGTTGCAATTCATTGTGCATTCCTTGCAGTCATCAGCAAAGTAATGGTGCTCACCACCAGAGGCAGTTCCAAAAATCTTGGTTACCCCACGTTGATCCAGGTCCAGATCTCCAGGTAAACCCCAATCCGAACACTGCAGGCATTCCAGAGTAGCTCTAGTTGCTGGGCTGTGATATTCCCCCATGTACCTGTTCATTATGGACCTTAATGAAAGCTGTTCACAGAAATCTCATCAGCTCTGTGTTCTGGCCAATCAAATTGAAGTATTCTCACAGACTACATTCCACAAAGTTAAATGCATTGATCATTATTTAATTTTAATTGTAATATTTATGTACTGAAATAAATGTATAAGACTAGAAAGAGATTAAAATATAAAATTTCATTTTAAAAAGTTTTAAAATTATTTCAAAATTATGTAGTTTCTTATGGCCATAATGAAGCAACATTATTCATTTTTCCCGGCACATGGATGTCACCGGTTAGGCCACCATTAATTGTCCATCCCTAGTTGCCCTTGAGGACGTGATAGTGAGCTGTCTTCTTGAACTGCTGCAGACCATGGTGTGTGAACACACCCACAATTCTGTTCAGGAGTGAGTTCCAGGATTTTGACCCAGCAACAATAAAAGAATGGTGATACATTTCCAAGTCAGGATAGTGAGTGGCTTGGAGGAGAGCTTGAAGGTGGTAGTGTTCCCATGTACATTCATCCTCATTCTTCTTGATGGAAATGGTACTGAGTGTGGAAGGTAATGTCTAAGAAGCCTTGTGGGTCCTTGGTGCATCCCATTTTGGAGGTGCTGTACAATTCTGTCCAATGCATCAGTGGGGGAAATTCTGAATGTTTAAAGTTCTGGATGTGGTGCCAATCAAATAGTTTGTTTTGTCCTGGATGAGGTCAAGCTTCTTCAATGTTGCTGGAGCTGCCCATCATGCTCTTGACATGTGCTTTGTGGATGGTGGACCAGCTTTGAAGAGTCAGGAAGTGAGTTCCTAGCTGTATAATTCCCTGCCTCTGACCTGCTCTCGTAACAACAGTATTTATACGATTGTTCCTGTTTAGATTTTGGTGAATGCTAAGTGCCCAGGATGTTGTTAGTTAGGAATTCAGTGATGGTAACATCAAAGTGAACATCAAAGGGAGATGGTTAAACTCTCTCTTTTTGGAAATGGTCTTTGCCTGGAACTCCTGTGATTGTGCATTCATCAGCAAGTGTTCCCATGTCTGACCTTATGATGGAGGAAAGGTCATTGATGAAGCAGCTGAAGATGGTTTAGCATAGGGAGTCCTGCAGAGATGTCCAAAAAACTACACCATCTTCAGTTGCTTCATCAATGACCTTCTCCTCAGCATAAGTTCAGAAGTTGGGATGTTCACTGATGATTTCACAATGTGCAGCACCATTCACAACTCCTCAGATACTGAAGGAGTCCATGTCCAATGCAGCAAGACCTGAATAACTTCCAGGCTTGTGTAGACAAGTGGCAAGTAATGTTTGTCTCACACAATTGACCATCTGCAGCAAGACAGAAACTAACTACTATCCCTTGACACTCAATGGCTTTGACTTCCAGTTGTGAATGGTGGTGGACTGTATCCCCCACTGTTAACATCCTAGGAGTTATCATTGGCTGAACACTGAACATAAATACTGTGGCTAAAAGAGCAGGTTAGAAGCCAGAAGTCCTGCAATAAATAACCCATCTTCTGGTTCCCCAAAGCCTGTCCACCACCTACAAGTCATAATTCAAGAATGTGATGTTATAGTTCCTATTTTCCTGGATCAGTGCAGCTCCAGCAACACTAAAGAATCTTGACGCTGAACAGGACAAAGCAGTTCGCTTGATTGTCACCAAATATATTACTGTTTTTCAGTGTCACTCCCTAATAGCATTGTGTGGATATCTACCCTAAATGGACTGAAACAGTTCAAGAGGCAGTTCAGTTCCACCTTCTGCTGGAGAACTAGGGATAAGCAAAAAAGTACCGGCCTAGTCAGCGAGGCCCACGTCACTTGAATGAACTAAAAGTTATGACTGTCACATGAGCAGACTGAAAATTTCTCTGTGACTGTTACCATAACAATTTTCAGTTTATGCCCTTCATTCTTTTATATGAGTCATGATTTGATTTCATAGATAAAGAAGGAGAATTCATACACATAAATTCAGGGGTAATTATGTTATATTAAAGGTCTACAAGCCTCCAAAAAAGCACTGCCAGGAATTCATTAAGAGGAGAAAAATTAATTTGCTAGTGCCTTCCACACCCTGAGGACATCTTAATGTGCTCTACAGTCAATGAAGTCCAATTACTTTCTCAGGAAACACAGAAGACACAGTGAGAACAGCAAGCTTCCACAAACTGCAATAAGAGAGTGACAAAACAAACTGCTGATTCTTTTCCTGATGCTAGTTGAAGGATTGATAACAAGGAGACAAGAAAGAAATCTCCTGGTCTTCAATGCCCATGAAATACTTTATAGAATCCCTACAATGTGGAAGCAGGTCATTTGGCCCATACAGAGCTGCCAAGAGCATCCCACCTCCTACCCTATCCCTGCATTTCCTGTGGCCAATCCACCTAACCTGCACATCTTTGGTCTTTGGGAGGAAACCCGCGCAGACACAGGGAGAATGTGCAAACTCCACACAGACAGTCATGCAAGGGTGGAATTGAACCCAAGTCCCTGGTGCTGTGAAGCAATAGTGTGAACCCCTGAAACACTGTGCTGCTCCAGCTTTGTAGCAGACACTTTGGTTTAACAACTTATCAAACGGGAGAGTTGTCTGACAATGCAGCACCCCCTCAGTACTTCAATGGAGTCTCTGTCCGGGTTATTTGCTCAAATCCCTTCAGCAGAACTTGAATTCCTGAACTTCTGACTCAGAGATAAGAGCCCGGCTCACAGAGCAGTGGGATAATCTTGAAGCAAACACATTACATAATTGTTGGCTCTTGTGGTTGTTTCATTGTACTTTACCATACATATAAACCGCCAGTGACAAAGAAATTAGATATCAATGAAACTGACTTTTCTAAAATGTATCTTAATTTGTCAAATTCAAGATAAAAATTATGTACGTCCTTTAAATCCTATTCCGACTGAAGCGAACACAGTGTCCTGACAATGACTCAGCAATCATAACAGTCTCTTGGTGTGTGTGGAGCTAACTTGCTGAACAGGGTTCCACAGGAGCGGCACTGAAAGAGGTGAAACATGAAGGAAATTTTATCCTAATCCCCAAAGCAGCAAAATGCCACAGTTAACCTTCTGCAATATTTTCAGAAGTGTTATTTTTTTTCAACGCGCTCTGCTGAAACTTGCTTATCTGCATAGTTTTCATCTTGACACAACTTACGATAATTGCAAAGCACTTTAGATTATTATATCCAAAATGTGAAATCCTTTTAGAGAATGACAGATCGCCAAAAGGCTGACAAGATATGGGTGATTTCTCTTCCTATTGTTCACAACTCTAAAAAGTCGATCGTAGTTATCTGATTTCCTGAATGTTTGATCAATGATGTCCAAAACCTGACCATCAGAGATGCAGCTGCCCCTTTAATATCGGTCTAAAGGGAAAGTAAGGCCTGCATTTCTGTAGTGTCACACACAAAAACAAAGGATATCCCAAAAGACTTTACAGCCAAAGCAGTATATTTAAAGCCGAAATGTAGGAAACATGGCAATCAATTTGTGCACAACAAATTCCTAGGAATAGCATTGGAAATATGATCAAATCTGAAGAAAGATCATTGAACGTGAAATGTTAACTGCACTTTGTCTTTACAGATGCTGCCAAAACTGCTGAGTTTCTACAGCAATTTCTATTTTAGTTTTTTCCAAATCATTTTTGGTTCATGGTATTGGCTGAGGGATAAATCCTGATTGATTCGGCACACAATTTGCTTGCTCTTCTCCAAAATAATGCGTTGGCATTTTTTGTATCCATCTGAAAGGGCAGCTGGGTCTTCAGTTTTCCATCTCACCTGGTGACAGCATCTCCTACAGTGCAGCACTCTCTCAGTGCTTCAACGGGAGTGTCAGCATAGATTCAACATTCAGGTCGCAGGAAAAGACTTGAAATCACAAACTTCTAATTCAAAGTTTCTCCTGGCGGGAGAATCTCGAACTGAGAGTTTCACTGCTTAAAACTAGTGGGTCACTTATTTAAGATGGAAATAAGGGGAATATTTTTTTCTTGCAAAGTTTCATGAATCTTGGAAAACTTCCTCAAAGAGGTTGGAAGGGGCGCCGTTGAATATTTTTAAGACAGAGGTAGATATTCTTAATGAGCAACAGATTGAAGGGCTCTCAAAGCTCAGAAGGAATGGGGAGTAATCAGATTGGCCTATGAGTCCATTGAATCATAGAATCTGTACAGTGTGAAAGCAGGCCATTCAGCCCATCGACTTCACACAGACCCTTCAGAGAGCATCTCGCCCAGACGCACCCACAACCATAACCCTACATTTCCAATGGCAAGTCCACATAGCCTGCATATTCCTGAACACTAGGGGCAATTTAGCATGGCCAATCCACCCTAACCTGCACATCTTTGGACTGTGGGAGGAAACCAGAGCACCAGGAGGAAACCCACGCAGATACGGGGAGAATGTGCAAACTCCACACAGACAGTCGCCCGAGGGTGGAATCGAACCCAGGGCCCTGGCACCATGAGGCAGCAGAATCGTGCAGCAGATGGGCCGAATGGCCTAATTCTGCTCCTGCATTTTATAATCCCAAAAATAGGACAGAATGGAACCCGGGCAGCCCAGATTAACCATGGCCACTACAGGGAGTTGGGAGGTTTCGCTATTTTAGAGAGGGAAATGAGAGGGAATAGTGGGCAAAGGGGTGGGTTTTTAAAGCCCAGGTGCAGTGGAAATTTGGAGGCTATCTTCTGGGGAATTTCCCCACATGTGCAAAGGCACTCCCTAAAACTAATAGCTGCCCACTCCCTCCCACTTATCCAGTTCAACTGTCTTATGGCATGACAGGGTAATATTAATAATTACAATGTTAATTGTTTGTTTACAAAAGGGTTGGAGGTACTAATGAAGTCAGCACCCTCTGGATTATGGGATTAGCTCGGGGTGGATGGGAATAGATAGATATCTTATTGCATATGTCCCTCCCAGACAAATGGTGGGGACATGTAAAATCCAGCCCACAGTTTGAGGTCAAAGGCCTATTCATGAGACTCTGTTAAATTTGTTGCTGTCTCTGCAGATGCTGCCTGAACTGTTGTGTATTCCAGCACTTTTTATTTTCATTTCAGATTTCCAACATTCATAAGGACATAACAACTAAGAGTAGGGTTGGGCAATTCAATCCTTCGAGCCTGCTATGCCATGTAACATTATCATGGCTGATCTCATCTCAGCTCCAATTCCACTTTCCTGCCTGCTCTCCATAACTCTTTAACCTGTTATTCACAAAATTATTCCTTAAATTTACTCAACTCCCTGGCATCCACCATACTCTGGGGGCATGAATTCCACAGATTCATGAGGCTTTGAGAGAAATAGTTCCTTCGCATCTTTGTTTCAAATTTGCCATTTCTTCACCTAAAAGCTACGGCCGCCCATTCTAGGATGCTCCTCAAGAGGAAACATCTGCTCTGTGTCTACTTTGTCAATTCCCTTCAGCATCTTCCATGCCTCAATTACACCTCTTCTCATCCTTCTAAGCTCTATTGACCCTGCAATCAATCTCTCCTCACAAGACAAGCCTTTCATCTCTGTTATTAATCCAGAGACCTTTCTCTGAACTGTTTCTAATGCAGTTACAACCTTCCTCAAGGAAGGAATCAGTGATGTTTTGCTTTGCAGCAACAACGTGATGGTTTCGGGTGGAAGGTAGGGTGGTGAAGCAGGAGCTCAGTACATTGAGAAAACAGGCAGAGTCTATAAGAACATCAGTCTTTACCAGGCAATTTTGGGACCAAGTACTGAGTCCAACCAATTCTTATCTGTAGCTCTTTACTGTGCTCAGAAAGGTAATGCACACAGACATGCAGACAGAGACTGAAGAAATGAACAAAGTTTTTCATTATTGTGATGTTGCATAACGATCAAAGCAGCACAATGCCCAATGTGTGCGTGCCTGCACCATGCACCTTCACATTATTACAAAGAGACTCGGAATCAATTTCTTTACAAATAGAGAGCAGCTAGCATATTGTTTACCCCAAAAACACTGTGGATAAGGAAACAATTAAAGAATAATTTGAGTACACAAGTGTACAGTAGGCAACATTAAATAAGTTACTAGGTAATTAAAAAGCATGTATAAATACCGGAGGGTCAGAGCTTTGCCTTGCTTGCCTCTTGGGTACATTTTCACTGTAGGAGCAGGAAGAAAAGGTCAGTTCAAGTGTCTGACTTAGTTGCTAAAAATATCTCAATTAATTTTCTTTTTTGAGCTTACAATACGTTAGTTTGCACTAGGTCTTATACTCTGGGTGACCAGTCTCATGGGAGTGAGTTGTAACAAAACACAAACAATTCCCATCAGAAACACTCCCCCACTAACCCTGCAAGACCAACACACCCCATGCCCACTCCCAAGTCAGCAACAGATTGCCTCTGTACCTCCAATCTGCACCTCCAATTGACAACTGAAACTAATCTCTCTGATAAATATCCTCAACCCACCTCCAGCTGAAAACCTGCATAATAATGAGTCATAAAGCAAATTTATTGATCTCCTTGGCATTGATGCCACTGAATGCCAGAAGTGGTTGCACATAAACATTCATTATTCCTATCCAAATGCATTAAATTCCTTTGTGGAGCGCTGCTCCAAAAGCTTGTGATTTCAAATAAACCTGTTGGACTATAACCTGGTGTCATGTGACTTCTGACCTTGTCCACCCCAGTCCAACGTTGGCACCTCCACATCATAAATTATAACCTTCAGTTCGTCCTAACTTGTAGCAATTCAGTTTAATCATCACTCCTGCTGACTTATGCTGTCTCCCAGAGCAGAAACTCTTCTACTTTAAAATTCTTATACTTGTTTGTAAATCCTTTCACAGCCTCACCACACCCTTTCTCTGTAATCCACTCCAGCTGTTAACCCTCCCTGATCTCAGCACTCCCCAATTGCATAAACCTAACTTTCACTGCCTTAGAGTTTGTGACATACTTTTATCTTCTAGGCCCTAAGTTCTAAAGTTCAGTAACTGCAATTGCCGCTTTTCTCTCTTTCTTTTAAGATGTTCCTTTAAACCCATAGCCTTACCAAATGTTTGGCCACTTGCACTAACACGTCCTCATGTGGTTCAATGTCAAATGTTGTTTGGCAATCTTTTCTACAAAGTACCTGAAGACCTTTTATTCCATTAAAAGTGTAACCTAAGTTCAAGCTTTTGTTCAATGTTGCTGTTGAACTAAGCCTAAATGTCCTTTTTTGTCTCTTTTTCTTTATCTCCAGAAGTGCTATCACACACAACCAAACAATTTTTCCATCAAACAGATCACCCATGGTGTTTCTCATCTATTAACTGCCACTAGTAAGTCACCAATGTTTCCAATTGTTCAATTTACATGCATAACCCATCAAGGGCAATACAATAACACTAAAGGTTGAGGTCGAAATAGGGAGGGTGGAGGAAACTGGTCATCCTCTTTTTCTTTTTTAATATCCGGAAGTGCTCCTGTACACAACTGAACTTTTCCATCATCAAATCACCGTTGGTACTTTTGTCATCTATTAACCACCAGCAGAAAATCATCTGTGTTCTCGCAGACAGTAGAAGGTGCAGGAGAGGTAGGGACATAGGAAGGGAGATAAATCAAAATGGAGTTGGAAGGGGAACCTGGATACCCCAGTTGCTCATGGCTATAACATCCATCTGCTCAGGCAACTACTCATTCATCTTTAATGGCTCAATGCCTCTGCAAGTACATTGGATGGAAAACTGGCTCTTAGTCGATTAATAATCAGTGACAGTAATTTTCAGTCTAACTTATTCTTTGAGGACCATGTGATATCACTATTACAATCAGTTAGTCGGTATCATAAAGTCATAGAATCATAGAGCTGTACAGCATAGAAACAGACCTTTCAGTCCAATTCACTGATGCCAACCAGATAGCCTAAATTAATCTAGTCCAATTTGCCAGCATTTGGCCCATATCCACCTAAACCCTTCCTATTCATATACCCATCCAGATGCCTCTTAAATTTTGTAATGTACCAGCCTCCACTACTTCCTCTGGCAGCTCACTCCATGCACATACCACTCTCAGCATGAAAAAGTTGCCCCTAGATTTCTCTTAAATCTTTCCCCTCTTCACCTTAAATCTATACCCTTTAGTTTTTGACTCCTCCATGCCAGAGAAAAGACCTTGGCTAGTCACCCTACCCATACCCCTCATGATTTTACAAACCTCTATAAGCTCATCCCTCAGTCTTTGACACCCCAGGGAAAATAGCCCCAGCCTATTCAGCCTCTCCCTATAGCTCAAACCCTTTAACCGTGGCAACATTCTTGGAAATCTTTTCTGAATCCTTTCAAATTTCACAACATCCCTCCTATAGCAGGGAGACCAGAATTGCATGCAGTATTCCGAAAGTGGTCTAGCCAATGTCCTGTATAGCTACAACATGACCTCTCAACTCCTATACTCAATGCACTGACCAATAAAGGCAAGCGTACCAAATGCCTTCTTTACTATCTTGTCTGCCTGGGAGTCGGCTTTCAAGGAACAATGAACCTGCACTCCAAGGTCTCTTTGTTTAGCAACACTCCCCAGGACTTTACCATAAAGTAAACAAGTCCTGCCCTGATTTGCCTTTCCAAAATGCAGCACCTCACATTTATCTAAATTAAACTCCATCTGCCACTCCTCGGCCCATTAACCCATCTGATCAAGGTCTCATTGTAGTCTGAGGTAGCCTTCCTCACTGTCCACTGCACCTCCAATTTTGTTGTCATCTGCAATCTTACTAACCATACCTCCTACGTTAGCATCCAAATAATTTATAAAAATGACGAAAAGCAGTGGACCCAGCACTGATCCTAATGGCACACTGCTGGTCACAGGCCTCCAGTCTGAAAAGCAACTTTCCACCACCACCCTCTGTCTTCTACCTTGAAGCCAGTTCTGAATCAGTCAGGGAATTATATTATTATGTTATTATTAGAATTATAAAAATGCAAGCCTTGTCAGCACTGCTTGCAGATTATGAATTAGTTGAACAATCTGAAAACAAATCATCTAAAGCTGTGCTGTGCAAAAGAGACATTCCTGAGTCAGCATGTTGATGATAATGTTTGACAGTTCACAAATGAATAATACAACTTTTTGCCATATATATAATTTATTCATAAAATGTGTAATGGTACATTATACAGCAGTTCAAATTTGACATTTCATTCAATACAGTTGTACTGTTTTGCCACACTGGCCATTATAAGTTGTATTTACAATGTACATTTACATTTCATGTCAAACATACCGCCTGGGGGATTAGACAGAGATTCCAATCCTTCAGTATATGATGGTGGGAGGGTCTTAGATACTGGCCTTTTCCTATTGAACTTTTGCAATAGCTGCTCCAAGCAAATACAACTAGACAGAATGTCGGCAGCCAGATGATTCTGTCTTACATGCTCAGGGAAATAAAATTCATGTGATATGGATGCATTTTATGAATTGTTATACCTAAAGCAGGAGGGAATCATCTCGTTCTTTCTGTTTCCTGCGGGAATATTGGAGAATGTTAATGACAGCAAAGAAACATTAAACCTTATTTTACATCCTCAGTCTCAAATGAAGAATATTGAAGAAATAATACGGCAACAATAGTTGGGAATGTAAATTTTTCAGAACTTTAGTTTATATGATTTGACACACACAAGAGTATCAATATTGAAGACACATTCAGCCTTCCATAAACAAGAATATATGAAATAGGAGCGAGACTTGATTTTAACCTCTTAAACTTGCTCTGCCATTCAACACACTCATGGCTGATATCTACTTATTTGCCAATTCTGAAAGTCTATCTATGGCCTTTTGCAGACAATTCATATCTTCCTTCCTGTTTTCTCCGCTATCAAGTTTGGTATCAATGGCAAAGTTTGAAAGTTTATTCTGTATTTTCATATCTGAGTCACTTATGGATATCAAAAAAGCAATCATTCTAGCACAGACCTCTGGTGAGCATTGTCGTTTACCATTCTCCAGTCTGAAAACTAATAATTTACCGACTTATTGTTTGTCCATAATCCTTTTTTTAATCCAAGCTGACACTGACTACTATTTTATGAAATTCAGTTGTATTAACCAGCTTTGATGTCACATTTTGTCAGAAGCTTTCTTAAAATCGATTCTGCAGCGTCAGTTACCTTTGTTATTTCATTAAAAATGCAATTACATTATTCAAGCGCAATCTACCTTTTACAAATCTGCGCTGGCTCTCCTTAATTAACTGACTTCTCCAAGTGTCTCTTTATACTTCACCCCTAAGTATTGTTTCTGAAACCTTACCTAGCACCAATGTTAAACTGGCCTCTGCTTGCTAGGACTGTCCTTTAACCTGTTCTTGGCACTCTCCAGTCCTCTGGCAACTCCTTCTGTATCTAAGAAAGTTTGGAACATTGCGGGAAACCCTTCTGCTATTTCCAGTCTAACCTTCCTTAACAATCAGGTACACGAGCCATCCAGAGCCGGTAGCCCAAATATTGGTAACTATTTCAGCATCTGCAGTTTATTTGTCTCATCCCAGAATCTCCTCCCTCTCAATTTCCATCCTATCCATTACGTCAAAAACCTGCACCTTTGCTGATGTTTTGGCTGCATTCACCTCATTTATAAATACTCTTAAGTATTCTTGCCTTGCCTTGTGCCTTCAGGCATTTATCACCGTCTCTGTCCCTAATGGACACACATGTATTACTTATGTAGGAACGTAAGAGCTAGGAGCAGGAGTAGATAATACAGCTCCTCGAGCCTGGTCCACCATTCAACATGATCAAAGTTGACTCATCTCAGCCTCAGCTCCACTTTCCAGCCTGTTCCCCATAACCCTTTAACCTATTGCTAATTAACAATCTATGTCCTCCTTAAATTTATTCAATATCTCAGCAGCCAATGCACTCTGGTCCAATTTAATTGCCAAAATGAAAGTGACTGCCCTTGATATCAAGGTCACATTTGATGAGTGTGGCATCAAGGAGTCCGAGCAAAACAGGAATCAATGGGAGTCAGGGGAAATTTCTGCAACTGGGTTAGAGTCATACCTGGCTCATAGGAAGATGGTTGTTGTTGGAGGTCAGTCATCATAGCTCCAGGATATCTCTCCTGAAGTTCCTTAGAGTAGTGTCCTAGGCCCAACAATCTTAAGCTGTTTTATCAATGACCTTCCCTCTATCATAAGGTCAGAAATGGGGATGTTTGCTGATGATTGCGTACTATTCAGCACCATTTGCAACTCCTCAGATACTGAAGCAATCCATACTCAAATGCAGCAAAACCTAGACAATGTCTAGGCTTGGGCTGAAAAGTGGCAAGTAACATTCATGCCGTACAAACACAGGCAATGACCACCTCCAATGAAAGAGAAACTAATCATCATCCCTCGATATTCAATAGTGTTACCATCACTGAATCCAAATACTCAACATCCTGGGGCTACTATTGACCAGAAACTGAATTGGACTTGCCATATAAAAACAATGGCTACAAGGGCAGGTCAGAGGCCAGAAATCTTGGAGTGAGTAACTTACCTATTGACTTCCTAAAGCCTGTCTACTATCTGCAAGACACAATTCAGAGTGTGCTGGGATACTCCCCACTTGCCTGGATGACTGCAACTCCAACAACACTCATGAAGCTTGACACCATCCAGGCCAAAGCAGCCCATTTGCTAGACGCCACAGCAACCATCTTAATCATGCATTCTGTGGACCAACAGTGCACAGTAGCAGCAATGATTACCTTTGCAAGATGTACTGTAGAAATTCACCGTGGCCCTTTTGATAGCACTTTCTAAACCTGCAACCACTATGATCTGAAGGACAAGAGCAGCTGATACATGAGCACACGACCACTCACAATTTCCCCTCAAAGCGACACACCATCCTGATCTGGAAATATTTGAATAGTCTTTCATTGGGTCAAAATTCTTGAACTCCTTCATAACAGCACTGGCAATAGAACAGGTTCTGGCATGATTGGGAGCAATCCTCTTTCTTTGCTTCAGGATTCTAACCAAAGGGCCTAATAATTGTTGGACCTGGGTTCGAGTCCCACAATGAGCGATGGTGGAACTTGAACTCAATAAAAAAATCTGGGATTATGAATCTAATGTTAGATAAACCCCACTAATATCCTTTTGTGAAGGAAACTGCCATTCTTACCTGGTGTGGTCAACATGTCACTCCAGACCCACAGCAATGTGGCTCACTGTTAACTGTCCTCTGTGTATTTAGGGGTAGGATGTTCAGTAAGTGCTGGACCAGCTGGTAATGCCCACAAACCATGAATGAAAATTTCCCTTTTTGCCACTGTGACATATTTATATGTGGGAATTTTTGCTAGCAATTCCCAATCATCACATGTTGTCCACTACATGTATTGTAAACGTGTCCTTGTATTCCTTATCATCCTTTTTAGTCTGTTGCTATCTAATGCAGTGCTATTTCTTTCTTGAGCTCAATCTAAAAGTTTCACTTATTTATGCATCATACCCCTCTTTTCCACTTCTCATTGCTGGGGCTACCCATTGACCTAGCAATTGAGCTTAAAATTTCATCTCAATAATGATCTACTGCCCCATTTTGAAGATGGTACCTCTGACAGTGCAACACTGTCAACATTATGCTGGCATTTCAGTCTAAAAATAGTGCTCAATGCTTCTAGAACAGAGCATGATCCCTCAACAATTGACCCAAGTAATGAAAGTGCTGGACAGTGAACCAAAGCAGACACCTTCATTACAACAGTAGCTACATTTCAAAACAACTCCTGTGTTGTAGGTGTTTCAAAAAGATGCTTTAAGATACTGATATAAATGCAGGTTTATTTCTTCAAAACAGGGGTCAACAAAATGTAAGGCAGCTTCTCTGTTATAAACACAGAACTCTGAGACAAAATATCACAACACAACCAGTGTTTAATTATAACTTTATTTTCCACATCCCAAAGTAATTTAATTTCTGGTTGCTAAGGCTAATAAATGTTTCTAAAGCAAATAGCTCTTAAGTGATTTAATCAGAGGGGAGTAATAAGTGTTAATGATCTGACAAGCATATATAAGGCTTTGCATCAATGTAGTGGCTTTCAGAGAGCTCAAGGTTCTAATATACAGGGACTAAACAGCAGTGTGTCTATTATGTCGGCAGGATTTCAAATGAGAAAAATATTAATTCAAACGCTCATGAAAAGAATATACAACAGCAACTTGCATTCATGTAACAACCTTTAACACAGTAAAAAAAAATCCCAAGGCCCATCACAGAAGTGCAAATCAGAAACCATCTGACATCAAGGTGATTACAGTGATGTTGAGGTTGATGACCAGAATTTGGGACAAAGTTGTAGGCTTCAAGGATCATCTTAATGGTGGAAAGCAAAGAGGAGAGGACGAGAGGTTTAGGGGAGGTATACCAGAGGTTAGGTCCAGCAGTAACATCACAGTGGTGAAGTGTTGAAAATTAGGTCCATGCCATATTAGTCTGCAAGCACAGGGACCAATAGGCGGCATGGCGGCACAGTGGTTAACACTGCTGCCATGCACAAACCCGGGTTCAATTCCAGGCTTGGGTGACTGTCTGTGTGGAGTTTGAATGCACTTCCCACGTTCTCATGGGTTTCTTCTGGGTGTTCTAGTTTCATGCCACAGTCCAAAGATGTGCAGGTTAGGTGGACTGGCAATGCAAATTGTCCAGGGATGTGCAGGCTAGGTAGATTAGTCACGGGAAATGCAGATTTATGGGGATAGGGTAGAGAGCTGGATCTAGTTGGGAAGATCTTTGGAGGGTTGATGAAGATATGATGGCTGACTGGCCTCTTTCCTCACTGCAGGGATTCAATGTTTTTGGTATGATTTAGGTCGTGGACATCAGAGTTTCAGATGGACTCAGGTTTATGTATGATGACAGCTGGGAGGCCTGCTATGAAAGTGTCAGAGCAGACAGGATGGGGGATTGTAGATGGGTTTAGGAGGGCCCGCAAAGTGTCGCCACGCTCTGGTGCCATCTTGGAAAGAAGCTGATGATGAATAAGCAATAAGATGATGATGAAGGTTACAGCAGCTCTCAAGTGCTGTGAACTTCAAGAAGTTACAATGTTGTCACCTCAATTATATTTAGGTCTTTCAGTCCCTATCCGCCTCATTCGATTATTGGCCATTTTGTCCTGCAAAAAAGAGATCTGTTTCATGTGTTGGAGATGTTCAAGTCTGGAGGGTGTTGTTCACGATAAAGGGAGACAGTTTTCTGATTAGTAGGAAGGTTAATAATAAATCAGAGGACACCGTCGTACGGTAAGTAGCAAAAAGAACAGTGGCAACTTGAGGAATCTTGTTCTTTTACAAAGCAATTTCTTGTAATCTGTAATATATTGAATGAAAGGGTCACAGAAACAGAGTCAATAATAAATTTCAAAAGAAAACTGGATATATGTTTAAATGAGGAAAGACTTTACAGGGTTCGGGGGAAGAATAGCAGAGTTAGACTAATTGGATACTTACACCAAAATGGTGACCAGGGCCAGAACGGGCTGAATGGTCTTGTGATTTAGTGATAATAGGAATACAAGAGGAGTAGTAGGCCTTTCAATTCATTGAGTCTGCTCTGCCATTCAATAAGATCATGGCTGATCATTACTTTCCACACTGCTCCCTGTATCTTGATGTCATTAGTCTCTAGAAATCTATCAGCTTCTGTCTTGAAACTGCTCAATGACTGAGCTTCCATAGCCTTCTAGGATAGAGAATTCCATCAGGTCTCCACCTGCTAAGTGAAGAAATTCCTTCTCATTTCAGGCCTAAATGGCCTGTCCCTTACCTCAAGTTTGTGTATCTTGGCTCTAGACCCCATAGGTTGGGGAAATCGCCCTTCTACACCCACCCTATCACGCCCTGTAATAATTTTGTATGTTTCATGAGATCACCTCACCTTTGTCAAAACCCTGGGGAATATAGACCCATTTTCCTCATTATCTCCTTATAAGACAATCCCACCATCTCAGGGATTAGTCTAGTGAAACTTCATTGAACTCCCTTCATGACAAGTATACCCTTCCTTAGATAAGAAGACCAAAACTATACGCGATACTCCAGGTAGAGACTCGCCAATACTTTACACAATTGAAGCAAGACATCTTTACTCTTTTACTCAACTCCCATTAAAATGAAGGCTAACATCTCATTTATCTTCCTAGATACTTGTTGTTAACCTTTACTGAGCCATGAACGAGGACACACAGGTCTCTATAGAGACACACATGCCACCCTCTCACCATTTAACAAATATGTTGTCTTTCTGATTTTTCAACCATCACATCCTGTGACAGCCTGTCAACCTAAAAATGTTTCAGTCTGTTAACCAATTCTCAGTCCGTATCTATACATCAATGTTTATTGTGTAAGACTTTTACAAAAATACAAATATATCACATTCATTGGTGTTCTGAGGAAAGGTCACCGGACCTGAAACGTTAACTCTGTTTTCTCCTTCACAGATGCTGCCAGACCTGCTGAGCTTTTCCAGCAACTTTGTTTTTGTTCCTGATTTACAGCATCCACAGTTCTTTTGGTTTTTACCACATTCATTGGTTCTGTAACTATGTTGCAAGTAACATCCTCAGCAAATTAATCCTTAGTGTGTGTTACTGCATGTAATCGCATTCCAGTCTGCATTGGTGTTTACACACCATAGAAGCTAATTGTCCTCATCGGTTTTTTTAGCAATGTTCCTTTATGCCACTCTTCTCATTCATGTTACAAAGTCCATATCTTTTTGTATTATTCTCCGTTAATAATGGACTGAAATGGGAAAAGAACTACAATTAAAGCCAAGGATTGATGAAAGGATTGATGTACTCTTTAAAAACAAGTTACCAGCTCACATTTTAATGTTGTTGACAGTGCCTCTTGTTTAAGCAATGGGTGGGGTGGACAGGGAGGTTTTTGTTTTAATTTATTCACAGAATGTGGATGTCACTGGCTAGGCCAGCATTTATTGTCCATTGCTAGCTGCCCCAAAACGGTTACGAGTCAACCACATTGTTGTGGGTCTGGAGTCACATGTAGATCAACCAGGTAAGAATGCAGATTTCCTTCCTTAAGGGGCATTAGTGAACCAGATGGGTTTTTCCAACAATCAGCAATGGTTTCATGGTCATCAATAGCTTCTTAATTACAGATAAGCCAAGAGATGTGGATAAAAGAAGTTTCATCTGGCAACAGATAGCTGATTGGTCTTTGGAATGGTGACCAGTTATCAATGTCAAATGCTTTCTGCCTGCCAACAATGATGTAATTGGCTCTCAGGGTGCTGAACCGCCTGTGGATGTGAATGCTTGTGGAGAAAGTATTGGACCTCCAGAAAGAAGGGAGTGGTCCTTTCTTTGCAGCAAAACTCACCTCCAACTGGAAGAACGCCAGGTTATCAATTGCAGTAAGCTATGTTTTAACCAATGAATTAGTTGGAGACTTTTTAAGTGAGGACCAGTTGCTCTGTGCCTCTGATGAGCAGTGAAAGTACCTGGAGAATGAAGACCAAGGAACAGCAAGTCTAACTGGATCATCTCAGTGACTCTGTGGACAGGGATCATTGAGTTACTTTCCCAGTCTTTCCCACTACACAGAACACCATTGTTTATCTGGATGTGTGTGGAGGGAGAACTTCATGAATGGATTAGGGTTTTAACCAGTTATAATGTTTTCTTTTGTCTACAGTTCATAATTTGTATCTGTAGTGAGAATCTAATTAGTTGCAATAAATAGTAATTCTTGTTTAGTACAGAAACCTGGGTGTGTTTTCTGGGTCTGAAGGACTGGGAATTTGAGGAATTTTGTGATCTTTTATAAAATCTTTAACTTCTCTGATGCCTCCAGGAATAATGGAAATAATTTCCAATTATTAACCTAGTGTGTCATAACAACATAACAAAACTCATCTGGAACGCCAAGAGAAATTTTGACTCTACTATTAACCATATGAGTGAACAGCACCATCTTATCACACATAAGATAACACAGTGTGGAGCTGGAGGAACACAGCAGGCCAGGCTGCATCAGAATAGCAGAAAAGCTGATGTTTTGGGTCCTGCTCCTCTGATGCTGACTGGCCTGCTGTGTTCCTCCAGCTCCACACTGTGTTATCTCTGACTCCAGCATCGGCAGTTCTTACCATACCATCTTATCAGACTGTGTGTAATGTAGTTTCTCACTTTTTATCCACTTTCCCCATGTTGATTATGACATCCACATTTCACACGTTAAATTATAGTGTCAACATTTCCCATGTTAGTCTATGACGCCCACGTTTCCCATTCAACTTTCTTTTGTTAACTGTCATGATACAATTGCTGTCTCTGACCACGAGCTAGAAGGTGAATAGCAATTTCTGAGATCTCCCATTGTGCTCAGTAAACAAAACAATTATATTGCTATGAGAGATAGTAGGAACTGCAGATGCTGGAGAATCCGAGACAACAAGGTACAGGGCTGGATGAACACAGCAGGCCAAGCAGCATCATAGGAGCAGAGAGGCTGACGTTTCCCAACCTCACCGCTTCTTCCTGTCCCGCAGGCCCGACCAGTCCCCCTCCACTGATACCCTCATCCGCTTAGCCGAACTCGTCCTCACACTCAACAACTTCTCTTTCAATTCCTCCCACTTCCGACAGACAAAGGGGGTGGCCATGGGTACCCGCATGGGCCCAAGCTACGCCTGCCTCTTTGTAGGTTACGTGGAACAATCCCTCTTCCGTACCTACACCGGCCCTAAACCCCACCTCTTCCTCCGTTACATTGATGACTGTATCGGCGCCGCCTCGTGCTCCCACGAGGAGCTCGAGCAGTTCATACACTTCACTAGCACCTTCCACCCCAACTTTAAGTTTACCTGGACCATCTCTAACACCTCTCTCCCCTTCCTGGACCTCTCTATCTCCATATCGGGCAACCACCTAGAAACCTAAAATTAATTTCAAGCCCACCGACTCCCACAGCTACCTAGAATACTCCTCCTCCCACCCACCTTCCTGCAAAAATGCTATCCCCTGTTCTCAATTCCTTCGCCTCCGCCGCATCTGCTCCCAGGATGAGGCATTCCACTCTCGTACATCTCAGTTGCCCTCGTTTTTCAAGGACCGTAACTTCCCCTCCTCGGTGGTCGAGAACGCCCTCAACCGTGTCTCCCACATCTCCCGCACCTCATCCCTCACACCCCGTCCACGCAATAAGAACCAAAAAAGAATCCCCCTCGTCCTCACGTACCACCCCACCAACCTCCGGATCCAACGCATCATCCTCCGACACTTCCGCCATCTGCAATCCGACCCCACCACCAAAGACATCTTTCCCTCCCCACCTTCATCTGCTTTCCGGAGGGACAACTCTCTCCGTGACTCCCTTGTCCGCTCCACACTCCCCTCCAGCTCCACCACACCCGGCACTTTTCCCTGCAACCGCAGGAAGTGCTACACCTGCCCACATACCTCCTCCCTCACCCCCATCCCAGGCCCCAAGAAGACTTTCCACATCAAGCAGATGTTCACCTGCACATCTGCCAATGTGGTATACTGCATCCGCTGTACCCGGTGTGGCTTCCTCTACATCGGGGAAACCAAGCGGAGACTCGGGGACCGCTTTGCAGAACACCTACGCTCGGTTCGCAATAAACAACTGCACCTCCCAGTCGCGAACAATTTCAACTCCCCCTCCCATTCCTCAGATGACATGTCCATCCTGGGCCTCCTGCAGTGCCACAACGATGCTACCCGAAGGTTGCAGGAACAGCAACTCATATTCCGCTTGGGAACCCTGCAGCCCAATGGTATCAATGTGGATTTCACAAGTTTCAAAATCTCCCCTCCCCCCCCCAGCACCCCAAAACAGTCCAACTTCTCCCTTCCTCCCTAACCCGTTCTTCCTCCCACCTATCCCCTTCTCCCACCTCAAGCCGCACCTCCATCTCCTACTGACCAACCTCATCCTGCCCCCTTGACCTGTCCGTCCTCCCTGGACTGACCTATCCCCTCCCTAACTCCCCACCTACACTCACTTTTACTGGCTCCATCCCCGCCTCTTCGACCTGTTTGTTTCCTCTCCACCTATCCTCTCCTCTATCCATCTTCTATCCGCCTCCCACTCTCTCCCTATTTATTTCAGAACCCCCTTCCCCTCCCCCTTTTCTGATGAAGGGTCTCGGCCCGAAACGTCAGCCTCTCTGCTCCTATGATGCTGCTTGGCCTGCTGTGTTCATCCAGCCCTGCACCTTGTTGTCTCAATTATATTGATATCCTGGGTGGAATAACAAATAAAACTGTCCCCATTATAAGGGTGGTCACTGTTCATAAGAAACAAAAAACTAATATAAACTCAATTAACTGGTATTTTCAGAAAATTTATAGAAATTATCAGAAATCATAATTTATAAGAAATTGCATCTATATAGGTCCTTTCAGTTTTCGGAAGTTCAAAAGCACTTTGCATTCAGTAAAATTCTTTGAAGCATTGTCAGGATTCTAACGTAGGAAACAAAGTGAATAATTTTCACCCAGCAAGATCACACAAATGGTACTAATGATGATCAGATAATATATTTTTTAGATATCTGTTTTTCCCATGACGATTGAGAGGTAAATATTAGACTTAACACCACAGGCAACTTTCTTACTACTCCTCAAAGTTGTTGTTTTTTTTGACATCCATTTGAGGGGCAGAGGGGTCCTTTTCTTAATGATTCTCCTGAATACAGTACCTCTGACAATGCAGCATATCCTCAGTAGTGTACTGGAGAGGCAGCTGAGATTTTGTTGTTCAAATCCCTGGAGTAGGGGCTTTAACCAATAGCCTTCCACCTCAGAACAGAGAATACTACCATTGACAGAAGTTTTAAGTGGAAATATGACTACACCTCACATCCACATAGGATCCCTACAGTGTGGAAACAGGCCCTTCAGCGCAACAAGTCCACACTGACCCTTGGAGCATCCCACCCAGACCCTTCCCTTTATAGCCCACCTGAGATATACACTCCTGAACACTATGGGAAATTTAGCACGGCCAATCCACCTAGCCTGTGGGAGGAAACCAGAGCAAATCCACACAGACACGGGGAGAATGTGCAAACTCCACACAGACAGTCGCCCGAAGGTGGAATTGAACCCAGGTCCCTGGTGCTGTGAGGCAGCCGTGCTAACCACTGAGCCACTGTGCCACCCCTAATCTTTGCAAATGAAATGAGCCCCTCAATCTCCTTATCTTCCTCATTCTCTGTTTGTTCCCATAGTCTCAATTTGCCATGGACTATCACTTTTCTGATTTACTTGTTCTTTTGCTTTCGGCCTTTGGACATAGACATTGAAAAGTCAGTGTAAAATATTGATAAAAATTATTACATTAAGGGAATTAACTTCTCAATTTTTTTTTGTATTTTTGTTTCAGAATTTTTTGCTTCCACAGATGATCTATTAATCTGAAAACAAAACAATAATTTGAAAAGAAAACATTGTCTTGACATATTCTCATTGGATCATGTGGAGTCTTATGATGTGACATTTATGAAAGGTCATGTCATGTACCACTACATCAGAGCCTTGATGCCAAACCAGTTTCTGTTGTGATAAATCAGGAGCGATTTGAGACGCCCAACCTAATGTCTGATTATTAACATTGACTTATAAGGGAGTGTTGACATTACCTTTGAAGTTGAAGAAGCAAAACAATGCTTCCAAAAACAAGTATAGCGAGCTACTGCTGAGTACAATTGAAAGTGCTTTAACCAATAAAGCTGTGTGAAATTTGACAAGAAGAGAGATGGTTAAGCACAAGACATTCAACAGCACAGGGTATCTCGCTCCCCATGTTTCTTTTTATGTCCAATAAATCTTTGCAATGTCCTCTCAACAATTAGCAACCACTACTGCTTTCAGAAAGACCCTTATTGTTGACTAGATATCCATGATTTATTACACCAAGCAACGTTACCTCTGTGATATAGGTAAGATAACAAAGAGGTTAATCATGGTACAAGACTAGTAATTCAGTTAGAATGGAAGCTTGAATTAAATAGACGTTATTATTGAAAGTAACTGTGAGGCTGGTAAATTGTGATAAAAATTCATTGGGTTCTTCAAGGGAAATAACCTGATCATCCTGGTCTGTATATGACTCCAATTCCACGCCAATATGGATCACTCGATTACCTTCTGAGGTGATGAATGGAGTCACTGCTTGACAATGTTGTGGGGACACAACCACAGGCTGCAGCTGTGCAAGAAAATATCCCATCACCACCTGGACATCTGGAGAGGGGGCAATAAATGCCAACCTTATCAGCAACATCCTTAGACTGAATTTCTTTTTGTTTAATGGAGCGCTAAGATCCAGGTCAAAAACAAGTGCTCAGCTTCACATCATCCTATGTCTGCAAGTTCCAGGATTCATTCTTTTCTTTGTTTGACACTGCCTGCCCCATTCATCCCCTTTCTATTGAATATGTGGTAGATGGGAGGTGAAAATCTTCCCTCCTTTGCCTTCTCGTAAGTGCAAGATACCTCTTTCTGTAGTGATGGTAAATAAAGGGTTAGTCAGGAGACTAAATGAGATGAAAATAGATGAAGAGAAGGTACTTGGATAGATGGCAGTACTGAAAGTACATCCAACATTGAAAGACTGAAAATTGAAGGGATTCAAGCCACATTTTTTCATTAAATATGGGTTGGAAGATTGCAAGAAAAACAGCAATGTTCAAAAATTGGATGGAAGAATGATCAAGCTGGTAATTACAGGCCAGTCATTAATGTTAGAGAAGCTGTTAGAAGCAATAACATGGGGAAAATGAAATCATTTAGACAATATGCACTCTTACAGAGAAACTAACAGACACAATGGGCTGAATGGCTTCATCATGTGCTATAACAATTCAATGATGCTATGATACTCAAATCTTTGAATGTGGCAGGACAGTTTCATAATACACAGTCATTAAACTGTGATGAATATTTGTCTTTATGAATAAAGTACACAAACAGTACAGCAGCAAATGTAAGTATCTCTGAAAAGAGAGGCATGTTGCCAAAGTTTCTCATCTTGCACTCATCAAGACAAATTGCAAGAATGCCACGTTTCAAATGGCCACAGGAATTTGCACCGCAGGAGAAAGATTAGCAAGTCATCTCTGCCTCACCAAGAAGAAAGCAATGGGGAAGTATAGACCACATTGCTTCTGTTTAAAACAGGTGGAAGCTTGAATATATTTATATTTGACCTCTGTAAACCTATATAAAACACTAATTCAAGTTGGAGTATTGCGTTCAGTTCTCAATGCCACACCTCAGAAAGAGTGTGAAGGCTTTGAAAGTGTTGGAGAATAGATGTATTTGAGGGTTTAAAACTATACCATTATATGGGCAGATGGTAAATACTAAGCTTTTTATAAAAACCAAAAGAACTGCGGATGCTGTAAATCAGGAACAAAAACAAAGTTGCTGGAAAAGCTCAGCAGGTCTGGTAGCATCTGTGGAGGAGAAAACAGAGTTAACGTTTCAGGTCCGGGGACCCTTCCTCAGAACTGAGGAACGGTCACCGGACCCGAAACGTTGACTAAGCTTTTTACCCTTGGAGCAGGGAAGATTAAGAAGTGGCTTGATGAAGGTGTTTAAAATCATGACACATTTGGTCACATCAATAAAGAAAATTGTTTCCAATAGCGAGTGAGTCACGGGCCAACACAGGTTTAAGTGAGTGGTAAAAGAACCAAATGGGACAAGAGGAAAAGCATTTTTACACAACGAGTGGTTGAATTTGGAATATATTGCCTAATAGCGGGGTAGATACAGATTCAATAGTAGGGAATAGAAAGGGAATTGGCCAAACACTTGAAGAAGAAATAATTGCAAGTTCACAGGGGAAGATTGGAAGGTTAGAACTAATGGATTACTTTTCAGAAGAAATGACACAGAGTGAATAGCCTCTTTCAGTGCTGTATGATTCTAGGATTTTGTGTTAATCTACATTGAGTTCTTAACGTGAACCACAACATATGGATACCAATTAATAAATGAGAAATGACTGCTCTACATTTATTGAACTAGGTCCCCTTTGAACAGACATTAACAGCAGAAATAAATTAAACCAAAACCTTCTTGATAAAATGCTTTCAGGTTAAATATCAGAAACTTTAATTCTGCTGCAGTCTTGTCCAACACATTAACCACATGTGGTTAATTATGAATCCAGATGTGGATAATTGAATGTCTGGTTGGTAAATATAAAATGAGTAATAGTGACCGCCTTTGGGCATGTGATCTCAATACATTTTTTCACATGGTGTGTAGCTCTGAACTTTAACCTTTTTGTGCATTTGTTGGTAAATTGCTCAGACAAGGAGTGGAGTGTTTATTTTGGTCAGTATTATTGCTTTAACTTTAATGGTGGCAGATGTTTGCTAAGAGAATATGTGATATGCCTTTTCCTGTATCATACCTAAGACATTTGACACATTTAATCTCAATAGTTAAAAACAGTGAGGTGAATATTACATGAAATTGGCTAAGTGTCATTTCCATTGGACTTCACTCCATGAAACTGAACAGTTTTTCTCACTCTCTTGCCTCAAACATGCCTCATTAACTAGAGCTGATTCCACCACTTGCTTTAGATGGAGGTACCTGGCACAACCAGACGATCCCAGGTTCCTGGTGCCAGCACCATATTTAAAAAGTCAAGTGCCAGCATTCTGCAACTGTTTTGTATGGTTCATGGATATTTTCTTCTGACATGACAAATCAGAAGAAATTGGCTTGTTACTCTGTCAAGATAAGCGCCACCATTTTCTCTCTGATACCACTCACTCTATTACTGCTATTACAGCCACCTCCCACTAAAGCTTATGTTTTACTGCTTTCACTGTCACATGCAACATCTTCACTCACTCGCTGTCACCCACCTCCTGCCCCCAGGCTGCTAACCTTGAATGCTGTCTGCGTCTTCTGCACACTCACCTTTCCCCTACCCACATTGGTTCCAACTGCAGTGCCAGCCACTTTCATCTCACTCAATCCCACCCTTTGTCTCGTTCCAAGGGAAAACAGCCGACAACGGTGCAGAAGGAACCAAAACCGATGGTGAGGTGCCCAACGTTCACTTCCTCACCCCCTCTGAGAACAGAACCCTGAACATTACCATCCCAGAGCGGCTGACTAGCAATGCCCACGCCCCTGGACAGGTATCAGATGTGGTCTTTGACTTACTGTGCAGGAAGTCCTTGGTTGATTGTACAGAAATCCTCTGACTGACAGTAACTCCTCTCCTCCTGTTTATCCTCAGATTTGATTGAGGATTGCTGCCCTTTGACTTTGCAATGTGGCCATTGTTACAGAGAAGGGGAGGTTAAATGAAATAAAATCCCTGATATTCGCTTTATAAGTAACAAGTAACAATTTATTTATTTGACTCTAATAGTGAAAAAATTAACAGAAGTACTAAAAAATTCCTAACTATTCCCTAACTGAATAAAATTCTACTGTTTCTACCAATTCTGAGGAAGGGTCACCGGACCCGAAACATCAACTCTGTTTTTTCCTTCACAGATGCTGCCAGAACTGCTGAGCTTTTCCAGCAAGTTTGTTTTTGTTCCTGGTTCACGGCATCTGCAGTTCTTTCGGCTTTTAAAATTCTACTGGTAACCTATTCCAATAAACACAAGAGATAGTAGGAACTGCAGATGCTGGAAAATCTGAGATAACAAAGTGTAGAGCCGGATGAACACAGCAGGCCAAGCAGCATCATAGAAGCAGGAAGTCTGACGTTTTGGGCCTGGACCTAAACACAAGTCCCACTTATATAACCCAAGTAGTAGGAAAGAAAAAATTAAAACTTAGTCTCTCAAAGTCTGCACAGAATGTGTTTTCTAGAATGCTCTGCCTTCTCCACTGTCTTTCCAGTCGGAATCGCCTTTCTTCTGCTGATCCTGCTGTCAGGAATGTTTTGTCTGTGAAGACTCTTAGCTAGAAGTGCCATAGTACCTTGTACGGATAAGACGGTGGTTTCTTAGAGAGCTTAGCGATTTCTTGTGAGAGCCAGGTGCTTATTTCTCAGATAGTGATTCGCTCTCACACCAATTTTCAGAACTCCTCTCCTTTTATACCTTGGATGACATTTCAATTTTCTTACAATAGCATTGATCAAAGGTTGTCAAAACCACCAGATTTAAATTCAACTGGCTTTCAATCTCTAAGTGCTTAGTTTAAATTAATTGGCTGATCTTCAAGCTAGTTGTCCAAACATCAAAACAGCCTAAGGTTTCCAATCACACAGCCAATTGATACATGTTTCAATTTTAGAACTGGCTGTACGTCTTCAGCTATGTACAGAAACTTTTTTGTGTAAATCTCTAAGCTTAGGAAAGGATTGTATCTCTTAAAGTGGCCACGCACTGTTCTCTACTATCATTTTTACAAAGAAATTCCAGCTTCCTGCCTTCCAATTCATGATTACTTTACACAAGTTCGTAACACCATTTGGTTGATGTATTTGCTGTTTAGTCTGCTGGCCCATGTGGGATATTGAGAAAGGACACTGCTGTACAGCATCCTGTCCACTCCCTTGACTGATGATCAATGACAATTAAGCCAAGCAGCCTGATTTTCTGTCTGTGCTGAACAGCAAGGTAAGACAGCAGTACTATGTGCCTTTAAGCTCTGCCTGAGAAAGAGGTAAAGAGCCAAAGAAGCAAGGGAGGGACGTTGTGACCACCCAGGTAGGCACAAATTGAGTGGGTGCTAAGAGAGTGAGTGAGATGCAGCTTGGTCCAGCCTGGGTGCAGAGTCACAATGAAAGTTGTGTGCGTGCTACAAAGTGCAGTATTAAAGTGTAGCAGTGCACTGTATGTGGATCAGAGATGGCATGGTGAGTCTGTGGACATGGGGTCCATGTAGCCACTGCCATGGAGGGTGACTGAGTATTGTGTTCAGTTCTGGGCACTTTATTTAAGGAAGGATGTTAAAGCCCTGGACAAAGTGCAAGGGGGATTTATTAGAATTATGTCTAAAATCCCTCATTCCTGATACAAGGAAAGATGAGAGAAATTAGGCTTATCCTCCTTGGAGCGGAGAAGATTAAGAGGTGACCTTATTGAAGTGTTCAAAATTATGAACAATTTTGACAGGGTAAAGAAGGATAGTCTGTTTCCACTCATAGGTGCATCCATAACTTATTTCAAGATTGCCAGCAGAAGAGCTAGGAATTAGATGAGGAAAAACTTCTTTGCTCAGAGAGTTGGGTCAAGATTTGGAATGTACTGCCCGAGAGAGTGGTAGATGCAGATTCCAAAGGATGTTTCAAAAGAGAGCTGGATATACGTTTGAAAGTGATAAATTTAAAAGGCTACAGAGATTGGGCTGGAGAGTGGGGCTAGCTTGGTAAATCTTTTGGGAGCTAGTATAGACATAATGGGTTGAATGGCTCCTCCTTCTGTACGATAAAATTCTACAGTTTTATGATTCTATGCTACCTGGGGTAGAGCGATTTGGCTATGAAGAGAGAATAGTTTGGCTCGGGTAGTTTCTCTTAAAGCAGAGAATGCTAAGTTGGGGTCTGATTGAAGTGTATAAAGTTAATGGGGAATAGGTAAGTTAGACAGGGGGAAATATCTCTCTGTATGAGAGGGTTCAATAACCAGGGACACAGTTTTAAGATAAGAAGCAAGCTGTTTAAAGGGGATTTGAGCAAATATTTTTTCACACAGACGGTGATGGGCATCTGGAACTCACTTCCTAAAAGTGTGATAGAGGCAGGAACCCTCAAGTCATTTAAGAACTATTTAAATTAGCACTTGAAATGCCATAGCATCCACAGCTATAGGCCGAGTACTGGAATTGGGATTGGAATAAATAAATGTTTGATGACTGACATGGACGTGATGGGCCGAAGGACCTTTTCCCATGCAGCTGAAAACTCTATGACTTTATGTCACTTTGAATTTTTTGGAAAGGGTGATTTATCGGAAATGACATCACTTGGCCTCACACCCAATTTTCCCAAATTTCTCACCGCAGCCCACGTTGCTCTGGGCCTGGGAAGATTCCGCCCAGAGTCTCCATGGCAATCCCGGGTCTAGTCAGTGCTTTCTATCGTATGACATGGTTACACAAGACTGCTCTGATGACTATAAATAATCCATTTGCCCTAAGGGGGCAGCGCAAATGAAACAGAATGTCGCATCAAGACTGATGTCTTCTGTCTTCTCAAGTGATGATGGGCAAGAATTGACAAACCATGGAACTGACAGTGAATTATGAAGTGTTATTCATGAGTGAAGCGTGTCATGCATCAAAATCAGGCTGAGAACATATAAAGTTTCCTTTGCAAAGTCTTTCTAAAACATTGCATCTTTTAAAGTAGATTGGCCATTTTTAAAAAAAATGCAATTAATGACAGCTGAATTTACAAATAGCCACACGTCTAGTAACTAATTTATTGTACAATGTTGCCGTCACTGACAAACTTCTGAACCGAGCTGTTTAGAGTTGAACTCTCAATCCAATCACCACAGCATTCAGGGATGATGGGAATTGATGTGTATTGGCCCAGGTTTCAGCCTTAGTTCAATGAGTTAACGCTTTAAGTCAGAAGGTCATAGGTTAATGACACACTCGAGAGGCATGACAAGGAAATCCAGACTGAGCCTCCCACTACACAGGAACACTATCTTTTAGCAAATTGAGGCTTATCACCACCTCAATCAGGCAGATCTAGAACATTCTCTGGCCTCTATTTCTTTAAAAAAGAAGTTTACCCGATATCCTGGCTGAGATTAATCACTGAACCAGGCCCTATGAGGTCACATGATTTGTACATGATATCCAAAATGTAGTTTGCAAAATTTTTAATTGATTAATTTGTATGATCTGAACATCATTGAGGAGGTCAGCATTTATTGCCCATCCTGAACTGCACAATCCGTTAGTTAGTCTTTTCAGAGTTAACCACATTGCTGTGTCTTAGACCATAAGTCATTGGAGCAGGGTAGGCCAGTCAGTCCATCGAGTCTACAGCACATTTCAATAAAATCATGGCCAACCTGGTATTCCTCACATCCAGCCTCTCTGCTCCTGTGATGCTGCTTGGCCTGCTGTGTTCATCCAGCCCTGCACCTTGTTGTCTCGGATTCCTCATCCACTTTCCTGTCTTTTCCTTATAACCCTTGATTCCCTTACTGATTAAAAATCTCTCTGTCTCAGGCTTGAATATCTTTAATGACCCAGCCCCGACAGCCCTCTGTCGTAAAGAATTCCACAGGTTCACTACCCTCTGAGAGATGAAATTCCTCCTCATCTCTGTCTTACATAGGTGACACCTTAGAACAGTACAGCATAGTACAGGCCCTTCAGCCCACGATGAAAGAAGGCTGACACTTTATTTGTTACCTATAAGTCAGACCCAAGGACTGAAATTCCCTTCCTTAAAAGACCTAGATGTGTTTTTAAACAACTCAATAGTTTAATGGTCACTGTTATCAGATTTTTACAGCAAGGTTTATTTAATAGAATTCAAATTCCTCAAACAGACATGATAAGATTTGAACTTGCATCCTTGGATATTTTAACTAGACCTTGAGGTTCCTCGTCCTGTGACATAACCATTGTACTAAAGTTCTACAACTGAAAAGCAATTAATTGGTTGTAACGTGCTTAGAGATATCCTGAAGTCATGAAAGACAACATGATAGAAATGAAAGCGTTTTCTTTTATTGGCTAATCACAGATTTGACAATGTAACTGGAGCACTGTTACATTCATACAAAAGGTTTTTTTTATTTTCATGCAAGAGAAAGCAAAAAAAACACTGACGTCCACAGATGAAAAGTAAACGATGATGGCCTGAAGGAGACTTTCTTAGTTTAACACTGAAAAGATTCTTTAGCTACTGCCAGACCCGAAATGTCTAACATCTTCAATCAACTGATGATGAATCCCCTGATAAACTGAATGTCCACAAGATAATGTTCCAGCAAACAGCTGCAGGCAGGTCTGTATCTGATTGCAACAGGTTCCGGCACTTTTCTCCACCACCGCACTTAGAATGACTGGGCTTTGGTTAGGGCTTTGAGCTTACAAAAACATCCGTGCTAAAATGACACTGCGTCCTGTAGCTTTGGACAAAGAGGCTTTTGAAGTTTTGTGCCTGCATGATAACTGAAAATTATTTTGGAGAAACAGGAAGTTGTGAAACGGAGTACTTACATTCCAGAGAAATGGAACAGGAGGCGGCCATTCAGCCCCTCAACCTTGCTTTCTACCATTCAAGATTAATCTGCACTTGCACCCCATCACTCCACCTTTGCTTAAAATTCTTAATTAATGGGAAAAAAGTATTGATTTCAGCCTGGAATATTTCAATTTTTCCTCAGTCTCTACAGCTTTAGGATGGAAGAGTGTCTCTGAGTGAAAAAGTACTTTCACATCTCACTCCTGAATGACGAAGAACAAATTTTAAGGTTGTGCCTCATTCTTTTGCCCACCCCTCACTCCCCAACCACAGGAAATCATTTCTTGAAACCATTTTACCATTTTAAGCACCACAATTGGTTAAATCTTCTAAACTCAGGGGAATACTGTACACTCAATCAGTCCTTGGAACTTAAGTTATGCACTTGCAATGCCATGGCCTACAAGTCTATGGACCAAGTGCTGGAAAATGGGATTAGAATCGATAAGTGGTCATTTTTGATTGGTGCAGGCACAATGGGCTGAAGGGCCTTTTTCTGTGTGG
The DNA here is from genome assembly GCF_021869965.1 of Rhincodon typus. Lineage (NCBI taxonomy): Eukaryota > Metazoa > Chordata > Chondrichthyes > Orectolobiformes > Rhincodontidae > Rhincodon > Rhincodon typus. The sequence goes on from NC_063345.1 coordinate 4,061,068, forward strand.
TAGATCTGTATGACTCTATGATCTTTGTTATTACTCCAGTGAAACTGCACTGCATCTCCTCCCAAGCCGAAATATCATCCCTGGGGCATGGATCAAACAGTGGGTTTTTGCATATGACCTATTCTATAAAGTGCAAACAGAGGCCATGGAATTACTCTGAGAGATATAACACAAAATATTCACCTGTAATTCCTTAAACAACTATCTGGACAAGCTGCTTATTTTACATGGGCTTGGTTAAGGTAGAAGCATGAAGCGTTGCTGACTGTGGGTTTACAAAGTGCTTTTACAGCAAATGATTTCAAAGTCAAAATTGACCAAGACAGCAAATAACACAATACGCTTTATTAAGATTATATGAAAACATTCTTTGGATGATCCCAGAGAATTGTGCTCCTAGTTTGGAGTCATAATTGTGCGAAGAAGAGGGAGGACAGAAATCAGTATCACTGCCTTGTTGTTTGACTGTAGGCTACAAACACATAACATCTCTGAGATTGCATATTCATCTTTTATGTACATGATGTTACTTGCCCTTCAAAGTGAAGATAGCCGTATCCATCTTTGGTGAAGTTGTAGTGTACCTACAGGTTAATGCTAAGGCCAACCTGCATCCTGAATATTCTGCTGCAAATGGAAAAGGTTACTGCAGTCAGCTGAACAAAAGCAAAGTTGCTGGAAAAGCTCAGCAGGTCTGGCAGCATCTGTGAAGGAATCCTTGCACAGATGCTGCCAGACCTGCTGAGCTTTTCCAGCTGTTCCTGATTTACACCATCCGCAGTTCTTTCTGTTTTTATTTACTTCAGTCAGCTGAGTTTTGGATGAATTGCTGGCTCAGGATTTCCTCCGCACTTTATAGAATAGGTCATGCAAAAATCCACTGTTTGATCCACACTCCAGGGATGATATTTTGGCTTGGGAGGACACATGGTGCAGTTTCACTCAGGAAGCACATTGACTTCCAAATGGCACTTGATAAAGTACTGCACTACAGATTTGTGAGCAAAGTTACAAAATCATGGAATAAGAAGAACAGTAGCAACATGAGGACTGGTAGATGGAACTTAATTTAGATAAATGTGAGGTTTTGCATTTTGGTAAGGCAATTCAGGCTAAGAGTTATACACTTGATGGTAGGGTCCTGAGCAGTGTTGCCAAACAAACAGTCCTAGGGGTGCAGGTGCATAGTTCCTTGAAAGTGGAGTCGCAGGCAGACTGTGTGGAGAGGAAGGCAGGTACGTGCTTGCCTTTAGTGTTCAGTGCATTGAGTATAGGAGTAAGGATGTCATATTGCAATTGTACAGGACATTGGTTAGGCCACTTTTAGAATTCTGTATTCAAGTCTGGTCTCCCTGCTATAGGAAAGATGTTGCTAAACTGAAAGGTTTGAGAAAGGATTTCAAGGACGCTACTGGAGCTAGAGGGTTCAAGCTTTGGGGAGAGGTTGAATAGGCTGGGGATTTTTTCCCTGGAATGTTGGAGGCTGAGGGGTGGCCTTAAAGAGGTTTATGAAACCATGAGGGGCATGGATGGGGTGAATAGCAGGGTCTTTTTCCCAGGGTAGGGGAGACCAAAACTAGAGGGCATAGGTTTAATGTGAGGGAGGAGAGAGTTAAAAGGGACATGAGGAGAAACTTTTTGATGCAGCGGATGGTACATGTATGGAACGAGCTGCCAGAGGAAGTGATGGAGATGGCTACAATTGCAACATTTAAAAGGCATCAGGATGGGTACATAAATAGGAAGGGTTTAGAGGGATATGGCCAATTACTGGCAATTGGGACTAGATTGGTTTAGGATATCTGGTTGACATGCGAAGGGTCTATTTCTGGCTGTATAACTCTATGATTCTATAAATACAAATTAGCTTGAGTGACTGGAAACAAAGAGTAGTAGGCTTTAGCAAAAGGGGCATAGAATACAGGAGCAAATAAGTTGTGTTTAATCTTTATAAAACATTGGTTTGACAGCAACTTTTTTTTAATTCATCCAAGGGATGTGGGATCTCTGGCTGGGCCAAAATTTATTGCTGACCCTGAATTGTCTCTGCAGTCCTTGGGGTGTAAGAACTCCTGCACTGCTGTTAGGAATGGAGTATTGTGTTGAGTTCTGGGCATTACACTTCAGGAAGGATACACAGGGCTTAGGGAGGGTGCAGATGTTATTCGTGAGAATGGTTCCAGGGATACAGAACTTCAGACACATCAAAAGATTGAAGAAGTTTAGAATATATTTCTTGGTGAAGAGAAGGTTGAGATGAGCTTCAGTCAAGACGTTTGAATGGTAAGGCATCTGGACAGAGTAGACAGAGAGAAACTGTTCCCATTGTTAGAAGAATTGAGAACCAGAGGGCAAAGATTAAAGATGATTGACAAAAGAAGTAGTGGTCACATGAGGAGAAGTGATGTCACACTGAGTGCTGCCTGCGTGGAGGAAGAGGAAGGGTGAATTGAAGCATTCCAGAGAGAATTGGATCATTATCTAAAATAAACAAAACAAATTGGGTAATGGGGAAACGGCAGCAGACTGACACTTGGTCAGTTGCATTTTCTGGGGACCAGCACACGTGCAAGAATTGCCATCAGTTTGGGCGTAGACAGGAACTCTGATCAGACTGAGAGTGGATAGAACAACAGTTCTGTCTACTCGGCTCTTCGCACAAGCCGCTTGGCCTGTGGATTTATATCACATCAAGAATCTCAACATTTTTACTTCGTTGAGCTCTGTTTTGAAGTTCTTGAAGGTCAAAGTACAGGCGTCCATACCAGACTGAAACAGTCACAACTGGGTTGGGCTGTGCATCTTGTCAGAATGCCTGACACTTGCTCACCAAAGTGAATCTTCCCCAGCCAGTTTGAAAACGGAGAGTTGTCCCATGGCAATCGAAGCAAGAGCTACAGGTGGGGCCCTGGGTGGTGTTGCAGATCAGAGATATTAAGGTGTTCAGGTACATAATTCTGTGAAATTTGCACTCACTGGTAGACAGGGTGGTTAAGAAGGCATTTAGCACACTGCCTTCATTGCTCATTCCTTTGACAGATGAAACATCATATTGAGGTTGTACAGGAGGTTGGTGAGGCCTCTTCTGGAGTACTGTTTGCAGTTCTGGTTGTCCTGTTGTAGGAAAAATTATTTTAAACTGGAGAGGGTTCAGAAAAGATTTACCAGGACGTTGCCAAAAATGGAGGGTTTGAAATATAACAATAAATCGGAAAGTCTGGGAGATTTTCCTTTGGAGCTTAGGAGGCTGAGGGGTGACCTTTTTGAGGTTTATAAAATCATGAGGAGGCATATTTTTAAAGTGAGAGGAGAAACATTTAAAAAGATCATGAGGGGCAACTTTTTTACACAGAGAGTTGCTCGTGTGTGGAATGAACTGCCAGAAAAAGTGGTTGATGCAAGAACAGTCACGACGTTTAAAAGACATTTGGATAAGTACATGTTTAGGAAAGGTTTGGAGGGATATGGGACAAGTGCAGGCAGGTGGGAGTAGTTTAGTTTGGAAACATGGTCAGCATGGCCTAGTTGGTCTGAAGGGCCTGTCTCCATGATGTGTGACTATACCACACTGAAGGCTTCACTTCGATGTTAACATTGCACGCACTTAACGTTGTTTAACATTAACCCTCTCTGACACCTCAGCAAAAACCTCAACTGAGTTTCTTAAACATAATTTACCCTTAATGAATCAGTGCAGACTTGCTGAGATGACTGTGAGTTAGATCGATCTTTGACTGACAAGCAAGCCAAAGGGTTATAAGGGGTAAACATGAAAGTTATTGCCACAACCAAATCAGCTATGATTTTCTCAAATGGCAGATCAGTTTAGAGTGACCAAATGGCCTGCTCCGGCTTTTAGTTTATATATAACATATTGTTAAGTTAATTTACAGAATGTGGGCATCACTGGCCAGGCCGATATTTATTGCCCATGTCTAATTGCCCAGAAGGTAGTTTAGAGTCAACGACATTGTTGCGGGTCTGAAACCAATTACAGACTAGACCAGGTAAGGACAGCAGATTTCCTTCCCTAAATGACATTCGTGAACTTGATAGGTTTTTCCAATAATTGACAATGGTTTCATGGCCATCCTAATTCATGGCAATCCTAATCGGACACCTAATTCCAATTTTTATTATTTGCCATGGGGTGGGATTGGAACCTGGGTCCCCAGAACATTATCTGGGTCTCTGGATTAATACTCAAGTAATAATAGCACAAGACCATCACGTCCTCAATAACCAGTTCACCAAAATGCTTACTATTTTTTTCACAAATTATCATTTTATTGTTTACACTAACATCAAACTAATTAGCCTGTAGTTACTGAGCTTAACTTTACACCTTCTTCTGAACAAGGATGTATCCCTTGCAATTCTCCAACCGTCTGGCACCATCCCTCAATCTAAGGAAGATCAGACCATGGTACCAGGGGCATTGTTGAGGTGTTATATGATTAATTTGTTTCTGTTTTTACCAAAGAAGAAGAAGAGGCTCAGGTCATAGTAAAAGAGTTCAGACATTTGAAGAGTTCAAAACTGATAAGGAAGAGTTATTGGATAAGCTGTCTGCACTGAAAGACATTAGGACCAAAAGGATGCATCAAGTAATACCGAGGGAAGTAAGAACAAAAATTGCAGCAACACTGATCGTAGTAGTCCATAATATTGAGGAGGTGCTGGCCTTGTGATCTTATTGCTCAACTATTATTCCAGAGTCCCAGGTAATGTTCCAGGGATCCTTTTGACTCATAATTGATCTGAGTCCTCCTGTTACCACTCTCTGTGCCTTCAAAAGTCAGTTATCAGTCTCTTGTCATGCTCTCCCTTTACCGCTCATATTTGCATTTCAATTCCCCTTTGATCTGACAATATTTAGATTGTTTCCTAATCATCTTATTTACCCGGGCGCCCCTTTTGTTTCTTCTCAGCATCTATGTCTTTCATCTTCCAGGGAGTTCTAGATTTGATTGCCGGGCCTTTGCCCTTTATGGAAACGTTCCTTGACTGTACATGAACTCTCTCTTCTCTCAAGACAGCCCATTGTTCAGTAGTTTTGTATATTAATCTTTGATGCCAATTGGTTTGTTTTCAGGTGCATTTGCCAAAGGTCACCACTGGTCCCAGTGGCAGTGCTGAGCTGTCAGGTTCTCAATTAACAAGTGGGCAACCATCTTAATATGGCTGACAGCCCCAAGAGCAACTAATAAGTTGCCCAAGACCCCACTCCCCCATCAACAAAATATGACCATTGGTCCACATGTCTGAGCTGGGCGCCATCCTCTGCTTTGATCTGAATGCAATGATCTCTTGCCACATGAATAGAGTTCCAACATGACCCTCAGGGCCCTGCAATAGCTAATAATTTGGGAGAGGTACTGGACAAACACCCCAGCAAAAGAATCAGTGCTTTCAGGAGATGCAAACAGCAGAGAAAAAATAAATCACTCATTTCTTTTATCCCAATTACAAGCATTCAACTTCATTCTTTTTACAGAATAACTGCTGTTGCCAACCAATCAAAACCCGAAGTGTGGTGAGGTTAAGTTGGGTTTAAATATCCACAACATTACAAAGGTCCTCCTTTGACAGCTTGACATTGAAAGTGCTAAGAACCATGAGACTCAAACTTCAGTGAAGGAAACAGGATACTGTTCATTTATTGCAATCGATGAAACCAGACCTAGTTGGAACAGCTCAGAGATGGCTATATGATTCCCAAGGGAAACACTGGGAGAGCAAAAACATCACAGGATGACAATAAAATATGAGTAACGGTGTAATAGATAAGGATTACAATCAGGTAACTAGAACCAGGGGAGGGGAACTTTCCCCCTGGGTCTTCCTTCTATAAGGGGATGATGGCTGTAAGGGAGCAAAATACAGAAAACACTGGGCTCAGAAAGCTGATACCAGGGAAGATGCACAAGAGTATCTAGCTGGCAAAACATTAACAGTTAAAACATTGCGATGATCAAATCTAGAGCCTTCTGAATGAGCTCATTTATTCCAGAAACCCGAAAGACCAAACATCCTGGCTTCATCTTCCTTTCATCTCCCTCCAGCATCTCTTCACTCCCTCCACCATTTCCCCATCATCCCCATCCTTCATTTCCTCCTTCCTCCTTCGTGTCCTCATTATCCCTCTCCCTATCCCCTCTTCTTCCCTCATTTACCCATCAACAACCTCCTCCAGCTGCTTCCTTCCTCCTTCGTTTCCCCATCAAATACCTCCTCCACCTGCTTTCTTTCTCCCTCATTTCTCTATCACCTCTCATTACCATGGGGTAGCATAGTGGCTCAGTGGCTCAGTGGTTAGCACTGCTGCCTCACAGTGCTAGGGACCTGGGTTCGATTCCATCCTCAGGTGACTGTGTGAAGTTTGCACATTCTCCCTGTGTCTGTGTGAGCTTGCTCTAGGTGATCTGGTTTCCTCCTACAGTCCAAAAATGTGTCGGTTAGGTAGTTTGGCCATGCTAAATTGCCTGTAATGTGCAGTGGTGTGTAAGTTAGGCAGCTTCATCATGGGAACTGCAGGGTTATGGGGATGGGTTTGGGTGGGATGCTGTTTGGAGAGACAGTGTGGACTTGTTGGGCCAATTGGTCTGTTTCTGCACCAGAGGGATTCTATGACCTTGCAATGGTCCTTCCTTCACCCACATTATTCTGCAGAATTACCCTCCTGTCCCATCTCTTGTCTGTAAGCCCAAACTTTCCAAATCAAATGGTGATTGCTGTATCCAAAAGTACAGAAAGGAACTGCTCTCCAAGGAGGTGTAAACTGATGACCACAAAGATTTCAATGGTGACGTTTGAGAGAATGTGTCCCCACGGGGGCTGTCAGCAGTCAACTGCTACAGATTTGATATATTTAACAAAAGATGAGTTTTGTTTTTAATTCCGTGAGCCGGAGTAATCTGAAGCACGTTGCCTGAAAAGGACAATGGAAACAAAGTCAATGATAATTGTCAAAAGGGGTGTAGATAAGTACTTGGAAAGGAAAACTCTGAAAGGCTGTGGGGAAAGAGCTGGGATTTGGAACAATTTGGAAAAGTCTTACAAAGAGCTATCACAGTCATAATGGGCCAAATGTGCTATAAAACTCTATGATTCTACAAGAACAGCTGGCTGAGAATTTGTGCTGCACCATAAATTGGTGTGAGCTGGGAGATGAGAGTGGAATGTGCAATCACCATCCTCGGGCTAATTCATTCAAAGGGGAGTCTTGAAACTTGGATGCTTAAACATCCAATTTGGCATATTCTGGGGGAGATCATAAGATACTGTGTCTGATAATTCACCGTGCTCCAATCACCTGATATCTGAGCCTAAGAGTTGAAAGCAGGAGTAGGCCACCAGGCCCCTTGAGCCTATTCTACTATTCAATAAGGCCATAGCTGCTCTGATTACTCCCACATACCCACCAACTCCTCAGAACCTTTTGCCTAAATGGTTATCAGGAATCTATCCACGACTGCCTTTAAAACATGCAAGTATTCTGCTTCCCCCGCCTTTTGAGGAAGAAAATTCCCAAAATCCATAGCCTTTGGATGAGAAAAAAATCCGCCTTATCTCTGCCATGGCTGAGTGATCCCTCATTTTGAAACCATGACTTCCTCATTCTGACAATTTCTCCCCTGTAATTTCTGAATGAGTGTGCTGTAATTTGCATTTCAATCATTAAGCTCCCCATGGCTCTCTATATTAGCAATGGAAAGGATAAGGATAAAACAAAGAATGTTGGATAATGAAAGTCTAAAGCAAATTGCTGGAGAAACTCAGCAGGTTTGGCAGGATCTGTGGAGAGAAAGCAGAATTAATGTTTTGGGTCTGGTGACCCTTTTACAGAACAGAAAGGGTTAGAAATTTAGTCTCAAACAGTAAGGAAAGTTGGACATGGTGGAAAAATGCTGCTATTGCCAAAACTGACTTTTACCCTGAGATCCTTATATCCCAGAATAATGGAATCGTAATAACTATGCATGTATTCAAACATCCGGGGCCAATAACTCACATCGGCACTTTGTCAATTCTGTGATAACAATTCTATTCATCGACCCTATCATTCTGGTTTGTGGTGAACAGAGGAGTCTCTGGCCTGAGCTTTCATTTGTTTTTCCAAATTTCAAAGGAAATGACTTAACAAAACATCCGTTGGAGTGTATAAGGCATTACACGGCATCAGCTAGATAGACTTGTGGTTATTTTCCTGTCTGACATTTTTTTGTTGTTTGCTAGCGTTTACTATGTGCTACTTGGCTGTCATGATTCCCACAGCACAGCAGTTACTTCAAAAATGTTTGGTTGGTTATAAAACAGTTTGAAACATCCTGGAGTATTTTTTTAAATTCTGTCACTGGATGTGGGTATTTCAGCATTTGTTGCCCTTCCCTAATTTCCCTTGAGAAGATGATAATGGGCCAACTTTTTATACTGTTAGGGTCCAGGTGGTGAAGGCGCTTCTGCAGTGCTGTTAGGAAGGAAGTTAGACCATAAGGCATAGGAGCAGAAATTAGGCCATTCAGCCCATCGAGTCTGCTCCACCATTCAATCATGGCTAATCAGTTTCTCAACCCCATTCTCCTGCTTTCTCCCTGTAACCTTAGATCCCATTGACAATCAAGAATCTATCTATCTCTGTCTTAAAAATACTCAATGATGTGGCCTCCACAGCCTTCTGTGGCAAAGAATTCCATAGATTCACCACTCTTTGACTGAAGAAATTTCTCCTTATCTCTGTTCTAAACGATCTTCCCTTTACTGTAAAGCTGTGCCCTCAGGTCCTAGTCTCTCCTGCAAATGGAAACATCTTCCCAACATCCACTCTGATCAGGCCATTCAGTATTCTGTTAGATTCAATTAGATTCCCCCCTCATCCTTCTAAACTGCACCAAGTATAGACCCAGAGTCCTCAAGCATTCCTCATATGTTAAGCCTTTCATTCCTGGGATCATTCTCATGAACCTCTTCTGGACCCGCTCTAGGGCCAGTACATCCTTCCTGAGGTATGGGGCCCAAAATTGCTCACAATACTCTAAATGTGGTCTGATGAAAGCCTTATACAGCCTCAGAAGTAAATCCCTGCTTTTATATTCTAGTTTTCTCGAAATAAATGCCAACATTGTATTTGCCTTCCTAACTACCGACTCAACCTGCAAGTTTACCTTAAGAAAATCCTGGACTAGAACTCCCAAGTCCCTTTGCACTTCAGACTTCTGAATTATCTCCCCATTTACAAAATAGTCCATGCTTTTATTCTTCTTACCAAAGTGTATAACCTCACACTTTCCCACATTATACTCCATCTGCCACTTCTTTGCCCACTCTCCTAACCTGTCCAAATCCTTCTGCAGCCTCCCTGCATCCTCAACACTATCTGTCCTTATACCTATCATCTGCAAACTTAGCCAGAATGCCCACATTTCCTTTATCTAGATCATTAACGTATAAAGTGAGAAGTTGTGGCCCAACACTGACCCTTGAGGAACACCACTTGTCACCAGCTGCCATCCTGAGAAAGACCCTTTTATCCCCACTCTCTGCTTTCTCCCAGTCAGCCAATCTTCTATCTATGCTAGCACCTTGCCTCTAAGGCCATGGGCCTTTATCTTACTCAATAGCCCCCATGCAACACCTTGTTAAAGGCCTTAGAACATAGAACATAGAATCCCTACAGTGTGAAAACAGGCACTTCGGCCCAACAAGTCCACACCAACCCTCGGAGCATCCCACCCAGCCCTTCCCCTTATAACCCACTTAAGCTACACATCCCTGAACACTATAGGCAATGTAGCATGGCCAATCTGCCTAGCCTGCACATCTTTGGACTGTGGAAGAAAACCCATGCAGACACAGGGAGAATATGCAAACTCAACAGAGACAGTTGCCCAAGGGTGGAATTGAACCCGGGTCCATGGCACTGTGAGGCAGCAGTGCTAACCACTGAGCCACTGTGCTGCCCCTTCTGGAAGTCTAGGTAAATAACGTCCATTGGTTCTCCTGGGTTTAATTTGCTCGTTAGCTCCACAAAGAATTCCAACAGATTTGTCAGGCATGACCTGAGTTCCAGGTTCATGACTCAGCACTGGTGAAGGATCCTGTGTAATAGGCTCTATGTAAATGCAAATACTTCTTTCAATGTAAGGAATAAGTTCCTTTCGTTGCAAGAGAACATCAGGCAGATCTTTGTTACTGCTGTGCGAGTGGGTAAATGTGGAATTGGCAGTGACAGAAGAATTACCAGCCTTTCACTGAACTCCCTTATGTTCCTGCCACTTATTTAGGCAGGGGGAATGGTTCAGTCAAATCAACCCACTAGATTCATCTTTTTGTAACTCACCCAGATGATAAGAAGTACTCAGAATGTTTTGAACTCTACTCCAGTTCACTTTTAATGAGATTCAACAAATTTCTACATAACACTGTGATAAATTATCAACCTACCATTGGCAACCACGCCTTCAGCTGCCCATAGACACTAAACTCTGGAATTCTTTCCCTATTTACCATTTCCTCATCCTCCACCTCCTCTCTCTCTCTCTCATGTTTTAACTAGCTCCTTAAAATCACAGAATCACAGAAACCCTACAGTGTGGAAACAGGCCATTCGGCCCAACAAGTCTACACCACCCCTCCGAAGAGCATCCCACTCAGACCCATTCCCCTATCCCTGCATTTTCCATGTCTAATCCACCTAACCTAAACATCCCTGGACACTATGGGCAATTTAGCATGGCCAATCCACCTAACCTGCACATCTTTGGACTGTTGGAGGAATCCCATGCAGACACGGGGAGAAAGTGCAAACTCCACACAGACAGTTGCCCGAGGATGGAATCAAACCCAGGTCCCTGGCGCTGTGAGGCAGCAATGCTAACCACTGATCCACCGTGAGCCAAAATAAAAGCCAAATGAACTGCGGATGCTGTAAATCAAAAACAAAAACAGAAGTTGCTGGAAAAGATCAGCAGGTCCTAAGCGTCACCTGCTGAGCTTTTCCAGCAATTTATGTTTTTGTTCCTTAAAATCAAGTTGTTTGTTCAAGTTTTTTGTCATTTCTCCTAAAGTCTCTTTCTTTAGCTCAACATCATATTTTCTAAACATCTGCTATGCTGTTGTGAATTGTCTTGGAAAGTTTTCTTATTTTAGGAGGCACCACATAAATGCGGTTTCACCAAGGGACTCTTGTGGGATTTGAAACTTTGCACCCTAAAGCATTTGTCTGGCTCTTTGGATTTAATTCATTCATTGGCAGTCCCTCGTAGATGAAGGTGACTCTTTTCCACTCTCAGGGTGAGTCCGTAGGCGCTGTACAAACTGATATGGCTACTACAGGCTCTGTTATACTTGGGGTAGAAGGGGGTCACGGGATGGGGTGGATGGAGCATTGGTATCACAGTGCACTCCTTTTGTTGTTTTCGCCTTGGTGCTGCATTTTACCCAAAGGCATGTCTCGAGGTCCTCGACACCTTACCGGATGCTCCTCCTCCACTTTGGATGGTCTTGGGCCAGTAATTCCCAGATGTCTCTGGGAATGCTGCACTTCACCAGTAAGGTCTTGAGGGTATTACTGAAATGTTTCCTTTGTCCACCTGGGGCTTGCCTACCATTTCAGAGCTGGGAGCAGAGATATTCATTTCAAGCCCACCGACTCCCACAGCTACCTAGAATACTCCTCCTCCCACCCACCTTCCTGCAAAAATGCTATCCCCTATTCCCAATTCCTTTGCCTCCGCCGCATCTGCTCCCAGGATGAGGCATTCCACTCCCGTACATCTCAGTTGTCCTCGTTTTTCAAGGACCGTAACTTCCCCTCCTCGGTGGTCGAGAACGCCCTCAACCGTGTCTCCCACATCTCCCGCACCTCATCCCTCACACCCCGTCCACGCAATAAAAACCAAAAAAGAATCCCCCTCGTCCTCACGTACCACCCCACCAACCTCCGGATCCAACGCATCATCCTCCGACACTTCCGCCATCTGCAATCCGACCCCACCACCAAAGACATCTTTCCCTCCCCACCTTCATCTGCTTTCCGGAGGGACAACTCTCTCCGTGACTCCCTTGTCCGCT
>NC_063345.1:4073539-4096270 GCF_021869965.1 Rhincodon typus
CTGCACCTTGTTGTCTCGGATTCTCCAGCATCTGCAGTTCCTACTATCTCACCTGCTTGAAGTGTAGGTCATGTGGACAATGTGCCCAGCCCATTGTAGCCAGTCAAGGGTGGTCAGTGCCTCAATGCTGTGGATGTTGGCCTGGTCCACAATGCTGGTGTTGGTGTGTCTTTCTTTCCAATGGATATGCAGGATCTTGCGCAGGCAGCATTGGTGTTACAGTTCCAATGCCTTGCCTTGTCTGGAGAGTCCATGACTCTGAGCCATATAGGGGGTGGGAACCATCACAGCTCTGTAAGCCATGATTGTAGTGTCAGATCTGATGTTATTGTCCTTGAGCACCCTTTTCCTCAGGCGACTGAAGGCTGCACTAGCACATTGGAAGCGATGCTGGATCTCTTCATCAGTAACTGCTTTGTCTGACAGGACACTCCTGAGGTATGAGAAGTCGTCAACATTCTCTAAGGCCTCCCTGTGGTCCTTGATGACCAGGAGTTTGTTCTGCAAGTTGGTGGAGGACCTCTGCCTTGCAGATGTTCAGGGTGAGACAGTAAAGATGCTGATGCTGGTCTGGAGTAATTCCTCTGAGATTGCACGTGCGTAAGCATCATCTGTGTACTGCAATTCAATGACACTGGTTGGGATGAATTTGGCTTTGGTTTGAAGGTGGTGGAAGTTGAAAAGTTTCCTGCTGTTTCTGTAAGTTAGCTCTGTTCCAGTAGAGTGCTTGAGGGGAGTGAGGTGAAGCATTGCAATGAGATAGATCGAAAACAGTGTCGGAGTGATCTTTGGGTTACCAATCCAATGACATTACCACTTCACCATCACCTCCAGTTAATTCTCCTAGTGCTGTTTACCTGTTCTTTGTGTTGTGTGTAAATGTACTCTATCGTAGCTTTGAAGTGATGACCATAACTATTAGCTGACTTATAGCTAAAATGACATCTGATCCTTTTTCTGACATTGTAGAAAATTATATTGTTAATACAAACGAGGAACACAAATTTAAAGTCATCTTCAAAATTTCAAAGCGAAAGATTACGTTGCTATGTCTTGAAGCACCTAACGTGTACCAGCTATATACTACATTTCAGCTTTTAGTAGCAGAGTCATTAATATTTTAAAAGAAGAAAAATAGTAAAAGAACAGAAACAAATGGATCAATCTTTCAGATAATTGGAATCATTCGAACCTATGGGACAGATCTTGACTTTTTACAATGATGAAACTATGGATGCCAAAAAAAAGAACGATTAACAGGGATGTGAAACTGGTTTCTGACAGTTTGCCATCCAATTTGACACATTGCCTGACGTCAACATCTACCCCAAAGTATTTTGCAGCATCAATGCAATGGGTTGAATGGCCTTCCTTAGCCTACAAACTTCTACCTTTAAATTACATTGGTGTATTGGTTGATTCTCAACTGCCTTCTGAAAATAGCCTTGACAAGTCACTCAGATCAAAGGGGCAACCAGGGACAGGCAATAAATGTTGGTCCAGCCCATATTCGATAAATAAACTTACAAAAATAATTGACCTGTTTGCTCATGATACTGACACTGATGCGGCATTTTCATTACAAATAAAGTGACCGTGTGGAAGAATGTAGAACTAAGAGGCCACTTTTTAAAAATAAGGGGTGGCTCATTTAATACAGAGATGAGGAGATTTCTTTTCTCAGAGTCTTTAGAACTTCTTCCTCAAAAGGCTGTGGAAGCAGAGTTGCCGAACACTTTTAAAGCTGAGATGCAGGAATGTGGAGTAATCAGATTAGCCACGATCTTATTAAATGGCAGAACAGACTCAAGGGGCTGAGTGGCGTATCACAGATCCCAATCCGTATTTTGGTATGTGTGTAAGATCTGTCTTCATGTATTGTATATATCCAAAAAACTTTGATGGCTTCATACCAAAGCGACTAATGGGAAATGGTCTCGTATTTGGTTGATGATTAATAAAGGATGTGATGGGTGATTCAACAACCCCTCTACCCCCCAACACCACCGCAGCCCCCAGTAAGAAATAAATGTTAAACTACTGTGACAGATTCTGCTATTAATTAGGTTCGTAGACAGAAAAAAAAAAGGTCGAGCAAGAGCTGAAGTTGAATGGATTCTTCAAGAGGGTATGACTCCCATCTTTTCCTTCTTTGAAAGTCTCCTCAACATTTCTTTAACAAACATCACTGGGCCTCTGTTTTCAGTTCTCTTCTTTCAACTGGAACTCTGTGAAGTGCTATAGGATTTTTTTTCTGTTTAAAATTACGAAATAAATGTTAGTTGACACATGCATATACAGCTGCATATTCACACAAATTCAGCACTCACAAATGCACCAATGCACACGAACACGTGTATTCGCCACAGGTGAAATAAACCCAATGTACATAAAAACAAATACATAAGGACTTACAATTTTTGGTGCATCTATAATATTTTAGCTTTGTGCCTGAAATATGATCAGATTTCATTTTAATGATTATGTCCTTTAAAAAATGTGCTTTGCGGTTCTGCAGGTTCCCAAATTTGCATTTAGTTTATTCAACAAATAAAGTAAATGTACCCTTAATAAAAATGCATAATTTGAAAGCTTCCAAGTAGATTTGAATTGTATTCTGTTTAAAAATACTTGCAATAATTAAATCAACAAATTATCAAAATGGGCTAATTTATAACTCACCCCTCAGTTACTACACCACGCACCCCCCCACCCCATCATTGTGAGAAACTGCTAAATGCCCGACTTACTAACTGTGGCAGTAAATGAGAAAATGACCCTTAAAATCAAATACACATACTGCAACCATATGAGTGCTAACAGTATGAGCCATTCATCATTCCACTTCATATCATCAACCATTTATACTAAAATGCAACATTAACTGCAGCCTATTCCTTTCCAATTTATCTAATTTAATGTCATAACAGAGCATATTTAATCCTCTAATTTTTCTAACATTGAAGATCACACAGTCATAACCAATTTAAATTTAACATGCAATATTAACATTGGTTGACACCAGGCGAATTGTGAGTAGTCCGGTTATTAAGAAGAATTAATGGAACCATTACCATGCAAATAGTTCTGATCTCTTCCCTCCCAGAGTTATGTGCACCAAAAAGCCAATTGCTTCAACTGAAACTTCTTATTCCGCATAGTTTGAAAAAAAAAATCATTTTTTAATCTTCTCTTATTTGTGTCAAAACACTTCTCTACAAATGTCCCTCTTCTAATTTTTCTTCTTACAGTGTAGCTAGTCCAATTTCCAATCTATTAGGTTACTTACTCCCTGAAATTCATCTTTTTTGTGTGCTTTCTTTCTGAGATTAATTAACAACAGGGAATAGTTGATACATTGAGATTAACACCCAATCCTTTCAGAGCTGCTTTACACCACACTATTACAACACTGACCATGTTCAAGGACAGCCAGAAAATCCCTATCTTACTTCGAATGTTGGGAAAATGAACACTTGGCTTATTTGGCGAATGTAGATTCTTCATTGTCATCAATTAGCTCTACACCCATGCATTTCTTTCCTTTATTGTAGACCATTTCAGTTCTGTCCCAGTCAACTAATCTCCCTGCACCCTTCATAAACATGCTGCCCCAATCTGAAGTGAAACTGTAACCCATTACTCTTGTGCTCAGGGATCAGCATTAGCTTACTGTGTTATTGAATGTACGGGGCTCAGTTAGCTCAGTTGGCTGGACGACTTGTTTGCAATGCAGAGTGATACCAACAGTATGGATTTGATTCCTGCATCAGTTGAGTTTACCACGAAGGACTCTCCTTCTAAACTTTTCCCCTTGCCTGAGGCGTGGTGACCCTCAGGTTAAAACACCACCAGACTTCTCTCTTTCTAATGAAAGAGATGGACTATGGTGACTTTAGTGTGTTACAATGCTTCACTTGTACACCCTTACAATCCTGTCAAATCTGCAATTCTCCAATCCTGTCCTCTGTCTATATCCCTGACTTTCATCACTGCATTATTAGCAGCCTTCAGATCTAACTGCCTATGCTGTGAAATTCCCTTTAAAACTTATGTCCCCTACCTTTCACTTTGACCAAGTTTTAGTTTACTATCTTACAATCTTTGCACATCATTTGGTGTCAAGTATTGTTTGTTAATGTTCGGGCGAAATGTCTTGGAAAGTTTTTCTGCATTCTTTGTAAGTGCAAAGCAAAGCTGAAGATGGTAATATAGAAACAGTGCAGGCAAGGATTGGCATTGAACAATGCCAACAACAAGAAGACACAAACCTGTTTTTAAAAACAATTCAACATACTAAATTGTCACTTCGAGAACTTGAAGGATTATGCAAGTAGTTAAAGAACCGAACAAAAAGTTTCAGTGAAATTATTTTCTCAGAGTTTTCAGTACAAACAAAATGTGTGAGAAATCGCTTGGAAGTTGACAGATGAGCCTGAGATGAATCAATTGAATTACAGACAACTAGTCTGTCAGAATCTCTAACATGTATGGCTATTCACATGTGTGTCCATAATTATAATTTATATCTAACAAAGAGTCAGTCCTGGAGTAGGATGACTTTTTTTCTATAATGGACACTGACTGACCCGTTCTATATTTCTATAATTTTGAACTTTGTATTTCCTTGGGTTGTATACTATTTGAGAAAAGAGTATGTACAATCCAAAAGTTTTTGAAACATTGCTGTTGAAGTTTACACAAAGAAAACGTTGAACTGTCTTCTCCAAAATTTGTGAACGCAGGTGGAAGTCACTAGAGTGACAATCTAGAACCTCAGCCAAGTGTTCTGAGGACAAGGGTTCAAATCCCATCATAGCAGATGGTGAAGTTTGAATTTAATTTATAAAAGGGGAGGTCTCAGAGAAACATTTAAAATTCCAACAGAACTAGACAGGTTATATACAGGGAGGATGATTCCAATAGTGTGGGAGTCCAGAACCAGGGGTCATATTTTCAAGATAGAAGATAAACCTTTCAGGGCTGACATGAGGAGAAATTTCTTCACCCAGAGAGTGGTGAGCCTGTGGAATTCATTACCACAGAATGTGGTTGAGGCCAAAATGTTATGTATTTTCAAGAAGGAAGTAAATATTGATGTTGTGGCTAAAGGGATCAAGGAACATGGGGTGGGTGTGAGGAGGGGAGGGCAGGATTAATATATTGATCTCGATGATCATTCATTATCATATTGAATGGCAAAGAAAGCATGAGGGGTCAAATAGTCTACTCCAGCTCCTATCTTCTATGTTCCTATGTAAAAACATCTGGAATATAGAGTTGGCTAATAATGTAACCACTGCCGATTGTCATAAGAATTTGTCTAATTCACTAATGTTCTTTAAAGAAGGAAACTTGTTATCTTTGCTCAGTCTAACTGATTTCCAGCCTATATATGGCTCCATACCCCCAGAAATGTGGTTGACTCTTGACTGTCCTCTGGAGAATTAGGGTGGACAATAAATGCTGGCCTAGCCAGTGACACCCATATCCCATGAACGTGTTTTTTTTAAATCAGAGCTTTCAAATCCAAAGATCAAAAGATCAAATGGGATGTGGAGAAAAAGAATGTGAAAATGAAGTTGTGATGCAGATTGGCCATCATCTTACTGAATGATTCGAGGAGGTGAATGATATTGGATAGGGCAATGGTTCTGAAGGGGTTAATCTTCATGTTCCATTGGCTCCACCCATTCTATTGATGTCACACAGTCTATGGGTGGAGACAAGGAGCTACACTCTCATTTTTGGAGGAAGTAGATGAATTTTCACCAGGTTCCTAAAGTCCTCATCATTCTGCCTGAGCAAATGTTGTTTCTTGATGTTGTTGTTGACCAAATACTTGCTGTTATCATCGCAATAAACCTTATTATCGAAGAACAGAGCCCCTTATGTAGATATTTGATGGCGGCATATCTTCAACCAATTATCACTAGGTAGGTCCAAGACAAAGCAGAGAGAAAGGGGAACTGGTGACAGTGGACTACCTCAAACAACCCTTACACAGTACCACAAACTGGGCGAGATGACAATTGTCATCAGTAGTGGACAAATGGGAGCATACCACAAAATAGTCCTAAAGTTTCTCTTTATCAAGCCACTCATAACCATAACCTGTTATCAAAATAAGCCACTTTTCTCTCATTCTGCGATTTATTTTAACTTTATTTACTATGTAATGCTAAAATAAGTACAGGCAAGTAATGTTAATCCACAATACAACTAAATGAAACAAAACACACATTAGCATGGCATTTCCACTCAGTTTTGTTGATTTAAAATAGCCCAATTCATTCAAACATAGCAGAGCCAGTGCAGAAAATTGGGAAACTGAAGGGCAAACTATATTCAAACTGAATCGAGTTTCTACAATCTTTTGCACTGGCTTACAAAGCAGTGCATTAGAAACAGACATCCACTCCAAAGAGCTAGCCACATCACCACAGCTAATGAGTCTGGACAGAGCGTTTCCATTAATTAAACTCATTCGTGGGACGTTGAGGCATTTTGAAAACTTAAAGTGGATCATTTAACCTCAAGGACAGTAATTGTACATTTAAAAATACTTTGAATATAATATTTTCTTAATTTGCTAAGAATCTGACTTTTCTGTGTCCGTATGACTAACAGATGACTCTGTGCAAAGTTTATAGAAAGTCTTTACCAGCTATTTAAGAATTAGTTTGTTCACAGTTGGTGGATTGACGCTCTGATTTTTCTTTGTGATAAACTCATACTCACCTGTATTCATAAAACGGCCACCTATTACAATTCTTAACTATGTCAAGAGACATATTTTAAAGCAGTTTGAAAGAACATATATTCCACAACACTGCATTGGCCCAATGAAGGTTTTGTGTTCAGTGATATTTGGAAACATTTTGGCTGAGATTAAGCAAAAAATGAATTTCAAAATTTACATAATCTTGGTCACAGTTCACGCTAGACAGGTGCCCAAGGTGGAAACTGTACACCAAGAAACCTTGTTATATTTTCAAATTCTGACACAGAACCAGAGGATCCATCCTCAAACCATTCAGCTGAATACTGCTTGAAGCATTTCCAGTCTCTCTCACTATTCAGTCCAAGTTTAGAGCCCACTTTCTATATATCATCAGCATGATTCCAATTATTTGATTTGATTTGATTTGATTGATTTTATTGTCACGTGTACCGAAATACAGTGAAAAGCTTTGTTTACGAGCGGTACAGGCAGATCACAGCAAGTAAAGGATGTACAGATCAAAAAAACTTAGAGGCATACAGGTTACATTGCAGGTTACATTATTTGAGGCCAGAGTCCATTCAACAGTCTAATAATGGCCAGAAAGAAGCTGTTCCTGAACCTGCTTGTGCGTGTGTTCAGGCTTCTGTATCTTCTGCCTGATGGAAGAGATTGTAAGAGGTCATTACCAGGGTGTGAAGGGTCTTTGATGATGTTGACAGCCTTTCAGCAGCAGCGAGCCATGTAAATAGAGTCCATGGATGGAAGGTTGGCTTCCATGATGGTCTGGGCTATGCACACCACCTTCTGTAGTTTCTTACAGTCCTGGGCAGAGCAGTTGCCATACCAGGCCATTATGCACCCGGACAGTATGCTTTCAATGGTGCATCTGTAGAAGTTTGTGAGGGACCTTATGAACATGCCAAATTTCCTGAGCCGCCTGAGGAAGAAGAGGCGTTGTTGTGCCTTCTTGACTGTAGCAGATACGTGGGAAGGCCAGGACATGTCATCGGTTATCGTCACTCCAATGAACTTGATGCTCTTCACCCTCTCAACCTCAGCTCTGTTGATGTAGATGGGGGCATGCTCTCCTCCTTTCTTTATGAAGTCAATGATCGGTTCTTTAGTTTTGCCGACATTGAGGGACAGATTGTTTTCATTGCACCATGTCACCAAGCTCTCTATCTCCCTTCTGTATTTTGACATGTCGTTGTTGGATATTCATCCCACCTATGGTGGTGTCATCAGTGAACTTGTAGATGGCTGTTATTTTGGCTGTTTAATGATGATTGATTGATTAATTGTTGTCACATGTAACGAGATACAGTGAAAAATGTTGTTTTGCGTGCTATACAGGCATATCACACCATACAAAGTGCATCAGGGTATGGATGAGGTGAATAGCAAGGGTCTTTTCCCTCGGGTAAGGGAATTCAAAACTAGAGGGCATAGTTTTCGGATGAGAGGGGAAAGATTTAAAAGGGACCTGAGGGGTAACTTTTTCTTACAGAGGAGAGTGTGAGTATGGAATGAACTGCCAGAGGAAGTGGTAGATGCAGGTACAGTTACAACAATTAAAAGACATTTGAACAGTACATGAACAGGAAAGGTTTAGAGGGATATGGGCCAAATCCAAGCAAATGGGAGTATTTAGTTTGGGAAACCTGATTGGTATGGATGGGTTGGAATGAAGTGTCTGTTTCTGTGCTGTATGACTCTTCTCCAAACACACACATGGTGAGCAATGTTCCCTGTAAGTTGCACAGCTGCACACACATCGGCACGCCAATCCTGGTGTTGACTCCTGGTTCTAGAAATTGCTGTCCCACATGGAGTTCAGAGGACATCCCAGCTGGACGGAAAATTGGAAGGGATGTTCCTGGTGAGAATAAATATCCTGCCAATACCTGGCAGCCCCTGGATTATGACAGACTAGGATGAAGAAGGTTCATTCGGTGGGAAGCAAATACACTGGGAGACATCTTCAGGAACGTGCAAAAGTGAAGTCAAGTCTTATCAGCTGCCTGACATTCCCATCGAGCTGGAGTGAAGCAGGTCATCCTCGGCTCTGAGGTACTGCTTAAGGGAGGAGTTGGACTAGACAGGTCCAGAGGTAAAGTGCTCAGAGGACCATAGGGCTGCTCTCTCATTAGAGAAAGACGACTGGTGGTGGTTTAACTATGCCTCAGGTGAGGGGAGAGGTTGAAAATGAGAGTCCCCCATATTAATGTCAGCTAGTGTAGGAACTGAGCCCACACTGTTGGCATCTCTCTGCATCACAAACCAACTATCCAGCCAACTGTGCTAACCAACCCCCAAGATCCAAAGGTTACAAAGTCATGGATGGAAGTTTTGAAATTGTACAAGCTGAGGGGCAATTGAAGTTGGGCAATGCCATGGGCTTAGAAATTAATGTTCTTAATGCTAGAATGACTGAAAGGCCTGGAGCTCATCCTGGGCTTGCAAAGCACACCAAGGTTGTACCTGTCTGTTTCAGTTTCAGGCTCTTACCAGGGACAGGAGTGGACATTGTAGCTAGGAACAGAATATGTGGCAATGGAGCAAAAACAGTCTTCCCAACACTGGAAGAAACTTCTGCTCATCCAACTCTGGTTGTTGGATAAGTAGCCTGATGACTTTGCAACAGTGGAGAAATATAGTAGTACTGTCAGGATGGGTGATATTAATGTATATGTAGAAGTTGAAGCTGAAATTTTGAGTATAGCTGAGAGGTAGGACATAGATGAGAAACATGAGGAGATCAAGAATAGATCCTTGGGTGACAACAAAGGTCACAGCATGGGAGCAGGAAGCAAAGCCTCTGCAACTCTGCAACCAACTCTAAGACAGGATGGATAAGAATGAAACTGAGTTCCATCTGGACAACAATGGAAAGGCATTGGAAGAGTGTAATGTGGTCAACCATGTCAAATGTTGCAATAAGGATTAGGAGGGAAAGTTCACCGTGTCCCAGTCAGAATGTACGTAATTTGGAATTTTGGAACGACATTTCAATAATGTGGTTAGGGTGCAGGCCTTATTAGAGAGACTCCACATGAAGGTCACATGGAGATGGCAATAGATTACGGAGGGAACAACATGTTGATAACAAGGACTTTGTGGAGGAAAAGAAAGATTGGAGATGGAGCAATTTGCAAGGACAGAGATAGCAGGGTTTACTTTGCAGTGAGGATTAAATGCGTCAAAGTAAGAGCAAACTGTCAAAATCATCAATCTGGAATGTTAACTTGATTTCTATTCTGAGTGTTTCCAGCATTTATTTTGTTTCGTTACAGATTTCCAATAATATTTTGTCTTTGATGGACAAATCTTATATTTGTTTGAGTATCGAAGATTAAGATATGACTTAACTGTTGTGTTTAAGGTGATTAAACAAGTTTCTCTTCATTTATTCATTGACTGGAGGTGGGCATTACTGACTAGATCAGCATTTATTGCTCATCTCTAATTGCCCTTGGGAAGGGGCTGGTGAGTTGTTAGTAGCCTGGATGAAGCAAAATGATTTCCTCTTGTGGGAGCAGTTCTAAAGAAGGAGGAAGAACCCAGGGTTAATGATCATCCTGGAATTTGGCTTCCCAACCATGTTCAAGGTTTCTGGAATGCCATTTGTGCTGGATTTCTTCTCTATGTCGGGGAGTTATTGAATCTATCAGTACTGGCCACAGCAGTTTCAGATTAGAGTCCATGAGGTCTGTACTGCCTTAGCATCAACTAATCCTCCTGCAGCAGCCCCCTTTTCACTGACCCACCTCAACTTCTATGACTAAGAGTTTCCTAATATCTTTCCACCAACCCTGCCACAAGGTAAAGTAACCATTGTCCTTCCAGGCCATAGGGCTGCTCTCTTATTAGTGAGACAGAGAAAGAGGGAGACACACAATTGGTGGTGGTTTATCATGCCAGAGTTTGCAAAATATAGTCCTTTATGCTTACCTTAGCCAGTCTGGGAATTGAACCCACCCTGTTGGTATTACTAACCAGCCATTTCAGCTAACCGGCTCCTGGCAGAACCTTTAAACTAAAGCCAAGTTGTTCAGGAACGATGTCAGAAGCACCTTTTCACACAAAGAGTGGTGGAAACCTGAAACTCTCTGAAACTCAGCTGTCAACAATGGACCAATAGGTGCAGAATAAATATTTTAAGGCAGAGGTAGATGGATTCTTGATGACCAAGAAGATGAAAGATTATTGGGGATATGAAGGAATGTAGAGTTGAGGTTAAAATCAGATCAGCCATGATCTTATTGAATGATGGGACAGTGGTGAATTTGGTGAAAGACTGAGTGGCCTCCTCTTGTTCCTCATTTGTATATATGTACCAGATGAAAATTACAAGATTG
Source organism: Rhincodon typus (assembly GCF_021869965.1). Classification (NCBI taxonomy): domain Eukaryota; kingdom Metazoa; phylum Chordata; class Chondrichthyes; order Orectolobiformes; family Rhincodontidae; genus Rhincodon; species Rhincodon typus. Next base: position 4,084,625 of record NC_063345.1, read on the forward strand.
AGATTGATAATTTTTAGGAAAGGAGACTGGAGGGCTCAGAGACCAAGGTGGATAGATGGAGTTAAGATGCAGGTCAAGTCTCATCTGATTGAATGACAAAATAGTTTCAAGGAACTGAATGACCATCTCTGACTTTGTGTTCAAGCCCCACCTTCCAACCAGAAAGTTTGTACTAACACTGGAGTATGCCAGCGATCTCCAGTGTGCCATTGCTCATTCTTTATGTGTGAGTGTTAACACTGGCTGAGACTGAGCCAGGGCTTCTTTGATGCAAACACAAAAATCAGTCCTGTCTTTTTCAGAGTAGCCCTATGGTCTTGTAGGGCAATGGTAACTTTACCTTTTTAGACTGCTGAAAGAGACTACTCAGCCCTTCCTGATTATACTATCTCTGCTGGTATCAGTGGCTCGAGATATCTGGAAATCATTTAGAAAGTTAATTATAGAAACATAGGAGCAGGCCATTCAACCCCTTGAGCCTGCTCTGCCATTCAATATGATAATGGCTGATCATTAAGCTCAATAACCTAATCCTGTCCTTATCCTTGATCCCTTTAATACTCCATCAAAGTCAAATGTTTCAATCAACAACATGTGAGCAGGCAGAGTTTAAAAAGTAATGAGTGTGTGTGTTTGTATGTGTGTGTGTGTGTCTTTCTGTGTCTGTTTTACAATAAAGCAAGACATTGACTGGAAATAAGACTACTCTGTATCTTGAGACACAATCAATTATCCAACTCTTTATAAACCCATCGTAAACATAATTATCTTCCCTGATCCTGTTTTTATATGTTTTGTACATTGCTTTCGTAGCTCCTTATTTTATCCAATAATAACTTAATGAAATATCCTTAATCTCAGTTAGGATATTAATGCAAATCTAATTCTCTTATTTTTTTAAGGAACGTAGGTATCACTGTCTGGGTTGACATTTGTTGCCATCTCCAATTTCCCATGAACTGAGTGGATTGCAGTTATTTCAGAGGATAGAGGGATATGGGCCACAATTCCCTGAAAGTGCAACACAGGTGGACAAAGTGATCAACAAGGTATACAGCACGCTTACCTTCATTGACCAGGGCTTTAAATATGAAAGTTGCGAGTTGTGTTACAGCTGTATAAAACTTTAGTTAGGCCACATTTGGAATATTGCATGCAATTCTGGTTGCCACACTACCAGGAGGATATTGGACGCTTTGGAGAGCGTACAGTGATTGGTTAAACTCAGGTTGTTTTCACTGGAAAGATGAAGGCTGAGGGAGCGACCTGATAGGGGTCTACAAAATTATGAGAGGCATAGATAGAGTGAATAGTCAGAGGATTTTTCACAGGGTGGAAAGGCCAACTACAAGAGGATACAGGTTCAAGGTAAGAGGGGGAAAGTTTACGGGACGAGTACAGGGAAAATTTTTCACACAGAGGCTGGTGGGTGCCAGTGGAGGTGGTGGAAGCAGGCATTTTAGCTGATGTATCTTAATAGATGTCATGAACAGGAGGTAAACAGAGATATAGAAACCACCCATGAGCAATAAGTAGGGTGTCCAAATAAGTATTGGGAATCGGCACAGGCTCAGTGGGCTGAAGGTCGAGTTCCTGCGCTGTATTGTTCTTTGTTCTTCATTCTGACAGTTAACAGTCAACCACATTGCCGTGGGTCCGGAGTCACATGTTGATCAGACCAGGTAAGGATGGTAGATTTCTTTCCCTAAAGGACATTATTGACCCAGATGCATTGTTTAAAAAATTGTGACCCTGGTTTCATGGTTACCTCTGATTTTTCAACAGCTTTTTCAATTCCAGATTTCATTAGTTGAATCTGAATATTGTTTGTAAAATGCACTGTTTTGACAAATTGTAAGGTCACCAATCCTTCAGAGTTGTCCTGGTATCTGCAAAAATTAAACTTTATTTTCCTTTGCAATGCTGCAAGTAAATCCAGTTTAAAACCATAGAAGAATGAAAAAAAAATCCATTACTTTTGCATTTTTGTTCTTTATTTAATGTGCAAAACTGGGTGTTTGATTGGGTTGGGGTGGAAGTGGTAGCTGATGGATAATGAAACCTGCAGAAATACATTTAATATTGTGCTGATAATGTGAAAGTACCTGAAGAGATTTCATAAGGGAACTGGATGTACATTGTTCTTATAAAGTGCTGGTACAATTTCCAATTTTAACAACATGCAAAAAGCAAATGAGTAAAGCAAAATGGGCAACGGGTGAAAGCAACAAGCTCTGAAACCCATTTTATTACTGGTCAGACTAATAGCTAAATACATTGATTATTGTAAGAATTATTATATATACATACATAAAGACTATGATTATGTTGTCTATTCTGAGTTAACTGATCCAAGCCCACACTGCCATTGGCTTTGGAGGCTCATAGATCCAGGAAGGAGATTAATCAGCTTCTGATTACTACACAGCAACTGCTGCCAGGAAATGTTGTGTGTGAATATTGGATTACAACAGCATCGAACTCAGCTGTAATGCTTCCATAGCTGAATAACTTTGCATTACTTATTGTTTCCTGAATTCAAGATGACTGGCTGGTCAAGGAAAAGCTTGGGTATTGCTTCATCCAAAGGATAGCACTTTTGGCAAAGCAGTAACCCCTCAGCACTGCTCTGGAATATTATCTTTACTTCTTGTCGTTGGCCAGAACCTTGAGGTTCTGAGGCAAGTGTTTCACCTAAAAAGCCAAAGCAGATACTTGGGAGTGGGGGGAGGTGGTGGAGATTGTGGAAGATATAAGAACTGCTCAGGCAGTGACACTACTCTGGCATTTTCAGAATATGTGGGTCTACCTACAGCATATGGACTGCAACATTTCAAGAAGGTACTCACCGCCACCTTCTCAAGGGGCAATTAAGGATGGTCAATAAATGCAGGCCCAGTCAATGACGCCCACAATCCATAGGTGAGATATAAGGCATTGTCTCAGTTTCATATGTCGCTTTACTAATGAAACTGAGATAATGCCTTATATCTCACCTATGGATTGTGGGTGTTGCTGAAACTTTTGAAAAACTTATGTTTTGTCTCATTCTTAGCATTACAGCATTAGAATCAGTAATAAACAAACTGTATAAGTTACAATTATCAAACAGGTGTTAGAATTACTCTGCAGTCAATTTAGAATTGTACAAATACACCTGTTCTGCTACAAGACTCAGCAATTTTTTTTTAACTTCACTTGATGCAGAGGGAAAAATGAGTCAGGGCGAAAATCTCACCAATGATCCCAAACCAAGGTTAAATGCCAGTACTGAACTCTCTCTCACTTCAACCAATTAAAGTGGGGGAGGGCATTTCTGGTGTAATGTCCCTACCTCTGAGCCAGGAAGCCCAGGTTCAATACCACCCACTGCAAAAGGGTTAATAATATCCCAGAAACTTTCGGAATTTTATAAACTTTATCTGAGAATGGCATAGTGGTAGTATCCCCCTCTGAGTCAGGAGGTCCAAGTTTAAGTTTCCATCTACTCCAAAGGGTTGACATATCATCTCTGAACCGATTAATTTGAAAATAAAACTGAGAAACCTCTGGGAGAAAAATTACTGGCAACTTTAATGCGACCGCCATTCTGGCGTCAATCACTGCGATCTGTAGCGAGGATGAAATACAAGGTGGCAACAGGTTATATTTTATAGGGTGAACTGAAAACAACTCATGCTGGATATTACAGCGGATCAGGCAGCATCCATGGAGAGAAAGCAAGCTGAAACGTTTCGAATCTAGATGACTCTTCATCAGAGCTGAAAGTTATGTCTCTCCACTTGAGTCAAGAGATAGCATCGTATTTGCTCTTTAGCTCCGAATTTACACACCACAAAAGTCTTCTTACTCACTCCCTTAGTTCAGTCTTTTACTTCTCCCACCCCTTTCTGCGTCCAATTTTGATTCCAGTTCGTCCGATTTCTTTCCGTTATCTCTCCCTGTGTTTGTCAATTTGTTAATTGCACTGATTAAGGACAGCGACTATTCGGCCCATTACTCTCAGGAGGTCCTAGGCATCCACGACAGTAATGCGCGTACCAGATACCACTGAAGCTGAAAAATGCGAGTAAAATGCAGCACCTCACACACCCCTCTCCCCTTCCTCAGGCACTGGGCCTCACAAATTCCACATAAAAACCGAAAGAACTGTGGATGCTGTAAATCAGGAACAGTTCTGAGGAAGGGCCACTGGACCCGAAACGTTAACTCTGTTTTCTCCTTCACAGATGCTGCCAGACCTGCTGAGCTTTTCCAGCAACTTTGGTTTTGTTTCTCACAAATTCTACGTCCTTTACGTTCGCCCTTTATGTTCACAGTGAAAGATAAAACATTTACATTTTCAAGCGACCTACCAGAGCTCCCAAAACTACTTGAAGCCAATCAATTGCTTTTGAAATACTGTCCGTTTTATTACGGAAAAAGAAACTTCTTTCAACGGATTTGCTTTCAATCACCAAAATTCTAATCACTTAAAGAAATAGCGCCTTGAATCCAATGACATTGAAAGATTAACTTTTTTTTGTTGAATCCTGTTTTTAAATCGTGAATGAAAACTTGGAAAGAAGGTAAACAGTTATAAATATATACATATCTTTTTCTTCAGACAGGTTCGGAAATGGTGAGACACTGGTCACTCACGGAGGAGCAGTAACAGTTTGAACTTTCATCCACTCACTTGTAACTCAAGCTGTTTTTTTTCTCACCACATCACATCAGATATTTACAGCGTGTTTGTTTGTTTTTAAACCCCGTCCCCGCGGCATACCCCCCCCCCCCCAAAGCACAAAATCTTGGTCGAACTACCAAACGTCAGAGCGTCCTGCTGCAAGATCCATTCACCAACCAATGACTGAATCAGGGCCCGTGAAAACTTTGAAATGTCACAGGTCTATTTCTGGTGATGGGGTTTCCACCGAGCTGGGTCTGTCCTCCAGTTATAACATACAAAGGACATAGACGTTTCTCACAGTCTGCCGTCTATGTGGTTTCATTTAGATTTTTGACAGGCACTCCTCATTCCCGGCTATTCCTTTACATTTAAAAACACGTGTATTTAATTCATTAGAAAGCTCCTTTTACAAGTACCATCGAGTTGTGTTGCGGTTTTTTTGCTTTAAAAAAAGACACCTTGATCATAGGATTAAAAATGACATTTAAATGGCAAAGTCCGCTTTCTTCCCCCGGATTGTTCAAAATCTTTAAAACGATCGTCACTTTAAGTGACCCCCGTGGGCAATATTTTATTCAGTGTCCCTAGTTGCGGGATGATTTCTGTGCATCGCTCCCTCCTGCAAAGTCAGAAGTCACACGACATCAGTGTTGCTCCGAAAGCTTGTGATTTCTAATAGACCTGTTGGGATTATAACCTGCTGTGGTGTAATCTCTGACCTTGTCCACCCCAGTCCAGCACCAGCACCTCTACACCAGGACTTTCTCTAAAGACTGCGAATGGAGCGCGCTGCAACGTGTTGCCAAGTAGAACTTTCTGCGGACCATAAACGCGCAGAAATTCCTGTATAACGATGTCGCAAAGTGGTTCGGATAGATGTGGCTATGGATAACCCGTGGCGGGTTTCTCTACAAACCTCTGTTCACGCAGGGCCGTTAAATTTCCCGTCCAATTCAGTTTGTAAAATTCCGTTTTATTTTGTTTTTCAAACCTAAGCAAAATCCTTTTATTTAAATAGCAAAATTTAATCTCAGTGTGCGGTGGAGGAAAGGATTACTAAAGACATCACAACCGCTACAGACCGTGTCAATTTCTTACTGTTTAATTTGAAGATTTGATCTGCTGGGAATGAACTAAATTCTCCTAATTTTACATCATATCCAATTTACTACCCACCCCCCACCCCCACACACAAAATAAGACCACCCTTCCCTCCAAATTAAACACCTTAAACCAAAAATACAATCAGTGGTCAAGCCCCTGGAGTCCAATGAAAATGAGTGCCGAGTATAATTTCAGTGTTAAGCAGTTGCAATATGTTTGTTTGGGAGAGACCGAAGTGCGGGCGGACTGATTTATGACTAGAAGGACACTCACTTCACTGCGCCTTTTGCTAATGTGCGGAGATCCCAGTCCTTTGTACACCCGACGGAGGTCTTTTTGAGGGGTGGTAGGACAGGTACCTTAAAGGTGGAACTGCAACACACCGCGCTAAGCAAGGATAGTAATCAGCCGTTTTCTTTTCAGACTTACAACGACGGGAGAAAAGTTATAGGCCATTTGAAAGCTTTTGTCTAACAGTTTAAAATTACCGTGAAACATTCCCTAAGGAAAGGATATTTAGAGGGTGGGGGTCATATATCCGCGTTTAAACAAATCCAGCAACTCAGGCGAACGGTGAAAATGATATTAAGGGGATGGTGGCTAATTTTCGACAGAGCGGTGAATGAAGTCAAAACTCCAAAAGTAGAGCTGCAAACGAGCCGTGTAACGATTTTAAATCTCACCCGTGCTCGTTTCTCGTGTTCACGAGATCCACAGGGAAGATTAAGTCCAAAATTAACGAACAAAATGTGTAACGTGCTCCCATCAATAGGGCAAATAACAGCACAGCAGCTGCCTCAGGGAGATCTGACAGTGCCTGCTGACGGAAAGGCTCTGTATAAAACCAATAAAAAACGTGCTGGAGAAACTCAGCAGGTCGGGCAGCATCTGTGGAGAGAGAGGAAACAGAGTTAACGTCTCGAGTCTGATAAGGATTTATTACTGAACTACAGTGGCGGGTTTTCCAGCATTCGGAGTTCGACCCTTTTGTTTCAGAACCTGTTATGAATCTTCCGCTGGACTCCAACAAATCCGTTCTCCCTCCCTCTGTCTCCACAGACCTGCCGAGTATTTCTCCTGTTTTTTTCCCCCTTCCCCCCCCCTCCATATCCCTGGACGTTATCCCTCTTTTTTGTAAAAGAAAGTGTTTTACCAGATTGACAAATACTGTTAATTTCGCAGGAGTTCCGCGATTAAAATCGGGCGGAGGGAGAAGCGGTATACCGTGGCTCAGGGTGATGGCCCTCAAACACTCCCAAAAACAGGAAAACTGAATGAATGTGTCAGTTGGGAAATCGGCTGAGAGATACAGATTCCCAGCTGTTCCTTAGAGAGGAGCCAATCTACAAGTGGTCATTTCTGCAACGAGACTCACACTCTCCTTTTAAACGCGGAGATTGTAACGTATCTGTTAAATAATGCTGCTTATAGCATTAAAGAAAAACCTTCTCCACAAACCATTAGCGTATCAGTAATCCTGTTATGGGCATGGGTTCCACCGGCCCGTTAGGAACAAAAATTCCCCGTTCAAATATTCCAACAGGAATTAGTCTTTTGCTTGCTCTGGGAAATTACTTACAGGACTACAGCAGGAGCGAACGTTAACCTGCAGGTTTTTAAAACCAGCGTCCATCTCCTAAAGTCTCAGGAGGCTGAGCAGGTTGCAAACCAAAAGGTCTTTTTTTTTTAAAGGAAATTTTTGCGCGGTATTGACACTGCCTGATTGTTGGTGCGCAAATTCACTCAGAAGTATCTAGGCATTGCCGGGGTAAGTCGACCCTCCGAAAGTTTCACTGCTCGCCAGTATCAGGTGGAATGAAGAGATTAACTTAACTCTTGTCTCATCTCCCAATCACCGTGCAACATTCCAGACTGTATCCTCCGGCTAAGCTTTAGGACAATTCTTTGGGGCTCAAAATTCATTGAAAATCTCGGCCGGTACAACTTATTAATAAAACGAGGGTCGAGGGAGAAAAAAAGTAGGCCGGAAACTGTTTGCAACATTCACAGTATTCACTACATTCTAAAACAAAGTCGCGCATGTGCTGTGGAATAATTCACCAATTTCTATTTATTTTTTGAGGGGGAAGGGAGGGAAGGATGGGGATTTTCTTAAATAAAACTACAACGAAAAGTCAAAACATCACATTACAGCTTCGATCTCAGTTAACACATGTAATTGTCAGCTCCAAAACAAGACACATCCCCTTAAAATGTTTCTTCAAGAATGCCGCCAATTTAAACTTTACACTCGCTATAACCTCCCACAATCAAAATAACCATCCTGGATGCTCCCAGTTTAATTAGCGTTTGTCTCTTCATTAGCTTGTGTCGGTTTTTTTGTGTTCTGTTGTAGAGATAGTGGGGCAACGTCAGAGCTAATGGTTTTTTTCTTTAGCCAAGAAAAATAGTTATTGTTTCCACAACTAACCAACTCCTGCGGTTAAAGCGCTGCCGTTAATATAATGAGCTTGAATGGACATTCCACAAGTTTTGTCAGTTTTACTTGCACGCGAAGCGGCCTCGTGAAAAGGGCAGTATCACAAAATATCCAAAATCTCCGGCATGTAGCAAAAACAAAACAAGATGTTCTCTGTGTGAAAACGGTAAAAAAAATGAAAACAGGAATGGGTATGAAATATAACGGGCAGGTAAATCTCCTCAGAGCTTCTGGGGGAAGTTAGAAGAGCATCCCAATTCTAGTTCTAAAAAGGTCTGTGCATCGAATTACCACCCATTTTAAAGCTAGCTAAAAGATTAAAAATACTTCGGGAGTGATAAAGGCATGATGCATTCTTTTTATAAACTATTTCAAATAGAGAAATTAATTTCACTTATTGAAATCAGTTCTTGAAATGAAATGCAGTTCGTGATCAACTTCTTTTTAAAAAAAAATTGGTCCCAGCTACAATTAATATCATGCCCACCTCCAGAGTCCCGGCCATTTGCACTCCTCGAGTAAGAGTCAAGAGAACAAGTATTCTCTTATTCAGACCGAATGAGAAAGGACAGGCTTTGAGATTAAAGGATGCGCTCGACAAGGCCAGAAACCTACGGGGTACAGGTAGCGTTTGCAGAGGGAGAACAAAATGACTTGCTTTTTTGTGAGGATGGGAATGCCTGACGCTGCTCCGAAAGCCCAGGCAGAGAGGATGAGAGTCTGTGAATTCAGGGAGGAAAGGTGGGGGCAGAATAACCTGTACTCTGATAAAGAGACAAGAGCACGGTCCATGATTTCTGCGGTTTTACACACACACACAACACGCACACAAAGCTCAGACTTCAGTGCAAGTTACACTAATCAATAAATTGCAAAAAAGCTCTTGGTCTAAATGGCACTCCCCACGAGAAACTGGAGCGAATGATTACCGAGAATGTTCGTTTGAGAGACAAATTGAAAAAGATAAGTCGGGCTCAGTGAGATTTTTTTTTTTAAAAAGTGAAACCACTTGTTGCACTCTTTCTGGGTTGAGCGAGTTTAAACTGGGGGTTACAGACAATCCGTATTTCGAGGCTGGGTGCCTTCTGGTAATTTGAAGTGTTTCAACGGTTTCAAATCGAGCTTTAAATCCGACCCTAACAAATTGTTTAAAGAACAAATTAACAAAGGCTAGCTAGAGTTGAATTGTATGATTTTTAATTCGTCTAACTAAACCAGCTGCTAAGCGAGGCACAATTGCAACCGATTGTCACTTGTTAGCGCTCGTTATCAGTTCGTTATCAGCGACAGGAAAGGGGGGGCGTTGTCGGGATGACAGAATTGCACCTTCAATCTCGAAGAATAAGGAAATTTTAACTATGTCTTTCAACAGTCAGTGGTTTTAAATGGAGCGCGCAGCCCGCCATCCAGGAACAAAATTCCAAATCTAAATCTTAACATTGTTTTCCCCATCGCTCCTTTAAGTTAAAAGTCTGCAGAAATTTCTGTTTTTTTTAATAAAAGATCCGCCTGATTACTTTTAAGGCATAAAATATTCATCGCTTCAGAAAGAATCACCAGCAGTTCCAATACAATAATCCGGGCCGCGTGTCTTTTTCTTTGTAAAAAAACCAAAATTTATTCAACCTCAGTTCAGGAACAAGAGCCGGAGATTTTTTTTAATTATAAAGAAAACTTATTAGTAAACTAGAACATCTGCTCAATATATAGTTACTCAATCGACATGGTAGATACTGCCACCATTTAAAAACACAAATCCCAGAAACCGGGAGTAGGGTCTAGATACAGCTTAAAACGTTCACAAGCGTCAGAAAAGATGTAACACAAAATACTATAAATTAAAACTCTTGCGTTGCGACCCGCACTCTTAAAACCTAAAAAAAAATCAAGGGAGAGGGCCAAACAGGTTAAAAACAAACCCTACAAAAATGGTATAATTTTTCCGCATGGTTTTGAAACAAGCTGAATGACACATTAAAAGTTATTTACAGATACAAGGAATTAGGTAAACATTTTCCAAACTCTTCCCCACCCCCCCTTCCCCTCGCAGTTCCGCTGCCTGCAAATCTGATGGCATTAGAAGTCCCAAAAAAGGCTTTAATATAAAATTCGGCATCTAAAAGGAGTCTCGCCCGTGTAGAAACGTTGATTGTCTCAACTGGAGAGAGAAGAGGAGAAACTTCAGCATTCAGAAACCAATTTCTTAAAAAAGATTCTTTAAAAGGTTGTTATGCCGCGGACAGCGTCCTTCAGATAGAGATCTTTCTCTCTCTCTCACTCACACATACACACACACATACGCACACACACACAAACCACAACATTTTCAATCTGATCGGGGACAGGGTGGAATAACATGCCGCTTAAATGTCTGTACAAATCGGGCCGAGTTTGGGTTGTTTGTGTGCGTGTGTTTATTAAATGTCGCTTTGCTTAGATGTGAGTTAGGGGTACTGTTCCACTCACCCCTGTGCCGGGTATAGCTGTATTCTGATAGTGTTGGTGAACACTGTGCAGTCTGCTGCTCTGAGCGGACGGGTCTCCTGTATCTCCTCCTGGAGGGAGATACATACTAATCATGTCCCGGAGATCCCCCAGGCAGGCTCCCCGGGAGTGGGACGTGAGCGGGGGAGGGGTGGTCGGCTCTGTTTTCACCATGGAGCTCAATGAATTCTGTTGCCCGTAAGCCGGGGACATGCTGTAGGTAGAGGCGGCGTTCATGTAGCTCTGGGCGCTGGACATCATGGGGCTGTACTGCAGGCTGGCCATCTCGTAGCGGTGCATCTGCTGGATCTGGGGGCTGTTGATCCCTGGATGTTGGGAATAAGCCAACTGGTCCTGCATGAGCGGGTACGTCCCGTTGGCCCAGCCGTTCATGTGAGAGTAGCTCTCCATTCTCGGGCTTGCTCCCACGCTGCTATTCACGGGCACTGCCCCCGGAGAGAGCAGCCCGCCGGGGAGGGAGTATTTGTCCTTTTTGATGAGGGTTTTGGTTTTCCGCCGCGGTCTGTATTTGTAATCCGGGTGTTCCTTCATGTGCAAAGCCCGGAGCCTCTTGGCTTCGTCAATGAACGGCCGCTTCTCGGAATCAGACAGAAGTTTCCAGTCGGCTCCGAGTCTCTTACTAATCTCAGAGTTGTGCATCTTCGGGTTTTCCTGAGCCATCTTCCTCCTCTGGCCCCGGGACCACACCATGAACGCGTTCATGGGCCTTTTCACGCGGTCTGGGTTCGCTCCCGGATTCTTGCTGTTGTTCCCCGGAGCGGAGCTGCCGAGTGTACCCGTGTTGGACTGGGAAGCTGCCGGCTTCAGCTCGGTTTCCATCATACTATACATTGGAGCTTCTCCGAGTAGACAGCACAAGCTAGGAGCGAAAAAAAACAACAAAACAAAAAAAAAGCACACACAAATGAAGAGGAAAGTGGGGGGG
>NC_063345.1:4111270-4185658 GCF_021869965.1 Rhincodon typus
CTGCTTGGCCTGCTGTGTTCATCCAGCTCTACACCTTGTCATCTTTGTTTTTTCTGTAGCCGTGTTTTCTGTACTAGACAGTAGTTTTGTCTGCTGTGTATCCGTTTTCTTTGTGCTGGCTGTTTGTTACACCATATAAGAGAGAAAGGGTTTCATTCCAAGTCGCTGGACTTCACCTCCGACCGGGATAGCGAATGCCGCCAGGAACAACCTCAGCCTCCAGACCTGCCGTCGATCGAGGGGTCCCCGATGGGCAGAGTGGCATGAGGCTTATTGCACTTTTCCCTCTCTTTCTCGTTCTTTTTATTTACTTAATAAATGTTCCTTTCTTTTCTCGTCTTTTATTATTACTCAATAAATGTTCATATTTAAGCAAATTGCTGTGGTCGTGCCTTAATTGCATTTAACCTAATCCAAAAAGAAATGATTGGATACACTCTTGTGATCCAAGACACAGGTGGAGACTCGAACTTGGGCCTCCTTGCTCAGGGATAGGGACATTACCACTGCACCACATGAAATTAACACCAAATGTTTTGATCTAATTTTCTTAATCGTTACCCCACCCTGCTCAAATTCCTCCCTGGTATTGGCCCTCTCACCTCTGGAACCTCTGCCAGTTCTACAATCCTGATAAGACATTCTGATAAATGTTTATAAATTTCCAGTTTGGCCTCAGCTAGAGGATTGTCTCCGATTCTACACATCACATTCAGGAAGGATGGACAGGTTTTAACAAGAGTGTATGATACAGGGATAATGGCCTTCAGTTACCCAGAGAGGTTGAGCACATTCTCCTCATGGAAGGAAAGGTTGAAGGTGGATTTAATTGAGGTGTTCAACAACTTGAGGAGTGCAGATGGAGTCTGCTCACAGTGGCTGGAGGATTGGGAAGCAGAAGACCTAGAATTCAAACATTTGATGAAAGAACCAAGGTCAACCTAGGGAAAAGGTTTTAATGCAGTGAATGGTAAGACTCTGTAACACATTGTCAAAGAACATGGCAGAAGCAGATATAATCACAACTTTCAAAAAGGAACTGGATAAATATCTGGAGAGAAGGAAATTTCTGGATTGTGGTGACAGGTTAAGAGAATTATACCAGCATTTGCAGAGAAACATGATGTGCTGCAACATTCTATGATTCAATATCTGCATCCCTCAGATTCTGGGCCCTTGAGCATCCATGGTTTTCATCATTCCATCCTTTCCCGTGCTTTCAGCTGTCTGAGCCCCAAGTTCTAGAATTTCCCTCCCAAATCTTTAATTTCTTTACTTCCCACTTCTCCATTAATATACTGTTTTGTAATGATCTTTGCACAAGCTTGTCCCATGTCTCTGTACCCAAAGCTTACACTCTTGTAAAGTGCCTTGGGACTAAACATTAAAGGTGCAACATTATTGTGAATGTTCTTGCTTATATTGGCCTTGGAAATATTTTTGTTGCCAAGAATGTGCTCAAAAGTGATCGCTTCCAGAAAGCAATGAAAGACAGTGAGGGAGGAAGAAAGGGAGAGAGTGAGGAAGGAAGGGAAAGGTGAGATGGGAGAGGGAGCTTGGGAAGAGTGAGGTAGTAAAGGAAGATAGGAGGGAGGGTGTTTGGCATCCCACAGAGAAGCCTCCTTCTCTTCACTAAACTTCTTTGAGGCTGAGATCGCTGACTCTGGTAAATGCAGGTTTAAAAATAGTAGAGATAGCAAGAACTGCAGATGCTGGAGTCAGAGGCAACATAGTGTGCAGCAGTCATTTTATCTTACAAAGAACAGCCATCAATCAGGGCAGAGAGACACTTTGTGTGACACTGAGAGAAACGTCGCAGAAGGAGGCACAACAAGGAATTAGAAAAGCTAACAAAATGTTATCATTTATTGCAAGAGAAATTATGAACACGGTGGCTCAGTGGTTAGCACTGCTGCCTCACAGCGCCAGGGATCCGGGTTCAGTTCCAGCCTCGGGCGACTGTCTGTGTGGAGTTTGCACATTCTCCCCGTGTCTGTGTGGGTTTCCTTCGGGTGCTCTGGTTTCCTCCCACAGTCCAAAGATGTGCAGGCTAGGTGGATTGGGAACGCTAAATTGCCCACAGTGCCCAGGGATGTTTAGGTTAGGTGGGTTAGACATGGGAAATCAGGGGAATGGGTCTGGGTGGGATGCTCTTTGGAGGGGCAGTGTGGTCTTGTTGGGCCGAATGGCCTGTTTCCACACTGTAGAGATTCTAAGAAATTCAATACAAGAGTAAAGAGGTTATGCTTCAGTTATACAGAGCATTGGCGAGACTGCATCAGGAGTATCATTTACAGGATGGTCATTGTATTTACGGTAAGATATTAATACATTGGAAACAGTTCAGGAAAGGTTTATTAGAATAAGACCTGGAAAGGTTAGATTGTTTCATGAGGAAAGGTTGAGCTTGCTACTCTTGTATCCACTGGAGTTAAAAAAGAGGCAGCATGAGAGAAACATATAAGATCATGAGGGATTTTGAAGAGGTGAATGCCCATCTACACTTTGTTGCCATGGAAAAGCTGCCAAAATCATCAAAGACCCCTCCCACCCCGGTAATACTCTCTTCCAACTTCTTCCATCAGGCAGAAGGTATAGAAGCTTGAACACATGTGCCAATAGGTTCAAGAACAACTTCTTCCCTGTTGTTATTAGACTGCTAAATGGATCTCTTTAATTTCAATCTAATGTTGACCTTGCTTTTGTGCACTTCCTGCGCAGTCGTAACTTTGTATACCTCACTCTATCTAAGCACCCTATGATCTGTATGTCCTTGTTTGCTATGATTGTCTGTACTGCTCACAAAACAGAACTTTTCACTGTACTTGTATACATGTGACAACAATAAATCAAATCAAATCAAATCAGGGAGGATGTATCCTGTTTGGGGAGAATCTAGAACCAGGTGCCATTGCCAAGGGGTTGTGCATTGAAATCAGAGGTCAGCAGGGTTTTCTTTTCTAATGGATGGTGGTGAGTTATTGGATCTGTATTCTTCGAAGGCAATGAAAACAAAGTCTTTGAATATTTTTACAGCTGAGGTAGATAGATTCGTGACAAAGAAATGGGGTGAAAGGTTATTGGGGTAGGTGAGAATTTGGAATAATCAGATCAGCCAAGATCCTATTGAATGACAAAGCAGGTTTGAGGGGCCAAATGGACTTTTCTTCTTCCAAATTCGTATGTTTGTATATTCACTGTTGTGGTCTGACCCTGTGTGAAATCTAGAATCATACCTATTAGAGTTTATTTTGGCTTTTTACAACAGAAATACAACCAAATTCCAATTAATTAATTAATAAAAAGTCTGTTTTTTTGTCAGTATGACTGAGACCTCGCCTATTTTGTTTTAACTTTCACTTGCAGTTGGAAGCTGAGTATCAGCAGCTGATAACAGAAGCTTGCTATCCATCTGCTCCGGTATAGATGATTAATTAAGGAAATTATTTTTAAACTTGTTTTTCCTGTTAGGTGAGACGGTGGATTGATTTAGTGTTGGAGAAGTGTTTTAAGTAATAAATAAAATTTAATTAGGTACTGCAGTTTCTTCAATCTGTGCCAATTTCCCAAGGGTGGGAACATACTGTGATAATATACAAGAAACACCGGATCTTCTTTCATACCTTGTCCAATGGCCATATCAAACTAGGAATAGGAGGAGGCCATTCAGATTCTGAGCTGGTTTTGGCATTCGTGTAGATAATGAGTAATCTGTATCTCCATTCCAGCTCTCTACCTTTGATTGTCTTGCTGGAGAAAATCTATTGCTTGTAGTTTGAAAACTGGATTTGCCCCCAGAACATATAGCATTTTGGGAAAATAAATTCTAAATTTGCAGTCCTTTTTTGTGTGAAGACATGTTTCTGGTTTATTAAGGTGAGAATTCTTTGCTCTTGATGTCTTCACCAAGCCAAGTAGTTCCTCAATATTTATCCTTTAAAACTTTTAAAAAATTATTTGTTATGGACCAGACCCCCCTCAAAATATTTTAAGAAGGTAGCATAGACCCTAACTTACTTTTTATTTTAAAGGCAGATGTGAAGTTTGTGTTCCAGATATGATGCGATTGGTCAAACTACCTGATGTTAAGCAAAACACAATTTATTTAAACACTATAGTCATAATACAAACAAAAGAAAGAGGAATTTAGAATAACAGCTATTGGAAAACTTCACCGAATAATAGATACAGTAACTATTACTAATTAACTGTTACAATGTAATAACATCCCATCAACACACCCCTTGGCAAAAAGGTAAATTCAGATACAGATTCTTACATTCAGCTCCTCAGTCCAGGAGGAAACAACATTAAGAGGAATTTCAGAGAAAGTAGCAGCTAGGAATCCTTTACTGAATCTTTAACTCTCCTGGGATCAAAACAGCTTCTGACTGCTTCAGCAAAAAAAAATCTAGAAAGCCTGGTCTGTGAGAACTGGCCAATCCCCTGCCATTCTGACAACTGTTTTAAAAAATAACCTTAAAAGCCTCATAATCTACTGACTAAGGTTGTCACCTGTAGACATTTGATTACCTCCGCCTTTACAACCTCTCTTCAAAAAAATCCAGGTCAAAATAACGTTTCTGAAGTGACAGCATCATCACATACTTTAACCACTTAGATTGGGTCACCCTCTGTCTTTTATACCCAAAGAAACACAAACCAAGTGCATTTAAACTGGACTCATAATTCAACTCTTTTTAGCACTGGTATCATTCTGGTGAACCTGGGGGATGGTGCCGGAACTAAATGCAATGCAAGTATTTAACTGAGTATTTGTATATACATACTTTTCTATTCATTCATTTGTGGGGTGCAACTGTAACTGGCTGTGCAGGCATTTATTTCCTAGTTGACCCTGAAAAGGTGGTAGTGAGCTGCCTTCTTGAGCTCCTGCAGTCCTTATGCTGTAGATAGAGTTACAAATTTCAGGATTTTGGCCCAATGACACTGAAGAATTGAAATATCACTTCCTCTCCTTTGCATTCCAGCCCCAATGCAGGAAATGTATAGTATTTGTGTTTTTGTTTGTAATTGTGAACTTTGACTGTGTTGCTAAATTGACTAGAGGTGGAAGTTAATATCATGTTCCAACCCTACTCTACCTTCAGCCAGTATTCCTACAAGTGCTGGCGATCAGGAATGAAAACCATTCCCACATTCTCCCTAGTTTGAGTCGAACTGCACAGTTCATTGCCTGCAATCATCAGCATGAGGTTCAAAATGGTAACTTTGCATATCATATAAAGCTAGCCTGCTCTGTTTTAAGCTAATATGCACCTCTTGAAAGGTAGGTGGACTGGGCCTGTGTAGGTGCTATCAGTGTGCACAAAGTGAATCTGATCTGGGAAACAGTGAAGAATAGTACAATGTAAGAGCAAATTCCTGCACATGCTGGAATGTGTAGTTTGGGAGAGAGTGGTGTCTGCTGTTTACAGACAGTGCACTGGAAGCCTCAGTGAAGGAGGTGAATAATAGAATGGATGCCTTGTATCTGCAGCAGTGCAGACTGCCTTCCAGACACGTGGTCAAAAGCAGTGGAGGCTAATGTCAAGAGAAAGGCCCAACGACCTGGATGCAGTACACAAAAACTTCAATGAACTCACACGAGAGTTTAAGGTCAGCTGATGCATCTTCAAATATCTCATCCTACCACCTGTACCTCCAGACTCAAACATTGCTCTATGTACCACACCTCATTTCTCACCTTCCAGAGGGAAAGAACAGTAAGAATACAAGAATACTTGGAAATGAACATACTGAAGCACTGTTCTGAGGTATATAAGACAAGTCGGACCAGAATGTGTCATTCACAAGTTTTACTGGTTTTTCCTTCTGGGCTAGCAACAATCTCTAGCAGTCATGAGTCATATCAAATGTTTATTAGGTCCGTCTCATATATATAGCACAGCTGCAAACCTCACACCCGTATCTCCCAGATTACTCACATCACCAACAACTCAACCATGACGGCCACATCATCCAAACATCTTGCACAACATTCACTGACACAATTTCCTCTCTATTCAAGAACAAGGTGGCACAACCATAGGGAGAACTAACTAGCCAGAAGGGATAGTTACTGTTGCATATCCAAACTCCTATGGACTGGCCTTTAGTGGGATGCATGATATCTGAGGGTGGATGGATGATATCTGAGGGTGGGGCCAGAAGTGAGGTGAAAAACGTTGAAGATGTCAGTATCCTCATAACTAAACATTTTCTCATTCCTTTCACTCTTATCCCACAGCTCTATCTGTTTTACAACATGGTACAAGTGGAGACCTCTCAATTTCCCTGTCATGCCTCACTGCACAGCAACCTTACCCTTGTGTTTTTTATTTCCCATTTAGAAACCAAAGAGGTACAACCTGGCCTAATGAAGTGCAAACTAGCACAGCGAAAGGCACTGATGATGAAAAGTCAGCACCATCTCATTTTTCCAGACTCACAGCCACCTTTTCTCAGAGCTACACCATGTATATCTAGAAGCATAGATTAGAGGCAAGAGGAGCATGTAGTGAAACACTGGGTGTGAAGGTACTGCCATCAAGTCAGGGTGAACAGTGGATCCACTGCAAGTGGAGTTAATGTTTCGAGTCCAGTGTGACTCCTCTTCAAAACTGGTGTTGAAGTCCTGAAGAAGAGAGTGGTGAGCGTGTGGAATGCGCTGCTGGCAGTGATAGTGGAGTCAGATACTTTAGAGACTTTTAAGCGACTCTTGGATAGGCACATGGAGGATAGTAACATGTAGGTTATGCAGGATAGATTGATCTTAGTAGGATAATAGGTCGGCACAACATCGTGGGCTGAAGGGCCTGTACTGTGCTGTACAGTTCTATGTTCTTAAGGGTCACTGGGCACGCAGCATTAGCTCTATTTCTATCTCCACAGATATTGCCAGACCTACTTTTCTTGTTTTTGAGCACTTTCTATTTTTATTTCAGTTTTCCAGCAGCTGCAATCTTGCGCTTTTCCTTACAGAATCAGTTTAGCTTCTCATCTCCATGTGTTGGAAAGTCTGCCTGATCCTATTCCTCCTCTAAATTTCCCTGTTGGAGGGACATGGTCAGGGACTAATTGCCCTGACTACACCCCTGGTTTTAATAAGCTCCCTTTCCTGTTCCTGCCCTGTATAGGTTAGTCAAACTCTGCCCAATGTCTCTCCCCAGACAGTGAAAAATCTCTTTAACCTTCAGCTCACTACTGCCAATTACAAAAATTTCTAGAGTACAGTGTTACTCTAGATCTTTACCCTTCCATTTAAATTAGCTATATGTGAATATTTGGATGAATCTTGCAAGTAATGCATTGTGTATTGTAATGTGATCTTTGTATAAAAGCTATGGGACTTTCCGATCCCATAACTCATCAAAATAAGGTGACGGTAATTTTTAAAATTGCCACATCTTTATTAGCTTGTTTCTTTGATGTTATTTTGAATGTGTAAATAACACTTACAAATCTTGAGGAGTAGTGTTTATGATAGATTTGATAGTCGTTCAGCTATCTTATACATTTACTTGATGACTTTTCTGCTTTGAAAAACCTTTCTCTTTCTATAACATACTTTGGCAACTTAATCAGCAGTGAAATATATTTTAAATATAATAAAAATAAAAACAATCTAACAATGCATTGAAAAATTCAGAGAAAATCATTTTAGGTTAGAGGTTAGATTTTTCTTTGGAAATGGACTGTAACTGGAAACTGGAATAGAATAACTTGCATCTCACCATGCATTACAGACAAAACCTACAAAAAGTATCTTCACAGTTCTGCTCTGCTATTTTTCTGAACTCCCGTTCACAATTCATCATTACCGTCTCTTCTTGAATGGCTTCTAAACCCAGCATTTATTATTCAAACCCTTTTTTTGGTTGGAATGACTGGAATTAGTAGCAACCATCTGAAGCCCTCAAAACCTTGGCTCATAAGTGTAGTTTAGTTCCTTGTGAAAAGCAAAGAGTACAGTTGCATTCGATGAGCAAATGTACATTAAATTAGAGAAAATTGCACTAAATTACCTGATCTCTAAGGGTGTTTATACATCAACCCCATTTATCTTATTAATACGGTGCTGCACTTCATCTGGTAATAAGGTTCATGATTAGAGTCGTATAGACTTTTCCTAGACTGTAAACAATAATGTGTGCTGTTAGTGCTCATTTTAAACATAATTGTATAATTTATGACTCCCATAACACCTATACTTTCTAGGTAGAGCATAGAAACAGAAATGTGCAATTCAATGCTTCCAGCCTTTACCACCACTTAATTAAATCATGGCTGATCTCAGTCTCAAACTAAATGCCCTGCTGAACTGGACTTAAAAGATGCCCTGATGTTATTTGAAAGATGACCATGCAGTTTCCTTTGGTATCCCACCAAAATCATTCTCCTACCAGCCTCACTAAAACAAATTATTACGGTCATGTTTCCTTCATTATGACTGAGACTCTACTGCATCAGGTCTAAAACACTATGAATTGACACAGTGTCATACAGTATAGAAACAGACCCTTCGGCCCGTGAAGGTTGCTATAGAAATTTCACTTTGCTTTTGCATTTTTCTGTTGGATAGAGGTTAGGTAGGGATATAAGCAGTGTGACTGCGAGAGTCTTGCAACTTGTATAGGTTGTTGGCATTAATGATCAAAGCCCATAGCTTTATCCAACATTACAGAATACAAGTGACAGAAAAATACAGGGACTTGCAACAATACTGCATGCCAACACAAAAAGTATGATTTGCACAAGAAAGAACTGATTTTTATATGTTCAGTGTGTCACAAAACATTTCACACCCTTTGACTGTTGTCATGCAATCCAACAGCTACATTGAACACAGAAAGAACTCACGAACTACAAGTGAATGATTACTCAGTCTGTTCCTTGTGATGTTACTTTGGGGCACAAGTGATGATCCCAGATACCATCAGCAATGTCTTGCATTCATGTAGCACCACTAACATAGCAAAAAGCAGTAAGGAAAATCTTTATCAATAAAAGGAATTTGACACCGAATGTTTGGCCAAAGGGATACTTTTTAAGGAGTGTCATAAAGAAGGGCAGAGAGAGAGAGAAGAGAGATGTGGAGAGGTTTAGGGACTGAATTCCAGAGTGTTAGGGCTCACCTAACTAAAAACACATTATTAGTGGATTGAATAAAGTCAGAGGCACACAAACTGCTGCGAATTAAAGAAAATGCAGAGATTTTGAAGATTTGCAGAGATGGAGAATGATACAGAGGGCGAGATCATGGACGGATTTGAAATAAATTTGAGGATTTTAAAATGGAGGTGTTTGCTGGACTGAGGACCAGAGTATGTCAGCATAATTTGATAGATGAACTTGGTGCAAATTAAGTTTCAAGCAACAGAGTTTTGAATGAGGATAGTCATATGAAAAATAGAATGCAGCCAAAATAATATGGGAATGGTCTTAGTAATGGAACAGCTGTGCAAATATAGAACATAGGAGCACGAGTAGGCCATTCAGCCCTTTGAGCCTGTTCCACCATTCAATATGATCATGATTGATCATCCAATTCAGAAACCTATTCCCGCTTTCTTCCCATATCCTTGATCCCTTTAGTCCTAAGAAATTTAGGTATATCTTTCTTGAAATGTAGGGAATATATATGGGTTGGCAGCTCATTTCAGGGTCTAACAGAACACCAATGTTGTGAAAAACATATGTCCACTTCACTGTTGTCAGAGAGAGGCACTAATCCCACAATCCCCTGGGAGAGATTGATTAAAAACTACTGGAAGCCATTTTGTAAAACTCCTGACTAATTTCTCTTCAAGGCAGCATGAGACTGATCCTCTCCACAATCACAGGAGCTAGAACTGCATATGTCTGTCTGGGGCATTCTTTTAGAAGGCTACAGAGTATGGATAGCCATCAGATGTTTAGACAGTTAATTTCCCTCTGTTAAAATGAAATACATCCCAGCATCTTTAACTTGGGATTTTATGTGCATCTCTTTATTTCAACCATCCTTTGCATTTCAGATAAATTGTCAACCTAGACTGAATCCAATTTCTTCATTATTTAAAAGCATCAATTACGTGCCTTCTAGCCTTGATTATTTCTGATGTAAACTGCCATGAGTCTTGAAGCCTACGCTACATCTAAAGATATTATGATGGTTTTCCCTTTGCACGATTCATGAAACTCATTAAAAATTCAAATGGAATAAAAACTTAGGCAGATTTTGCAAAACTATACAAGGTCCTAGACAGACCACAGCTGGAATATTGTGAATTGTTGTAGGTCTCTTATTTACAGAAAGATGTATTGACATTGGAGACAGTCCAGAGAAGTTTCACTAGGATGACACCAGGTATGGAGGGACTGTCATATGAGAAGAGGTTGAGTAGGTTGAGCCTGTATTCATTGGAATTTAGAAGAATGAGAGGCAACTGTATTGAAGCATAAAAGATTCTGAGGGGCCTTGACAGGGTAGATGTGGAAAGGTTGTTTGCCCTTGTGGAAGACTCTAGGACCAAAGGACATAATCTCAGAGTAAAGAGTTACACATTTAAGACAGAGATAAGGAGGAATTTGTCCTCCCAGAGACTATTGAATCTGGAAATATTTACCACAGACGGCTGTAGACACTGGGTCATTAAGTATACTCAAGACTGAGATTTTCAGATTTTTAATCAGGAAGGGAATCAAAGGTTATAGGGAAAAAGGCAGGGAAATAGTGTTGAGGTTATCAGATCAACCATGATCTTATCTCATTGAATGATCGAGCAGATTTGATGGGCTGAATGGAATTTTTCTGCTGCTACCTGTTATGGTCTTCATTGTGGAAATTTACTGCACAGGCCCAGGTCATTCAGGCCATTGTGTCCATGCTAGCCACTAAGTAGCCATCCAGTGTAATCCGACTTTCTGTCTCTTGGTGTATACATTACATGATTACAAGTACAAATCCAAATACTTTCTAAAAGTGAGGAAGGATTATGCCTTGATCATCCTTTTACACAGTGAGTTCTAGATCCCCACCAGCCATGCAAGGAATTATTTCTCCTTAAATCAGTTCCAACCTAAAGGCATTCTTCCAGTTGTGGACTCCTGAATCATGGGGAGTATTGTTATCTATCTACTGTGTCAGAATTTAAAATGGTTCAATTTAGCTCTCATCTCAGCCTCCCCTATTCCAAAGCAAAAAAACCCAGCCTATTATTCCTTGCTCATGGTGAAAATTCTCCAGTTCAGGCAACATCCTCATAATCTCCTCTCTTATGTGACCACGTCTTTCCTATAACATGGTGAACAGACCTGCACACAGTACTCAAGCTGTGACCCAACTCATATTTTACATTGTTCCAAACCTTGCTTAGTAAAATCGATATAGACTACATCGAAGTTACTATTCTAATGTTCTATGCCTCAGTCAATTTGCCCCGTATGCCTAACAAATACCTAAAGCTTTTCCAGTAATTTCTGTTTTTGTGTCCTATATGCCTTCTTGATCAATTTATCACTGTCCTGCTTATCTTCAAGGATCTGTGGGCATACAGTCCATTTCACAGTATCCTTCAGAATGGTGGCTCAGTGGTTAGCACTGCTGCCTCACCGGGCAAGGGACCCAAGTTTGATTCCACCCTCAGGTGACTTGTCTATATGGAGTTTGCACATTCTCACTGTGTCTGCGTGGGTTTTTAATCTTTAATTATTAAAGGGAGGAGGGCATCGCTGGCTAGGCAGCATTTATTGCCCATCCCTAATTGCCCAGAGGGCAGTTCAGAGTCAGCCACGTTGCTGTGGGTCTGGAGTCACATGTAGGCCAGAATAGGAAAGGATGGCAATTTCCCTCCCTAAAGGACATTAGTGAACCAGATGGGTTTTTCCTGACAATCGACAATGGATTCATAGTCATCATTAGATTCTTAATTCCAGATATTTATTGAATTCAAACTCTACCATTTGCCGTGATGGGATTCAAACCCGGGTCCCCAGAATATTACCTGGGTCTCTGGATTAACAGTCCAGCGATAATACCATAGGCCATTGCCTCCCCTCCTCCAGGTGGTCTGGTTTCATCCCACAGTCTAAGGATGTGCAGGTGAGGTGAATTGGCTAAATTTGCTAAATTGCCCATAGTATCCAGGGATGTGTAGGTCAAGTGGATTAACCATGAGAAAATTTAGGTGTATAGGGTTGGGTTTTGGGTGGGATGCTCTTTGGAGGGGTGATGTGGATTCGCTAGGCCAAATGGCTTACTGCCACACTGTAGGGATTCTATGACTGGATTCTATGTATTCCTTTGCCTTGTTATCCATCCCTAAATACATTGTGTCACATTTTATTTTTATCTGTTCATGGAGGTTTTTCCTGTCTTGACCAGCAATTATTGCCCACTCCTAACTGTCCAGAGTAACTCCAGAGTTAACCACTGGTTCTGGATTCTCAAGTAGATCAGATAAGATAAAAAGATTGCAGATTTCCCTTTTCTAAAGGGGATTAGTCAACCAGATAGATTTTTCCCATTAGACATGCTTTACGTTTTAGTTGCTATAATGGGATTTGATCCCATGTCCTAGAATAATAGCCATATTGAACATTGCCATTCTAGTTTATTACCAGTATGTCACTGTCTCCACATTGAGCTCTACTTGCTACTAATCCACTCACCACCTTTCAGTATTCACCCTGTTATGATCCTGAACCAATCCACTAGATTTATGTTATCATCTGGTTTAGGAATAATAATTTTATTTAAAAATAGACTAAGTATAGAGTCCAAGGGATTTATGAAGAGAATAAAACTACAGGTTTTGCATGAACAGCACAAAAATTTTGCTATACATAGCACATAGAACAGTACAGGTCCTTCGGCCCACCATGTTGTGCCGACCTATTATCCTACAAAGATCAATCTACCCTGCATACCCAAAATTTAGTATACAAATCTGAAACACAGGTAGAAATTATATTCTGGAACCCAGAATCAACATATGGTACATATGGATAACAGATTGTGATCAAAAACCCTAAATAGCAAAAGTAATCAAGGTAGATCCCATGGATCTATCAGCAGTTGCTCCAGGTGTTACTGCCGTGGTGGATCATCAAACTTCAGAAGTACTGCAATTCTTCACTTTTGCTGATTTGCCCTTGAAACCCCTTCTATAAAGCTTTTCCATTTTGGACTATCTCAATGACTACTCCTCTTCTGGTGAACCATCATCCTTTCCTGGTCTCCAAAAACTGAATTCCAGTATTAATTCACATGAACAACTCCAGTTTTGCACTGACAAGTAGCTTTACCAAACTAGAACAGCTCCTGGGATTTTCATGAACTCTAATTTTGCTCAGTTCTATCAAGTAAATACTGCCTGTAGGATTTTACACTCCCACTCTCAGCTGCGTTGAACTATTAGTGGCACACAGCTTCTTTTGAGCCTCTCAGCTACCAGGATATTTCCAGAACACTGACTCCAACATCTTAACTGTCTTACTGAAGCTCAAAAATTTTGCCTGAGTTCCAATCGCACAAAAGTATCCAACTGTTCTTGTGACATCCTACAAGAACACATAGAGTTCAACTGTCTTCCCAACAGTATAGGTAAAAGTAGAACTGCCTAAGAATGAAGTCTACTCTCTCTTAAACATTTGAACTCACTGACTCATAGCATCCCTGCTTGTCACCATTGAACTTTTTCAATTTTGCTTCCTCTGTGCCTTTTACACAAACTATGACTTAAAGTTAGGGTAGTTGAAGGTTTCTGTTATTTCTGACCTATTGTTTGTACACTTTGCAGAGATTCGCCTTCCACCATTCTCTCACTCTTCAGTGGTTTATAATACAGTCTCAGAAATGAGAAGACAAAGGAGTTGATAACAATCTGGCTAGGAGGGTGAATAATTGTTAATGGGGACTGTTAGTGACTAAAAATAGGTAGCGTGTAACACTACAGCAAGCCTGAGACAGGGATGTTGGCAAGGGAACAGGGAAGATCTTTCCTTTGTCCTGGTTGATAATGACCCTTCAGTCAACACCAATAAATAATGAGAGATGGTGGGAGCTGCGGATGCTGGGGAATCCGAGGCGGCGGGGTGCGGGGCTGGGTGGGCACGGCGGGCCGGGCAGCATCGCGGGAGCGGAGGGGCTGGCGTTTCGGGCCTAGACCCTTCTCCACCTATCCTCTCCTCTATCCCTCTTCTATCCGCCTCCCACTCTCTCCCTACTTATTTCAAAACCCCCTTCCCCTCCCCCTTTTCTGATGAAGGGTCTAGGCCCGAAACGTCAGCCTCTCTGCTCCTATGATGCTGCTTGGCCTGCTGTGTTCATCCAGCCCTGCACCTTGTTGTCTCGGATTCTCCAGCATCTGCAGTTCCTACTATCTCAGAAATGTGATTACTTCTTTTCCTATCTTTATTTGATGACCTTTCTATTGTATTATTCCCGCTCACATCTGGAATTGTTTCTTTAATCAATATTATAACTCCATCCTTTCTCTTCTGTAATCTTACTCTCTATTTCATTTGAAAATTCTGCAACCAGGAATGTTGACATGACATTCCTGACATTCTTTCAGCTGTGTTTCAGTAATAGGTGCAAGTCCATGTGAATGTGTGCTCTCAGCTCAGCTACCTTATTGTTAGACTTCTTGTGTTGAAGTTCCCACCAGTTAAACACTTTCTTTAGCACTTCTTTATATGTTTGGATGCATGGAGAGCAAGATTGAACACAAAGATTTTAGCATCAGTCCATTGGTAGAAACATAGAATCATTGAATCTTACAGTATAAGGGGTTGGTTAGCTCAGTGGCTGGGTGCCTGGGTTCAATTCCTGTAGTAGCGAAGGCTAACATAAAAGGTGCTGCCTTCTCAACATCTCCCCTTGCCTGAGGCATGGGGAACCTCAGGTTAAACCACCACCAGTTGTCTCTCTCTAACGAGAGAGAAGCCCTTATGTCTGGTAGGACTATGGTGACTTTATGAATGAATTAGCTTTATTGTCACGTGCACTCAAATAAATACAGTGAAATGTTTGCAACATTGCCGTTTATGGCACTATCTTAGGTACAAGATACCCAGGTACAGATACTTAAGTATTTGGTACCAAATTGAAAGAATAATAAATAATAGTCCAGCATAACAACAAAAAGGAACTAAAAAGTATTTGATTTACAGTCCTTTCACCCCAGTTTGTGCTGGCACATGGTCTCCAGACCACACCGGGCCAAGATTCCAGACCACACTGGGCTTCAAAACTCAATGCTTCGCCTCTTCCAGTCCACAAGGGCCTCGTCTCCCTGTGGCAGCCTCCAGTCTGGGAATTGCCTCCTGCATTCCCCTTCGAGTCAGTTCAAGTAAGTTTAAAAAGTTTAAAGTTTAAATAAAACTCAAGGACAGAGAAAAAAAGAAGAGAGGGGTAAAAAAGAGAAAGAATTGGAGCAGAGGAGCTCCAGCTGGAGCATCTTACTCTGCCACCATCTTGGACAGTAAGAGCAGCACAGCACAGTTACAGCACATCAAGAGACCATTCATGCCCATACAAGTTTATTGAAAGAACTATCACATTAGCCCCATTGTTCCCATCCTTTCACAAAACTCAGCAACTTTCTCTCCTTCAAGAGTTCATCCAACTTCCTTTTCGAAAGTTATATTTCCACCATTCCTTCAGGCCGCATTTTCCAGGTCATAACAACACAATGCGTCTAACAATACACACCAGCTTAAACCATGCTTCCTAACCTCCCTTCTCACTGCTTTGTCAACTTTTTAAAACTCATTGGCTAATATCCCGCAAGGTCTCTTTGGAGATGTCATTTTGATGATATAAAAGTAGAGAAGCTCCTGGTCTGCTGTCTAAAGTGCAAAGTGATAAAAGAAATCTAAGTGATAGTTTTATTGAATACCTTTTAAACTATAGTTAAATTGTATGAAATTTTGTTTTGAATGCAGAAAGCCAGACATGTTTGGAAAATATCGTTAAACAGCATAGAAGAACCATAGGCAATGGATACATTATACACATAACTAACAAGCAAGTTAAGTTACTTAAGTGAAACTTTGGGGCTGCTGATTGTTTTTCTGGTTCCAGGTTTTGTTTTCCCCCCGAATGACCTTTTTATAAAATGAAGACTGTCCATTTTAAATAAACTACTAATGAGGGACAGCAAGCAAATTCTTTCATAAATTACTCTCAAACCTGAGAACAGCCATGTCTCTATTTTGATAATGTCTGTCATTAGGTGAATGACTTATGAGGTTCAATCTTTATTATTCCAAACTAAATTCCTGCTAATTTTATGTAAATATTCATTAGATGAAATGGTGTCACTGAAATTGCAGAGATGTGCATTGATTAGACCAAATAATTGCTGACCTTCATCTTTATGTCTAATTTCCTCTTTATTATTTTTGGTTTATTATTTCAGGGAATCTGGAGTCACTGGCTGATCAGCTTTTATTGCCCATCCCTAATTACCCTGGAACCCTGAATTACCAGAGGGCACTGAACAGTCAACCATATTGACATGGGTCTGGAGGCACACATAGGCTAAGTAGGTGTGGCAGATTTCTTTCCCTAAGGGCTATTTGTGAACCTTTATGGGTTTTTATAACAATCAACAATTGTTATACTGTTGCCATTTCGTTGGATTTAATCCCAGATTTTTAAAACAAAATCAAATTTAAATTTCACCATCTGCCATGGCAGGATTTGAACCCATTATGGATTAAAAGCCCAGGAACATTACCACTGCCTCTCCTAGTCTATGATTTTTGCCTCCTTTTACCCAATGTCTTTTTTTAAATAGAAGTATCATAGAACTCTTATTGTGTGGAAGCAGGCCATTCGGCCCATCGAGTCCACATCAGCCGTCCAAAGAGCATCTCACCCAGACCCACCGCATACCTGTAACTCTGCATTTCCCATGGCTAATCCACTGAACCTACACAACCCTGGACACTATGGGCAATTTAGCATGGCCAATCCACCTAACCTGCACATCTTTGGACTGTGGGAGGAAACCCATGCAGACACGGGGAGAATGTGCAAACTCCACACAGACAGTCACCCGAGGGTGGGATTAAACATGCATCCCTGGTGGTGTGAGGCAGCAGCACTAAGCACTGAGCCACAGTGCTGTCAAGGTAATGAGAGAGTTGATTGTTATTTTTAACATATCGTCAAACCTGACGAGCATCTTCATTCATAATCCTACAACGACAATGTTTTAACGGTTTTTAGCATTGAGACGGAGATCTAATCCAATCAGAGCTGTTGTGAGAACATTCACATCCCTGAATGTGCTGTTCACTTAATCCTTGTACCTGCTCGAATATCACATTTTCACTGACATCCTCTTTTCTTCCTTCACTTTGCATGCCATTTGTGACTTGTCTTGAAGTTGAAAGGTTGTAGGTTCAAGTCCCACACAGATCATTGTGCATGGGAAAAAAACGAAGATGATGATGATGATGATGCATTGTCACTTGTACTCTGCAACGAACAACACAATAAAACACAATGAAAAGCTTCAAATGTCGCCACAATCCAGCGCCATATGAATATTTTAAGAATAAAAGGAATAAAAAGATAAAGCTGAAAGAGTCTATCTTTGTTCCACCACTTTCACCATGAGGGTTTCCTCTCACTGTCCAAAGATATGCAGGTTCGGTGGATTGGCTAAGCTAAATCATCCGTAGTGTTCAGGAATATATGGGTTACGGGGGAATGGGTCTGGGTGGGATGCTCTGAGAGTCGGTGTGGACTTGTTGGGCCGAAGGGCCTGCTTCCACACTGTAGGGAGTCTGAGCCTGAGTCCTGAGTCAGCTCAACAATGATACCTGCACAGCCACCCCTCTGCTGCCTGCGCAAGACCCACCAACGCCAGAGTCATCACTCTTCAAGTGCCGTCCCTTTGTTGCTGGGCCCACCTCACCCCGCAACCAGGAGACCCCGACTCTGCTCCGCCACTGAGTCATCAATAACCAGAAGATCCAGGCTCTGGACCTATCACAACCAGAAGCTGCCACCGTGGTGATAACCAGGAGATCCAGCTCCAGGCCTACTGCAACCAAAATTTCCCTGGATCCACTTCCAGGCCAGGGCACCACCTTGCCAGGAGTCCCTCTGCAGCTGCTCTCCTCTGTGGCGTTACCTTCTTCACCAAAGTTGACAGAAAAAAAAGATGAAGAAAAAGAAGTCAAAATGGGAAAGGAAAGAAAGGAGTAAGCGGCCATCTGACGTGGACAGGCCTATGAGCCCGAACTCTGCCTATCTTGCCAGTGCCGGCATCTTGAACGTAAAGTGAACACTCCAGTGCCAGAGCTGAGGAAGAGTTACACTGTTAATGGAGCTTAATCTGAGGTAAGATAGAAAACTGAAGCCCAGCCTTCAATCTTAATGACTGCTCTGTTCCCTAAATCACATCAGTGTATGTGCTTCAGACCTTATTAAATGTCTTCTATGGGATTTGTGACTTTAATTTCAGTGGATGAACCTTGAACTTGCTCACGTGCTATTTTATACACATCAGAAAATTTAAAACACACACAAATATAACAGCTTTCTCAATCTCAGGACAGTGTTTTGCAGTCAATGAACTGCATGTGGAGTCCAGTGATGGGAGTGTCACTTTGCTACTATTTTATGGAAGGTGCTAATGCATTGATTTGAAGCAGGATATGTCTGTGCTCCAGAGAGAGAGGAAAATCATGCAAACCTGCTGAATGTCTGCTTCCTGGCATCTCTAGCAGTAATTCCTAGGTAAATGTGTTAAAGCTGAACATTTCTTAAGTGTCCACCTTGACCCAACAGCTTCCAGCTACTTAGTGCTACAAGGACAGTCCAAAACAATGGAGCATAAACTGAAACTCAACTTGGGTCATTCAGAGTGATGTCAGGAGGCATGCCTCCACAGTATGGATCATGGAAATCTAGAACCCTGTCCCCTGAATTGGTTTCATGGCTTGAGGTCAATTGAAAATTTGAGAATGGAGAATGACTGAAAGATGGGATTAGAGCACTGAGGTGGTTGTTTTTGACTAATGGAGACATGATGGATTAAAACCTTTATCTGTGCTATCGATCTCTATGACTCAATGACTGTTCATTGTTAGGCAAGAATATTCAAGATTATAAAACGAAGTTGGATAGATGGAACTGAGATACAGTTCAACCCTGATCTAAATGAATGGCAGAACAGGCTTGTGGCTTAATAACATATTACTATTTCAACATCTAAATCACACCAGCTACATTGGCTGCAACTCAAGCCCCTCAGCAGCAGGGGTGATTCCTGTGATGCTAAATGCAAAAGTGTTATTCGGAAAGATTGTGAATGAAGAATTCCATTTAAAAAAGCCAGCATTCCTTTTCCTAATCCTGCAGGAAACACATTTTAAGCCAAGTCACAACAAAATAGTACTTGAAAGCAGAGTACAAACTAAAGCATACAGAGCTATGGGCCAAGTGCTGGAAAATGGGATTAGAATAGTTAGATGATTACTTTTGACTGGCATTGATGCGATGGGCTGAAGGGTCTTTAATGTGCTATAGATCTTGAAGACACAAATGCCTGTTTGGGAAGTTAGACACTGCTGTGCTGCTGCTATGCTTTCATCAATGACCCCAATTTGCAACTGTTTGTAAACAGGAGTGAAGTCAACACATGAACTGGTTTGATTTATCCAGGTTGGAGATCAAACCCACAATTTTATTTTTACCTCAGTTGACTATGAGTTATTGCCAGCTAAAAATAAAGCAACAAGTTACATCAGATAAAACTGTGTGGTATGACTGAACAGGTTGATTTTCAATACAATCCAGCTTTACGTCAGAGGTCAGTGTTTGCAAAGAACAGACGTAAAAATGTATAAATCAAGCCAGAAGCAAACCTAAATTTATAGCTATGGGTTATTAACCTTTTTGGCAAAAAAAAGCAACCTGAACAAAAGATTTTTTTGTCTGAATGTCGATGACTCACTCTCATTCCGTTCTTTAAACAACTCCAGAACTCCCCAAAGATTTGATCTGTCTATAGAGAAGAACTCCTGTACTCATCATCCACCCACATCTACTCAGTCTGTAACCATTCCACCCCACCTTCATCTGTTTCTTCATCTTGGTGAAAGAGAAGGCTGAACTCAGCCAACAGAACGCTCTCTGCAGCATGTCCATTACTCATCAGCTGGGCTCTTGTCATTCGTGAACTTATTGTAAGTGATTCTATCGCGATCCTGGCCTGTATAAAAAGCTGGTTGGAAGATGATGCCAACTTCCATCTAACTGAAGCCTCCTCACCTCTCTATACCCTCAACCATGTGCCTTACCTTGAACATCATGGAGGAATCAGCGATGGTAACATCATTGAATATCAAGGAGACATGGTTAGATTCTGAAGGGTTATTGGACTTGAAACATTAACTCTGCTTTCACTCCATGGATGCTGCCAGACGTGCTGAGTTTCTTCTGTACTTTTTGTTTTTGTGTGGTTATATTGTCTCTTGTTTAAGACAGAAATCCCTTGTCACTTGTGTAACACAAACATTTCTTTCCACTAAGCTAAGCCAGCTCTTGATTTTCTCTGTTTAAACCCGCATCCCTTCAGCTTAAGTGGACAGAGATGAGGTCTTTACCTTGGATTATAGTCAACATGAAAGTGAGTAATTGTTTTATTTGATACTAAGGCATTGAAGTTGGAGGTTTTGGTGTTTTACTGATCACCACGTATCACCTTACATTGCCCTCTGGCATTTTCTCCTTTTTCTTAAATCTCACCTTGTTTCACAACTTCCATTTTTTTTTGCTCAATCCCAGGACGTGGGTGTCACTGGCTGAGCCAGCATTTAATGCTCCTCCCTCGTTCCTTGAGAGACTGATGGTGAACTGCCTTGTTCAACCACTAGTCCACATGCTGTAGATAGGAATGAGGTTAAAATCCTCATTGTTCATCACCTACCCAGGTAACATTTCTGGCCTGACCCCAAGAAATGCCCAATAAAAACTGAAAGAACTGCAGATCCTATAAATCAAACATTTTGAGTTAGGGGCACTCAACATGAAATGTTAACCTTGATTTCTCTCTACAGATGCTGCCAGACCTGCTGAGCTTTTCCAGCAGCTTCTATTTTTGTCACTGAGACATGGTCCCTGCCTTCCTCCCTTAGCCTCTGTAGCAAGGGATGTCTCATTCTTGGTAATTTCTAGCTTCACTCCATCTCATTGTACTCTCTCTTCTGAGGTCACAGACTTCTTTCCCCATCTAAATTACACCCTGAAAATTACCCAGCCCACATTTACAGCTACGCTCTTAACATTGCCATCTTATGCCTTTGCTTCACTACCTCAGATCATAATATTCTTCCAAGGATAAAAGAACCAAAAACTGTCCATTGTTACATCCTGCTATTCTGGAAGTCATCACAAATTTACAGATTTGGTAAAAAAAGTATACAAATTCCCAATACCCACAGCTTTCAGACCTGGTTTGACAGAAATCACAGATCAGATTTCTGGACAAAACAAGAATGATTAATTACAACATATAAAACAGATTCTAGCTACAAGTAAACAATTACAAACTGTCTTTACTAGTTAAAACACTAACTACCTTATAAAACTCTCTCTATATACAAGTGCTAACAGGTACAGACAGACATAGCAAACTAAATGGTGTTATAGATGAATGGAAAGACTGGGAAGGCAGTTCAATGGTGCCTGGCTACAGAGTTCATGGAGATGATCCTTTTGGATCAACTGGACCTGCTGATCTGCAATTTTCCTTGTCCAGGTATTTTCACTTCTTTGCAGGATGTTCAGCATAACTGGTTCACAAGTTACATCGTCACTGACACATGGGCTAAAAGCTTCCAGTCCAAGTGGAGAGAGAAGTTTAACTGGCTTTGTTCTAGGCTTTACCGCAGGGAAAGATCAGCTCCTTCTTTTCCCTAGGTCCACAAGAACAAAAGAGCTAGGAACAGGAGGAGACAGTTCAACCCCTCCAGCCTGCTCCACCATTTAATTTGGCTGATCTGATCTCAGCCTCAACTTCACTCTTGTGCCCACTCTCCATAACCTTTCAACTATTACTAATTAAAAATCTGTCTATCTCCTTAAATCTATTCAATGTCCTGACATCCATCACACTCCAGTGTAGTGAATTCTACAGATTCATGACCTTTTGAGAAAAGTAATTTCTCTTCATCTCTGTTTGAATATGCTTATCCTCATTCCACTTATCCTAAAATGGTGACTTCTCATTCTAGATTACCCTGCCTGAAGAAGCATACCATCTACATATCCTTTGTAGGGTGGCTTCTAACTAATTAATCATATCCATTGGTTGTTCAGCACCCTGGGAGCCAATCACATTGTTGTTGGAAAGCAGAAGGCCTTTTTCATCTATGACTGGTCACCAATCACCTACTCATTGCTTGTTGAATCAATCTTTGTCAACACTCCTCATCTGGAACTAATCTTCTCCCCCTGCTTGAACAAGCAGCAGTGTAAACAACACCTACAGTGAGTAACAATACCTTGCTTTTAAAAACTACAATAATTCTTTCCACAATCTTTGGTTTTAAAGCACTATCCTTTTTCCATTTCAGTAGACAATCAAATAGAGAAAAATAAAAAGAAGTTATGGTCTATACAACATAATACTCCAGGTGTGGTCTAAACAAGATTCTACACAATTGAAGCAAGATGCTGCAACTCCTGTGTTTAACTCCTCTTGTGATAAAGGCTGACATATCATTATATAACTTGCATTTTTCCACATTATATTTTTCTGCAATATTCTTACCCACTCAAAACATATATTCCCATTCACCTTTGTGTCATCCACAAATTTGAAAATATTACATTTGATCTGCATTCCACATCATTGATTTGTATTGGTAAGCTTGTGAACAGTTGGGGCCCAAGTACTGATCCTTGTGGTACTCCGCTAGTCATAATATGCCAATGTGAGAATGACATGTTTACTTTTGCTGTCTGTTTTCTCCCTGTTAGTCAATAGTTAATATATGCCATAGAGTCATACCGTCATACAGCATGAAAACAGGCCCTTTGGCCCAACTCATCCATGCTGACCAGGATGCCTAAACTGAACTAATCCCACTTGCCTGTACATCCCTCTAAACCTTTCCTATCCATGTACCTGCCCAAGTGTCCTTAAATGTTGTAATTGTACCCGCCTCTACCATTACCTCTCGCAACTCGTTCCATGTACGCACCATCCTCTGTGTGAAAAAGTTACCACACAGTTTGCTTCTAAATCTTCTCCCTCTCACCTGAAAGCTATGCCCTCTAGTTTTGTACCCCCCTACTCTGGCGAAAAGACCTTGGCTATTCACCTTACCTATGCTATTATGATTTTACAAACCTTTATAAGGTCACCCCCTCAGCCTTCTACATGCCAGGGAGAAAAGTCCCAGTCGATCCAGTCTCTCATTATAACTCAAACTTTCCAGTTTCAGTAACCTCCTTGTAAATCTTTTTTGCACTCTTTCCAATTTAATAACATCCTTTATGCCAGTACATCGGCCCTTACTATATGTATTTCAATTTTGCTAACCAATCTCCTGTTGGGAATTTTATCAAAAGCCTTCAGAAGTTCCACATCTACGATATCTACTGACTTGCCTATTTCAATTCTGCTAGTAATATCCCTAAAGAAAAATCCAACAGATTTGTCAAACACAATTTCCCATTTACAAGTCCATGTTGACCATGTCCAAATACATCATTATTATCCAAGTGTATAAAAGAAGGGAGGTGATGGTTTAATGATATTATCACTGGACTATTAATCCAGAGACCCAGGTAATGTTCTGGTTGACCTGCATTTGAGCCCTGCCATGGCGGATGGAGGAATTTGAATTCAATAAAAAAAAGGTCTAATGACAAAACCATTGTCAACTGTTGTAAAAATTCTTGTTAGTTCATGATTATGCCCTTCGGTGAAAGGTGTTTGCTGTCCTTGCCTAGACTGGCCTAAATGTAACTCTAGACCCTCTGGGCAATTAGGAATGGGTAATAATTAGAATTAGGTTTATTGTCACATGCACTCAAGTACAAAGTGGAGCCATCTTAGATATAATGTACCGAGGTACAAATCTTAGGTACTAAAATAAATTAGGTGCAAAAATAGAGAAATAAAGAGAAAAGCTATAAGTTTTACATTGCAGTTCTTCATAGTATGAATTAGGAAGATAAAAGAAGTAAAGTTAAAAGATAAACATTACAGTCCTTCTATAGCCAGCAGTCTGTCCACACTTTGGGCTTTCCACGTGTGGGTTTGCTCTCCTTGCGCTGCTGGTCTCAAGATCTGTGACATGGCTGATTGCACTCGGCTCGGACCCACCAACGGCTGGCAGAATAAATCATTACCCACTTCTCACAAATGGATATTTAAAACAAAGTTCTAGCAATTTCCTTCCCATTGATGTAAAGGTAGAGCATCAGCAGTTCCCAGTTTTCTTCCTCCCTCTCTTTTTAAATAGCGCGGTGACATTTGTTACCTTCCAATCTGCAGGAACTATTCCAGAGCCTATAGCATTTTGAAGATGATCACAAATGTATCTGCTGTCATTGTTACTTCTTTAACCCTTTGAGATGTAGAGTATGAGATCCTTATCAACTTTCAGTCCTACTACTTTTCCAATACAACCTTTTTGTCAATACTAATTTCCTTTGACTCCTTATTCTTCCTAATCCCTTGGATCTCTAATTTTAGGAGATTTCTTCTTCTCCCTCAGTGAAAGAAGACACAAAGTAATTAATCAGTTTTTCTGTCATTTCTTTGCTCAAGATAAGTTCTCCTAGCTTTGCCTGCAATGGACCCACATTTGTCTCAGCTAAATGTTTCGTTTGTAGAGGCTTTTACAGAGCTATGATCATTTTTATCTCTCCATTCAATTCTGGCCTGAAAGGAAATAGACATGCAAAAGGTGGAATGTTGAGAAATGGGGTTCTGGGGAAGGATGGAGTAGGTCAGGTGGGGAGAACAGAACAGCAATGTAGATAGTCTCAGGACAGTGAAGGAGGAACTTGCATCCATGAAAATTGTCAAGAAAAAGCATGTTCTAAAGCATGAGAACATGCTGCAGAAGGTAATTGAATTAGAGGAATGCTGAACATGAATGAAAAAGAGAATGATGGTGTTAGACAGCTTGAAATTGAAAACTGGCAACTTCTAGGTGCAGCTGATGAGGAAAACACAAGATTGCAAGGCATTGAGAAATGACTGGAGGACCTAACCTTACGTAAATGACTAAATTCACCTCCTGTCTCCCCAAAGCCTGTCCATCATCTGCAAGGCACAAGTCAGGAGTCATCCAGACTTGTTTGGATGAGTGTAGCTCAAGAAGCTTGACACCATCCAGGACAAAGCAGCCTGCTTGGTTGGCATTCTTGTTGGGGGCATCAGCAATCCAAAGACATAGGCTTAAAATAATTGTCAAATCAAACCTGGGGAGTGGAGGCTGTGGGTGGGGAGGGTGGCGTTAACTTATGCATTGCATCATTATGATCTGAACTGTGCTGCTTATAGGTTGGTGGAAACAGCTAACATTGAAAGAGAAATTGGATAAATTGGGAAGTAAACCTTTGTTGGTGTGTGAGGCCAAGAAAGAAAAGCCTGACACTTCTTGGATGGCCTTTTCAAAAAACTGACATAGGCAATAATGGGCTGAATGGCCTCTTTCAACGCTGTATCAAACTTCATTCTCACAGTCCTAACACTTACGGTAATTGTATATGTACACCCTCTAAGATTGGAGACTACACAATCTTTTGCTATCATGATACTTCTGCCTGAAGGAATGATGCAATCACATAGATCTGCAGATAACCCAGTGTTGACACATTTGCTTAACAGAAAGATGGACCCTTTTGTGTTTCGGTGTATCACATTCTCTATGCCCACAGCATGACATGAAACGAACAGACTAGATCTGTGATTCAGCCACACAAGTTATCAAAAAGAGATGTTTGAAGAATGACAAATCATTTTTCAGTAATCTACTTTAATAAACCTACAGAGACCTCTGCATTATCATAAACTATCATAAATTATCATAAACTGTTAAAGCAAACGTTCCCATGATTCAGGAGGCTGTAAAACATTACGCGACAAATGAGGAGGATACTCTCTTGATGTCATTGCCAAAATACCTGCACCAAAAATTCATTCAGATCATTGGCTGTTTGTGAAATCTTGAGGTTTCCAAAATGGCTGTAATGTTTGAGAACAAAGTAACAGTGTGCTCCCTTCAATGCCCACTAAGTTTCTTCATACACAACCAATACCTTAAAAAGGTATGGAAATGTTGGACAGGAACAGATTTGACTGGTACATTCAGCTTGTTCTATGTAGTTATGACATTAAGGTGCTTCTTGAGTTTCAGGTGTTATGTAGAATGATGTCATCTCTCAAATTCAAAATCAAAAAAGCCAAGAACAATTAGGAGAGGAAAGTCTTTAAGACTCATGTCCAGTCCCTCTTGGTGATGCAGCTCTGTCACACCATCATAGTGTTGAAATTCTGGAACTGCCATCGTAACTGCATTGTAGGTGTATATAACCAAACAAACTGCAGTGATTCAAACAGGCAGCTCATCATCACCTTTTTTAGGGACAATTAGGGGTGGACAGTAGGGACTGACTGAGCCTGTGATGGCATAGTCATGAAAAGTGCAATGGAATCCTGAGAGCCACATTAAGTTTGTTATTCTTTAGTTAACATCATGGTTATTTCAGTAGGGTGTTGAGAGTAATATGGATCTTAGGATTTGCAACCCCCAAAGACTGGTCTGGAGTCTTCAGGAAGAACAATCTTCAGGACACCGCCCTATGCAACCGTAAAGAAAACTCATTGGGACATTAAAAAAAATTATCTTGGTCATATTCTTTGAATGTTTCTGCTTACCAGATATTGAAATAAAAATATTGGAAAAGGATGAAAAGTTTGTTTGGCTGACTGTCAAGCATTCATCCAGTTGGGGATCACATCATTTTGATTGTCATCTGAGTTGTAGAAAGGCAATGTGTCCCAGGCTGGACCTATTGGCTGACTAATAGCTCAAGCATCTGCGATGCAACCTCTGGGAATATATTCAATCACAGTACACATTTCTAACAGTCCTGACGTTTCACTCAGGCCACAGCAGATAAAGACAGTGAATTTCCTTCCCTAGATAGCATTAAAAAATCTGATGGAGATTTTCCCACCAATCCAGCTGTTTCAGGAACACCATTTTCTTATTTGGTTAACTAACCAAAAAAATTAATTCATTAAGACTACTAAACAAGTAACAATTAACAAAAACTGCTCTACAAAGCTTTATTTACTCCTCCAATTCCATTTTCAATCAATCCCTTTCTAGTCTCCTTATCCCACCCTCACTTTTAAGGTTCACATTGCCTATTGCTTGTAAGCATTTAATTGACTACACAGGTGATTTCTGGTGGTGGTGGTTAGTAGTTTTAAAAAAAATGCTGTGGTGATTTCCTGGTGGAAAAGTCATTCGATTGTGTGTGATAGCACCTTCAGATTTGAAAAAAAAAAATAAGACAAAAAAAAACAAAAACCAACTGCCCAGCAGGGGCAATACAACAATAACAACAAAAAAACAAAAAAACTTGGAGAGAACAAAGGAGAGGTTAACTCAAAATGGAGTTGGTGTGGGTCAGGTGGGATAATGGACTTTTGACTCCACAGAACATACCTACCATCAGTATTATGAATATTAGGTCTCAATTGCAGATTCACTTAATTGACCTTAAATTCTTCAGCAGCCAAGCATAATATTAGGTTAATATTATGCCAGCAAGGCTGGCATTTGCTACCCCCCTGAATTGTCATTAAGCTGAATAGCTTGCTTGGCCATTTCAGAGGGTAGTAAAGGGTCATCCACACTGCTTGTGGGTCTGGAGTCACATCTTTGTAATCCTCTCCATGGCCCCTCATGCTCTCTGCTTTTTTCAAATTCTGCCCACTTTTGACATTCCCAATTTCCATTGCTCCACTATTGGTGGCTGTACCTTCAGCTGATTTGGTTCTAAGATCTGGAATTCCCTCCCTGAGCATCTCCACCTCTGTCATTCTTTCTTTCCTCTTTCAAGTCATTCATTAATATCTAACTCTTTGACCAAGGTTTGAATTTCCTATGGATTGCGACCAATCCCTTGCCCCTCCCAGGCCCCACATCTTGGTCGAAAATCGATAAGCTCATTGCCGATGTTGAATCCCACTTCCCTCAGTGATAATAAGCTAGAGGTGACTTGACCTGGTGGCCAATCAGATTGGCTGACAGCTCTGTTGTCTCAGCAGCACCAAAAACACAAGTGGTCATTACTGGAACTACAGGCGTGAAAAAGTTGTCTCTTGGACTTGAAGGTAAGTCCAGGCATTTTACCGACCAGGGATTGGAGACTGGACCGAAAGGGGAATGTGTTGGGAAGCCATGTTGTTGAGATCAGTGGGAAGGCATAGGGTGATATCATCTTAATGGGATGCTCCCACTTGGGTAAGATGCACACCACCCCCTTCCTGCCTGCCTGTAGCCTGTGCATTGAAACCTGCCACCTTAGTTATTTTCCTTGTGGCCCTTTCCATTTTCCTTTTGTAAACTGCACAGCTTTACCCAACATTCTGAAATGAAAGAACATGGATAAACAGCTGAGAATTGCAAAGCACTACAGCTCAGGAGAAGACCAGTCAGCCTCAGTGATTCATCTCTTCTTGAACCACATCATGATATCTTCACTGGACTTCTTCATCTCACTCCATCAATGTAAACTTCTATTCCTCTCTCCTTCATACATGAATGAAATTTGCCTGATAAGTCTGAAAGGTCTTTATTTCTAACTTCCATTCTATTGCTGTGTTTCACAAAGAACAATCAATGCATATCATTGTTTTTATATTTCATGTTCAGTTTGATGTGTTCGAGGTGATGTTACTTTTGTTAGGCGGATTCATGAAGGGTCCCTTATGACTCTTCCCCAAAGACATTAGAGTCATATTGTCAGGGAGGTCTACTGCACAGAAAAGGGTCTTTGGTCCATTAAGCCAGAGCCAATCAAAAGATCGACCTAACTATTCTAATCCCATTTTCCAGCACTTGGCCCATAGCCCTGTATACTTTAACATCACAAATGTACAACTAAATACTTAAATGTGATGAGTGTTTCTGCCTCTACTGCCCTTACAGTCAGTGAGTTCCAGATTCCCATCACCCTTTGGATGAAAAAAGTTTTCCTCACATCCCCTCTAAACCTTCTGCCCCTTATCCTAAGTCTATGTCCCCTAGTTGTTGATCTCTCCATCAAGGGGAAAGGTTTCTTCCTATTTACTCTGTGTCTGCCTCACATAATTGTATACTTCTCAATCACGTCCCCTCTCAATCTCCTCTGCTTCAAGGAATTCAACCCCAGGCTGTCCAATCTTTCTTCAGAACTGAAACTTTCCAGCCCAGGCAACATTCAACACTATAATTCCAACCAAACTCATCTCGGAATTCGAGACCAGGACTCTACGCCTCTTTACGCAACTGGATCCTTGACTTCCTGACCCATAGACTGCAATCTGTAATGATAGATGACAATACAGCCTCCATAATGATCCTCAATACCAGTGCCCTATAAAGCTGCATACTCAGCCCCTGACTATGCTCATAGAGTCATATAGCACTGAAACAGACCCTTCGGTCCAACCAGTCCAAACTAAACTAGTCCCTCCTGCCTGCTCCTGGCCCATATACCTCCAAACCTTTCCTATTCATGTATCTATCCAAATGTCCTTTAAACGTTGTAATTGTACCTGTATTCACCACTTCCTCAGGAAGTTCATTCCCCATTTGAACGACCCTCTGTATAAAAAATTTGCCTTTCATATCTTTTTTAAATCTCTCTCCCCTCACCTTAAAAATGGGCCCCAAAGTCTTGAAATCCTCCATCCGAGGGAAAAGACAACTACCGTTAACTCTATCTATACCTCCCATCATTTAATAAACTTCTATCAGGTTGCCTCTCAACCTCCTATGCTCCAGGGAAAAAATTCCCAGCCTATCCAGTCTTTCTTTATAACTCAAACCTTCAATACCTGGCAACAATGAAGTAAATCTCTTTTGAACCCTTTCCAGCTTGATAATATCCTTCCTATAACTGGGTGACCAAAACTAGACACTGTATTCCAGAAGAGGACTCACTAATGTCTTGTACAACCTCAACATGCCTACTCAACTTCTATACTCAAAGGGCCGAGCAATAAAGGCAAGCATGCCAAATGCCTTTTAAACCACCCTGTCTCTATGTGACGCAAACTTCAAAGAATTATATACCTGCACCCAAGGTTGCTCTGTTCTACAACACTATCCAAGGCTCTACCATTAATTGTATAAGCCCTACCTTTGTTTGTTGCACCAAAATACAATACCTTCCATTTATCCAGATTGAACTCCATCTGCCATTTTTCAGCCCATTGACCCATTTGATCAAGATCCCTTTGTAATCATAGAAAATGTTCTTCACTGTCTACTATGCTGCCAATTTGGGTGTCATCCGCAAACTTACTAACCATGCCTTCTATATTATCTTCTAAATCATTTATATCAATGACAAACAAAAAAGACCCAGGATCGATCCCTGTGGAACACTGCTGGTGACAGGCCTCCAGTCTGTAAAGCAACTCTCACTGTGACTCTCTGTCTCCTGCCGTTAAGCCAATTATGTATCTAAACGGCAAGCTCACCCTGAATCCCATGTGACCAAACTTTATTAATTAGTCTACCATGTGGAACCTTGTCTCTTGTCACTCACAACTGTGTGGCCAAATTCTGCTGTAACTCCATTCTTAAGTTTGCTGATGACACCACTGTAGTGGGTTGAATCTTAAACAACAGTGAGACGGAACACAGGATGGAGATAGAGAGCTTAGTGGCATTTTGTAAAGACAACAATCTCTCTCTCAATGTCAGCACATTGAAGGAGCTGGTCATCAATTTCAGGAAGTGGAGTAGAGGACACGCCCCTGTCTGCATCAATGATGCTGAGGTGAAGTTGGTCGAGAGATTCAAGTTCCGAGGAGTAAAAGTCATTAACGATCTATCCTGGTCCGTCCATGTCAATGCTACAGTTAAGAAAGCACACCAATACCTCTGCTTCATCAGAAGGCTAAGGAAATTTGACATCTCCACAATGACTCTTACTATTTTTTATAGATTCACCGTAGAAAGCATCCTATCTGGATGTATCCCAGCTTGATATGGCAACTATTCTGCCGAAGACTGCAAGAATTTACAGAGAGTTGTGAACGCAGCCCAGTCCATCACGAAAACCAGCCTTCCTTCCATTGACGCTGTCTATACTTCCCACTGCCTCAAGAAAGCAGCCAGCATAATCAAAGATCTCTCCCACCCCGGTTATATTCTCTTCCACCCTCTTCCGTCGGGCTCAAGGTACAGATTCCGCAACAACTTCTTCCCTGCTGTTATCAGACTTATGAACAGACCTCTCTTATAATAAAGTTGATCTTTCTCTGCATCTTTTTTGCAGCTGTAACACTATATTTTTTATTCTGTTCTATTACCCTAATGTACTTATGTAAGGTGTGATTTGCCTGGATTTCACGCAAAGCAATATTTTTCACTGTATCTCGGTACATGTGACAATAATAAATCAAATCAAAATCAAATCTCCTCTGCACTCTCTCCAGTACTATCACATTCCTCCTGTAATGTGGATTCCAGAATTGTGATGCTAGTGTGTGCTTTAAGAGCAGTATTGCTTTAACAACTTGATTTGCTAATAGAGATTTTCAAACTAACCTGTTCAGAGATTTTATTGCACACACTCTGGATCAGGTAGGACTTGAATCTGGGCCTCTTAGCTCAGCGTAGGAGCACTACCACAGAAAAGCCCTTCTTGAATTACTAATAAACCATGGGCCAGGAAGTGGACTACAAAATACAATGCTGGCAGCATGCTGTATACATGTGTAACTCCACATCACATTCTAAGCCCTTCATAAACCTGTTGGAGCTCTTCAAATAAATTGAATGCATGCTGCTCAAACTGTGTTCCTCACTAATAACACAAGAAAGCACAACAGACATCACCAGCTCATTTCGGTCCTAGCCCCTTCATCAGGATTGCTGATGCTGCCCGACCTGCTGTGTTCCTACAGCTCACATCCCGTGTCCACTGGTTCAAGGTGAAATTGCTGGATTTTTTTATGATACATTCATGGCATGTGGGCATCACTGGCTATGCCAGCATTTATTACCTATCCCTAATTGTCCAGTGAAAAGTCAACCATATTGCCATAGCTCTATGGTCATGTGTGGGCCAGATCGTGGAAGGATGGCAGTTTCCTTCTTTAAAGGACACTAGTGAACCAGGTGGGTGTTTTTATAATAATTAATGGTGATAAACATGGATACCTTTAGGTTAATTTTGAATACTAGATATTCAATGGAATTCAGACTCCACAATCTGCCACCATGGGATTCAAATCTCTGACCCAGGACATTTGCCTGGGGTTCTGAATTATTCGTCTAGTGGCAACACCACTCTATCATTGCCTCCTCCAGAGTATCAACTCCTTTTATTTGTAATTTCCTTTGCTGCAGCTTCCCTTT
Organism: Rhincodon typus; assembly: GCF_021869965.1. Classification (NCBI taxonomy): domain Eukaryota; kingdom Metazoa; phylum Chordata; class Chondrichthyes; order Orectolobiformes; family Rhincodontidae; genus Rhincodon; species Rhincodon typus. The sequence continues at coordinate 4,143,896 of NC_063345.1, forward strand.
GGAAGTTTGGGATCAGGCAAGCATTTAATCACTAGGACTGGAAAATTTCCATAATCTGAAGTTGGTGCAATCATCCAACATAGACTGGGCTGCTGTACATCTATAAACAGGTAGAATGTCTTCCTCTATTGCCTCATCACAGAATCTTACAGCACAGAAAACAACCATTTGGCCCATCATACCTCTACTGTTCCCTGAAAGAGCTGTCCAATTATTCCCATTCTTCATTTGCCTTGCAAATTCTCTTTTCAAATAATTAACCTGATCCCTTTTGAATATTAGCATTAACTTTTTTTTTCTTCGCATTGCTCTTCCGATCAGTATCTTTCAGATTCTGACCATGTACAGCCTTTAAAAAAAAATTTCCACTTCCAAACTCAAGCTGGTAAGGAAATTTGGGTGTATTAGTTTGTGTAAATCCAAAGATTTTAACAAATAGGAATCTAAGTATGAGTGTTGAGAACGAAGCACAGCAGACAGAGGGAGAAATTGAATGCTACAGTCACAATAATTGCAGGAAAATGAGTGGCTGCAAGACAAACCTTTCTAATCGCATCAATGATTCTGACCCTGTCAATTTTGGAAAGGAAAAACAGCAGTCTGTATATCATACTGGGCCAGTTAATACAAGTCCTGTCTAGATAATACGTAATGATACCACAAACAGCCTGTCATTCTGCACGCCACTATCTTCCTTTCAATGCAAACAAGCAGACAGTGCCCTGCCTTGCCAGTAGCCACTTCAGATCTCAATTGGACATCGGGCGTGGTATTGACCTGAATGATGCACTAATCACAAGTTTCCTGTTCTGACCTCCATATGCATAATGTTTCACTTCTTCCTGGAGGTGTGGAACATGAAAATGGTTCAAAGAAAGCATATATTATGTCAACCTACTCTCAGAAGTGGGGTTGCTGATCAGTGAGGAGAACTTGACCCATTTAGTCACCCTCCTGGTTGAGGGAAGATTCAGAGAAGTAGGCGGCAGCAACAATTTACATTTACATGAAATTTCTAATACAGGTAAACACCTCAGTAAGAGGGCTCTTGTGATGCCTCTAGTACCTTTGGACCAGGATGAGTCCAGCCTGCCCTGCAGGTGCACCGTAACACGGTTGATTAAAGTGACTACAAGGTCCCAAGGGGCTTCTCAATTTGGCTTGAGCCACACGAGCAGATTTTGTGACAGCTCGCCAAAGGTTTGGTCAAAGAATTGAGTTTTAAGTAGTGTCTTAAAGTTGGAGAGGTTTAGGGAGGGAATTCCAGAGTTTTAGGGCATCTGATTGCTGAAGGCACAGTTATCAATGTTGGAGTGATGGAAATTGATTCACCGCAGATGGTCAGATTTGGAATAACACAAGAGTTTGAAGGAAGGGCAGGGCTGGAGGAAGTTCCAAAAGTAGGGAGGGGTGAGACCACAGAGAGAATTGAGCATGAAGTTGAGCACTTTAAATGCACAGTATCAGTGCACTGGCTGCAGGTATACATTTGTGAGTGCAGGGAAGTTGAGTCAAAGTGATTTGGTGTGAATTAGCTTTCTAGCAGCAGAGTTGTGGTAATTATGATGAGGTACGCACTGTAGACAATAGCCTGGATAGGAGGATGTTGAAATTGTTGGAATTGTTGAGTCTGGAGGCATCAAAAACTAGAAACAACATGGTTATCGATGACAGGAGGCATGGCAGAGATGGGTGAAGCAGGTAATCTTGGCGTTGGAGAAGGTGTGGAGTCTGAAGTTCAACTCTTTGTCAAATTAAACATCAAAGTTGGAAATAATATGTTTGATTCTTAAGGTAATGTCCTGGAGAGGTGTGAAATTATTGATTTGAATAGAGTTTGTGATGGAAGCTTAATATTAATGGTCTTTCCGATGTCTAACTGTGGAAATTCCTGTTCATTCAGTACTATGTGATTGATTGCATGTCAGAGTTTCAAGAGGAGAATAGGAAGGTACGATTTTGCATCTAGTGAGTTAATTATTATTTATTATAGGCACCATTTGCGTTGCCATTTCTTTGTAGCTGCCCTGACAAAGATCTTCTCATCTTCCTCATGCCATTTAGTAACATTTGGAATAAGGTCTGTTCATCCTCTTGCCTTCTACTGTGGCAAGCACCAAGCTTTCCTTCAGTGTGATGTCACACAGCACATACCACTCTACAATGATCTGTGAAACTTTCATTGGAGAGCAAAGTAAAGATCTTGCAAGTTGATCAAATCACTTGAAAGCACATTTGGATTTGATTACGCTCTGTCACATTTTCCACAGTTGTGTTAGCCTCTTTCTATCTGTTACCTTTACTTTTTATGTGAAAGGCTTACTGCTATCATTAACTATAACTTCAGGGAAGAGGTCTGATCACTAATTAATTGTTTTCATGCATAGTTCAAGTCATCAGAACTGGTACAGTGTGTTGTCATATTGCAAAATACAGCTTTCGGGGTTTCAGGCAATATGTCATCACAGATCGATAAATGAGTTATATTCCATAAAATTAATTGTCTGTGCAGAGCTTTAATTGGCACGTGTTCTTTCAATTGCATCTGTTCTCTCCTGTTTGCTTGGAGATAGAAAGACACAAATGATGTAGCTCTCCTGAATAGTGTATTAATCACCTTCTTGAGCATCTGCTTGATGAATATTTGCAGGTCATCAGTTCCCACTTCAGAGGGCTGAGCACATTAACCTTGGCTGACATTTCCAGAGCAGGACTGAAGGAGTGCTGCACTGTCAGATATGTCTCCTTTCAGATAGTACATACTTGAAAGCAAGAGCTGTCTGCCTCTTAAGTGAATGCAAAAGTTCCTTTTTTCACTATTTGGAATAAGGAGGAAGAGATTTCTCCCTGGTGCACTAGCCAATGTGTATCCATCAATTTCCCACCTGTTCATTATCTTGGTGTTGTTTTTGGAGGCTTGCTGTGTGCAAATTGACTGCTGCATTATTCCCTAAAATAAAATAAGTGCACTTCTAAAGAACTCCATAGACTCTAAAGTGCTTTAAGATGCCCTGATATTGAGAAAACGCCAAATAAATACAATTTCTTTTTTCATTGCTAGAAGAATATCTCAGTGCAAGGCATCCTGAGTAAAGTTGAGTGACACTGGTGCAACAAATCCCTCTCCAAAAAATGAAAGAATCTGAGACATAGGTAAAACAACTCCATTCTTTCGTAGCATATAATATAGTGGCTTCCTCAATGCTATAGTAAACTTCATCTTGCACGTAATGCCGCTTGCACAGTGACAACAATTATTTTTGGTAGAAGCTGCAAAGAGTGGGTTGGAGGTGTTGGTATCTCCTTTAGTTTTATTCATTCACAGAATGTGAGCATCACTTATTTATTTCCCATCCCCAATTGCCCTTGAGATGGTGATGCTTCTTGAACACAACTAGAAATCCAATTACACCACATCTACAGATTCCCCTTGAACCTCCTTGCTTGTTACTTCCTCAAAATCTCTGAAGAATTAGGCTGTGTTTGCTGACACCAAGGAATGGGCATATGCAGTTTGCTCTGGGGAGACACTAGCACATGTGCTAGTGAACAGAGTCTGTGGGGCAGGGCAATAGGTGGTGGAATGGGGACATCAAGACTGGGTTGAGGGGTAGGTGGATGCGAGGGAGGTTGAGACTTAGGAGGAGGGGATGGAGAGAGATTGGGGCCTGGGAAGTGGGGTGTGGGGTGGGCAAGGTGTTAGGGAGAGATGGGCAGGTGGTGAAATCAGGACAGGGGTTGGGAAAGCCTCTGTGATTCCTTACCCCATCCCCGATCTGATTTTACCCCCCATCCAGTCTTCTCCCATCCCCTTCTTTGACTCTCCGCTAACCATTGCCCAACCCTTGAGGTCTTTTCTGCTGAACAGATCCCTTTCAATGTGGCATCTGTTCTGTGTACATGAGCACCATATACTTTGCACATGAGGCAATGATGGTGAGGGTCTGAAACTGCGGATATGCGTTTCCATGTGAGCACACATATGCAGTTGCTCTGCACTTTCGGTAATTTCAGCAAACACTGCCAATAAATTATCCTGACATCATTTCTCTTTCACAAGATCGCCAATTCCCATTAAGCTGCATGGGTGAGACTTGGGTCTCCACTCAATACCACACAAAAAGTATTGAAGGCACTGCATGTTTGAAAACAATAGCAACAGAACTTTAAATCAAAAGTAAAATCTTACAACAAACTCCCAGTGTATTTGGAAGAATGACAGATTTCCTTTCTTAAAGGCTATAACGAACCATTTGGAATTTCCAACAACCCAATAGTTTTATGCAATCAGTACTTTTAAATTTGGGTGGCACAGTGGTTCAATGGTTAGCACTGCTGCCTCATAGTACCAAGGACCTGGGTTCAATTCCACCATTGGGCAACTGTCTCTGTGGAGTTTGTATGTTCTCCCTGTGTCTGTGCAGGTTTCCTCCCACAGTTCAAAGCTGTGTAGGTTAAGTGGATTGGCCATGCTAAATTGCCCATAGTGTTCAGGGATGCGTAGTTTTAGGGGGATAGGTCAGGGTGGGATGCTCCTAGGGTCAGTGTGGACTTGTTGGGCCAAAGGGCTTATTTCCACACTAAATTCTATGAATTTAGTTAATTAATTGAATATTGAATCCAAAGTCTCCATTGGCAATAAAAGGATTGAAACTCATTACTCCAAATCTTTAGTTGAGTTTACTGATTACTGTTCCGGTAACATAATCACTCAGTTATTCTTGATCACAGTCACCTCTAGCACATTATCACATTACAGTACGGAAGGAGGCCATTCAGTCCGTCATGCCTGCACCATCTCATTAAATGAGCATCATCACTTCCTGCCAATCTCCCTCTCTTTCCCCATACCCTTATACATTATTTCTATCTAAAACGTCGTTCAATGCATGATTGAATGTTTAAAATGAGCCAGCCTTGACTTCCATTATGCTCCTGGTGAGCTTTGATGGAAATGTATGATCTTCTCATGAGGAGTTCAATGGACAGTTTTGCAGTGGTAGATTTAAGACTGCATTTATTCACTCCTTTCTTTGAATGCCCCCAAAAATATATGGTTAGTGTAACATCTTGAACAGGATCTGTTACCGGAGAGTCAGTGCAGTTTCAGAAAAGGACAAGAAACACTGTGGGTTGTCTGCTGTTATGTAACTCCAGAAGAAATGCCAAGAACAGAGGTAGATAGATAGGAAGGGGGTGAAAGATTATAAGGGGAAGGGTGTAAATGTGATCTTACTGATTGGCAGAGCAGGCTTGAGGATCCTACTCCTTTTCTGAGCTTGGATGTTAGTATGTTCAGATGTTTGCATATTTATATGTAACATAGACCCTCTTTGCCATCTACAAGGCACAAGCCAGGAGTCTAATGAAATACTCCCCACTTGCCTGGATGAGTGTGCCTCCAATAACACTCAAGAAGCTTAGCACCATCCAGGATAAAGCAGCCCAATCTTGGAATTTCCTCCCTCAGGGCATTGTGAGTCAATCCCATTGTGGACTACATCAGTTCAAGAAGGCAGCTCACTACCATTTTCTCAAGGGCAACTAGGGATGGACTATAAATGTGGCTTAACTAGCAATACCTACAACCCATGAATGAAATTTTAAAAAGCACATATATTAATTTGTTAAATGGCAAAAGATGGAATTTGAAATCAATAAAATATCTGGAACTAAAAATGTCTAATGATGACCAAGAAACCATTGTTATTTATAAAAAAAAATCCAACTAGTTCACTAATGGCCCTCAGGGAAGGAAATCTACCATCCTTACCTGAACTATTCTGCATGTGATTCCAGATCCAAAGTAACATGGTTGACTTTTAGCTGCCCTCTGGGCACTTGGGTGTGGATGATAAGTGATGATTTAGAGAGTGATGCCCGCATCCCATGAGTAAATAAAAAAGTCTGATTTTCGTTGGTCCAATATTAATAGGTAAATCTTCAGATGTTGATCCAAGAACCATAGGAATGATATAGCACAGAAGGAGGCCATTTGGCCCATCTTATCCATGCTGACCCAAAGACACCCATGTGACCTTTTTAATCCCATCTTCCAGCACACAGCCCATAGCCCTGCATCTTACTGCACGAATACAGATCCATGTACCTTTTAACAGAGTTCAAGGTCTCTACCTCCTCCACCAGTTTAGGCAATGAATTCCATACACCCACCACCCTCTTGCGTAAAAAAGATTTCCCTCATGTATCCTCTAATCCTTCTGCAGTTTAGCTTGAATCTATAACCCCTGGTTTTTAAACGCAGTGTCAAAGGAAACAAGTTCATCATGTCTAGGCTACCTCTACATTTTTGTATACATCAATCATGTCACCCTTCAGCCTCCTCTGTTCCAAGAAAAATAACTTCAACCCTGGGTCCTAAGCTCTGGAAATTCCAGCCTAAAACAATGCAGCCTCTCTAACTATCTTGCCTCCTTTAAAAATCTCATTGAAATCTACGAACATAGGAACAGGAGTAGGCCATTCATTCCCTCATTGAAAGAGATCATGGCTGATCTGTGGCCTAACTTCATATACCTGCCTTAGGTCCATCTACCTCATTGATTGAGGTTTTGGTGACTCATCCCAATAAAACATCACCTCCTTGTCCAATGTACACATTTGCAAAGTACCTTGGGACAGTTTACCACATTAACAGTGTTAATTAAATGCCAGTTGCTGTTGGAGTCAGCAATTTTACTGTTGATATTTCTCTCGGCTGGGGAGTGGTGTGCTAATTGTTTATTTTAACACAGCAGAAGGAACTTGGCAGAGAATTGATGAGTATTTGCACAAAAATATTTATGGTTATTTCTGTCCTGTGTTTACCAGTTTGTTTAGTTCCTTACGTAGGACCCAGAAACAGGCCATTCGGCCCAATCAGTCTATGCCAGTGGTTATTTTACGCTTGAACCCCCTCTCATTTCTTCTCATTCAAACCTGTCACTTTCACCTTCTGCACCGTCTTCCCACATTGGCTTGTTCAGCTTCTCTCAAATGTAACAATATTATTTGCTTCAACTACTCACGGTGCTAGGGAGGCCCACATTCCAGTCATACTTTGGGAATAGAAGCTACCTCAGAACTGGCATCAGAAGCAGTTCCAAAACTATTTACTGAGCTGATTCCAGGGGTGAAGGCATTGACTTATCAAGAAAGGCTTTTTGGAACAAAAAAGAGGTCACCTGACTGGAATACCCCATTTCCCACTGCAACTCTCTCGTCTTCTATCCGCCTCCCACTCTCTCCCTATTTATTTCAAAAGCCTCTCTGCTCCTATGATGCTGCTTGGCCTGCTGTGTTCATCCAGCCCTGCACCTTGTTGTCTCGGATTCGCCAGCATCTGCAGTTCCTACTATCTCTGACACATTAGGCCTTTATTCTTTTGAATTTAGAGTAAAGACTTGTGATCCTATTAAAAGACACATTGCAGAAAAATGTGCATATTGTAACACTTGTTTTTTTTAAAGCAAACCTCTCTCTCTGCAGTGTTGAATCTGTTGATTTGATGAGATGTGGCCCAATAGGAATTGAAAACCCTTGGGTATTCCAGTCAGGTGACCTCTTTTTTGTTCCAAAAATGTAGTTTGTACCTGAAGTTTGTAAAAGGTGTCTGGCATTACATTTCACTGTTGACGATCTTTAACACAAAACCAAGCAATTTCTTTAATTCACTGTGCGACACTCTGCCAAAGTGGACTCAGATAGTAGGTTACGAGTGAGTGGAGATGCTGTGGTAGATATTTAAGGAGATATATTTGCTCTTACTTGACAAAGATATGTTCCAGTGAGAAAGGGGCTGTAAAAGATGGCCAGGTCTACTATCTGTAGCTAATGAAGGAAGTTAAGGACAGTATCAAGCTGCAAGGAAAGTGTCCAATTCTTCAAATGTTAGCGGAAGGTCAGAAGATTGGATAACATTTTTACGAATGGGAATTAATGGGGAAATTAGATAAAGCAAACTAGAAATAGATAAACAAGTAGTTCAGAATTTCAATAAACATTTAATAAGGAAGAGTAACTATCCAGCAAGTGTCTCTCCAAGCCACTCACCATCCTGACTTAAAATATATTGCTGTTCTTTCTGTGTCACGAGGTTAAAATTCTGGAATTCCCACCCTAAGAGAATTGTAGGTCAACCTACAGTACATAGGCTGCAATAGTTCAAGAAGGCAGCTCACCACCACCTTCTCAAGGGCAATACGGATGGGCAATAAATGCTGACCAGCCAATGGTGCCCACATTATTGAAAAAAATTGAGGTGCTTGACTGAGAAGATGTTTCCACTAGTGTGAGGATCTTGAAATTGGGGCCATAGTTACAGAATAAGAGCACACTCATTTAAAACTGAGATACAAAGGAATTTCTTCTCCCGGGGGATAGAAAATAATAGAATCTCTATGGCATGGAAGCAGGCCATACAGCCCATCGACCCCACACTGACCCTGAAAGCGTCTCACCCAGACCCACTCCCTAACTTATAACCCTGCATTTCCCATGGCTAACCTGCACATACCTAGATATTAACGACAATTTTTATAGAGTAGAATTTGACACCCCCTCTGAATAACTAGAAACAAAATACCCAGAGAAGCTTGTCTTGCCTCATAATCTGCTAAAGGAAGTGAGAAAAGTGGTATAACCTACCTCTCACCTCCGAATCTGTTATAAGGGGAGGTTAAATGAAATGAATGTCTGACAGTCACTCTATAATCAACAAGTAGCAATTTATTTATTTAACTCTACCAGTGAACAAATTAACAGAACTGCTAACAAACCAAACAATTCTCCTCTTAACTACAAACTATTCCCAAATAAAAGAAAATTCCAATTGTATGCTGTTCCCATAAATGCAAGTCCCACTTATATAAACCAAATTAAATTAAAAATATTAAAACCTAATCTCTTGAAATTACAGCGAGGATACGTCTTCCGGAATGTTCGGTACCTTTTCTGTTGTTCTTCAGGGACGCCTTTCTCCATCAAATTCTTGTGTCACGAATATTAACTAAGTGTGCGACTGTATCTTTAGTCAGCTGATGGTTTTCTAAGTCCCTGGTTTAAATTAATTGGCTGATTTTCAAACAGGTTGCCTTAATAACAAAACAAACTACTGTCTGGGTTATTAGCCACACAGCCTTTTGACACAATATGTCAATTTCAGGAGCTCTCTACTCCTACACATTTTTAAAAATCTCCAAGCCTAGAAAAACACGCCATCTTGTAAAGGGGCTGTTTATTTTTCTCGCCCAATCATTTTACAAACAACAAATACTGTACCCAACATCGCAAAACTTCCCCCACTTAAGAAAAAAAAACCCAACATGATGAAAAGGTGGCTTTTTATCTCTGTATCTTAACACCATCATTACTAGATCCATAGGTCATTAACCAAGAGTTACACATTTCATACTAATTCTATATACATATATAAAATTGAACACTATCATTTCTATCTTACATGCACATTTTCCATTTAAACAGTCAATAACGTATCTGCAATGACATTTTCATGACCCACAACATATACAATCTATAAATTAAATGCTTGTAACATAAGACTCCAGCAAAAAGTCTGGTGTTCTTATCTTTAAATCTTTCCAAAATGTCAACGGGTTGTGATCAGTGTACACAACCATCTCTGATGCATTGTTTGCAACATAAACATTAAAATGTTGTAAGGCCAGTCCCAAACTCAATAACTCTTTTTCAATGGCTGAATGTTTTGTCTAGTGGATATTAAGTTTCTTTGAAAAATAACCAATTGGTCTTTCAATTCCACGATCACCCTTCTGTAACAACACAGCTCCAACCTCTACATCGCTTGCATGGATGGTGACTTTAAAAGGTTTCAAGAAATTTAGCATGGCTAAAACTGGTGCAGTGGTTAACACTGCTTTTAAATTCCCAAATGCCTCCTAGCATTGTTCTGTCCACTGATATTTCATGTTCTTCTTCAACAAATCTGTCAGTGGTGCTGCCACTCTACTAAAGTTTGGTACAAATTTCCTGTAGAATCCATTGAGTCCCAAAAATTGTAGGACCTCTATCTTTGAGAGTAGTCTTGGAAATTCCTCGATGGCCTTTGTCTTCACATTCCTTAGTGTCACCCATCTGTGTCCATTGTCATGCCCTAAGAATGTCACTTCTGCCTTCGCAAATTCAATTTTTGCCAAATTTATGACCAACTTTGTTTCCTGCAGTCTCTCAAGAAGCTAAACGTGCCATGTGATCTTTCCACAAGTGGCTAAAGATCACTAAGTCATCTATATAAATGGCACAATCAGCCAATCCTGCCACAACTTTGCTCATAAGTGTTTGAAATGTGGCTGTTGCATTCTTTATCCCAAAGGCCGTTACTTTAATTTGATACAGCCCATTCTTTCACTCTATCGAGCAAAGATGCTTGCCAGTAACCACAAAAGTAAGTTCAACTTTGTGATGTAAGCCGCTTGTCCAACTTTTTCCACACAGTCCTTCAGCATTGGAATTGAATATGAGTCTGATTTATTCACAGTGTTGGCCTTCTGATAATCTACACAGAATCGTTGAGTAAAATCAGGTTTGAGAACCAACACGATCAGCAAACTCCACTCATTTTGATTCAGCTCAATGATGTCTTCTTAGAGAATTGCTTCCACTTCCTTCTGTACCTGCGCTGTTTTGAGAGGATTAAGCCTGTATGGGTGTTGTTTTATAGGAACAGCATTCCCTACTTCAACCTCATATACTACAGTATTAGCCCTCCCCATTCTCTTTTTACATACGTCCTCATAGTGCTACAATAAACATTTCAATTCAGTTCTCTGTTTCTGAGACAGATAGTTTACTAACCTATTCCATTCTTTAAGGACTTTCTCATTATTCAATTTATTCTGAGGCACATCAAAATCCAAATCATCCGGATCTGATTCCTCACTCTGAGTGGAAGTAACTAATACCTGTTTCTCTGGTTCCCTTTCCATAGTTTCTCTGGTTCCCTTTCCTAAACCATAGTAAGGTTTCAGCATGTTCACATGACATACCCGATAATTTTTTAAATCATATCTGGCATCTTTACCAGATAATTCACCTGGCTTAAATTCCCAATCTGATAGAGGACCACTAAACCTTACTTTGAAGGGATCTCCTACCACTGGTAACAGGACCAATACTTTATCCTCATGAGCAAACGTACGAATCTAAAATTTCTTATATGCATCTTGCTTCATTGTATGCTATGTCATCTTCAAATGTTGTCAAGCTAATTCACCTACTATGTTTAATCTTTCTCCTACCTCAGATACATAATCCAATTATGAGATCTCTGTCTTAAGACCTATCAACTTTTTCTTAATTAACTTTAAAGGCACTCTTACTTTGTGTCTGAATATCAATTCAAATGGAGTAAACTGATTCGATTCATTTGGAGCATCTCCAATTGCAAACAAAATAAATGGGATACCTTTATCCCAATCATTTGAGTAATCCTGGCAATAAGCCCTCAGCATGGTCTTTAGGATCTGATGCTACCTTTCCAATGCTCCCTGGGATTCAGGATGGTTCACACTTGATTTGAAGTATTGGATGCCTAAACTATCGATGGCCACCTTAAACAACTTGGCTGTAAAATTGGACCCTTCGTAGTTGGTAGTTCATAATGGGTAAAGAAAGCAAGAAACTCCTCCACAACATTTTTTGCCTTGACATTCCAGAATGGAATTACCTCTAGAAATCTGATCGACACATCCATTATGGTTAGCCAATACTGGTTTCCACTTTTGGTTTTAGGGAGGGGACCTACACCATCAATCATCACCAGTGTAAAAGGTTCTTCAAATGTGGGAATTGGCATCAAAGATGCTGGTTTTATTACTGCCTATGGCTTTCCTACCATTTGACACGTATGACTGGTAGGGCCAAATTCAACCACATCTTTATGTAATCCAGGCCAATAGAAACGTTTCTGCACCTTAGCTTGAGTCTTCCTCCCTCCTGGATGATCTTCTGCAGGTAATTTGTGTGCTACCCACAATGCTTCCAGTCTGTTTGCTACCGGCAACACAATCCGGTGAACTTTCACCCATTTCTCCTCTGCACCAACCTGCCAAGGTCTCCATTTCCACATTAAGATTTTATCCTTAAGGTAATAACATTCTGGAATACACTCTAATTCCTTTTCTGCCTAGGCTTTATGCTATAAATCTTTTATTGACTCATCTTTTTGTTGTAACTTCATTAGTCTTTCTGATCCATTAGTCTCTGCCTGATCCTTTACCTGCTCAGGTCTTCCATTACCATTTCATTAAACAGATTGTCAGCTAACTGGACCTCAGCTCCTTCATCTTTCTCTTTGGTTTTCCCTTTCTGCTTTAATTTATGACTGTGGGATCTTGTCACTGCACAGTCAAAAAAAATTCCAGGGTATTTTATTTTTCACTCGTCAGTTCCCTGGTTTTCTTTCGGTTTCTCCATTTTAATGAGCATCAATCCCACTTTTGATCTGGTAGTCATTTCCAAGAACAAACTGTATTCCTGGAATAGACACTCTTTCAATCATTCCCACTGTCACTTCTCCAGTCTTGATTGGAATTTTCAGCCTTATTTTATACAGGAGAATGGTAAATCTCTCTCCATTTATTCCACAGATTATCACTCTCTCAGGTAACATTTCAGAAGGAGTACAAATACTTTAATCTCTTACTATTACAGACTGACCAGCTCCCGTACCTCTCAATATTGTAACTTCTTTACCTTCTCCCCTTGTTCTTGCTGAGTAAACCTTACACACAGAGATGAAGTCTTTGAAAGATCGGGCACTATTTTACTATCTAGCCCATGACTAGGTTGTGCACTCTCCTGCAGCTTCTCAACTTCTCTTGGGATTTCCTTCACTACCTCAACTAATCCTACTATTTTAGCCTCTTCTACCACGTCCTTTTTCTCAGTGCCTCTTGTTATCCACCAACACCGTGACTTTGTGTGTCCCACCTTATTGCTGTGAAAACACCTGAGATCTTTCATCACTTTTTCACCCACTTGGGTTTCTTTTTTCATATATAGTAATCTGTTCCCAGTGTGATCTACTCTTTGTTTTTTATTGAAGGATCTTCCTCTTTCCCAATTTATAGCTTCATGGAATGAAGTTGCTATCGGAAGCTGGAATGCGATTTATGCGCTAATGCGTATTCATCCACTATCTTCTGCAGCTCTTCTCACTGTTTTAACATTCTGTTCTTCAACATGAGTTCTTATCATTTCTGGAAGTGCGTTTTTGAACTCCTCCAGCAGAATAATCTCTCTAAGATTCTCATATGTCTTTTCTATCTTTAGTGTTCTCACCCATCTATCAAAGTGACTGCGTTTAATTCTTTTAAACTCAACATGAGCCTGACCTGGTTCCTTTCTTAAGCTGTTTCTGAGCTGTTGTCCATATACTTCTGGTACCAATTCACAGGTACTCAGCATAGCCTATTTTACTTCTTTATATTCCCTTGACACCTCCTCTGACAGCGCTGCAAACACCTCACTAGCCCTACCTGCCAACTTGGTCTGAATTAACATTGCTCACACAGTCCCTGGCCAATTCATCTAGTTAGGCCAATTTCTCAAAAGAAATGAAAAAGGCTTCTCCAACATTTTCATTGAATTGTGGTAATGTTTTGACATATTTATACATATATATATCCCTACTAGGTCTTTGGCTACGATGGGTTTGCTCATCATCACTCTCCTCCTCATTAAGCCTATCTTCCACCTTCATTCCATCCTTTTAAATTTACCCTCCTGTTTAATTTGCAACTTCCAAATTTCAAACTCCCTCTTTTTCCCTATCTTTTCTCTCTTTCTTTTTGTCATTCCCCTGCTTGTAACTGTAATTCAAACCATTTCAGGCCCCTTTCTTCTTGTTCTGCCTTGGCTCTTCTTTCCTTTCCTTTAGCTTCTAACTCCAATCATCTAATTTTCAATTTAATTTTTTTCCAACTCCACTTCACCTGCCTCTTTCTCTGCTCTACCTAAATGCTTGACCAACTCCATTACAATTTCAGCTTTCTTCTTATCCGTAGTTAAATGCAATCGTAGCCTGTTTACTAAGTCTAAAAGTATATCCTTCCTGTCTTTCCAAACTTTCTTGGTGAATTTGGGAAGCATCCTCAAACCCCAGAACCTCTTTAGCAATGTCAAGAGCTAATTCCCCCATTTTTGATTTAATCAACCATAAGTAACCGAAACTAAACAGATTTCCCACTTCTCACCTAAGTTTTATTTTAAAAATCAAGAACCCTAATCCCCAAGTCTTTTTAAATCTGTTGGGACCTTTTGTACTTTAAATCTTTCAAACCTGTCCAAATCCATTCAGATTTGTTCAGATCCATTCAGATCTCATACATGAACCAGCTAGATCTCAGATTCGAGCCCCCAACCTGTTATGAATCAGAGATCAAACCCACCGCGCCACCCCCTCCCCCTCCCCACCCCCCAATTAACTAAAACCGAGAAACCCAGAGAAGTTCACCTCACCTCATAATGTGCTAAACAAAATGTGAAAAGTGGTATTACCTGCCTCTCACCTCCGAATATGTTACAAAGGAGAAGTTAAATGAAATGAACTCCTGACAGTCACTCTATAATCCACAAGTAACAATTTATTTACCTAACTCTAACAGTGAACAAAATTACACATCTACTAACAAACCAAACAATTGCCCCCTTAACTACTAACTATTCCCAAATAAAACAAAATTCTAATGGTAAGTTGTTCCAGTAAATACAAATCCCACTTATATAAACCAAATTAAATTTTTAAAAAACTTAAAACTTAGTCCCTTGAAATTACAAACAGGATATGTCTTCCAGAAGGTTCGGTGCCTTCTCCACTGTTCTTCAGGGAGGCCTTTCTCCATCAAATCCTTGTGTCAGGAACATTAGCTAAGTGTGCCACTGTATCTTTAGTCAGATGGTTTTTGGAGATTTTACAGAATTCTGTGAGAGCCAGTGATTTTCTTTTTCTTTAGGGCTGCTGTTGGTCAACTCTAACAGATGGCAGTTGCTCTCAAAATGATATTTTAATGACCTCTTCTTTTATACCCTTGATGACCTGTTAATTTCTTACAATAGGATTAGTCCTAGGCTGTCAAAACCATCAGGTTCAAATGTAATTGTCTTTTATTTTCTAAGTGCCTGGTTTAAATTATAGAATCACAGATCATAGAATCCTTACAGTGTGGAAACAGGCCATTCAGCGCAACAAGCCCACACTGCCCTTCCGAAAAGCATCCCACCCAGACCCATTCTCCTACATTTCCCATGTCTAACCTACCTAACCAAAACATCCCTGGACACTATGGGCAATTTAGCACGGCCAATCCACCTACCCTGCACATCTTTGGACTGTGAGAGGAAACTGGAGCACCCGGAGGAAACCCACACAGACATGGGGAGAATGTGCAAACTTCATGCAGACAGTCGCCCAAGGGTGGAATTGAACCCAGGTCCCTGGCGCTGTGAGGCAGCAATGCTAACCACTGAGCCACTGAACCACTGTGCCACCCCTAAAAAAGTCATTAATTGGCTGATTTTCAAATGAGTTGCCTCAATAACAAAACAAACTACTACATGAGTTGTTAACCACACAGGTTTTTGAAACAATATTTCAATTTCAGGAGCTCTCTGTGGACCTGCACATTTTTTAAAATCTGCAAGCCTGGAAAAAACACGTCAGCTTTTCAAGGGACCACACACTCTTCCCCCATATCATTTTACACACATTCAATACTTTACCCAACATCGCAACACAATTAATCATGGCAAATTCATCTACCTTTGGACTGTGGGAGGAAACCAGAGCACCCAGAGGAAACACACACGGGGAGAATGTGCAAACTCCACACAGACAGTTACTTGAGAGTGGAATCAAACCCAGCTCCGTGGCACTGTGAGGCAGTAGTGCTAACCACTGAGGCACCATACCATGAATGTCTGGAATGCTCTATTCCAGACAGTTGTGGTGGCTAGATCAATGAAAATATTTTGCGGAGGATTGAATTTTTGAAATAACAGAGAAGGCCGGATTATGATGAGGAATTGAGGCCTGGGCAGATCAGCCATAATCCTATTGAATGGTGGGGCAGACATGAGGGGCTGAACAGTTGACTCTAATTTTCATATGAATTCCTCTATTGGATATCTTGCTATGTGTGACATTGAAGATTTCTGGTTATGTTCTTCTTCACAAGAGGAAACATTCTTCTTTCTATCTGAATTGACTGTTTGCAGTAAGGAAAGAAAGATTTGAAATTCTTTGCTGCCTTTCATGATCCCCAAATTTCCTAAAACAGGTTCACTGCTAGAAAGCTATAAATTCAAAGACTTGGTGTGGCCAATTTTTTCACAGAGCAGGATTATATTCAGGGCAGAGATAAATTTTTGGTCAGTAAGGGTATCAGGGGTTATCCAAAACCCTGGGCAGAACCTACTTTGAGCACTGTGAATAGATCTGGGCACCCCACCTCAGCAAGGATATACTGCCCATGAAGAGAATACAGTGTAGACTTACAAGCATGATGTAAAACAAAGGACAGTGGATGTTGGAAATCTGAAATAATAACAAATCGCTAGAGAAAATCAACAGGTCTGACAGCGTCTGTGGTGAGAGAAACAGAGTTACAGTTACAGGTCCAGTGACCCTTCTTCAGTTCTGTTAGGTAGAGCTTCCACAAACAAAGGGTGGTGGAGACTTGGAACTCTCTTCCAAAAATGGCAGTGGATTCAGGATCAGTTGTTGTTTTAAATATGAGATAGATTTTTTTTGTGAAGCAAAGTTACGAAGGGATGTGGGCCAAAGATAGGCATATGAAATTAGACCACAGACTATGGCCGGACTGGTTTGAGGGGCTTTTTTTTTGCTTTATTCATTCACAGGATGAGGGCATCGTTGCTAGGCAGCATTTATTGCCCATCCGAAATTGCCCAGAGGGCAGTTAAGAGTCATCCACATTACTGTGTGTCTGGAGTCACATGTAGGCCAGACCAGGTAAGGATGGCAGATTTCCTTCCCTAAAGGACATTAGTGAACCAGATGGGTTTTTCCAACAATGGATTCATGGCCATGATTAGATTCTTAATTCTCGATAGTTTTATTTACTGAATTCAAATTCCTCCATCTGCCATGGTGGGACTCGAACCCAAGTCCCCAAAATCCACAATGGTCTGTGGATTAACAGTGCAGCAATAATACCACTAGGCCATCGCCTCCCTGAATGACCAACTCCTGTTCCTAAATGGAGTTAAAGGTTATCACATCAGTTATGATCTAATTGAAATAGCAGTGCAGACTCAGTGCAGATTCCTACATCTAATTGCAAGGCAAGATAACTGAAATAACCCTTCCATTGGGGTACCGCTCACGGTATACCTACCTACAGGAAGTGGTTCAATGGATCCGTATTCGCTACTTGGCCTCCCGGACAGTGTCCTACCTTGGAATTATAAGCACTTAGTATTAGAGACCACTGCTGAATTTGGCCTGAAATTTTGGGCAGTACTGTCTTGCCCTCTTTGTGGTTCATGATTATCCCGAATTTTTGTCCTTAAAGGTTTCGGCAGAACTTCCTGACTCCAAATATGAGCACCAATCCTTCTTTTTCCATTTGGGTGTATTTACGTCTGCATTAGCCAAAATCCTGGATGCATATGCTATTAGGCACTACTCTCCATTGGGTCCCCTATGAGCTAAGAGCACACTGATGTCATATCGTCAGGCATTACATGTCAACACCAGATCTTTCTTGGGATCAGATTGTGCTAACACCTGAGAGAATGGTAGCTGTTTCTTTACTTCATTGAAAACTAGAGCTTGTCTATGTAACTATTTCCAAGACTGGCCCTTTTTTAAGAGTTGATACAAAGATGTCAGGGTGCATGCCATGTTATGTATGAATTTACCAGCCCAAGAAATGACCTAAGCTCCTGGATAGACATTTGCAACTGTACATGTAATAACCTGGCCAGACCTCATCACAATCACTACAATAACCCTCTCCCTTGGTCACAGATCTTACTTCTTCAGAAGAAACCATAAGAAGGGGTGGCATGGTGGCTCAGTGGTCAGCACTGCTGCCTCACATCACCAGGGGCCCAGGTTCAGTCCCACCCTCTGCCAATTGTCCATGTGGAGTTTGTATGTTCTCCCTGTGTCTGCGTGGGTTTCCTCCTGGTGCTCCAGTTTCTTCCCACAGTCCAAAGATGTGCAGGCTCAGTGGATTGGCCATGCTCAATTGCCCATTGTGTTCAAGGATGGGCAGATTAGGTGCATCAGCCATGGGATATGTAGATATATGGGTCATAAGGAGATGGGTCTGGGTGGGATGTTCTTGAGTGGGTCAGTATGGACTTGTTAGCTCAAATGAGCCTGTTTCCACACAATAGAGATTCTGTGATAGTGAGAGCAAAGGGTTAATGCTGAACAGATTGCAATTTAAAGTTTTGATAGTTGAAATGCTAATACTTGTGGGATTTTTAACCCATCCGGAAGGGTGAGTTGGGCTTGTTTTGTCATCCTATCATAAAAACACATATCCTGACATGGTGTCAGAATGTTTGCTTTTATTTTTTCAGAGCTAGGCTGCTCACTTTCTTTTGGACCCTGATTGTCTGCCATGTTTATTTTAACTCGTCTGAGAATGATTTGTATTGATAAATGACTTCACGGGATATTAAACTTTATAATCCCTTACATTCCTGCTTGGCTCGAACTGTGCAGAATGGTGCTAAAGTAGAAAGCTTTTTTTTTCCCAGATACTAACTGTGACGGCTGCAGGATTATTTGAGAAACTCAGGGATTCTCCATTTCATCCCTTTGCCATGTCAAATTCCCTCCCAACGTCGTACCATCTATGAGCCATCTGAAATTCAGCGCAAATGTTTTGCAAACGCAGCACATCAACACCTGTAATGTTTCAAGTCCATTGACCCTTCTTCAGAACGTTAACTCTGTCCCTCTCTCCACAGATGCTGCCAGACCTGCTGAGTTTCTCCAACAATTTTTGTTTTTGTTTCAGATTTCCAGCATATTCTTTGTCTTACATCAACACCTTGATTCAGCAGCAACGGTTTTACCAGTGAGACAGAGCAGGACGTAACATTCTTTGTGTAAACAAACAGAGTCACAGATGTGTTGCAATGCAGAAAGAGGCCATTTAGCCCATCATACCTCCACTGACTCTTCAAATGAGCATCATTATTTAGTGCCAATCTCCTGTCTTTCCCCATACCTCTGCACAGCCATACTCTTGTTGAATAGTGGGACAGTTTTGAGGGATTGAATGGCCTACTCTTGATTCTATTTTTCATGTTCTCATGCTCTAAGCCCAGGTCCTTGTATGTTTTTCAACAAGGTTATTATTTTATTGCTTTTTCTCGAGATGATGTGATGTTCCTTCCTTCAACTTCTCCTTCTGGTAAATCATTCCAAACTCCAACAACTGCTTGGTTTGAAGAATATTTCCCATAATCCTGACCTTATTGTGGAGCAATTTTAAATCCATGACATTCCCTATCCAACCAGAAGAAAATCATTTTTGCTATTCAACTGAATAAAATCCTCCCTAATTCAATGACCACCACCCTACCTCCTATAAGCCCTTCTGCTTCAGTAGAAATAGTTCCCTGTATCTCAAGACATTCATAACAATGACTGTATTGCATTCCTGGAATCACTTGCTGCAGTTATTTCAGTTCTAATCATTAGAACTTAACTTACTGAAATAACAGCCAGAAGAGTCACCTACCAGTATTCAATGCAAAAAATGGCCAGTAATTAGAGAGTGCCCTTGCAGGGAGAGGGACTGTGTTATATCACACAAGGACAATGCACTTGTTCAGAAAATTAAATGGAAAATTGCAATTCTGAAATAAGAATGAAAAACAGAAAAAGAAATTAGAATAGTTGGATGCTTCTTTTGGACCATTTGTTGTATAATTGTGTGCATTAATTTTTGAACAGTGCAGACTTGATGGATTGAAGGGTATTTTCCTGTTGTACACCTCCATGACTCGATAACATTCAGAGTACACAACGGGATATTCAGCATCTAAAAAGAAGACAGAATTTTACCTGATTGGGTGAAGCACAATTGAGTCGATGAATTATATTTTGGGCGTGTCAGAGATCCAATCAATATTTCCCTACCACCCCAAAATATCGAAACACAATTGATTACCTTGCTGGTTGAAGTAATTGATCATAGAAAGATGAGGAATCATTGTGATCTAACAATGGTCCCAATGAAAAATAGGGCTGCTCTCTCATTAGATGACTGGTCACTACAACCAGGCTGAGGGGAGACGTTGAGAAGGAGAGTCCTTCTTGATAATCTCAGGTAGTGTGGGCACTGTACCTACGCTGTTAGTATCACCCTGTATTACAAATCAACTATACAGACAACTGAGTCAATTGACCCACTACCCTTTATCCTTTTCCATTCCCCATCCCCAAATGTGTGATCATCTGAACATGACCACATTACAACATTGTTGATCCAGGCATAGATAAAAAAGTTGAATTCCAGAACAAAGTGAGCGTGGCCACCCTTGACAGGGCAGAATTTGAAGAAGCATAGCATAGCGATCTCGAGCAAAATTGGAATCAAGGGAATATCTTTCGCTGTTGAGGTTAATTTTGGCATATTAGAAGATGATCGTGAGTGATGAAGTTCAATCATCTCAGCTCCAGGACACCTCTGCAGGAGTTCCTCAGGGTAGTGTCCTAGGGCCAACCATTTTCTGCTGCTTCATCAATAGCCTTCCCTCCATGATAAGGTCCAAAGTGGGGATGTTCGTTGTTGATTGCACAATGTTCAGCACCATTCATGACTCCTCAGATACTGAAGCAGTCCGTGTTCAAATGCAGCAAGATCTGGACAATATCTAGGCTTGGGATGGCAAATAGCAAGCAATATTCATGCTATACAAATACTAAGCAATGACCATCTTCATTATCACCATTATCCCATGATATTCAATGGCATTAGCTTCACTGAATCCACAACAATCAACATCCTGGGGGTTACCCTTAGCAAGAAACTGAACTGAACTAGCCACATAAATACAGTGGCTAGGAATCCTGCTACAACTAATTCACCTCCTAGAAGGAGATGGGCAGGAGATATTTGGGTACGCTACCACTTGCAAATTCGCCTTCAAGCCACTCACCATCCTGACTCCACCCACACATCAACGAATACCACTCACGTTTGGACGTTGAACAGTTTTTCCGCCACCTCCGCCTCCATGCTTACTTCTTTAACCGTGAGCCTAACCCTCCCTTTACTGACCCCTTCTCCCGCCTCCAACACACCCCCTCCTCCTGGACACCACCCAAGGCCTCCTACCCTCCCTCAACCTCTTCATCTCCAACTGCTGTCGTGACATCAATCGCCTCAACTTCTCCACCCCTCTCACCCACTCCAACCTCTCCCTCACAGAACGTGCAGCCCTCCGTTCCCTCCACTCCAAACCCAACCTCACCATAAAACCCGTGGACAAGGGAGGCACAGGTGTAGTATGGCGCACTGACGTCTACATCGCCGAGGCCAGCTCTCCAAACCTCCTCCTACCGCCCCCTTGATCATGATCCCACCCCTGAAAACCATCATCTCCCAAACCATCCACAACCTCATCACCTCAGGTGACTTCCCACCCACAGCGTCCAACCTCATCGTTCCCCAACCCCGCACTGCCCGCTTCTATCTCCTTCCCAAAATCCACAAACCTGACTGCCCTGGTCGACCATTGTCTCCACCTGCTCCTGCCCCACCGAACTTATCTCCACCTATCTCGACTCCATTTTCTCCCCCTTGGTCCAGGAACTCCCTACCTACGTCTGTGACACCACCCATGCCCTCCACCTCCTCCAAAACTTCCAATTCCCTGATCCCCAAACACCTCATCTTTACGATGGACGTCCAGTCCCTATACAGCTGCATTCCCCATACAGATGGCCTGAAGGCCCTCTGCTTCTTCCTATCCCGTAGGCCCGACCAGTCCCCCTCCACTGACACCCTCATCCGCTTAGCCGAACTTGTCCTCACCCTCAACAACTTCTCTTTCAATTCCTCCCACTTCCTACAGACAAAGGGGGTGGCCATGGGTACCCGCATGGGCCCAAGCTATGCCTGCCTCTTTGTGCTGCTGAGTCAAAGTTTAGGATTGCACAACGTTTTGGTCCCCTCGCATGAAGAGAGATGTAACTATATTGGAGGCAGTTCAGGGGAGATTCACTAGATTGATTCCAGAAATGAGGGGGTTTGTTTTATGAAGAGAGATTGAACAGCTTAGGCCTATACACTCTGGAGTTTAGAAGCATGAGAGGAGTCTTAATTGGAATGCATAAGCTGCTAAAGGAGATTGACAAAGTAGATGTAATTTTCCTTTATGTGGCAATCGAGAACGAAAGGTCATAGTTTTAGAATAAAGAATATCATATTTAAAACAGAGATGAGGAGAAAAACAATCCTACTCTTAATGGTTTATGAATCTGTGGAATTCACTATCCCACTGTGTTGTTAATGCTGGGACATTGTGTAATTTAAAGAGAGACAGATTTTTAATTAGTAATGGGTTGAATGGTTATGGAGAGTGGGCAGGAAATTGGAGCTGAGGCTGAGATGAGATCAGCCGTGACCATATTGATTGGCAAAGCAGGTTCAAGGGGCTGAATTGCCTATCCCTGCGCCTAGTTCTGTTCTGCAATCTTGGAACTCCCTCTCCACTGTCATTGTGAGTTTGCCTATACCAAATGGACTGCATTGGTTCAAGAAGGCAGCTCACCACCACCTTCTCAAGGGCAGTTGGGGAGGAACAATAAACATTGGCTCAGCCAATGACACCCACAACCCGTGAACAAATGAAAAAATGATTGCAGCAAGGTTTAATCAATCAAGCACACATATATCTGTCACAACGGTAATATAATCAAACACAGATCAATTAAGCCATTGAACACAGCAAATGAGACATTAAATTGAGGTCCCAGCCTTTTAGTCAATTGAAAGCAACAAACAAATCACATGAGACTAGTTTGAAGAGGAGCAGGGTAATTGTTCTTGGTATCCTGGCCAATATTGTTGCCTCGACAAACATAGACTGCAAGACCATAAAATGTAAGAGGACATTCAGCCCATTGAGATAGCTACATCTTTCAATGAGATCACAGCTGACCCAATAATCCTCAAGTCCACTTTCTTGTCTTTTACCCACAACCCTTGATTACCCTACAGAT
This sequence comes from Rhincodon typus, assembly GCF_021869965.1. Lineage (NCBI taxonomy): Eukaryota > Metazoa > Chordata > Chondrichthyes > Orectolobiformes > Rhincodontidae > Rhincodon > Rhincodon typus. The sequence continues at coordinate 4,167,153 of NC_063345.1, forward strand.
TAAAAATCTGTCTATCTCATCCCGGAATATACTTAATGATCGAATCTCGACAGATTCACTACCTGTTGAGAGAAGAAATTCTTCCTCGTCTCTGTCCTAATGAGTGACTCATTACTGTGAAATTATGCACTCTGGTCCTAGACTGTCCCAGAAATGGAAACAATCTCTCAACATCTAATCTGTCACACTTTCTAAGAATCTTAAATATTTCAATATGTTGTCCTCTCATTCTTCTAAATTCTGATGAGTACACGCCCAAAATACTCAACTTCTCTGAAGACAATCCCTCTATACCAAATATCAGCCGAGCAAACCTTCTCTGGTCTGCCTCCAATACCAGGATATCTTCTTTTAGATAAGATGACCGAAGCTGTTCCAGGTGTTTTGCTAATTGAAATTGCTAACAATGATTATTTGTGCAAAAATAGTACAACTCTAAATGTAGGCGATTTCCAAACCTTCAGATTGACAAAGCATGGACGGTAATGAAAGATATTAATAAACATGATGGAGAGTTTGGGTGTCAAGGATCAGATTGCAAGGACTGTCGGCTGTTATTGAACTTTCTCTTCACATAATCTTCCAATTTGTGTTTTTTCACCTGAAACCAGCTTTCATTTTTGTATGGTGCTTAGTGTCTGAAAATGAGGGCGCATTTACATTCCCAACTCTATACATTGTTCTAACACCTGTGGCCTTCTGAAATCTCTCAATTCGAAATCTGGCCTCTTGAGTGTCCCTGATTTTAATCAATTCACTGTTGATGGTCATGTCTTCAATTGTCCAGACTCTGACCTCTGGAATTTTCTTCTTAAACCTCTTTGACTCTTTAGCTCATTCTTTTCTCCTCATACATTCCTTCTAATTTGTTCCTTCAACAAAGTGTAGTGATTGTAATGAGGTCAGCCAGGGAATATGAATTCCCTGATTGGGGCTGTTAATCTGGTCCAATCAGGGAGCCCCGGCTGATAGATACAAACAGGAGTGTCAGAGGTTATGTTCACTGTTAGAACTGGCTCGAAGGAAGCTGGACCAGTGTCGAGGACTCTCCATGTGAAAATAAACGGTGATTTGGTGATGGGATACCGGCCTCTGTGGAGTTATTTCACCAAGTTTTCATTCACCTATCATTCGAACTCTGCAAAAAAATACCTAAAGAACTGCGGATGCTGTAAATCAGGAACAAAAACAGAAGTTGCTGGAAAAGCTCAGCAGGCCTGGCAGCATCTGTGAAGAAAAATCACAGTTAAGGTTTCGGGTCCAGTGACCCTTCCTTAGAACTGATGGCAGCAAAGAAAATGTCAGTTTATATGCAGAAGATAGGGTGGAGGTGGAGGTAAGGAGTAAATGATAGCTGGGATAGAGCCCAAAGAGAGACAACAGCAGTTGGATAGATAATAATCTGGCTGGGAGGGTGAATAGCTGTTAGTAGGGACTGTTAGTGACTAACAATAGGTAGTGTGTATGTGATAACAAGGCCTGATGTGTGGGGAAGGGGGCTGGACATGGGAGAGTTCAGGCCCTAAAATTATCAAACTCGATATTGAGTCCAGAGGGCTGCAGGGTCCCCATGTGGAAAATGAGGTGTTCTTCCAGCTTGCGCTGAGCTTTGCTGGAACACTGCTGCAAGCCAGAGACAGAGATGTTGGTCAGGGAACAGGGTGGCGTGTTAAAGTGGCAGGCAACAGGTAGTTCAGGGTCTTTTTTGCGAGTAGAACGTGGACGTTCTGCGAAGCAGTCACCCAGTCTATGAATTGTTTCCCCAATGTAGAGGAGACCACATTGTGAGCAGTGAATACAGTAGACTAGATTGTGGGATGTGCAGGTAAAGTGCTGCTTCACCTGAAAGGTATGTTTGGGCCCTTGGATACTGGGGAGGAAAGAGGTAAATGGGCAGGTGTTATGCCTTTGGCGCTTGCAGGGGAAAACTGTGGGAGGGTGTTGGGAGTTAAGGAAGATTGGACCTGGGTGCCCTGGAGGGAGTGGTTCCTGCAGAAAGTGAACAAGGAAGGGGAGGGGAATATGTGTCTGGTGGTGACATCTTGCTGGAGGTGGTGGAAATGGCATCTGATGATCTTCTGGAGGAGGATGTTGGTGGGATAGTAAGTAATCCCTATTACTGTAGTGGGAAGGAAGAGAGGGGGTGAGGGCGGAAGTGCGGGAGATAAGTTGGACCTGGTCGACCCATGAACTGGGTCCGACTCGTGGTTGACCTGTGGCCTAACTCCATATATTTGCCTTTGACCCATATACCTTAATACTTTTGCTTCACAAAAACACGATCTATCACAGATATATAATGTACAGCTGAAGGTGGTGGCCATAGTGGGTTCTCTCAGACATGATTTAATGCATTGTCACCAGCTCCTGAGAGTGGCAATCTGACTAATAGATTCAAAGCGGCCACAGTGCAGACACAAAGAGATCTGAAAAGGAGCAGCTCAGATGGGAAAGTCTCACACTAAACCTTTCAATGTCTCTCTACATCACTCGAATCATAGAGTCATAGAGTCATAGAGATATATCGGATGCAAACAGATACTTTGGTGCAACTCATCGATGTTGACCAAATATCCTAAATAAATGCAGTCCCAAATCCTTTACAACTTCTCCAGATAACTTGCAACTTCAGATCCTGGCTCCTAATATTGTATTGTGAGATACCTTTAATTTTGATTGATAATCCACATCCAAGACTGACTTGGGACAGTTCATCATTTGTAATTTTTTGTTTGCTTACAAGCTCAATCTGTTCCTCTAAGTAGCAACAGAATGTTGTGCCTGAATTTAGTGAGGTTGTCCTGTAAATTAGAATAGAGACACAAGTAGAAAAACAAGGAAGTTTTGATGAATTTGTACAAATCGCCAATTTGTCCTCGACTGGAGTATTTTGTTCAATTCCGCGCTTTGCACTTTAGGAAAGAAAAGAGAGTGTACAAAAATGATTCACAGGAATGGTTGCATGGATGAGGGTCTTTATTCCGTGGATAGTCTAGAGAAGTTGGGATTCTCTGAAGAAGAGCAGAAAGGAGGAGACTCGATACAAAATCAAAACCATGAAGGTGGAGTGAGTGGGGAGAAACTGCTCCCATTGGTGGCAGAGCTAGGAACTAGAAGGCATCGATTTAAGGTAATTGGTAAAAGAAACAATGATGATATGAGGAAAAACTCTTTCATGCAGCAAAATGTGGACTGCACTTCCTCAAAGTGAGGTTAAGTCAAAATCAATTATTGTTTTCAAAAGGGAATTGGAGAAGTACTGAAGAAAAAAATAATGCAGGGCTACGGGGAAAGGACAGGGAGTGTGACTCACTTAATAGCTCTTTTCAAAAGGTAGCATGGACTCAATGGGTTGAATGGTTTCCTTCTGTGTACAGCCATTCTACAATTCAAACTATGCCAACCAGTGCCCAAGGAGATGACTCGATCTGCATTGAGAAATTAACTCAGGCAAAGCCTTTCCCATGTGATAACTCTGATTGAAAGACTATTCAGACCTGAAGATACCCAAAATATAATTATGTCATTCTATCCTGGGCAGTTTGCCTCATTCATACACTTTTCTTTTCATTACTACCGTGGAAAATCTGAAGAATTATGTACACATTAAGCAAAAAAAAGTGTCCAACTTTGGAGCTGGAAAAGTAGGCACTATATTTTTTAGGAAGAATTTGAAGGCATTAGAGTGCAGAAACGATTCATAAAAATGGATGAGGAATTTAAGATTTGAAACATAGAAACCAGGAGCGAGAGGAGGCCATTTGGCCCTTCGAGCCTCCTGTGCCATTCAATCGGATCATGCCTGATCCTTTATGTCAATGTCACATTCCATTTTCTTCCTGTGGCCCTCGACACTTTTAAATTCTCAAAATGTATTTATCTCTTTCTTGAACATATTCAGTGACTTGATCTCCACAACCTTCTGTGGTGGAGAATATCCGTTTCGGATTAATATTCCTTAGAAATCTGCCATCCTGACCTAGTCTGGCCTACATGTGACTCCAGACCCACAACAACTGCAATCTGGGCAACAAATGATGACCTAGCTAGTTACACCTTCATTCTGAATTTGAAAGAAAGGATTCCACAGAATTACTCCCCTTTGAGTGAAGGAATATTTCCTCCCCCCAGACCTAATTGGTCTACCCTCTATGCTGAGACTGTGACTCCTGGTTCTAAATTCCCCAATCATCCTCTGGGTATTGAGTCTGTCTAACCCTGTTAGAAGTTGCACATTTCAATCAGATCCTGTCTCATTATTCTGAACTCGAGTGAACATAGCTCCAGTGTTCCCTCCTCACAGGACTATCCTGCTATCCCCAGTAGCAACCTGGTAGACAGACAGACTTGAAGGTAGGTCAGAGAAATTGGGACTGTTTTCACTGGAGAAGAAATGGCCGAGAAGAGATTTGATTGAAGTTTTGAAAATCATCCTGGAGACCAGATAAGATTTAATCACATTGCTATGGGTCTGGAGTCCAGTCCAGGTACGGCAGTTTCCTTCCCTAAAGGACACCGGTGAACCAGATGGGTTTTTCCAACAATTGGCTCACGGTCATCATTTTTTTTTTTAATTGAATTCAAATTCCACCATCTGCCATGCTGGGATTTGAACCTCAAACCCCAGAACAATACCTGGGTCTCTGGATTAACAGTCCAGTAATAAAGTCACTTGACCATTGCCTCCCCACTAGATCTAGCACAATTGTCTCGACTCTTGAAAAGCCTCAGAACAAGAGGAGACAGATTTAGATAAATTGTTTTTTATAAAAAGGCAAAAGTGACATGAAGAAATTTTTTTCTCGCAGCCCTTGCTTCAGGCTTGGGTGTGCCGCCTGAGAGTTATGTTCCGTTGTGAACTGGAGTGCTATCTGAAAAGGAAGAATGTGCAGGATTACTGCCAGAAAACAGGAGTCTCAATCGTTCATTTGGAGAATTGGGCTGGATGTCCTTTTTCAATGGTGTAAGGATTCTATGAATCTGTTTTTCAAGTAGTAGCCACCATTAAAATAAATTTATCAACCCCATAATAGTTTGGTCCGCCCAAAAATTATATTTGACAATCTAATACCACCTCTCTATTTTAATGCAATTGCTTGCGTTGTAAAGACCGTGACTTTTTACTTTTGGGCTTTTTTTTTAAAAATTGTGGACTAAAATGAAAAAGAACTGTTTTGAAACAGGTGTTTTACAAGGATTGTTGCATGTTTTGAAAAGGGAGTAAGTGACACTCAGTAAACATCTTTTAAACAGCTGCTTCAACAAGCAGTAATTGAAGTTTGGTTTGCAGACGTACTGGAGCCAAGGGGCCCTGTGTACAAATACCTCGCTGGATGGCAACAAGAAATTGATTGGTGTATTACTCATCACCAGTTTTGATAACAAAGGTGTTTTGCCTGCCACTAACAATGTGATTGATTCTCAGAACAGTTTGATGCAGGGAACAAGATGCAAAGAGAAATGATTTGAAATCCACCAGAACAGGAGCTATCTCTCTGTTCGCTGCATTCAAAACCTGTTTTAAACCTGATGAAAACCACTTTTGTTCAGCTGTTGTTTGTGTTCTCCTGTTATATGTCAACAGTTTAAAATTGTTTACTTGTAGCTATAGTCTAATCAGTTGTGATAAATAGTAATTCATATTCAGTACAGAAATATAGCCCATGGTTTCTATCAATCTGAGGCTGAAAATCAGATACATTGGGAAATATTTGCATACTTATTTTAAAATCTTTCACTCATGAGACAATGCCAGAAAAAGGAGGACTTGATTTCTAGCGACAGCCTCAGTGAGTGGCGAGAATACAATTTCTTTTAAGTTGGCTGATATTTTTGCTGAAACAGTGGATAGAGATGTTTGATAAATTTGGTTTACACATCTATATCCCCACGAGATAACTCTCCACTCCTGTTTCAATCATTCAATTTTGTAGAAATTTTTGTGATAAAACAATTTTTCGGGATCTTTTTAAACCCTAACTGAACACTAGAATATGAGTGCAATCTCACAAGCCTTGGCGTACCCTTTAAATTGCTGCATGCCACTCTTCTGCTTTGTGTTGGCCTTTATTATTTTTAATTGTAGAATCGTATTGTCTGGAGATTGAATGCAATCAGTCTACAGTTACTCCCAAGTCTCTTTCGAAGTCCCTGTGATAATTCACTCCCATCTGAGGCTATTATGATGATGTTACATGAATCGTCCTTCCTTACATAAAAAAGTAGCCACGATAAATGCCCTTTCTGACTCACATAATTTGAGTATTCTATTAATATCTGGCAGTAAAATATCTTTGGTGAAACTGTATCCTAGCCAAGGGGATTGCATGCAATTCTCACTACTGACCCTGCATCAGTCAAAATGGCAGGACCTAAACAGACAGCCCTTTACTTACAGACACAGCGTGCAAACACACTTTAAAAAGAATAGACACAGGAGTTTCCAATGTCAATGTATTCTGATGCAGATTATTTCTGATATAACTGTTCCCATCTAACCCCGTAATGTAAAGCTTTTTGATATTCTAATGTTGTTTCTGACATCTAACAAAACATTATCAAAGACAAGTAATATTCTTCGAAAGTGCTCCGTTGAGAAGCTGACTATTAGGGCAACATTGTTCTTGGAAATTTTTGAATGGCATAAGCTCAGAATTGTCTCATATGTTCAAGAGGGGAGAATATTGTCCGTGGTGTGTCATCCTGGATGACAGAACACCTTGTAATTTTTGTCGCTGCCCTCTCGTGATTGTAGCCTAAATTTAAAAAGCCCACAGCGTGAATGGGAGACGTGTGCTGTGATGTGGGGGAGGGGGTAGGGGAAGGTTTTCTTTAGTGAAACCTGCCACCAGCTGACAATGCAAGAGTCTTCTGGAGGACTTTAGTCACAGCTACCGCCATCTTGCCTAACTCCACTGCCATTGATGTAAACTTACTGAGAGCACAAAGATGCCAAGGGTATGTTTGAAACTTAAATTCTACTTGTGGATATTTCTCATTTCCATTGCTTTCACTTTACTCATGTGTGGATCGTCCTTATTTGTTGAGACCAGCTCAGCCAGACAGCCCAATGGGTTGGCACACATTGATGGCTACAGAGGATTTAGGGACATTTCCTTTCTGCTGGAAAAATTGACAGCGGTGCATTTTTTTCCTGTCTTCCCTTTCTTCATGTTAATGTTTGGTATTGTACTCATCACGCTTGCACTTGCACACTTTGCATCCCATTCCTACCCACCCCCACACCTACCCCTCCCCTACCCCTCTAAGTGTAAACGAGATTGTCTGTGATCACTTTCGGCTGGGGTGATGGAAGTGAATACTGAGATGGACCCAGATGTGGACAGTACTGAGATGGCCCCCACCAAACCCCAGGCTGCTACGTTCTTCTGCCTTCTAGTCCCCCAAGTCTCCAAGCCCATCCTCTATCCATATTTAAACAATTATAAACTGGGTGCCATGAAGTTTTAATGTACCACTCCATGAAGTAGGACATGATGAAAATATTTTCCACTAATAAGTATTGGTGGCATGCAAATACGTTACAAACATGAATCTACCAGAACCAGGGTGAAGTTTTTCAATATACATACCACTGACGTCATCTCTGCATGATTCCAAACAAATGTTGAAATTCTGTCTCTCTCTCTCTCTCTCGCACACACACACACACACACACACACACACACACACACACACACACACACACACACACAGGCACTCACACACACAGGCACACACACACACAGGCACACACACACGCAGGCACACACGCACACAAACACAGATAAATTCAGATATACAAACGCAGAGTGTCAGACCCATATGACAAATACACACAGACATGCAAACAGACAAATATAGAAATATACACACACAGACATGCCCAGAAAAATACACACACACAGATACATACACACACACACATGTGCGTGCTGTCTCTCTCTCTCACACACGCGCACACACACACATATATATGCTCACATGCTTGCACACAAATACACTTCCCATCAGAAATCAAAGGCTAATAATTAGAACTTGGTCTTTTGGTATAGAGAGGTGAGGAGGTGGTGGCATTATGGTAATATCACTGGACTAGTAATCAAGAGGCCCAAACTAATTCTTTGTGGACTTGAGTTCAAACCCCATTGTAGTGTCTGATTGTAATTTCCATTTAATTTATAATTGGGGCATTTAAATCTAGTCTCTGTAATGGTGACTGTGAAATTACCATCAATGGCTGCAAAAGCTCATTCAGCTCACTAATGCCCTTTAGGGAAAGAAATCTGCAGTCCATACCCAGCACACAAGAGACTCCAGATCCATGGCAGTTTGGTTAACTTTTGACTGCCCTCTGAGATGAGACCATTCCTCTGCTCCGCAGACCAGGGCTGTTGTGGGTAACTCTATCTTCAGCAGATGCCTCAGGTGAGACTGACTAACTCAGCTGTGTCCAGCTATATAACCTGCAGCCATCAGGGTAGTGCAAACAGCCCGACCCACCAGGTTCTCACAGACACGTTTGCCAATCAACTTATGTATAGCTCCTCAGGAACATCTCAAAGTCATAATTAATTTCTCCAGCTTCAATACTCAGAACCAATCAACTATTTGCACACAGGAACCTCTGCCAAAAATAGCGATTCCTCTTTAAATCACAGCTAAGGGCGATGCCATTTAACTTCCTGCTTTCCACTTTGGTTCACTTACTCGTATTATCTTTCAGTTACATTTAGTGTCTTATGATCTAGCTGTGCGGCTTGAGATGCTCTCAAGCCATTTCTTTTTAATCCATCCTTTTCATTTAAGGCAAATCTCATAGACTGGGGATTGGCAATGAAACATGAAAAATTTGTGATTTGGAAGAGGCAGATATTGGTGAATAGACCACTGCAAGAAGATCAATAATTTCTTTAAAAAAATTGAATTTACAGTAATTAAGAAGACAGTCTTTTATATTGCAAATGAAGTAAGTAAAATGCCAAAGCTTTTTGCAATATTAAATGTTCAGGTCCATGTCTTTACAATTACTTATTAGTTATGCACTACAGTTGATGCATTTGACATTTCTAATCATTATTCAGTTAAGAACAACACCAGCTCTACCCTTATTGCAAATGTATTGAACTGTTATGATTCTATCAACACCAATACCTACTTATACAACATCTCGAATGTAGGAGAAAAGTCCTAAGATACTTCACACTAGAGTGTAATCAAACAAAACTTGACATAGAGCCATGTAAGAAATATTAGAACAGGTAACCAAAAGCGTGGTACAGTAGTTAGGTTTTAAGGGCTTAAAGAATGAGACAAACTCAGAGAGGCTGAGGGAGGAGATTTCAGAACAGAGAGACCAGATAGCTAAAGGCATGTCTGCCTGTTAAAACCAGGAGTGCTCAAGGAGTCAGTACATAGACATCTCAGAGGGTTGTATGGCTAAATAAAAGTTATAGGGAGTCATGGAGTGATGAAAATCAGGGACATAAAGGTGAGAAATGGCAAATGGTATTAAGGACAGGAACTGACATCTGTAAAATAGCACAAGACATTTCATCAGTTCAATAAAAAGAATTAATTAACAGTGAATCTTTCCATATGATTAATTATGTTCACATTTTATCTTTACTTACCATCATAATTAATATAATGACAATATTTTGTGAATTAATAGGAAGACGGCTCGTTTTGCTGAAGTTAATGAGGTGGCAGGAATTAACATTGCAAATATATAAAGCATTGTTAAAAGGAAACAAACTGGGTTTTATAAATGTTTAATTGTTCTTCTACTTCATCAAGTTTGGTTTCTTGTGAATGTGACATACTGACAGTGTCAAACATTGTTCGATAATTGACATTATATTTCTTACATCACTCAGGTATTATTGACAAACCATAAATTAGCTTCACTACTTACTGCACCTTTGGAAAGTATTTAATTAACTGCAGTCTAAAATAATTAGCTTTGGGTTACTGATGATTTCATTAGCTTTGGTTTCTCCACTCTATGTAGACATTGTGGTTAGGGTAAATCTGCTGGCTATGGTGACAGGATAATGGATAAGGAGTCTGGGTGGAATAATGGCAAGCTTGGCCAGCCTAATGAAAAGGAGAAAGACAAAGATAAAGGAGAATATAATGACTCCTGGGTCTGGTCTTAAAGTATATTGTTTAAGAAAAAAGTCATGAATCAAGCCATACAAATGAAAAGGGAAAGTGTTGATCTTCCATGCTCAAAGTATATAAAAAAGAAGTGAAAGCAGACTTCAAACATGTGTAAATGGTCAATCACTTGCTTAACATTTATGGGGGCTTCTAAGTGATTCCTTCAAAGTTCACCAAACACTTCTCCCCTGTTGCTTACCAGAGTTGGAGTGGGCCATTCAGCCCTTCAAGTCTGCTCTGCCATTCAATGAGATTGTGACTGAACGTCCTATTTAGCACCCTGTCCCTGCTTTCTCCCCAGATTTCTTTCAGCCTTGGCAAAATCTCTACCTCCTTCTCAAAAAATTGATCGCACTTTATCTGATTATGCTCCTGTGAGACTCCTCAGGAGGCTTATAATACATTAATGATGCCATATGAGTGGAAGCTCTTGTTGTTGCAGTGATTTTCTCCTTACACCCTTCTAAATTGCTGCCTCTCACCCCATGTTAAAGGCCATGTCGAAACCGTCCTCTTTGACCTTGTTGGAGCGTTGTCTAAATTCTCTCCACTTTGGGTGCGAATCCCAACTGCAAATCACCATTGCTTGTGAGCGATGTTGTTTAGTTGTTCATTGTCGAGATATGGGTGTTGTAGACCCAGCAGCATTTATTGCTGAAGCGCAGTTATTCTGGTGGCAGATTGACATAAACTGTGAGACCTACCAGATCGTTTCAAGGGTCAGTTAAGATTTAGCCATATTCCTGTGCATTTGGAGTGACATAATGCTCGGATCAAATAAAGACTGCAGCTTTGTTCCCTTAAGGACCTTATTGAACATTAGTGGCTTTTATGATAATCTGACAGCTTCATGGTCATTTTTATTGATGTAATATTTTTAGATCAAGACTTCTTCTCAAACAGAATTTAAATTCTCAAACTGCCGTGGTGGGATTTGAACAAACATCCACTGGATTAATAGTCCAGGCCTCCAGGGTCCGAGTCCAACCATTAGACTACACTGCATTTAATGTTGTGCTCATTTCAATGACTTTTATTTAACAGAGACAACTGGAAAGTAGGATTGGATTGAATAGCTCCTTCCTAAGCTCCACAGGTATTCTGAGCCAAATGGCCTCAAATTTTAACATACTTCCAGGTTCTTTGCAAAAAGTTTGATCTGCAGATTCCTGGAACACACTCCAATTACTTTCTCTGAGTTTACAATTTTCAGTCCATTATATTTTCTGACTGGAGACCATAGACCATAAAATGTAGTGCCGTAAGTAGGCCACTTAGCCCATTGAGTCTGCTCCACCATTCAGTGTGATCACGGCTGATCTGATATTCCTCACTTCCTTACATTTTCCCCACAACCCGTGATTCCCTTCCTGATTAAAAATTTGACTGTCTCAGCCTTAAATATACTTAATGACTCTGCCTAAACCGCCATCTGCAAGAAAGAATTCCACACATTCACCAGCTACTGAGAGAAGAAATTCCTCTTCATCTCTGTCTTGAATGTGGACCCCTTTACTCTAAGATTATGTCTCTGCTACTAGATTCTCCTGCAAGGGAAATAGTCTTTCCACATCTACTCTGTCAAGTCCCCTCAGAAGGTTGTTCATAAGGTTGTCTCTCATTCTTATAAATTCCAATGAGAAGAGGCCCAGGATCAGGGACAGCTATCAGTTCCCAGTCTTGGGACATCTCATGGTCTGCAGGAATGGGAGATTATAACAATGTAAATGTCGGACAATTTCAATATCCTGTTTAACATTCATTGAATAACATACTATTTATCCCATTATGTCTATGACGTCTCTTTGAAAGATCTATCCAATTGCTCCCACTTTATTGCTCAACACCTTTCACCCTGAAATAGTTTCCTTTTCTAAGTATGTATTCAATTCCCTTTTGAAAGTTACCATTGAATCCTCTTCCATTACCCTCTCAGATTATAACTTGATTTGTGAAAATATTGCCCCACATCTTCTTTCGAGAATTGATTTTTAACCTGCGTCCTCTGGTGTCTGGCCTTCATCCTTTTGATAAGAAATATTTCTTAACATCATCTCATAGTTTTGAAAACCTCCATTATATCTCTTAATTTTCTCTGCTCGGAGGAGCATAATGTACAAGACTGTGTTGGCTTGTTTGTCACAAATAGTTGCAATTGATTCAAAATGACAAGAGGATGAGCCTTAAGCTAACTTGCAGATCTCTAACCCTGTGCTCATTTAATCATTTATTTGTCAAACTTCATGCTTAGATATATTTACAGGTGAAAACAAAAAGATGACATTTTTTTATCAGTCAACATACAAGAAGCAGTTAACCCAAGCATTCCCACAGGAGGTAACACTTCATGCCTGTTAGGTTTCACTGTATGTCTTTCTGTTACACAGTTGTGTGTGGTATCATGCACTTCCACAAAGATCCAAATTGCTGAGCAAATGTTGCTGGATAGCACTAACACGTTCCTGATGATCGAGAATAGATTGACGGGATTGTATTTGGTCAGGTTGGATTTGTCTTACTTTTTGCCTATTTAAGAATTGATTAGTTTTTAGTAAAGATTCAATTCCAGAATTTTTTAAAAAATCATCCATTAATATGGGAAGATAGGGAGAAATTACTTTGCTTTTCTGTTTGAACACTGTGGGTAGTTATATTTAACGTGTTTTTGATTGAGTGCAAATTGTCATCGATATCAAAATTTGAACAGCGCTTTCAGAGCAGGTTATTGGATGTACCTTGGCTTGAAGCTTCTTCAGTGAGATGGAAACTTTTAATAAAAATATTTCCCTCTCAGTTCTGTAATTACACAGCATCAAACAGTGTGGAAAAATCTTGAGGAAAAGCAAGTAGAAGTATATTGAGACACAATATGGTATTTTCTTTTTATTCAGTCATGAGACATAAGCATCACTGACTAGGCCAGCATTTATTTACCATCCCTAGTTGCCCTTGAGAAAGGTGATGAGCTGCTTTCTTGAACTATGTGCAGTCAACGTGCTGTGAGAAGTAGCAGGGCTGCGCGCAAGCTCTTGAGCCCGAGCCTCCCCCTCTCCTGTCTGCTTGCTTTCATTCTTTTTCTTCTCACTTCTTCTCTTTCTCCTTTCTTCATTTTTGTTTCTCGATTGTTTTGCTTCTCTTTGAAGCCTTTTGCAGTGGGTTAATTGGCGGCACTGGAACAGCAGCGAGAGTAGGCCGTGCACAGAATAGCGGCAGCCTCCTAATGGTCGGAAGGGGCTGTGGTGTTAGTGACAGCAAAGTTCCTCCTGTGATTGGAGGTGGCAGCGATGGTGGACTTTACAAGATGGCGGCACTGGCAAGGCAACAACTCGGAGGAGCGTGGCTGGAGCGGGAAGCTTGGCAAGGTGGTGCCCTGGCTTGGCAGCAGAACCAGGAACTCCGGGCTTCAATAGGCCAGGAGTGGGGACTCCTGGCATCATCGAGGTGGCAGTGGAGCCAGGGCCTGCTGGTTGAAGGGCGAGTGTGGGTTTAGCACCGGACCCAGCATCGGCAGGGTAAGCCCAGAGGCAAAGAGATGGTGTCGAACGAGTGGCAACTCCTACATTGGTGGGCCTGGCACAGGCGGCAGCAAGATGGTGGAGGATGAGTGGTAGCGCAGTTATCGTTGGTGAGCTGGCTCAGGGCTTATAGCAGAGGCAGTGGAACGAAGACAAGCTTGACCCAAAATGACAACTTTCCTGCTCTCCTGATGCTGCCTGGCCTGCTGTGTTCCCCCAGCTCTACACTGTGTTATCTTTGACATCTGCAGTTCTTGTTATCTTTTTCAGTTATATCGTTTTACTCTTTTTATTCTTAAACTATGCAAAATGGCACCAAATTGTGGCAACGGTTGAAGCTTTTCATGTATTTTGATGTGTTATTCATTCTAAAGTCCAACTGACAATAAGTCATTCAAATCAAATCAACTTAGGGAGGGAGTTCCAGGACTTTGACTCAGAAGGAACATCGATCTATTTCCAAGTCAGGATGGTGAGCTTGGAGGGGAACTTACAGGAGGTGGTGTTCCCATGTGTCTGCTACCCTTGTCCTTCTAGATGGACATGATCATGGGTTTGCTGTCTCGGAAGGTGCTGTCATAGGTATTTGTTCTACTGAATAACCTGTTCACTTGCCTTTCTCTCTTTCTGTCCTCCTTCTGCAATCTTTTATATTTTAAGCAGACAGCACCAGGATGAATCATTTGTTTTATTTTCAAGGCAGGATACGTACTCAACTTTGAGTGTTTGATGCAAAGACAGTTGGAGATCAAGAAGCTGAAGCTGGTTGGGCCTGAGCTACCACTCTAGGGAGCTCCTTCTGTGATCTTCTACGACTGAAACATTAGCCTTCTATTACCTCAGCTAGACTCTCTGAGCTGGCTATCTCCCCAAGGGGAGAGTTTTTCCCTGAATCCCATCGTCTTCAGTTTTACTAAGGGCTCCTTGACATCATACCCTGTTAGATGTTATGTTGACCTCAGAAGCAGACATACTTTCCTCTGCAATTCAGCTGCACCGTCAATGTTTTGGCCAGGACTATTGTGTGGTCTGGAGCCACATGTTGGAAAACAAAAGCCCAGAGTTTTTGAACTTATCTATATTTAACTTAAATCTATCGCTTCTGCATTTTTTTTTTTGGCTGTAAACTTGCTGTGTCAGAGATTACCACCATGAATAATGGCTTGTTTGGTTGCCACCAAGCCATTACAACTGCTCGCCTATAGACTCCTGGCTACACCACACAGCCTATTCAGTCAGACACACAGACATAAAGGAAACAGTCATGAATTGAACATGGATTAAATGTGATGGGTAGTCCAAAGAAGAAGAATGAATAAGAATGTGGCAAATCAATGCCTTTTACAGAATGGAAAATGTTGCAATTTTCTTCCTCCAACACCTAACAGAAGCTGATCTTCATCAGTCACTTGCAAAATAACACAAAGCTAATTGTTTTGTTCATCTAATTCCTTCTTCCTTCAGATCATTTATAAAATCTAGTCAAGTTTAAACTGTGTCATTGATTTTGTGTGTCACTCCATCAGAGAAAGCCTTGATAGTTTGAAGAAAGAAATTCAAGCCTCGTTTTAACTGTTTAATTGATGACGCAGGTCTGTCACCTTCACAGTTTAAAATGACTGAAATGAGCTTTCTTCGTTCTATGAAATACAAGAATTATTTTTCCCAATTTCCACTAAGGAAAAGGCACTACTTTTAAAGCATTTCAATGGTGTCTGACTCTGTGTGAGCAGGAACCAAAACCAGAAAGAACACAGACTGAAAGGAATCTGACTGATAATGTCTTATGTGACATCAGCCCCAGCCTCATTTTGTGAAGCATTTATTTGAGAGCTGTCTGATAGCCGAGAAGACAGACCAGCTCACTTTGTTTCCAAACACTGATGCTCAGGTAAAGCTGCAATAATTTGTATTTGTTACCCTGAGAACAACATACAACACTGCCCTTGTTTTGCACCGTTACACATTGTTGCATGTATCCCAGTGCATTTAAATTTAGCACAAAGCCAAGATTCAGCGATGACAATTTACCTCTAAATTCTCCTTCACCAAACCTTTTTAATCTAGGTTCTCATTTCTTTTACTCCATGAAACAATTTGACACAAATTCATTGTAAGCCACATCTGACTGAAATTTACATCAAATTTACGGAATTGAAATGGCCATTCTGTCCAACAGCCACCTTCTCCCACTCGATTTATTTCAGATCCTTCTCCCTCCCTTTCTGCCTCGTGTAATTATTTTGCTTCCCCCGAAATGCATCAATATGATGATGAATTTTTATTTGACAAAAACAGAAGCACTTACCACTTTACTGTATCGGTTGCCTTTTTGAACCTGCCTAGAAATCTTGCCCCTCCAAAACTGTGCCATTATTTCAGGTGTGGCAAACTCAGCTTGAAGAGAGAAGGTGAGGGAGAAGAGGAGGCTGTCTATTTATCACACTCACTACCCTCACACTGAGCGAGAACTCCCAGTAATAGGCCGTGAAAGAGCCCTAACACTGAAACCTTTTCATTCAGCTAGATTGGCTCATACAAATGTTGACAATACACCATTGAGAGCAACTGTGGATATTCTAC
Source organism: Rhincodon typus (assembly GCF_021869965.1). Taxonomy (NCBI): domain Eukaryota; kingdom Metazoa; phylum Chordata; class Chondrichthyes; order Orectolobiformes; family Rhincodontidae; genus Rhincodon; species Rhincodon typus. The sequence continues at coordinate 4,183,415 of NC_063345.1, forward strand.
ATTTTTTAAATAGTTGAAGACATTGGACAATATGGAGGGGGTGAAGAAAACTTGGTTAGGAGCTGACCTGGAATTCGGGTGCTATGAAAACAAGTCACCGTTAAGTTTGGATATAAATCTGTAACAAACAAAACATTGTTTCACGCAGAAGTAGATCAGAAATGACTGCATTATTAATGTCTGAACTGACCTGCAGTTCTAAGCAAAATAGTACTTTCTGCACCCAGGCTTTGTGTGCGCAGTTCTTCAATAAACAAAACAAAAGTTTATTCACAATCTATTGCAGACATTAATATCTGAAGTCCAAATGAACAGTGTGTAAATCTAACAGATCTTCAACAGGAACATAAGTTGCTTGTCAGAAGATGAAATAGACAGTTTTGCAATGTTTGTCTCTTTCAAGGTTTGACAGTAGCATTCATTCACATTTGGTACTAATCCACTTCATATGTTGATTAATACCAGACTCTCTGTTCGGAGGTTCTATAAGTGAGTGAACTAGGAGGACATTTGGTATTGTTTTGCTTGGAGAAATGCAAATTCTATAGAGAATTAGAAATTAGCAATACAATAATGTTCTGTATGTGGAATATTCCATTTTATTTTCCTAATACTTCAAACTTATTTATGAAGGAGGGCAGAGAGGATGTATAAATGTGTGTATGTGTGTGTTTATGTGATTGTGTGTGTCTGTGTGGATATGGGGTATGTGTTTATGTGGGTGTTTGTGTGTCAGTGTGAATATGTGTTTGTCTGTGTGAATGTGTGTGTGTCTGTGTGAATGTGTGTATGTGTCTGTGTGAATGTGGAGTGTTTGTGTGGATGTGACGGTGTATGTTTATGTGGGTGTTTTGTGTGTGTCTACATGAACGTGTGTGTATCTTTATAAAATGTGGGGGTGTCTGTGTGCAAGCATGTCAGTGTAGATATTTATGGATTGCATTGAGTGTGTCTGTGTCCATGTGGATATATGTGTGTGTCTCTGTGTGGATGGATCTGTGTGTGTGTCTGTCTGTCTGACTGTATGTCTCAGTGTGTGTATTTGTGTGTGTGTGTCTGTGTGTGGACATGTTTGTGCCTGTATGGGTGGGTCTGTGCATGTGTCTATCTGAGTGTGTGAATCTGTGTGTGTGTGGGAGTGTGCGTCTATGTGCGTTGGTCTGTGTGTGTGTGTGTCTGTAGGTGGATCTGAGTTTGTGGGTGGGTGTGTTTGTGTGGGTCTGTGTGCATGAATCTATGGGTATGGATCAGTGTGGGTGGGTGTGTTTGTGTGTAGGGGTGAGTCTGTGTGTATGTCTGGGCCTGTGTGTGTTTGTGCGTGTGTTGGGGGGGGGGATCGGTATGTAAGGGTCAGTGTGGATGCGTGTGGCTGTTTGTATGTGGGTCTGCGTGTGTGTGCATGCATGTGTGTGTGTCTGTGTGAGTGGGTCTGTGTGTGTGGGTCTGTATGTGGATCTGAGTTTGTGTGTGTGTGCGTGTGTGTGTGTCTGTCTGGGTATGTGTATGTGGGTAATTGTGTGTTGGTCCGTGAGGGTGTGTGTCTGCGCGTCTGTGTGGGTGTGTCAGTGTGTGGGTGTCTTGGTGCTTTTGGAAAGAGGAACATTATAACCCAGGACACCAGTCTGAATTCCCTAACCTGCAGGTGGCACGTAAGCCTGAATGATGAGAAATGGAGGCTGCATTGAACAGCAGTTAACTGTACTCATGTCAAGCCTAATAGAGAGACAGTCAAGCTTCTGGTTACTTCTAGGCGTCACCTTTAGAGAGAATAAGATCATCTGTCTGACCGGTGTCACTTTTAAATATGACAGATGAGGTTTTCATTACCATCATCCCGAGGCTTTAGAGAGAGAGAGAAAAAAATCCCTTTCTGTAGCCAGTGGATCTCCTTGAATATGTTATATTCATCTGAAAATTGCAGCTATCACACATAGCCCTATCAGTGCATTTACCTGATCATTTATTCCAGCATTCAGCTATTGAAATCTATGCTGCATGACTCCTGGCAAAAACAAGCTGTCTACCTTACCATCCCAGCTACACCTGAACTATTACACATCATCAAAGCCCTAATTTAACTATTACATTACACCAACTCAGTACCAGCTTCCTACCCTCTGTGATATTGTGGGAAAACGATATGTAATATCAGTACATGCATGGAAAACAACACTGGGGGCAGGTGTCCTGGTTTCTTTATGACATTAAACACAGACTGTAGAACATTTAAGCTCAGCCATTGTA
>NC_063345.1:4186158-4196336 GCF_021869965.1 Rhincodon typus
CTCGTCCCTGCCTCCCTAACCTGTTCTTCCTCCCACCTATCCCCTCCTCCCACCTCAAGCCGCACCTCCATCTCCTACCGACCAACCTCATCCCGCCCCCTTGACCTGTCCGTCCTCCCTGGACTGACCTATCCCCTTCCTAACTCCCTACCTACACTCACCTTTACTGGCTCCATCCCTGCCTCTTCGACCTGTTTGTTTCCTCTCCACCTATCCTCTCCTCTATCCCTCTTCTATCCGCCTCCCACTCTCTCCCTATTTATTTCAGAACCCCCTTCCCCTCCCCCTTTTCTGATGAAGGGTCTAGGCCCGAAACGTCAGCCTCTCTGCTCCTATGATGCTGCTTGGCCTGCTGTGTTCATCCAGCCCTGCACCTTGTTGTCTCAAATTCTCTGATTTGTTGGGTTTACTCTCATAATTTGACCTACGGATATTAGAAGCAGGAAAAGTCCAGTAAGCACCTCAGGGCTACCCTGCCATTCAATAGAGCATTGCTGATTCACTCCGTTTTCCCACGTTAGCTTCATATGCATTAATATTCTTACTCAACATAAATCTATTCATCGCTGACTCAAAAACAAAGTTGCTGGAAAAGTTCAGCTGGTCTGATAGCATCTGTGAAGGAGAAAACAGAGTTAACGTTTCGGGTCCGGTGACCCTTCCTCAGAACTGATGGTGGCTGGGAAAGCGTCAGTTTATGTGCAGAAAATAGGAAGGTGGGTGGGGTAGGGAGTAAACGATAGGATAGAGCACAAAGAGAGAGAAAGACATTTGGACAGACAAAGGAGTTGTTGACAATCAGGCTGGGAGGGTGAATAGTTGTTAATGAGGAAGATTAGTGACTAACAACAGGGTGTGTGTAATGGCAGGCTATGTGGTAACAAGGCCTGATGTGTGAATTGGGAGGGCTGGAACATGGGAGAGTTTAGGCCCTAAAATTATTGAACTCAATATTGAGTCCGGAGGGCTGTAGGGTCCCCAAGCGGAAAATGAGGTGTTGTTCCTCCAGCTTGCGTTGAGCTTCGCTGGAACACTGTAGCAAGCCAGAGACAGAGATGTTGGCCAGAGAGCAGGGTGGTGCATTGAAGTGGCAGGCAACAGGTAGTTCAGGGTCTTTTTTGCGAGTAGAACGTAGATGTTCTGCGAAGCGGTCGCCAAGTCTACGCTTAATTTCCCCAATGAGGGGAGACCACATTGTGAGCAGCGAATGCAGTAGACTAGATTCTGGAAGTGCTGGTGAAGTGTTGCTTCACCTGGAAGGTATGTTTGGGCCCTTGGATACTGAGGAGGGAAGAGGTAAATGGGCAGGTGTTGCACCTTTGTCCATTACAGGGGAAGGTGCCGTAGGGCTGTGGGGAGGTGTTGAGGGTTAAGGAAGTGTGGACCAGGGTGTCCCGGAGGGAACGGTCCCTGCGGAAGGCGGACAAAGGAGGGGAGGGGTATATGTGTCTGGTGGTGGCATCTTGCTGGAGGTGGCAGAAATGGCGTCTGATGATCTTCTGGATGTGGATGTTGGTGGGATGGTAGGTGAGGATAAGGGGAACCCTATCGCTGTTGCAGGAGGGAAGAGATAGGGTGAGGGCGGATGTGCGGGAGATGGGTTGGACCTGGTTGAGGGCCTTGTCGACAATGGACCTGGGGAATCCTCAGTTGAGGAAGAAGGTGGATATTTCGGAGGCTCCCTTGTCAAAGTTGGCCTCATCTAAACATATGCGATGGAGAGGGAGGAACTGAGAGAATGGGATGGAGTCTTTACAGGAAGTGGGGTGTGAGAATGTATAGTCCAGGTAGCTGTGGGAGTCGGTGGGTTTGTAATGGATATTAGTGGCCAGTCTATCCCCAGAAATGGAGACAGAAATGTCGAGGAAGGGAAGGGAGGAATCAGAGATAGACCAGGTGGAAGTGAGGGCAGGGTGGAAATTGGAGGTGAAATTGATGAAGTTTTCCAATTCCAGACGACAGAGGGAAGCAGCACCGATGAAATCGTCGATGTATCAGAGAAAGAGTTGTGGGTGGGGGCCGGAATAGGACTGGAACAAGGAATGTTGAACGTACCCCACGAAGAGACAGGCATAACTAGGGCCCATGCGGGTACCCATGGCAACGCTTCTTACCTGAAGAAAATGAGAGGAGTTATAAGAGAAGTTGTTGAGGGTGAGGACAAGCTCAGCCAAGCGGAGGAGGGTGGTGGTGGGTGGGGATGGTTCAGGTCTTTGCTCCAGGAAGAAGCAAGAGCTCTAAGACCCTCCTGGTGGGGAATGGATGTGTAAAGGGATTGCACATCCATGGTAAAGAGGAGGTGGCTGGAGCCGGTAAACTGGAAGCTTTGAAACCGGCGTAAGGCGTCAGATGAATCATGGGTGTATGTGGGTAGGGATTGGACCAGGGGAGAGAAGACTGAGTCAAGGTAGGAAGAGATGAGTTCTGTGGGGCATGAGCAGGCTGAAGCAATGTGTCTACCTGGACAGTCCTGTTTGTGGATTTTTGGCAGGATGTAGAAACAAGCTGTGCGGGGTTGGGGGACTATTAGCTTGGAAGTGGATGGGGGGAGATCGCCGGATGAAATGAGATCTGTAACCATAGTGGATACAATGGCCTGATGTGCCATGGTGGGATCATGGTCCAGGGGAAGGTAGGAGGAGGTATCTGAGAGCTGGCGCTCAGCCTCTGCAAGGTAGAGGTCAGTACGCCAGACAACAACAGCACCCCCTTATCGGCAGGCTTGGTGACAAAGTTAGCGTTAGATCTGAGTGCACGGAGTGCAGTCAGTTAGGAGGGAGATAGGTTGGATTTGTTGAGAGGTGCAGTGAAATTGAGGCGACTGATGTCATGTAGACAGTTCTCAATGAAAAGATCGAGTGCAGGTAAAAGGCCGGAGGGAGGGTTCCAGGTAGATGGAAAGTGTTGGAGTTGGGCAAAGGGGTCTGTGGGATGGGGAGAGGACTCTTGCCCAAAGAAATGAGCATGGAGGCGAAGACGGCAGAAGAAGAGTTCGGCGACATGTCGTGCCCAAAATTCATTAAGGTGGGAACACAGAGGCACAAAGCTGAGGCTTTGCTGAGTACAGAGCGTTCAGCATCGGAGAGTGGAAGGTTAGGAGGGATGGTGAATTCCTGACAGGAGGTGGGGGGTTTGGGGGAGGGGACAGAGTCAGAGGGAAGGGGAGGAGAGGAAGGTTCCAGAAGGCCATGTGTATTTTTGAGTTGGTGCATCTTGTGGGCCTTGATGCCTGAAAGGAAAAGAAAAAGTTTCTTGTTAGCACGAAGAATGAGCCGGAGGATGAAGTGGAACTGCGGAGTGGTGCAGCCCTGAGCCAGCGCGTTGCGTTGCTGTTGGAGAGAAAGGTTGAGAGTGTGCATGTGGCGCCGCATGGCACTGAGTGTGGATCTCAGGATGCAGCGAGAGCAGCTGTCTGTGGAACGTTGAACATCATGGAGATATCTGTGATCCTGGGAGGATTCAAAACATGAGGATTGAAACTTCAGTTGGAATCCATGTGGGGTGAGTCTGAGCTGGAGGCAGTCACTGAGGAATGTGATATGGCTGTGGAAACAAGTTTTAGCAAATACCTGGTCAAACACTCGGAGTGACAGTGAAATTAATGTCGGTGGGCAAGAAGAGAGATTGGAACGGAAATCCCGTCGGAGAGAGGAGCAGAACTTCCTCAAGGTGGGCATGCCTGGAAGAGATGTGGCAGTGAGTTAAATACTAAATAAAAACCAACTCCTTTGGGTGTCCATCTGTCCTTCTCTCTCTTTGTGCTCTATCCTATCGTTTACTCCCTACCCCACCCACCTCCCTATTTTCTGCATATAAACTGACATTTTCCCAGCCACCATCAGTCCTGAGGAAGGGTCACCAGACCCGAAACTTTAACTCTGTTTTCTCCTTCGCAGATGCTGCCAGACCTGCTGAGATTTTCCAGCAACTTTTTTTTGTTCCTGATTTACAGCATCCACAGTTCTTTTGCTTTCTATTCATCTCTGACCTGAAGACTCCCTCAGCATCTTCAACTCTTCGGGGGTAGAGTCCCAGATTACCATACCTTGACTGGATTTGAATATCTGACCCCTGGGCTGCTAGGTTTTATGGCCCAACTGATGTTACTACTGGATATGAAATCTGGCTGATGAATTATATTTTGTTTGTTTTTTTCTTAATTTAACCTGGTGATCTTTCACCAAAACATAATCACTCAAAATTGTAGGTTTGGTTTTTACAATTTAATGGTGGATTATTGTGCAAAGGAAATGAAAGTGAAACAAAATAAAGCCAAGTCATTGACATCAAACACAATTTGAAAGATTTCAGAATACATGGTAGAACAAAATCCTATCTATCTCAACATCATCATTTTACAGTAATCAAAGATCAGAGAGATAGTTTCCTTCTCTGTCACATCTACTGTTTTGACAACACTTTTTATTTCATAGTCTATTCTTTAGAGAATGACTGATTTTTCCTTGATCAATCACACAACTGAGATGAAATTTTCTTAGCTCCAAATAACTGCTTGAAATATCTAACCAAACACTTCTGGTCTTGAATTTTTAAACCAAAACCCTTACATTGGGGTAACCAATTTCCTAACTGTGCTGGGCTAACTCTTCTCTCCAGGTGAAACTGTTCCTCAGTTAACTCAAGTTAGGTTTTCCGTGAACTGAAATAAAATTTCTAAAGTCAAATTTCTAATCTGTGCATTTTTCCCTTAATTAAAAAAAACCTGATTCTTCTAAACTGCCTAAACTAACACAAAGCAGACAGATTCCTATTATTACTCCAGAAACTGCTCTCTCTCTGTCACTCACACACATACACATGCGTGCACGTGTTTGAAATCATTGCTCCAGATAGACAAACATTCATTGGATCCCTTCACATGCACCCAAACACGCATGCCACTAGTTCAAAGTCCAAAATCTAAAGTGAATGATGTTACCATATAATATCACACACCTTGCATCATACTAGTTCCCTTCTATAAATATAGTACCCTCAAGTCACTCGAGACTGAGGATGACTTTCTTCCACTGCAGTGTTGTGGGTCCTGAAGTGACTGAACAGTTCATTCAGATCTGCACATCTTCTGCAGATAGGGTAGGTGGGCATTGAAGAGGCAGGTGCTAGGAGGCTTGCGTTTTTATATATTTCTGCCGATGTTTGTGCTGAACCTCCACCTGCATCTGTTGGATATGCTCAATGCTTGTACGTTCACAGGCATTGCTTCTCCAGTTTGGTAGATCTTGGGCAAAATATTCCCCTGAGTAGATGGCAATGTTGCATTTTTTTGCTGAGGCTTTCAGGATGTCCTTGAAGCATTTTCTCTGCCCTCCTGGAATGGGTAAATAATTACCTGCTTCAGCTAACCTGATCATTAATCACTGCACTGGAGTGGTGAGTGCTTTCTGGTATTCGGGTTGATTTGAATTCCACCCAGACAGGCTGAATTTCTAGAACGGGTCACAGAACAGCATCAGAATCAGAAAACTGGGATCATTTTGTTCCATTTGAAGAGAATTTCCTTTCCTCATCTCAGGGATGAGGAGATCAGTCATGAAAGACCTATATGGTTGAGATCAGCAAGCTTAAAATTCTGAGGAAGGGTCACCGGACCCAAAACGTTAACTCTGATTTTTTCCTTTATAGATGTTGCCAGACCTGCTGAGATTTTCGAGCAACTTTGTTTTTGTTCCAAGCTTAAAATAGACTCTGGATAAACTATGGAAACTACTAGAATGGCTCTGTTACAGATCGGCTTAACCAAATAATTTCTTCCAGAATTTGGAAATGAAAATTTGAGAGATGTTCCAAAAGCACTAAAATAATTTTTTTATTAGAATATGTCAAATTCTGAAAACATAATTGGAGTCTGTTATTGTTTTGAAGCTCAAATGCTGGTATAATCTGCCATTTTTTACATCTAATCTTTTTGCATCACTTAATAACAACACTTAGAATTCTTCCACAGGATTAGAGGGTTTGAGCTATAAGGACAGGCTGAATAGGCTGGGTTTATTTTCCTTGGAGCATTGGAAGCTGAGGGGTGACCTTATAGAGATTTATAAAATTGTGAAGGACATGGATAGGGTGAATAGTCAAGGTCTCTTTCTGAGGGAAGGAGAGTCCAAAACTAGAGGACATAGGTTTAATGTGAGAGAAGAAAGATTTAAAAGGAACCTGAGGGCATCCTTTTCAGAGAATCATAAATCCCTACAATGTTTCACACAGAGGGTGGTGCATATATGGAATGAGCTGCCAGAGGAAGTGAAAGAGGCTGGTACAATTAAAACATAGAACATAGAACACAGAACAGTACAGGCCCTTCGGCCCATGATGTTGTGCCGATCTATTATCTTGCTCTAAGATCAATCTACCCTGCATACCCTACATTTTACTATCATCCATGTGCCTATCCAAGTGTCGCTTAAATGTCTCTAATGTATCTGACTCCACTACCTCTGCTGGCAGCGCATTCCACATGCCCACCACTCTCTGTGTGAAGAACCTACCTCTGACATCTCCCCTATACCTTTCTCCAATCACCTTAGAATTATGCCCCCTCGTAACAGTCATTTCCACCCTGGGAAAAAGTTTCTGGCTATCCACGCCATCTATGCCTCTCATCATCTTGTACACCTTTATCAAGTCACCTCTCATCCTTCTTTATTCCAATGAAAAAAGCCCTAGCTCCCTCAACCTTTCCTCATAAGACCTGCCCCCCAGTCCAGCCAGCATCCTGGTAAATCTCCTCTGCATCCTCTCTAAAGCTTCCACATCTTTCCTGTAACGAGGTGACCAGAACTGAACACAATATTCCAAGTGTGGTCTAACCAGGGTTTTATAGAGCTGCAGCATAACCTCACGGCTCTTAAACTCAATTCCCCTGCCAATGAAAGCCAAATGCAGCATTTAAAGGCATGTGGATGGTACATGAGTAGAAGGGTTTCGAGGGATATGGGACCAAACCAGTTTAGGACATCTGGCTGGCATGGATAAATTGGACCGAAGAGTCTGTTTCTATGCTGTACATCTCTACGATTCAAAAGACATGGAACTGCATTCTAATATATCTCCTGAATTTACAGCCCAGGGAACAGGGCATTCAAACCAACTGATATAAGATCATAAGACATAAGGGCAGAAGTAGGCCATTCAGCCCATCCAGTCTGCTCCACCATTCAATGAGCTCTTGGCTGATCTGATAATCCCCAATTCCACATTCCTGCGTTTTCCCCAAAACCATCGATTTCATGACTGATTGAAAAATCTATCTCAGCCTTACATGTACTTAATGACCTAAACTCAATTGCCTTCTGCAGTAAAGAATTCCACAGATTCACTACTCTCTGAGAGAAAAAATAATACCTCCTCATCTCTGTCTTAAAATTGCGACCCTTTCTGATTTTACACTACAGACCGCTAAGGAAGGTCTTCTTTATCTTTGGCAATCCTTTGGGATTGAGGGTGACTCTCTCCCACTCTTATTTGAAGGTTTCAGAGATGGTTGATAAGTCCAATGTGATATCTGCAAAATCAGACACGTAGGTGGAAGTTGAGGATATAGGAAGTTTCAGCTGCCCCTCCAATCCCTTGGTTTCACCTTTGTTGAAGTCTCCTGACATATCTCCTGACATATCCCATGCCTTCCTAAGTTAATCTTCCTTATGTTGGTGGGTCACAAATCAGGTGTCAATGGGTAATGGGTATACTTGCACTTTTCAAGGAGGCTCTGAGGAGATTGTTAAATTGTTTCCATTGACTTCTTTGGAATGCTGTGCTGTGACAAAGTTCCAAAAAGAGAAATTAATCATCTTATAATTATCTGGTAGCCCTTCATTCATCTTCAATTTCCTTTCATTATCCCAGAGTAGAGGGAGATGGGAATTGGGCATTTCAAGGAGTGGAGTAATTTATCTATACTAATAAAAATGTTGGGATTAGAATTAAAATTCATTTTAGTTTAGTTATAACGTCCTTGAGGCGGGTAATGAGACTTGGGAAAATTCCCGGCTTTGTGCATCTGGGTCATTGAAAGTATCTCTGGAAGTTGATCTCAATCGTTGAGGGATGGGTGCAGACTACAGTTTGAGCTGGTAGGCAAGGAGGCTGCCATATGCCAGGTTAGGCTTTTAAAAGGCCCATGTTACAGCTGTAGGACTTTGTCCCAATTACTATGTAAATGTAAGGACCTCTTACACCATACTCCACACTCCCATTCTTGCTCCACATATTCTCATTGATCCATTCACATCAAACTCATGGCGATTCATCCACCACAGACTAATAGATTGTTTTGAATTTCAGCCTCAAGCAGAATGGGTGTTGGCTGAGAGCCCAGGCATCCATTACACTATTGCAACACCTGAGTCCCTGGGTAAAACATTGCTTCTCTAACATCTCTGGGCCTCTGCTACCTTCTGTCAATCACACAATGTTTACTTACACAAGGTAAAGAAATTTCAAATGCTTGCAGTTTCTCTGATTGATCCTTTAAAGGATTTGGATGATTGGAATTTTGACTGGCTTATAGTAAAATGAGATGTCTTTTAAAATAGTGAATGGCTGGCTGCTTTTTAATGCTTTTGTAACATATCAATTCAGCTTGCAGCTTCTGTTCAGTGTAATGGGTACTCATAGAAGGGCCATAGTTTGAAATGGGGTGCACGAGGGATCATAGGAGAGTTGATGGGTGGGCAGAACCAGATATGAGGAAGACCTCTGGAACTTACCTTTCAAGAAGTTCCTTCACACAAACTATAGTCTACGACATGTCTGAAATGCAATGAACCATGATGCAGTGTAAAGCTGACCCAGCCTGAAATGTTAACTCTGTTTCTCTCTCCACAGATGCTGCAGGACCTGCTGAGTTTTTCCAGCACTTTCTGTGTTTGTTTCAGAGTCCGGCATCTGCAATTCTTGGTTTTATTTCGATGAAAATTGTAGGGGTGCAGGACCAGGCTATCCCACAATGGAGCCTTCCAAGCCAGGAGTGAGAGGGTGATGGTTCACGACCAAAACCAGCCGCACTCTTAAAGCAGAGATAACAAGGAATTTCTGAAGAAGGGTCTAGGCCCGAAACGTCAGCCTTCCTGCCCCTCTGATGCTGCTTGGCCGGCTGTGTTCATCCAGTTCTACACCTTGTTATCTCAGATTCTCCAGCATCTGCAGTTCCTACTATCTCTGAAGTACTCTTAAAGCATCCTTGTCAAAATCTGAAAACCTGGACTTGGGGTTGAGAATCCCATGTACAGAAGCCATCACTAATTCTAAAGGGCTCTTCAGTCACTCCCATAGGCCAGTATGTACAATTATACAAAGAACAAAGAAAATTACAGCACAGGAACAGGTCCTTCGGCCCTCCAAGCCTGCACCGACATGCTGCCTGTCACAACTAAAACTCCCTACCCTTCCGGGGACCGTATCCCTCTATACCCATCCTATTCATATATTTGTAAAGATGCCCTTTAAAAGTCACTATCATATCTGCTTCGGCTACCTTCCCTGACAGCGAGTTCCAGGCACCCACCACCCTCTGTGTAAAAAACTTGCCTCGTGCATCAGTTTTAAACCTTGCCCCAATATTAATGGTGCCTTCTCCATTTGAGAGGTGACTGCTGGTGCTATCTTTCTGTTAACAACACTGGAGAAACACAACATCATCCTTATTGATTTATTGAAAGAAAGCATCTGTGTAATGACAGCACAAGAGCCCACAAATAAGAACTTAAAGGGACCCTTTTTTTTATGGTGTTACTTCAGAAGGGAATGTTGGACAAGACAGATTTCCGTTCTTTGGGATCTGATAAATCCACTTGAGCAAACAGATAGTCTCCGAACAAGATCCCCATTCAACAATAATACATTTGACAATGCGACACTCAAATCAAGGCATGTGACTTGAATTCAGAACTCTCAAACCCCAAAGGTGAAAGCACCAATTAACTTCACCTACTACAGCAATAAGCAATATAAGCTAGACTGTCACCTTGGCTCAGTGAACAGCTCTCTTGCAATGCAACTACAGAATAGTGGTTTCAACTCTCACTCCAATGTCTTCAGTGGGTTTAAACAAAATACTCAGGGTGCTGAAAATCTGAAATAAGTTACTGGAGAATCTCAGCAAGCTGCTGATCTGCTGGTTTCCTTAATGATACAACTTAGATATGCTGGTTAGTAAC
>NC_063345.1:4196836-4208063 GCF_021869965.1 Rhincodon typus
TTGGCCTGCTGTGTTCATCCAGCCCTGCACCTTGTTGTCCCTTGTTTACTAATGACCCTGAGGAAATCTGTCATCTTTACTCAGTTTGGCCTACATGTAACTCCAGATCCACAGCAATTAACTCTTAACTCTCTTAACTGTCCTCTGACCAATTAAGGATGGTCAATAATACTGGCAAAACACAATTCCTCTGCACAAATAAAGAAAAATCTTTGAGCAAGTAATACAGATTAGTTGAAGAGCAGTGTGCCTGAGGTGAAACTTAAAGCTATTGTTGAAATAAAACAAGATGCACTTTTAATCTCATTGAATTGCAAGTCTCCACCTTCAGTCAGCTGGCTAGAAAAAAGACGTTTTCTACAATTATTCAACCAGAAGCAGAAGGACCATTTTCACCATGAGAATATTTTATGCAGCCCAATTAATACAATAACTCCAAGAAAGGAAACAAGGTTATATTACACAGTATCTAAGGCTCCATAGAGTCAGAGAGATGTACAGCATGGAAACAAAGCCTTCAGTCCAACTCATCCATGCTGACCAGATATCCTAAACTAATCTAGTCCCAATTGCCAGCATTTGGCCCATATCCCTCTAATCCATTCCTACACATGTACTCATCCAGATGCCTTTTAAATGTTATAGTTGTACCGTCCTCCACCACTTTCTCTGGTAGTTCATTCCATTCATGCACTACCCTCTGCATGAAAAAGTTGCCCCTCAGGTCTCTTTTAAATATTTCCCCTCTCACCTTAAACCTTTGCCCTTTAGTTTTGGACTCCCCTACCCTGGGAAAAAGACCTCAGCTAGTCACCCTATCCATGCTCCTTATGATTTTATAGACCTCTGTAAAGTCACCCTTCGGCCTCCAATACTCCAGGGAAAGTAGCCCCAGCCTATTCAACCTCTCCCTATAGCTGAAGCCCTCCAACCCTGGCAACATCTTTGTAAATCTTTTTTGAACCCTTTCAAGTTTGACAACATCTTTCCTATAGCAGGGAGACCAGAGCTGAATGCAGGGTGAACATGGATCTTGGAGACAGCAATCAGATTTAGTACGTATTAAAAACTTTATACAGCACCTGTCGTTTACTAAAATGTCCCAAGGTGTTTCATAAGAATGTTTTCAAATAAAATTCTCTCAATAGCTACAAAAGAAGATATCAGGACAGTTGATTATAAACAGGGTCCCAGAGGTACATTTCAAGAGTGTCCTGATGGAGAAAGGAAAGGTAGAGAGAGGAGAGTTTTAGAGAGGGAATTTTAGAGCTTGGGGCCAACCAGCTGAAAGCACATTGTTCAAACACAAATGTTGTTCAGACTTGCATATTGATAATGGCAGGGAGACTGGAGTCCGTGGAATATTCCAGTCTGTTCTTAAGGAAAGATTATCTTCTTTTTTTTGATAAAACACAGATGTTTCTTGCATCACATTTTTTGAAAGATTTTGCCGTGTCCAGGAGAAGTCATGATCCATTCAGTTTTCTTTCTCTAAGCAGTCACACAAGTGTGAGAACAGCAAACTTTTCATCATCGTAGCCTGTATTGTGGTTGGTTGTCTTGCCGAGCTGGTTCGTTGTTCTGCAGATGTTTCATTACCCCGCTGGGTAACATCATCAGTGCAGCCTCCCACAAAGCGCTGTTGAGCTGGATTACCTCACTTCCGGTTTTCCTTTGCAATGGTGTATATGGGGTCTAGCTCTATGTGTTTATTGATGGCTTTCTTAGTGGAGAACATTACATTGGGCAGACAGGAAGGAAGGAAATTAACCACAAGAGCACTCAAATATCAACTAGCAACAAAAAGACACGACCAATACTCACTCATCTCCATCCACATGGATAAGGAAAACCACCAATTCAATTGGGATAACACCAAGATCCTGAGACAACCAAAGCAGGGACAAGCACGGGAATTCTTAGAAGCCTGGTTCTCCGCCTCGAAAACCATCAATAAACACATAGAAGTAGACCCCATGAACGCTCCAGCTCGATGAGCGATCCAAAAACAACATCCTCAAGCCGAGCTACAAATCTACTCTAAAGTCTTATTAGCGTAGCCTTTATTACAGAAGGACGGGGACAGTGAACCCTCTCATGCTGTTTATTATAGAGCCCAGCTCCTGTAAACCAACAGCAAACTGGATCTACGTTCACTGTGGAGTCAAGTTGGAGGGTGGCTCAGTGGTTCGCACAGTGCCAGGGATCTGGGTTCAATTCCACCTTTGCGTGAGTGTCTGAATGGAATTTGCACATTTTCCCTGTGTCTACATGGGTTTCCTCTGGGCGCTCTGGTTTACTCCCACAGTCCAAAGATGTACAGGTTAGGGTGGATTGGCCATGCTAAATTGCCCATAGTAGGTTAGGCGCATTGGTTACAGGGATAGGGTAGGGGGTGGGTCTGGGTTGGATGCTGTTCAGAGGGTCAGTGTGGACTTGGTGGGCTGAACGGCCAGCTTCCACACTGTAGGGATTCTATGATATTGTACTGAAGGGTGGTCACGGGTTCAATTTTAACCTAACAGGCCTAAAAACTAACACTTCTAGACATAGCACTGCAGGACTGTACCTCAGCAGAATGGTTTTTGGATGGAATACAAAATCCGTGTTCTCCCCAGTCCCATAGACTCCACCCGCACCAACCCTACCCTGAGTGACTGAAGTTCAAATTAATTCTGTGTTTCCCAGACACTAAGTTAAGGGTCTCTCTGACCATTCTCTGGCACCTGTAAATTTTGACTCGCAAGACCAAAAAATATCCATTTTGCTTTTTGTATTTGTTGAGGAAAATAGTTATGCCAGCTCCCACCAGTCCCTTCTACTGCTGACTGGGGAATCGAGGGCAAAGTAAAATCAGTAGATCATTAGAAGTCAGAACACTATTTTATCCAGCGAAGAAGGGAACTCCCTCCTAAACGACTGGACGAACACCTATTCAGCATTCCCTCTATCGCCAACGCACAGCACCTTGGAAACCTACCGAACCTTATCTCAGGAGAAGGACAGCAACAAATGTATGAGAACATCACCGTGCGCACGTTCACCTCTGACCAGCTCGACTTGGAGTCTCCTCTTCAAGATGGCAACGGAGTAGCAGTGTTGCTCTCGAGCTCCCGAGCTCATTCCATTCCATTCGTTTATCTTTCTTTTGTTTTTCTTTCTTTTTGGTTTTGCTTTTCTTGTTTTTTTTTTGTTTAATGGCTTTTGCTTCGGCGAGGGGTCGGTGACAAGTCCTAGCTGGTCATGTGACAGGGCCTGGTGATTAGAAGTTGTCAGAAGGTCCTTGCTGAGCCTGTTACAGGACCTAGCTGTGACACTGATAGATACAGAATTGGAGGTGGCAATGGCAACAGGGGGAGATTGGAGGTGATGTCATTAGCCGTAGCAAGCATTCAACTCCTTCTGAGGCTCCAGGCTGTGGCTTGGCCGGGGGGCCTGTATGGACATAAATCTTAAATATGATTTTAATGCCTGGTAGCTTTCTATTCCTTTTGGCTTTGCTTCCTTTATTTCTGCATTTTGTTAAAAATTCTGGTTTTCTTATCAACTGTGTAATCCAGATGGCACCGAATATGTCGGTGGAGGTGAGATGGCACCAAAGGGTGGGTGACTTTCATACCAGCGGCAGTAGCATGATGAAGGAGGCTTGTGCTTGGCCACTAGGCCCATGGTCCACGGTGGAACACCTAACACGAAGGGCTGTAAAGTTGAACAATTTCTTTAGTTCTTCATTTTATATTCTGAATTGTTGTGGATTATTTTTCCATGTTTTAAGATGGCCCTGGGGAGTGGTGACACTGGACAACACTTTTCACTGCGTTTTGTAACAAGATACATGTGACAATGAATAAATCAAATCGAATTCAAAATATAAGGCCGTTCCTTCAGTGTCACTGGGAACAACTCCTGGAACTCGCTCCCTAACAGCGCTGTGTGTACCCACACCACATGCATGGCAGCAATTCAAGAAGGCAGCTCACCAACTCCCTTTCACAAAAGTAATTAGACATGGTCAATAGTTGCTGACCCAGCCAATGGCACCCTTATACGTGAACGAATAAAATAAAGTGTTTGTGAGTTCGGTCAACTTGCAACCATTGAACTTTCCTCAGCCAATGTTGAAAACAACAAGTGGGTGGATTCAGATTGCCCATAGTCTCATTAAAGAGAGGAGCCAGCTCGAATGGTCGAATAGCCTCCCCCAGTCCCATCCTCCAAATACCTCGTCGGTTTGCCTTTAAGAAAGGGCAGGGTTCGAGAAACTTAATTAAACCTTAGTTATATTCAGACTGGCAAAAGTACAGAAGCAGCACTGTGTCTGATTCAGCAGGCAAATTAGTATTGTAATAATGTGAGATTTGGCTACTTATTATCAGGCTCAGTTCTCACACAGGCGCTTCTACACTGGAGGGGCATGTGGCATGGGGAGAGAGAGAAAAAAAAAATCAGAAATGTACATTTGGACCTCAAGTAACGTGGCAAAGGGTATTTGCAAATAACAGTGCGAGACTCAGCACTTTCATTGTCTGCCGGGCTCTGTTTCTCTCTGATATGAAAATTCAATTATTTTACAGCCAGACCTTACCATTCACCCATCATCTCTCTGACAAGCAGTCTAAGTGCGGAGCTCAGTGTAACTATGAACAGCTTGCTGACTAGATAGCACTATGCTGCATTCTGAAATATAACAATTCTTTTTTGGAAGACTTGTGTGCCTACACACACACACAGACACACACACACACACGTGAGATTGCTGAAAGATTTTTGCATTCAGTGAAGAAAAATTAATCAACTCACTCCCCGCATTATCCAGTGCGTGTAATTTTGTCTTTTAATCTACACACTGATTTTTTCGTTTTTTTTAAAAAATGTTTAATTTCCTGCCCAAGCTGATATTTATCATATGTTTTAGATGTTAAATGCTGCCAGAGTGTATTATTCAAAAGCTACACATGCATATGAATATGTAATGCGGTTTCGTAGGTTACAGTTGTTAACAATAGTTGTTTTTTGCATCATTAAAAAGATGTCTGAACTTCTTAAAGAGATAGGAATCTGCTTTTGAGTGATCGACATAAAACTGTTACTGTTGCCTCCACATTATTTTCCCTTCAGTTTTCGCCTCTCCGCACCCACTTTCCAAACACATGCTTTTTGAAGAGTACAGTTCCACCTTAAAGTGACCTCTTCACTGTGGCCTTAACTGTGTGACTGCAAGTAACACCTGCTTGAATGCAATGTTTGTACACTGTGTTCTTAGTCTGCACAGCATCCTCGAGATCCTGAGGGAAAAGGAGAGGGTGGATCCTGTAGCCTGGTACCCTGGGCAGACTGCCAAAGCCATTTGTCAGAATACAACATCACCAGAACTTTCCAATAAGCAGCAAGACGTTCCTTGGCTGGTGGTGAGAAGGGCACTATCTGTGAGACCCTTTATGTATGCCTGGTTGGTCTGCACCACTACACACTGCAGCTGTGGGTGGCAGAGACTGTCCCACATCTCCATTTGGAAAGTGCCTTTGCAAAGGAAGTTTTCCCGCAACTCATCCCTCACACCCCGTCCCCGCAATAACAACCAAAAAAGAATCCCCCTCATCCTCACGTACCACCCCACCAACCTCCGGATCCAATGCATCATCCTCCGACACTTCTGCCATCTGCAATCCGACCCCACCACCAAAAACATTTTTCCCTCCCCACCTTTATCTGCTTTCTGGAGGGACCACTCTCTCCGCGACTCCCTTGTCCGCTCCACACTCCCCTCCAGCCCCACCACACCCGGCACTTTTCCCTGCAACCGCAGGAAGTGCGACACCTGCCCCCACACCTCCTCCCTCACCCCCATCCCAGGCCCCAAGAAGACTTTCCACATCAAGCAGATGGTCACCTGCACATCTGCAATGTGGTATACTGCATCCGCTGTACCCGTTGTGGCCTCCTCTGCATCGGGGAAACCAAGCGGAGGCTTGGGGACCGCTTTGCAGAACACCTACGCTCGGTTCGCAATAAACAACTGCAACTCCCAGTCGCGAACCATTTCAACTCCCCCTCCCATTCCTCAGATGACATGCCCATCCTGGGCCTCCTGCAGTGTCACAACGATGCCACCCGAAGGTTGCAGGAACAGCAACTCATATTCCGCTTGGGAACACTGCAGCCCAATGGTACCAATGTGGACTTCACAAGCTTCAAAATCTCCCCTCCCTCTACCGCATCCCAAAACCAGCCCAGCTCGTCCCCGCCTCCCTAACCTGTTCTTCCTCCCACCTATCCCCTCCTCCCACCTCAAGCCCCACCCCCATCTCCTACCTACTAACCCCATCCTGCCCCCTTGACCTGTCCATCCTCCCTGGACTGACCTATCTCCTCCTTACCTCCCCTCCTACACTCACCTTTACTGGCTCCATCCCCGCCTCTTTGACCTGTCTGTTTCCTCTCCACCTATCTTCTCCTCTATCCATCTTCTATCCAACTCCCCCTCTCTCCCTATTTATTTCAGAACCCCCTTCCCCTCCCCCATTTCTGATGAAGGGTCTAGGCCTGAAACGTTAGCTTTCCTGCTCCTATGATGCTGCTTGGCCTGCTGTGTTCATCCAGCTCTACACCTTGTTATCTCAGATTTTCCAGCATCTGCAGTTCCTACTACCTCTGCAGGAAGATGCATTGGTTTTTGTCAAGCTTTGTCCCCAGCAGCTCCGTGAGGCGGGCCTGTTCCCTGGGACTACCGAGACAAACACCAACTGTGCCTGGAGGACCGTCACCTTGGTGCGAGACACTGTTTGGTGCCCGAACCTTGTTGGTCTTCCAATACAAGGAGGTGACCCTGACCAAGTGTCGCAGACTGGCACATTCCGAAGCCCAGGACTACGTGCTGAGGGACGCACTAAAGCTTGGGGCAACTGCTGCTAAGGTGCAGTGGGGAAAGACTATGGTCTGAGGTCTTCCTGCTGAGGGTAAATGGGGTCCTTTCAGTTATTAGACACTCATAGTGCCTCAAAAAAATCAATATTAGTATTGTACATATAAGAGAGGTGTTTGGTTTTTTTGGAAGGAGTCAAAGTCCAATTTTTGTCCAAAGGGATCCAAAGTTTTTTTTATTTACTTGATATGCAACTGTGTCGAACCGAACTGCTTTTGCGACAATACAAAGATTTTTTTTATGAATTAAGTATATTTTTGAAATTAAAGAAAGAGTTCTTCTCAATCTGACATGGTGAGATGTTTGGGTTAGGGGAAGTGAAGTCACTGGACATTTGCGACTCTAGACTAACCCTTCAGGTGCACATCCCAGTGATAACGTGACAGGGGAAACTTGGTGTCAAAGAAACAAAAACAGAAGTTGCTGGAAAAGCTCAGCAGGTCTGGCAGCATCTGTGAGGAAATAAAATCAGAATTAACTTTTTTTTATTTTTTCTTCTTCACAGATGCTGCCAGACCTGCTGAGCTTTACCAGCAACTTCTGTTTTTGTTCCTGATTTACAGCATCCGCAGTTCTTTCGGTTTTTATGGCGTCAAAGAAACACAGATTTCAAAAAAAGTCAAGTAATGATCCATCAGTTTGATAACAGGAGTGAGAGTGAAAAGATGTTTACTGGCACAGGGAAAGTTACAATGACAACTTGCATTTATACAGCACTTTTCATACAGTGCGATGACCCAATGCTCCTCACAAGGGTGTGGGGGAGCTGCATAGGAAAAATATTACTCGATATTGCTGACGGGGAACTCCATCCCCTGCACGTCCTCCTCCAAGCCTCTTATCATCCTGACTTGGAAATATATTGCTGTTCCTTCACTGTTGCTGGGTCAAAATTCTGAATTCCCTTCCCAACGTCATTGTGGGCTTACCTACAACACATGGACTGCAGCGGTTCAAGAAGGCAGCTCACCATCACCTTCTCAAGAGGCAATTAGGGACAGGCAATAAATGCTGGCCCAGCTCATGTCCCACAAATGAATTAAAAAATACTACTAAATAATAGGTCTGCGTTAATGATTAGGGGTACCTGACCATGGCTGCTAATGGAACTTAACATCAATTCATTAAATCTGGTATTGGAAACTGGTGCCAGTCATGGTAGCCATGAATCAAGAATTTATTCTGCATCAAACCCTCTTTGCTTCACTCAAATCCTTTAGGGAAGAAATCTGCCATTCTTCTCTGATCTGGCCTATGTATGACTCCACATCCACAGGAAAGTAGTTAACTGTAAACTACCGCATAAAATGACTCTAGCAAGCCATTTAATTCAAGGGCAATTAGGTATGAGTAACAAATGCTGACCATAAAACGTCAGGTAACTTTGACACCAAATCTCTTGAATATAATAATATTCAGATTGATGGCCAAGAACAGGGGTTATAGTCTAAGAATATAGGGTAGGCCATTTAGGACCAAGATGAGGAGAAATTTCTTCACGCAGGGAATGGTAAGCCTGTAAAATTCTCTGCCACATGAAGTGGTCAAGGCCAAAACACTGTGTTTTCAAGAAAGAGTTAGATATAGTTCTTAGGGCTAAAGGGATCAAGAGAAAGCACCAACAGGGCTGGATGATCAGCCATGATGATATTGAATGATGGGTTGAATGGCCTACTCCATCTCCCATTTTCTTTGATTTCTAAAAGCTGGTAATGGAAGTGGATTTTAAGGTTTGTGTCTTGAAAGAGGAGAGAGAGAAAACGAGAATTGGATTGGGAGAAACAGCTTAAGAACTCACAGCCCAAGCAGCTGACAGTTCAGCCACCAATAGTGGAACAATTAAAATTGAGGAGATTGAAAAAGCCAGAACTCAAGGAACATCTAGGTTTTTTAGACCTGAAAGCTGGAGAATATTACAGAAATACAGGTGAGGGGAACACCAAATTTACCTTTTCAAAGCCATGAAAAGTTTGAAGATAAAGAATGATTTCATTTTATATTTGTTTGCTATCCATTAATGAGGCTGTAAACAGGATTATTATAAAGCAGGAAGCCAGAAGCAATATTTCATCGTGAGATACTACAGGAAAGATGTCACCTTAGGTAGCTACTGAAACAGAGGTGACCACTTAAAAAAATCAAATAAATAATTGAAGAGAAAACATTTCAGACTGATATGTGGAAATAATACAGGAATAACACAATGGCAACAACTGGGCAGCAGCGTTTAGCACTGCTGTCTCACAGCACCAGGGACCCAGGTTCGATTCCAGCCTCAGGCAACTGTCTGTGTGGAGTTTGCACATTCTCCCCATGTCTGCGTGGGTTTCCTCCTGGTGCTCCGGTTTCTTCCCACAGTCCAAAGATGTGCAGGTTAGGTGGATTGACCATGCTAAATTGCCTCACCATGTCCAGGGATATGTAGGCTAGGTGGGTTGACCATAGTAAATAAGTGCAGAGTTACAGGGGTGGGTGGGATGTTGTTCGGAAGGGTTGTGTGGACTCGAAGGGCTGAGTGGTCTGTAGACACTCTATGAATACAGCCTTCCAAAGTTTGCTGCAGATACCTTGTTTATCACAATATCAATGAGAGAAAGCAGTACACACCCTTGTGGAGGTGAAGTCCTGACGTCACCTTGAGAATACTCTTTATCGTATTGTGTGACACTATCACCATGCTGAATTGGAGAACAGATCTAACAATTCAAAATGAGATATCAATGAAGCATAGTGGGCTGTCAGAATCAGCAGAACTGCATTCAAACATAATCTGCAAAATGATGGCCAGTTGTACCACCACTCTACCATTTTATCTGAGGAAAGATAAACTGGTATTGGAGGCAATCCAGAGAAGGTTGACTCGCTTGTTCCCGGGTATGGAGGGACTGCCTTATGAGGAGATACCAAGAACTGCAGATGCTGGAGGACACAGCAGGCCAGGCAGCATTAGAGGAGCAGGAAAGCCAACGTCTCGGATCGGGACCCTTTTTTCAGAAGTTCTGAAGAAGTGTCCTAACCCGAAATATCGACTTTATTACACCTCTGATGATGCCTGACCTGCTGTGTTATGAAGAGACGTTGAGTAGGTTGGGCCTGTAACCATTGGAAATTAGGAGAATGAGAGGCAACTGTATCAAAACATAAAAATTCTGAGAGGACTGGACAGGATAGATGTAAAAGGATTGTTTCCCTCAGTGGGAGAATCTAGCCCATTCTATGTGAGGCATAAATTTCAGAAGAAGAGGTCGTGCATTTAAAACAGAGATGAGGAGCAATTTCTGCTCTCAGCGGCTAGTGAATCTATGGAAATCTTTACCACAGAGGGCTGTCGAGGCTGGGTCATTATATATTCAAGGCTGAGATGAACAGATTTTTGATCAGTAAGGGAATCAAGGGTGATAGGGAAATGGCAGGAAAGTCGAGTTGATTATTTATCAGATCAGCTGTGATCTTATTGAATGGCAGAGCACACTTGATTGACCAAATGGCCTACTTCTGCTCCTACATCTTATGCACTTATACTACCAAGCCAGGCGCCCAACCCTGGTTCAATGGAGAGTGTAGGAGGGTATGCCAGGAGCAGCACCAGGCATACCAAAAAGTGAGGTGTCAACCTGGTGAAGCCACCAAACAGGACTACTTGCACACCAAACGGCGAAAGCAGCAAGTGATAGACAGAGCTAAGCGATCCCACAACCAACGGATCAGACCTAAGCTCTGCAGTCCTGCCACATCCAGTTGTGAATGGTGGTGGAGAATTAAACAACTCACTGGGGGAGGAGGCTCCACAAATATCCCCATCCTCAATGATGGAAGAGCCCAGTATATCAGTGCAAAAGAAACTCGCAGCAATCTTCAGCCAGAAGCATTGAATAAATGATCCATCTAGGCCTCCTCCAGTAGTCTCCAGCATCACAATTGTCAGTCCTCAGCCAACTCGATTAATTCCACATATCAAAGAAGGTATGGGATACTGCAAATGGAATGGCCCTGACAACATTCCGGCAATAGTACTGCAAACTTGTGCTCCAGAACTTGCCGCTCCCCTAGCCAAGTTGTTCCAGTACAGTTACAACACTGGTATCTACACGACAATGTGGAAAATTGCCCTGGTATGACCTGTATACAAAAAGCAGGACAAATCCAACCTGGCCATTACCGCCCCATCAGTTTCCTCTCGATCATCAGTAAAGTGATGGAAGGTGTCACCAACAGCGTTATCAAGCAGCACCTGCTCAGCAATAACCTGCTCAGTGACAACAAGGTGCAGAGCTGGATGAACACAGCAGGCCAAGCAGCATCCTG
>NC_063345.1:4208563-4225937 GCF_021869965.1 Rhincodon typus
TGATGCTGCTTGGCCTGCTGTGTTCATCCAGCCCTGCACCTTGTTGTCTCAGATTCTCCAGCATCTGCAGTTCCTACTATCTCTCATTAGTAAACAAGTTGGGTTTTACAGCAATTGGCAGTTGTTACAACGAGAGCAACTTTTTATTAAATTCAGATTGCACCATTTACCATGATTTCACACATCCCCAGAACATTAGCCTGGGGTTCTGGATTACTTGTCTAGTTACGTTACCACTACACCATCAGCCTCGCGTCCCAATCCCCACCAATGCCCCAAAAAATCACAATACCGCAGATACTGCAAATCTGGAACAAATACAGAACATGCTAAAAATGTTTAGCAGGTCTGGCAGCATCTGTGAAGAGAAACAGTTATGAATACCACCTGGAAACCGATATCAATTTCAAGCCCACCGACTCCCACAGCTACCTAGAATACACCTCCTCCCACCCACCTTTCTGCAAAAATGCCATCCACTATTCCCAATTCCTTCGCCTCCGCTGCATCTGCTCCCAGGACGAGGCATTCCGCTCCCGAACATCTCAGATGTCCTCGTTTTTCAAGGACCGCAACTACACCCCCCTCAGTGGTCGAGAACGCCCTCGACTGTGTCTCCCGCATTTCCCGCAACTCATCCCTCACACCCCGTCCCCGCAATAACAACCAAAACAGAATCCCCCTTGTCCTCACGTACCACCCCACCAACCTCTGGATCCAACGCATCATCCTCCGACACTTCCGCCATCTGCAATCCGTCCCCACCACCAAAGACATTTTTCCCTCCCCACCCTTATCTGCTTTCTGGAGGGACCACTCTCTCTGTGACCCCCTTGTCCGCTCCACACTCCCCTCCAGCCCCACTACACCCGGCACTTTTCCCTGCAACTGCAGGAAGTGCTACACCTGCCCCCGTACCTCCTCCCTCACCCCCATCCCAGGCCCCAAGAAGACTTTCCACATCAAGCAGATGTTCACCTGCACATCTGCCAATGTGGTATACTGCATCCGCTGTACCCGGTGTGGCCTCCTCTGCATCGGGGAAACCAAGCGGAGGCTCGGGGACCGCTTTACAGAACACCTACGCTCGGTTCGCAATAAACAACTGCACCTCCCAGTCGCGAACCATTTCAACTCCCCCTCCCATTCCCCAGACGACATGTCCATCCTGGGCCTCCTGCAGTGCCACAATGACGCCACCCGAAGGTTGCAGGAACAGCAACTCATATTCCGCTTGGGAACCCTGCAGCCCAATGGTACCAATGTGGATTCCACAAGCTTCAAAATCTCCCCTCCCCCTACCGCATCCCAAAACCAGTCCAGCTCGTCCCTGCCTCCCTAACCTGTTCTTCCTCCTACCTATCCCCTCCTCCCACCTCAAGCCACACCCCCATCTCCTACCTACTAACCTCATCCCGCCCCCTTGACCTGTCTGTCCTCCCTGGACTGACCTATCTCCTCCCTACCTCCCCACCTCCCCACCTACACTCACCTTTACTGGCTCCATCCCCGCCTCTTCGACCTGTCTGTCTCCTCTCCACCTATCTTCTCCTTTATCCATCTTCTATCTGCCTCCCCCTCTCTCTCTACTTATTTCAGAACCCCCCTCCCCTCCCCCATTTCTGATGAAGGGTCCAGGCCCAAAACGTCAGCTTTCCTGCTCCTATGATGCTGCTTGGCCTGCTGTGTTCATCCAGCTCTACACCTTGTTGTCTCTAATGTTCTGGGGACCTGGGTTTGAATCCTGCCACGGCAGTTGGTGGAATATGACTTCAATAAACTTCTGGAAATAAGTCTCCAATGATGGGCAATTGTCAGAAAAAAACCCATCTGGTCCAACAATGTCCTTTAAGGAAGGAAACGGCCATCCTTTCCTGCTCTGACCCATATGACTGTGTGACTCCAGACCCACAGCAATGTGGATGACTCTTCATTTCCCTCTGAGCAATTTGGGATGGGCAATAAATGCTGGCCTAGTCAGCAACACCCCTATCCAAACAAAATAAAACTCAGTAGTTGTCAGTTACTCGTTAACGATTATAATTGTCATGATGTGGAGGTGCCGCTGTTGGACTGGGGTGAACAAGGTCAGAAAACACACAGCACCAGGTTATAGTTCAACAGGTTTATTTGAAAACACAAGCTTTTGGAGCGTAGCCCCTTCGTCAGTTGAAGTGAGCAAGAAGCACGCAGAACACAGAATTTAAAAGTAGAAGTTCAAAGGGTCACACAACTGATGAGGATGTACTAAACACACCCAAGATGCTGTTAAATCTTTAATAAGTTAGAAGGTTTTAATTGATTAATACGTAATTGTTCCACCCGGGAAATTCTGTGTCACTGGCCATGGTCCTTATGTGGCTAATGAGCCACTTGATGTCCTGCACTGGAGTGTGAGCCCTGAACCTTTGTGCTCAAGCCTTGGGTTGGGACAGGGACACACAACCATCTGTGTCAGATAGAATGGTGGCAATAAGTGAATCACAGACCATGTCTATGATCAAATCAGACTCAATAATAAATTTAAGAGGGCATTTGATAAACACTTGATAAGCAAATGTTGGCAGAACTATTTGGATAGATTGAGTATCAATTTGGCTTTGATGCACTGAATGACTTCCCCTCTGTATGAATCTATAATTCTATGAAAGGTGAGCTCTGGGTGTTATCAATAACTCTGTTACTTCTACAGTTAGCTGGTGAAAAGCAGTGCAGGGTGATCTCCACATTTTACTCTCTGCAAGCCTATGTCATCCAAAACTCTGCTGTCAGTGTCTTAATTCTCAGCCATTCCAGTTTCTCTACCAATCCTGTTTTAAGGTATCTGTTCTCCTCTAATTCTAGCCTCTTATGCATCTCCAGTTGTAATCTGTCTTCATTGGGGCCTTGTCTTCATTGTCCAGGTGTCACGCTATGAATGACACTTTGTAAAGGTCTCTGCCTCTCCGCCTTGCTCTTCTCCTTTAACATAAATGTTAATGTTGAACTCTTTGACCAAAGCCCATCTTTTTGCCCTGATGGGAACCTTACCTGCCAGGTCCAAATAGCAGAAAATGTCAGGAAATTGAAGTCCTGCTCCTAAACCTGGCATATCCCATTTCGGTGTGTTTGACACTGGGGGCAGATTACAAGTTCATGTGTATATGGTTCTCAGAGGTTACTGACCATTGACATGATCACTTGCCTCCGGTCAAATCAGATTTGGGATCCCTGAGATATCTGGAACAAGAAATGTGAAGATTGAACTCCACATCTGAATAGCCAAGATGCCCCTTTGGAGAGTTGATGCATCCCTGTAGGTATGGTCCCAGGACACTTTGAGGTAGGGTTCAGTGATAGTCAGGTGTCCTTTGGAATTCTCAGATCTAACCCTAACTTTGTCACCAAGCCTGCCAATAAGGGTGGTGCTGTTGTTGTCTGGCGTACTGACCTCTACCTTGCAGAGGCTGAGCGCCAGCTCTCAGATACATCCTCCTATCTCCCCCTGGACCATGACCCCACCATGGCTCATCAGGCCATTGTATCCACCACGGCTATGGATCTAATTTCATCCGGTGATCTCCCCCCATCCGCTTCCAAGCTAATAGTCCCCCAGCCCCACACAGCTCGTTTCTACCTCCTGCCAAAAATCCACAAACAGGACTGTCCAGGTAGACCCATTGTTTCAGCCTGCTCATGCCCCAAAGAACTCATCTCTTCCTACCTTGACTCAGTCTTCTCCCCTCTGGTCCAATCCCTACCCGCATACATCCATGATTCATCTGACGCCTTACGCCGGTTTCAAAGCTTCCAGTTTACCAGCTCCAGCCACCTTCTCTTTACCATGGATGTGCAATCCCTTTACACATCCATTCCCCACCAGGAGGGTCTTAGGGCTCTCCGCTTCTTCCTGGAGCAAAGACCTGAACCATCCCCACCCACCACCACCCTCCTCCGCTTGGCTGAGCTTGTCCTCACCCTCAACAAATTCTCTTTCAACTCCTCTCATTTTCTTCAGGTAAGACGGGTTGCCATGGGTACCCGCATGGGCCCGAGTTATGCCTGTCTCTTCGTGGGGTACGTTCAACATTCCTTGTTCCAGTCCTATTCCGGCCCCCACCCACAACTCTTTCTCTGATACATCGATGATATCGTTGGTGCTGCTTCCCTCTCTCGTCTAGAATTGGAAAACTTCATCAATTTCGCCTTCAATTTCCACCCTGCCCTCACTTTCACCTTGTCTATCTCTGACTCCTCCCTTCCCTTCCTCGACATTTCTGTTTCCATTTCTGGGGATAGACTGGCCACTAATATCCATTACAAACCCACCGACTCCCACAGCTACCTGGACCATACATCCTCACACCCCACTTCCTGTTAAGACTCCATCCCATTCTCTCAGTTCCTCCGTCTCTGTCGCATATGTTCAGATGAGGCCAACTTCGACATGGGAGCCTCCGAAATGTCCACATTCTTCCTCAACTGAGGATTCCCCAGCTCCGTTGTTGACAGGGCCCTCAATCGAGTCTGACCCATCTCCCGCACTTCTGCCCTCACCCCTTCTCTTCCCTCCCACAACAGCGATAGGGTTCCCCTTATCCTCATCTCCCATCCCACCAGCATCCACATCCAGAAGATCATCAGACGCCATTTCCGCCACCTCCAGCAAGATGCCACCACCCGACACAAATTCCCCTCCCCTCCCTTGTCGGCCTTCCACAGGGACCGTTCCCTCCGGTCCACACTTCCTTCACCCCCAACACCTCCCCACAGCCCTACGAAACCTTCCCCTGTAACCGGCGAAGGTGCAACACCTGCCCATTTACCACCTCCCTCCCCAGTATCCAAGGGCCCAAACATACCTTCCAGGTGAAGCAACACTTCACCTGCACTTCCCAGAATCTAGTCTACTGCATTCGCTGCTCACAATGTGGTCTCCTCTACATTTTTCATTTTGGTGTAGTTCCAGGTTGTTTAAATAGTGTTTTCACGTAACTTTGTTTGTGTGTGTTAAGGTGGTTGCTGTTGAAATTCCGCACTTGGTCAGTGTGCGTGGCATTTCTGTGGACTTTCGTCAGGAATTCCCCGTTGGCCCTGCATTCTAACATGATGTCCAGGAATGGGAGCTGTTCATTCTTTTCCTCTTTGCTGGCAAATTTGATGCCAGTGAGAGTGTTGTTTATTAGTTGGTGCATTTCTTCTAGTTTGGTCCATTTGATGATGACGAAAGTGCCGTCCACGTATCAGATCCATAGTTTGGGTTGGATTTGTGGGAGGGCCATACTTTCAAGACTCTGCATCACCATTTCTGCTATTAGTCCGGAGATAGGTGACCCCATGGGTTTCCATTGATCTGATCGTAGATTTGGCCATTAAAGGTAAAGTGAGTTGTGAGTCTAAAACCCAGTAGTTTCAACATGCTATCTGTGGAGATGGTGTCACTTGGGTCTCGTTCTTTCAGTCGTGTTGCTAGTATTTCTCTTGCCAGTGGTATGTCAAATGATGTGAATAGGGCGGTGACATCAAAGGACAACATGGTTTCGTCCTCGTCTATTCTTATGTCTTTGAGAAAATTGAGGAGCTCCTGGGCTGAGTGGATTGAGTGGAGTGACTTGCTGATGACGTGCTTTAGTCTTTGTTCTAGCTCCTTGACTAATCTGTGTGATGGCGTGCCTGGCAGGGAGACTATGAGTCTGAGGGGTACTTCCCGTTTGTGTACCTTTGGGAGGCCGTAAAATCAGGAGGGAGGATGTTTGTCCCTTCTGGTTTCATTTTTAGGTAGTCTGTTTTATTGATTTGTCCGGTCTGTTTGAGTCCCTTTAGTGTGTAGATTATTTTATCACCCATTTGTGGTGTCGGGCCTATTTGCACTTGCTGGTATATGTTTGTGTCTGCTGGTAGTGTCTGTGCTTTAGTGAGGTAGAGTCCCATTTATTTAGCATTACTGTCATGCGCCCTTTGTCCACTGGTAAGATAATGATGCTTTTGTCTTTTTCCAGTCCTTCTAGGGCCTTCCTTTCTGAAGTGTTAAGAATGTTAAGTTCATACCTTCTGGTCAGTGTCAGGATCACTGCCTGTCTTATGGCTTATTGTGTTTCCTCATTGATGCTGTTGGTCTTCAGTGTGGCTTCTCGTGTGGCTAGAAATTCTGTCTTGTTAGTGTCTCTGTGGTTGTAGTTGAATCCACGTATTAGCACAGCTTTCTCTGAGTCTGTTAGTTTCCTGTCTGAAAGGTTTCTTATCCAAGTGCCTGACCTATGGTTGTCCTATTGGTGCATTAGTTTGGCTAGTTTTTCTTGTAGGATCTGTCTTTTCTTGGTTCTTGTTATCTGTTGACTGACGTCAATGGCTCATTCTAAATGTGTTGTCCACTCTAGGGTGGTAGCATCTAGGAATAGAGATTGTTGGTGCGCAATTTCTGAGCCGGTTATGTGCATCGTTGATCATTACCTTCACCATCCGGCTGCCATTGTGTTCTGCTGTGCTATTTGCATGTGGATTGTTGATGGGGGTTTGTATCTCACACTGCGCGGTAATACCTGGTTCCTGAGGCATCCATGTAGGAGGTAGAGTCGGTCGCCAGTAGCACTCCGTCATTTGGCGTAGGTTTCCCATTTCCAGGCCAATTTGAGCGTACTTCGCCCATAGGTCTCTAAGGTTCTTGAGTAGATTTGTAGCTCGGGTTGTGGATGCTGTCGTTGTTTTGCTCGCCGAGCTAGTTCCTTGGTTCGCAGATATTTCATTACCATGCTGGGTAACATGATCAGTGAAACCAGAAGGGACAAACACCCCACGATTCTATGGCTTCTCAAAGGTACACAAACTGGAAGTAACCCTCAAATCCATAGTCTCCCTCCTAGGCACACCAACACATAGGTTAGCCAAGGAGTTACAAAGCAGGTCATCAGCAAGTCACCCCACTCAATCCACTCAGCCCAGGAGTTCCTCAAATCCCTCAAGGGCATAAGAACAGATGATGACGAGACCCACGGTGTCATTTGACCTCACCGCCCTATTCACATTGATTGACATACTACTAGCAAGAGAAACACCAGCGACACTTCTAAAAGAATGAGACCAGTGACACCAACTCTACAGCCAATATGCTGAAACTTCTGGACCTATGCCTCACGACCCACTTTATCTTTAATGGCCAAATCTACGATCAGATCAATGGAGACCCATGGGGTCACCTGCCTGCGGACTAATAACAGAAGCAGTGATGCGGAGGCTCGAAAACATGGCCCTTCCACAGATCCAACCCAAACTATGGATCCGATATGTGGACGGCACTTTCGTCATCATCGAACGGACCAAACTCGAGGAGACACACAAACTAATAAACCATACTGTCACTGGCATCAAATTTGCCAGCAAAGAGGAAAAGAACAAACAGCTCCCATTCCTGGACGTCATGTTAGAATGCAGGACCAATGGGCAATTCCTGACGAAAGTCCACAGAAAAGCCACACACACTGACCAAGTGCGGAATTTCAACAGCAACCACCCGAACACACACAAACAATGTTATATGAAAACACTATTTAAACAACCCGGAACTACACCAAAATAGAAAACAGTACCTCCACCAAGTATTTAAGGACAACGGATACACGAACAGCCGGGTCCAACAATGCTTGTCACACAAACAACAGGAAGATGCAGTACGTCTCCACACACTCGTCACGTTACTGTACATCAAGAACGTATCTGAACTGACGACAAGACTCCTATGACCATTGGGCATAGAGTGGCACACAAACCTATGTCAACCCTATGCCAACTGCTAATCGAATCAAAGACTCCTTACCCACTATGGACAGAAACAACATAATGTACAAAATCCTAGGCAAAGACTGCAACAAACATTACATTGGACAGACAGGAAGGAAACTGGCCACAAGAATATATGAACATCAACTAGAAACAAAATGACATGACCAGCACTCACTCGTCTCTATTCACTCAGATAAGGAGAACCACCAGTTGGATTGAGATAACACCAGGATCCCAGGACAGGCCAAGCAGAGACAAGCACGGCAATCCCTAAAGGCCTGGTTCTCCACCAAGAAGGCCATCAACAAACATATAGAATTAGACCCGAAATATACACCACTGCAAAGAAAAACCGGAAATGAGGTAATCAACTCCAACGGACCCCAGAGTTTAAACACCAGGCGGGAAAATAAAACAGCGCTTCATCGGAGGCTGCACTGATGATGTTACCCAGCAGGGTAATGAAACGTCTGTGGAACAACGAACCAGCTTGGTGAGGAAACCAACCACAGAAAACTTCTATAAGGTGGCTCTCAACCTCCTACGCTCCAGTGAAAGTAGTCCCAGCCTGTCCAGACTTCCTTTATAACACAAACCTTCCAGACTTGACAACATTCTGGTAAATCCCTTCTGAACCCTCTCCAGCTTAATAATTCAGGTGGTTTTATTTATACCTCATGGTTTCCTGAATTTGCCTCAATCTGAAGTCAATTGATTGCCACAGACATTCTACGTCATTGTGAGAATTAAAAAAAAATTATTTCATGAGTGGCCTCAGGTGGTAAGATTAGACGGTGCAATTGGAAATTGAGGATGATCCCCGATATGGAGTATATATTGTCGTATGATGAAAGATTAAACAGGCTGGGAATAGCAAGAATTGCAGATACTGGAGTCAGAGGCAACAAAGTGTGGAGCTGGAGGAAAACAGCAGGCCAGGCAGCATTCAGAGGGAGCAGGAAAGTTGACGTTTCGGGTTGGGACCATTCTTCAGAATGGGGTAGGGGAAAAGGGGGCTGGGAAATAAACAGAAAGAGGAGGGGTGGGGCTGGCGATGGTAGGTGGGATGGTGATAGGTGAATGCAGGTGCAGTGTGATGAGGATTGGTCATTAGGATGGATGGGGCAGATAGGTGGGAAAGAAGATGGGCAGGTTGTGTCGGGTCAAGGAGCGGGAAGGAGGATGGATGGGGCTGGGGAAAGATATGTAGGGTAGTTATAAGTGGATGTAGTGGGGTAGTGGGGATAGATTGGCAGGAAGGGAGGGGCGGATAGGTGGGGAAGAAGATGGACAGGTTGTGTCAGGTCAGGGAGGTGGGGATAAGAGGGAGGGTTGGACGTGGGATGAGGCCGAGGGTGGGGCGATTTTAAAACATGTCCATGACAGTGCTCAGACATAAGACCATAAGGCTGTGAGAAGTAGGAACAGGATTAGGCCATTCAGTCCCTTGAGCTGGCTCCCTCATTCAAAAGAATCGTGGCTGATCTAATAATCCTCATGTCCACGTTACTGTGTTTACCCCATAACCTTGATTCACAGACTGATTAAAAATCCATCTATCGCATCCAATTTACTAGTTTGGAACTTGTCAGTGCTGTTCGCACCCACATCTTAAATATGCAAATCTGAACCTTTTGAAGGAAGGGCCCACAGAGAAATCAAAGCAAAAACCACTCATAGTCAGCAGGTCTGGTAGCCTCTGTGGAGAGAGAATCAGAGTTAACCTTTCAGGTTAATGACGTTTCATCAGAACTGGGCAAAGTTGGAAATTTAGTAAGTGTGAAGTAGGTGACAGAGAGTGAATAAGAAGAAGAAGATAAAGGAGGGCCAGTATTAAGGTGGGAGAGCAGAAGGATTAACTGATTAAAAAATAGATGTTGGTGGAGAGCCAAAGGGAAGTGGTAATTGGACAAGTAAAGATCTAACAACTGTATCTCAAGGAATGTGAATAACAAGGTCGTAGGCAACTGAGAGAAATGGCAAACAGGAGTAAAAAGAAGAAAGAAAATGGGGAGCAGAGATTGCAATCTGAAATTGTTAAAACTCAGCTTTGACTCTGCAAGTCTTTGAAGTGTGTAATGGAAAGATATGATGCTGCTCCTCGAGATTATGTTTAGCTTTAGTCAATGGAAGGATGTTAATTTTAAAAGGTTAGAGACAAGAAAGAACTGCAGATTCTGGAATCCAAGGTAGACAGACAGGAGGCTGGAAGAACACAGCAAGCCAGGCAACATCTGGAGGAAAGGAGCAGTCAATGCTTTGGATATTACCTTTCTTCAGGGTTAATTTTAAAAGGATTCCTTCCCTTTTAGTTGCCTTTCTCCCAGACCAAAGTGAAGATATCAATTTAACCAGGGGTTCTTGAATAAACAAGTAAATATGAGAGAATTAGTATCATAGGATCATAGAGTTTCGGCAGTGCAGAAAGAGGCCATTCGGGCCATTGAGTCTGCACTGACCCTCCAAAGAGCAACCCATCCAGACTCAATCAACTAACAATAAACAAAAACTTATATATGCTGAAATGGAAACTTATTAAATCAAAATCTGATGCTCCCCAGCCTCTGTGGCACCCACCAACCTCTAAGATCTCTATTGATCTGGCGAAGACCAAACGCTCTCTTTTGATAGACACCTGAGCGTGGATGTAACCGTGAAAGATAGGCAGGTAGTCAGCAACGAAGACCACCTTCACAGCCTATTGCCTGGACCAGGCAAACCCACGAGAAGGTCTCTGTTTTGTTATCTTCAGTTTAAAAGAATCGGCTGCTGATCAAACCTTGAAGCTTCCTCATCTTCAGACCTTGTTATCACACCCCGCATGACTTATCTCTCCCCACCTCCCATCTCCTACCTTCTGCCCCCTGCCCCAGTACTGGGGCCACAGTTCTGAATTTTGAAAGGAATCAGATTTTTTTTAAAAAAAAAGCAATTCCCAAAACACAATTCTTCTACTTTAATGTGATTTTAAATAGCAATTGCTGCAATCAGAAATGTAACCTCCTTTAGTGGAAGTAATCGCATTTTATGGATAAAATGACATTATGATAACCATTAAATTCACATCATTAAATATCGAACGCACATTTTCATTCTCTTGGCATTATTCCCACAATAGAGCTATGTCAGGATCAAACTACACATTGGGTTTGCAAAGAATGAATCTTTATTGAAAAGCACTTTTGTTCCAATTTGCAACCTTGAATCTTCAGTCACCCGTTGTCTGCATTCATAGCACCTTATGTAATTTGCATGGATTAACCCTTTTAGGATCAAAGTGCTTTATGCTTGAGACAAATCTGGCACATCTTCTGAGTATTTTCTTCTTCATTAAATCTGTGCTTGTAACACCATTAGGGGAACAAAATGATATCACCAAACCCTTCAGTAGGTAAAGAGATCAGAGATCTGGAGATGAGTTGGGTTTCACTGAGTTGAGGTACCAGCCCCTGCAAGGTCCCCTCTGAGCCACTCACCATCTTGATTTGAGGAATATTGTTGTTCCATCAGTGTCACTGGATGGGTGGTGAGAAGGGCACTACCTGTGAGATCCTTGTCCACCCAGACTTTGTGTGCCACCACACTCTGCCCTTGAAGCAGCTGCTTCGTGAGGGCTGAGACTGTCTCACATCTCCTTTTGGAATGTGCCTTTGCAAAGGAAGTCTGGAGAAAGATGCAGTGGTTTGTGTCGAGGCTCATCCTCAGCATGCCTGTGACGCGGGATTCTGTGCTCTATGGTCTGTTCCCTGGGACACACACCAAGACAATTATCAACTGCACCTGGAGGACCATCAACTTTGTGAAAGAAGCTCTTTAGTCTGCCCAAAACTTGCAGATCTTCCAGAAGAAGGAGTTGACCCCAACAAAGTGTTGCTGACTGGTGCATTCCAATGTTCAGAACTATGTGCTGAGGGACACACTAAAGCTTGGGGCACCTGCTATCAGGGCACAGTGGGGAAAGACCACTGTCTAAGATCTTTCTGCCAAAATTAAATGGGGCTCCTTTCAGTTACTGCACCCTCCTGGTGCCCAAAGCATGCCCAATGCAGGGAAAGCAGTGTTCACGTTGCAAAAAGCTAGATCATTTTGCATACAAGCATCTGCCCTAAAGAGAAGTGCATCAAACAAATACAGATGGTCAATGGACCTACATCGTGAAAGAGTGTGATGACAGGACAGTTTAGTCAAGTTCATAGAACATAGAATCATAGAATCCCTACAGTGTGGAAACAGGCCCATTTGGCCCAACAAGTCCACACTGGCCCTCAGAACATCCCACCCAGACACATCCCCCTATGTAAATATAGTCTTGTACAAGTAAGAAATGCCTTTGATTTGTTTGTTGGATACAGTCAGACTTCAATGTTTGCTTTTTCCTGCGCCACAATACAGAACTGAACTGTTTTAGTGACTATGCATATATAAAGTCACTGGGTCAGAATCCTGCAATCCCTCTATAACTGCATTGTGGCTGCAAATATGCAGTGACAGCAACAGTTCAAGAACATGGCTCACCACCACTTTCTCCAGGGATGGGCAATAAATCCCGATCTATACAACAAAAGTTCACATCCTGTGATTGAATTTTTAAAAACGGTTTAGTATAATTGAATAGCAATTTGGGCTGCAGGGTCTATTGGGCTGGTTCTTGTTTATAAGCTGTAATTGAAAGCTTCTAGTTCTCCAGAGATATAGCCTTGTCCCCAACTCTTGTGGCTGAAAGGTGATGCTCCAGTGAGAATGTGGTATCCAAGTCACTGTCAGCTGTGGGTCAGTGGCTAGGTATTTCACCTTAGAAATCCCTCCAGGAACTTCAGTCCACAGTCAAGGTGAATGTACTGGTGTTGAAAGGTGCTGGTCTGCCAGAGGTATTATTACATGAAGCTGATAGATAGTCCAGGGCCAAAATAAAAGAAAATCATAGAGAAAAGGCAGGATGCAAATAGTATAGAGGACATAACACAAAGTGAAGAAAGAATGCCCGATGCAGGGAAAGCAGTGTTCACGTTGCAAAAAGCTAGATCATTTTGCATACAAGCATCTGCCCTAAAGAGAAGTGCATCAAACAAATACAGATGGTCAATGGACCTACATCGTGAAAGAGTGTGATGACAGGACGGTTTAGTCAAGTTCATAGAACATAGAATCATAGAATCTCTACAGTGTGGAAACAGGCCCATTTGGCCCAACAAGTCCACATTGGGCCCCAGAACATCCCACCCAGACCCATCCCCCTATAACCCACCTAACCTAAACATCCCTGAACACTGTGGGCAATTTAGCATGGCCAATCCACCTAGCCTGCACATCTTTGGACTGTGGCAGGAAACCAGAACATCAGGCGGAAACCCACGCAGACACAGGGAGAACGTGTAAACTCCACACAGACAGTCACCCACGGGTGGAATCGAATCTGGGTTCCTGGCGCTGTGAGAATGGATGAGATGGAATGAAGGCTGCAGAAGTAGAATCTCACGTCAACATAAAGTATCGGACAGACACCAGTGCATCATGCAACATCCTATTCAACACAGACCTGGCTCTACGTGACTATCCAAAAATGGAGCTCTTGATAGTAACGTTGAGGCCTTTTGTTGGCATCATACTGAAACCTAGAGGTCTATGATTGCTCTGATTTGCTACAGTGCCACACATAACAGAGTTGGACAAAAGGTTATAGCACATGGAATGAAAGGGTCGTCACAATTTGGTAATAATTGGCTGAGTGATAGGAGCCAGGTGGTGGATGGCAATGGCGGATGGATATTTTTTTCAGGCTGAAGGAAGGTTATGAGTTGGTATTGTGACCCTTGCTTTTTCAAATGTATGTTAATCATCTGGTGTGCAAGAGCCAGTTTCAAAGTTTGTGAATGATATACAACTTGGAAGAATTGTCAACTGTGAGGAAAGCAGTGTGGAACTCAAGAAAAATGTCGACAAGTTGCTGGCATTAGCAGATCGATGGCAGATGTCGTTCAATGTGGAGAGGTGTTCGGTGATAATCTCGGTTGGAGGAACATTGAAAGACAGTTAACATGGGGATTGCAATACCTAAGAGGGTGCAGGAGCAGACGGTGCCAGACATAAGTGTGCACAGATGATTGATGTTGGCAAAACAGGTGGAGAGAGCAGTAAGTAAAACATACAGTTGTTGTTGGCTTTATTCCAGGGGCATAGAGTACCACAGCAAGGACATGATGCTCAACTTGTACAAGGCACTTGGAGTATAATGCAGAAATCTGGAGAAGGATATTAACACATTTGAGAGAATTCAATAAAGATGTACAAAAATGATTCCAGGGATGAGAAACTTCAGTTCTAAGGATAGATGGAAAGGTTGGGACTGTTCAGCTTGGAGAGAAGAAGACTGAGAAGAGATCTGATGGAAGTGTTCAGAATCAGGGCTAGAGAGAGTAAATAGGGTGAAATTGTTTCTGCTCATGAAGGGATTGCAAGCAAAAGGGCACAGATTTAAAATAATTTGCTAATGTAACAATTCTGATGTGAAAATAAATATTTGGATCATTGAGATCTCTTCTGGGACAGAAAACACCTGTTCAAAAGGGACGGACTGGAAAGAGACCAATGTCCTGGTGGGGTGATTTGCTAATTTTATTTTAGGAGCCATTAAATTAGTAAAGGGGGGAGCTGGGTGTTTCTGAGTAGCTGTAAAAATAGAAAGATAGATGAGGGTGGTTCTGAATCAGAAAAGACCAAGTTAATCAGAAAAGACAGACAAGGGTGAAACTGGAGCTGGGGGGCTTAGCCTCAAAATAAAGGGGAGCAGATTTAAGACTGAGTTGGGGAGGAACTTCTTCACCCAAAAGGTTGCGAATTGGTGGAATTCCCTGCCCAGTGAAGCAGTTGAGGCTACCTATTTGAATATTTTTAAGGCAAAGATAGATAGAGTTTTGAACAGTAAAATAATTAATCATTATGGTGAGCTGACCGGTAAGAAGAACTGAGACCATGAAAAGATCAGGTGGAGCAGAGTCAAGGGGCCAGATGGCCTACTCCATGTCCTATTTCTTATGTTCTTATGTTCTAAGAGCAAGTCAGAGAATGAGGTAACTCTGATGAGTTAAACTGCAATTATTCCAATTCAAGGGTCTCCTAGGTAAGGCTGATGATGCCAGGGCATGTATGCAAACATGGAAATGGAACATCATAGTTATTACAGAGGCATGGCTGATGGAAGAACAGGACTGGCAGCTCAATGTTCCAGGTTTTAGATACTATAGGAGGGATAGAAAGGGAGGCAAGAGACAAGGGGAAGTGATGTTTTTGATTCAGAAAAACATTACTGCTATAATTAGACAAAATATTTTTGAGGGATCATTCAGTGAATTTATGTTTGTGGAAATTAGAAATAAAAAAGGGATCATCACCTAAATTGGGATTGTACAATAGGCACCCCCAATGGTCAGAGGGAAATTGAGGAGAAAATATGCTGAGAGATCTCAGGCATGTGTAAGAATAATAGGGTTGTAATGTTTTTTTATTCATTTACAGGATGAGGGTATCACTGGCTAGGCAGTATTTATTGCC
The DNA here is from genome assembly GCF_021869965.1 of Rhincodon typus. Taxonomy (NCBI): domain Eukaryota; kingdom Metazoa; phylum Chordata; class Chondrichthyes; order Orectolobiformes; family Rhincodontidae; genus Rhincodon; species Rhincodon typus. The sequence continues at coordinate 4,223,867 of NC_063345.1, forward strand.
CATCCCTAATTGCCCAGAGGGCAGTTAAGAGTCAACCATGACTCCAACTAGAGTCACATGTTTATCATAGACTCCCTATAATGTGGAAACAGGCCCTTTGGCCCAAGTCCACACTGACCCTCGGAGTATCCCATCAAGACCCATCCCCCTATAACCCACCTAATCTACACATCCCTGAACACTACGGACAATTTTTCAGGGCCAATCCACCTAGCCTGCACATCTTTGGACTGTGGGAGGAAACCGGAGCACCTGGAGGGAGCCCACGCAGACATGGAGAGAATGTGCAAACTCCACGCAGACAGTCACCCAAGAATGGAATTGAACCTGGATCCCTGGTACTGGGAGGCAGTAGTGCTAACCACTGAGCCAGTGTGCCACCCTTGTCATATAGGCCAGACCAGGTAAGGATGGCAGTTTCCTTCCCTAAAGGACATTTGTGAACCAGGTGGGTTTTCCCAACAATCAACAATGGATTCATAGTCATCATTAGCCTCTTAATTCCAGATATTTATTGAATTTAAATTCCAGCATCTGCCGCGGCAGGATTCGGAGTCGGGTCCCCAGAATGTTATCTGGGTCTCTGGATTAACAGTCAAATAATAATACCACTAGGCCATTGCCTCCCTAGCATCCCTACTGGAAAGGGTTGTTAAATTTCCAAGAATAGATTGGGACTGCCATAGTTTTAAAGGCTTTGATGGTGAGGAATTTGTTAAATGCGTTCAAGAAAATTTTCTTTCTCAATATGTAAATGTACCTATCAGGCAAGGAGCAAAACTTTACCTTCTCTTGGGAAATAAAGAAGGGCAAATCACTGAGATGTCAGTGAGGGAGCACTTTGAGGCATTTTGTTCATTTTAAAATAGTTATGAAAAAGGATAAGCCTTCCATAAAAATTAAAGTTTTTCATTGGAGTAAGGCAAATTTAACTGTGTGACACAGAACTTCTCAAAATTGATTGGAGTAGACTGCTCGCACGTAAGGGCTCACAAGTGGGAGGCTTTCAAAAGTGAGATAACAAGAGTTCAGAGGCAATATATTCCTATTAGAATGAAGGGTAAGGCTGGTAAGAGAAGGGAACAATGGATGAATAAAAATATTGAGGTTCTGGTCAAGAATAAGAACGGATTATATATTAGATACAGACAACTGGGATGAAATGAATCTCTTGAAGATTATAAAGAGTGTAGGGGCATTCTAATGAGGGAAATCAGGAGGGAAAATGGGGATATGAGATAGCCTTGGCAGGTGAGGCTATGGATAATCCAAAGAGATTCTACAAGTGGATTAGTAGCAAAAGAACAACTAGAGAGAGAATGGATGAACACAGCAGGCGAAGCAGCATCAGAGGAGCAGGAAAGCTGACGTTTAACGTTAGCTTTCCTGGTCCTCTGATGCTGCTTGGCCTGCTGTGTTCATCCAGCTCTACACCTTGTTATCTCAGATTCTCCAGCATCGGCAGTTCCTACTATCTCTGTAACTATAGAGAGAATATGGCCCCTTAAAGATCAACAAGGTCATCTCTATGTTGAAACTCAAATGGTAAGAGAGATACTAAATGACTATTTTGCATCAGTTTTACTGTGGAGAAAGAAATGGAGGCTAGAGAACTCGACGAATCAAACACTGATGTTTTGAAAACAGTTCAGATAATAGAAAATTAAGTGCTGAAAGTTTTAGAAAACATAAAAGAGGATACATCTCCGGGACCTGATCAAGTGTATCCCAGGAACTTGTAGGAAGTTAGGAAAGAAATTGCTGGGCCCCGAGCAAAAATATTGGAATCATCTATAACCATGAGTGATGTGTCGGAGGACTGGAGAGTAGCTAGTGTTGTGCCCTTATTTAAGAAAGGCTGTAAGGAGAAGGTGCAGTAAAAGATTTACCAGGGTGTTGCCGGTTATATAATGATTTATAAAAATAGGCTGGATAGCCTGGGATAACAAGGTGTAGAGCTGGATGAACACAGCAGGCCAAGCAGCATCAGAGGAGCAGGAAGGCTGACGTTTTGGGCCTAGACCCTTCTTCAGAAAAACAGCCTGGGACTGTTTTCAATGGAGTGTAGGAG
>NC_063345.1:4226437-4243132 GCF_021869965.1 Rhincodon typus
GTCGGCCTCATTAGGGGCATTTAAGCGACTATTAGGTAGGCATATGGATGATAGTATAAAGTAGGGGTGGAGGTTAGATAGACCTTAGGTTTAGGATAAAAGTTCGGCACAACATCGTGGGCCGAATGGCCTGTACTGTGCTGTACTGTTCTATGTTCTTCTATGTTCTATCCATGTGCCTATCCAAGAGTCACTTAAAAGTCTCTAAAGTATCTGACTCCACTACCACTGCCGGCAGCGCATTCCACATACCCTCAATCATGGCTGATCATCCTGTCCCTGCTTTCTCCCGATACCCTATGTTCCCTTTAGCACTCCGAACTATATCTATGATTAGTTTGGGGGTCAAGGGTTACAGGAAGAAGGCAGGAGAATGGGGTTGGAAAACTTCAGCCATGATCAAATGGCAATACAGATTTGATGAGCTGAATGGCCTAACTCTGCTCCTATATCGTATGGTTGATCTCCTTCCTGAGCCACTTTCTGTGTTGGAGAATTCCACAGGCTCTCCCCGCTTTGTGTGGTGACATTTCTCCTCATCCCAGTTTTAAATGGACCATCCTTATATCTTTAGTTTTCACTTTGAGCAGTTTAGATGAAGTATGCATTTGTTTACATGACTGTATGGAGTCTAACTAACTTTAGTCTCCCAAGACCCGCTTCTTAAGTCCAAGTTGCTTTCCTTCAAGATCTTCATTCACAGCACAGTGGGTGTAAATATTCTTTTCGGCTCTTATTGAACTTCTGCTATACTCTACATAATTATCTGTCACTGACATCATCGTTATTCAGTATCAGCATTTGACATTCTGTCTTATTACTCTGTAGGACTGAGATGGGAGATGATCACAGCTTAATAGAACAAGCCAGGAGCCATGGTTAAATCCCACCAGATTCATTCACTTGAAATTTTTTAAAAATATGATTCTCTGTAAACAACAATTTGCATTTTTACAGCACTTTTAATACAGCTAAGCATTCCATGTCTTAACATATTCCCCCAGAAATATCTCAGTGAATTGTACTGAGTAGATACAAGGTTCCATTACAACATAGGCAAGTACAGCAGCTAACTTAGAGTCATGGAGTCATAAAGATATATAGCACAGAAGCACACCCTTCTTGCACACAGGAAAATTCCAGTTATTATTAACACCAACTTTTGTCTCTCAATTTCATTATAAACCAAATTCAAAGCCTCAAATCACCTCAAAACAGAAGCATGCCTCCATATAACATTTTTCTCAACATTATGATGTTTCAAAGCGCTTCCCAAACAGTTAAACTTTGAAGCATTATCCTGGCTATAATGTTGGAAGTGAGTGACTAATATATGTGAGGCAAGCCCCCACTAAAACCTATGAAATAGGTAACAAGATCACGTGATTTTTTTTGTGTGTGTTGGTTGAAGGATAAGTATTGGCCAGGAGATAGGAAGAACTCCCTTTCTGTTCTTCAGACAGTGCAGAGCTATCTTTGATATTTGCCTGAATGGAACAGATTCTTACGGGACTTGACAGGGAAATCAGGAAAGGGTATTTCCCCTTGCGGAAGCATCCAGGTCAAATCCATCAAATAGTGGAGCAGACTGAGTGGGCTGAATGGCCTACTTCTGATCTGAGGTCTCATTGCTGTCAGATTGCCTCATGTAAAAGACAGCACCACCATCTATGAAGCAACCCCCACATCTACACGAGGAACTCCAGCCTGGAGAGTGTGCTAAGGTTTCTGGCATGTTGCTTTAACCTGTAACATGTTATTCAGCAAGGCACAGCTAATATCACAATGGAAAGACCACTCACAACCCCTCGATTACATTGTATAGACCAGTTGGATGATGAGTGTAGTAGCATCACAAGGGAAGACAATGGTCCAATGGTATTATTGTAGGCTGTTAATCCAGAGACCCAGCTAATACAATGGGGACCCAGATTCAAATCCTAATACAGGTGGTAGAATTCGTGTTCATTTCTAAAAACAAAATCTGGAATTAAGAATCGACTGGTGACCATGAAACCATTAAAAACCAGAAGAAATGTAGATGCCGTAAAGCAAAAACAAAAATACAGGCCTCTGGAAAAGCTCATCTGGCCTGGCAGCATCTGTGAAGAAAAGTCAGAGTTAATGTTTTGGGTTCAGTGACCCGAGATGCTAGCAAACAGGGTTAAGGAAAATCCCAATTAGCAAACAGGGTTAAGGAAAATCCCAATTAGCAAACAGGGTTAAGGAAAATCCCAAAGCCTTTTATTCATACATAAGGAGCAAGAGGCTAACTAGAGAAAGGGTTGGCCCACTCAAGGACAAAGGAGGGAAGTTATGCGAGGAGTCAGAGAAAATGAGTGAGATTCTTAATGAGTACTTTGTGTCGGTATTCACTGAGGAGGGGGACATGATGGATGTTGAGGTTAGGGATAGATGTTTGATTACTCTAGGTCAAGTCAGCATAAGGAGGGAGGAAGTATTGGTTATTCTAAAAGGCATTAGGGTGGACAAGTCCCCAGGTCCAGATGGGATCTATTCCAGCTTTCTGAGGGAAGCGAGAGAGGAAATAGTTGGGGCCTTAACAGATATCTTTGTAGCATCCTTGAGCACGGGTGAGGTCCCGGAGGACTGGAGAATTGCGAATGTTGTCCCCTTGTTTAAGAAGGGTAGCAAGGATAATCCAGGTAATTATAGACCGGTGAGCCTGACATCAGTGGTGGGGAAGCTGCTGGAGAAGATACTGAGGGATAGGATCTATTTACATTTGGAAGAAAATGGGCTTATTAGTGATAGGCAGCATGGTATTGTGCAGGGAAGGTCATGTCTTACCAACTTGATAGAATTCTTTGAGGAAGTGACAAAGTTGATAGATGAGGGAAGGGCTGTAGATGTCGTATACATAGACTTCAGTAAGGCATTTGATAAGGTTCCCCATGGTAGGCTGATGGAGAAAGTGAAGTCGCATGGGGTCCAGGGTGTACTAGCTAAATGGATAGAGAACTGGCTGGGCAACAGGAGACAGAGAGTTGTAGTCGAAGGGAGTTTCTCAAAATGGAGAACTGTGACCAGTGGTATTCCGCAGGGATCCGTGTTGGGACCACTGTTGTTTGTGATATACATAAATGATCTGGAGAAAGGTATAGATGGTCTGATTAGCAAGTTTGCAGATGACACTAAGATTGGTGGAGTAGCAGATAGTGAAGGGGACTGTTGGAGAATGCAGCAGAATGTAGATAGATTGGAGAGTTGGGCAGAGAAATGGCAGATGGAGTTCAATCCAGGCAAATGTGAAGTGATGCATTTTGGAAGATCCAATTCAAGAGCGAACTATATGGTAAATGGAAAAGCCCTGGGGAAAATTAATGCAAAGAGAGATCTGGGTGTTCAGGTCCATTGTACCCTGAAGGTGGCAATGCAGGTGGATAGAGTGGTCAAGAAGGCATACGGCATGCTTTCATTCATTGGACAGGGTATTGAGTACAAGAGTTGGCAGGTCATGTTACAGTTGTATAGGACTTTGGTTCGACCACATTTGGAATACTGCGTACAGTTCTGGTTACCACATTATCAAAAGGACGTGGATGCTTTGGAAAGGGTGCAAAGGAGGTTCACCAGGATGTTGCCTGGTATGGAGGGCGCTAGCTATGAAGAGAGGTTGAGTAGATTAGGATCATTTACATTAGAAAGACGGAGGTTGAGGGGGGACCTGATTGAGGTCTACAAAATCATAAGAGGTATAGACAGGGTGGGTAGCAAGAAGCTTTTTCCCAGAGTGGGGGATTCAATTACTAGGGGTCACGATTTCAAGGTGAGAGGGGAAAAGTTTAAGGGAGATATGTGTGGAAAGTTCTTTACGCAGAGGGTGGTGGGTGCCTGGAATTCGTTGCCAGTGGAGGTGGTAGAGGCGGGCACAATAGCATCATTTAAGATGTATCTCGACAGATACATGAATGGGCAGGGAGCAGAGGGATACAGATCCTTGGAAAATAGGCGACAGGTTTAGATAGAGGATCTGGATCAGTGCAGGCTTGGAGGGCCGAAGGGCCTGTTCTTGTGCTGTAATTTTCTTTGTTCCTTGTTCTTTCTGTTCACGAATGTCAGAGGTCAGTCATCTCAGCTCCAGGACATCTCCGCAGGAGTTCCTCAGGGGAGTGTTCTAGGCCCAACCACCCTCACCTGCTTCATCAATGACTTTCCCTCCATCATAAGGTCAGGTCAGAATGCACGCTGATGAATGCACAATTTTCAACACCATTCATAACTCCTCAGATACTGAAGTAGTCCATGTTCAAATGCAACAAATTTTTCAGCTTGAGCTGGCAAATGCTTAGTAATATTTGTGCCACACAAATTCTAGACAATGACCACCTCCTATAAGAGACAACCTAATCACTGTCCCTTGATATTCAATGGTGCTTCCATCACTGAATCCCCTAGCTACATCCTGGGGGTTACTACTGATCAGAAATTCAAGGGGACTCACCATATAAATACAGTAGCTACAAGAGCAGGTCAGAGGCTAGGAATATTGCAACGAGTAACCTCTGATTCCCCAAAGTCTGTGATGGAATACTTCTTACTTGCCTGGAAGTATGTAGCCCCAACAACACTCAAGAAGCTTGACACCATCCAGGACAAAAAAGCACACTTTATTAGCACCACATCCACCTAAGTTGACTCCCTCCACTGCTGACGCTCAGTAGTAGCAGTGTGTGCTACCAACAAGATGCACTACAGAAATTCACCGAAGATCCTTAGATAGTATTTTCCAAATCCACGACCAATTCCATCTCGAAGGAAATGGGCAGCAGATACATGGGAACACTGCTACCTGCAAGTCCCCCATCAAGCCACTCACCAACCTGATTTGGAAATATATCACCATTCCTTTACTGTCGTTGGATTCACAATCCTGGAATTCCCTCCCTAATGGCATTGTGGGTCTACCTACAGCACATGGACTGCAGCGGTTCAAGAAGGCAGCTCACCCCGACCTTCTCAAGGGTGACTGGGAACGGGTAATAAATGTTGGCCCAGTCAGACGTTCCATGAATGAAGAAAAACAAAGTTTAATTCTATGATAAATACCTGTGATTTGGGAAACCTATGACATGTAAACGAGTATGTTTTCAACAGCTCTACCAATGGCTTGGAAGAAATAAGCAACATAAAAAAAAACTTGCATTTACTTAACACCTTTCACAATCCTTGGATATCTAAAATGTGTCCTACAGTCAATGAAGTCCTTGTGAAGTGGTTAGTCACTGGTATAATGAAGGAAACATGGCAAGAAATTTGTGCACGGCAAACTCCCAAACACAGCAATGCAACAATAAACAGATCCTTTTATTGTCTTTATGACGTCAATTGGGGGATAGCTACAAAAGAACAGAAGTAGGTCATTCTTCCCCTCAAGACTGTTTTGCCATTCAATGAGATCATGGTTGATAAACCATGACAAGGACAACTTCTTCACTCTTCTTTGAAATAGAATCATAGAATGCCTACAGTGTGGAAGCAGGTCATTTGGCCCATCAGGTCCGCACCGACTCTCAAAAGAACATCCCATCCAGACCACTTCCTTGCCCTAACCCTACAATTCCCATGGCTAATCCACCTAGCCTACATATCCCTGCACAACAACAACAAAAGCAAAGTTGCTGGAAAAGCTCAGCGGGTCTGGCAGCATCTGTGAGGGAAAAAACAGCGTTAACATTTCGGGTCCGGTGACCCTTCGTCAGAACTGGGAAAAAGTCAGTTTATATGGGCAATTTAGCATGGCCAATCCACCCTAACCTGAGTATCTTTGGACTGTGGGAGGAAACGCACGCAGACACAGGGAAAATGTGCAAACTCCACAGACAGTCGCTTGAGGCTAGAATTGAACCCAAGTCCCAGGTGCTGTGAGCCACAGTGCTAACCACTGAACCACCATGCCAGCCTATGATGGCAGAACAGTCTTGAGTGTTAAGAAATAAGTTGTGACTTTTTTCCAAAGATAATTCAATGAAAATAGACTTCCTGATGTAATTGTTCTTCGCTACTATCAAATCAGAATATTAGAAACTATTATCTCTCTGTACAATTATTTTTAATTCCTCTATGTTTATTATCCTCGTCCCTAACTTTAAGTTACACTCTACTGCTCACGGCACCTAACAGCATGACTGACACTTCCTCAGTCATATCACCCCATTCTCTCAGCCCAGTCACTGTTTAATCATCAGGCAACACTGCTTGCCTGTCCTTCAGTGCATTCTATCTGAAAACCCCCTCTGAATTACCACTACACTTCTGCAATGCCACATGGTCACCCGTATCTTCTTATTGCTCAGTGAAGGAACATAGCAAGCATTTGTACAAATGGGAGCTTTTATTGACAACCAGAAAAAGGTTGCTGAAAGAAGGCTGCAGTTCACACCCACGATGACAACTAAATGCTGGCATTATGACCTTGATAGTGCCTGATGGTCTTCTGCCCCCAGCTTGTATTTACTGGAACCAGGAGTCAGTCAGGTCCTACTTGTCTTATAGGGCCCAATGCACTGAGCTGTGCCGACCACAGCAGGAGCTCAATGGCCCCATCCTTCTCCTTGGACACCTCCTCCTGCTTCCACAGCTCTATAACATCTATCACATAGCCTCATTATCGGCTCCACTTGTGCAGAACACTCTACAGTAGGATGGTGTGGCACACTCTGTTTGGATTGTACTTGAGGGGCACCACCCTATCTGCTGGAAGCTATGGAACTGGACCTTCGGTGGGTCCATCACCTACCCCTCAATGGCACTGTTGCAGATCCATTCCTATTGGTGAAGTTTCCGCGCTAGTTGAGTGACCAAGACACAACTTCCAAAATGGTGTGTTTGCAGTGCTCCGACCCCCTTCCCATCTTAGACCCACTTTCCATTGCATTCATTAGAGTGCATTGTTACACAAAAATGACACTTGACACAGCGATGTTGCCTTCATTCCAAAAATGCTGGGGTGTTTTTGCCCAGCAGTCCTGTCATTTTATATTATCCTCCATAACTCTTGCACCATTGAATGAATGAATGCATGAAGGGTTTTAGTGCCACATGTATTTTACAGTGAGAAAAACAGTAAAATACAGTGAAAAGCTTTTGCACTGTCATCACAATGCAGTGCCATTTTGAATAGTTTTAAGAATAAGAAAAAGAATAGAAAGATGTAGCTTAAATAGAGTCCATCAGTCCTGAGCCAGCTTATCATCAACAACAATGCTTGTATCACCAATACCTCTGCTACCACCTCGCCATTGCCTGTGTTGGACCCACCAATGTCAGAATCATGATAATACAGTGTGGAGCTGGAGGAACACAACAGGCCAGGCAGCATCAGAGGAGCAGGAAAGTTGACGTTTCGGGTCGGGACACTTCTTCAGAAACTTCAGAAATGTCAGAATCATGTCTCTTGCTGCTGGGCCCACATGGTCAACATCTCTGTGATGGCCTTTCACCACTGCTTCACCATCACCAGCGCTGAAGCCAAGCAATGACAAATTCGCTGATCCTAAGGCGCCATGTTTTGCTGCTGGGCCTACCTCGCCAAAGTGGCCTCCATTGATTTAGCAACCACTAATTCCGATGTCAGGTCCTGTGCTCGCCCTGGAAAAGTAAGTAAGGGCTCACTTGTCTCCGCCAGGAGGTCAGCACTGGACTCGCTCGAGTCTGCGCTGGGATTCCTCGCCATCTCTGATGGTAAGTAAAGAGAATTAAGTAAGTAAAGTTAAAAAAAAAAGAAAAGAAAAGAAAAAAAACAACAAAAAAAAAAAATGGCTGGAGCGGATGAGCCTCGGTACAGAAGCTCTGCTCTGCTGCCATCCTGTTGACGTTATGTTGAGATGACAGCACCGAGTCCTGGCACAATCCACCTTTGAACAATATTTGATGCAAAATACTCTCCATGTATTCCATATGTACAAAGAAATGTTTGCAAAGGGGATGCAACTAGAGTTTGCAAACTCAGGCTTCATGTATTTGCCCTGTCAATGTCTTAGCGTCCAGCAGACATGGATCCTATTTGCTCATCAGAGACACTGATTCCACCCACCATGTGCATTGTCCCAATCATTTCCAGTTACATTTTATATCTGGAATACAGCAAGTGGATGCCAGGAATGCAGCTCACAGTGGACACCATCAGCACCAACCCCAATGGATGACTCGGTGCCCCATCAGAGCCTTACCATCCCTTCTTATTTTCCCTTACCCCAACAGCCCATTTCCACCCACGCTCCTCAATGTGTAAGGCCACTACTGTTAGTTTTACCTCCAACTGTTCTACCTGCCCCTGAATCCAAATTTACACTCTGCTGATGTCCACATTGCGCTCTCCCTGAGGAAGCCACAGTGGTGGTCACTGCCAATAAAGCTCCGTTCCCTCCCATAGTCTACCATGATGCCCTCACCCTTCCTGTACATCTCGGGATCCTCATTTTCTATCTTTGTTCCCACCTCCACTATTTCCTCAGGCCTCCCTCCAAATCTGATTCCTCTCATGTCTTTTGGCAGTGTTCCTCCACCCTGCGTAATGATCAATGGACAGGCACACCAGGATTGTATTCATCCCAGACCACTGGGCAGGCCTGAGATATGACTGACCAGACTCTGACCATTGTCTCTACAATTCCCCGACTAATGGTATACAATGACTCTGACTGCCACTGGCTCAACAGGACTGACTGCTGAACACTCCCTGGTCCTGGGACAGTGGCCTTGCCTAAGAGTGACCCTAGCTAAGCCCTTGGACTGTGTGCAGACTTTGCCCATGACTCATGGTTCTATGATCCTGAACCAACCAGCGGACAAAAGCATAAAGGATGCAACGAATCACTCCCAACGTTGAGATAGACTTCAAAAGCATTGTCATTGAATTCTGCCAACAATCTCATTGTAGCCCATATTGTTCAGATCCCATAAGATACCACATTCAGAGAAAAATTTTGAGCAGTTATGCAGTCATAGAGACTGGATGACTCAGACAGTTTAGTCCGTGCCGACCAGATATCCTAAATTAATTTAGTCCCATTTGCCAGCTTTTGGTCTATATCCCTCTAAACCCTTCCTATTCATATACCAAGCAAGATGCCTTTTAAATGTTGTAATTGTACCAGCCTCCACCCCTTCCTCTGGCAGCTCATTTCATACACACACCACCCTCTGCGTGAAAAAGTTTCCCCTTAGGTCACTTTTAAATCATTCTCCTCTCAACTTAAACCTTTCCCGTCTAGTTTTGAACTCCCCTACCCTGGGGAAAAGACCTTGTCTATTTACCCTAACCATGCCCCTCATGATTTTACAAACCTCTATAAGGTCACCCCTCAGCCTCTGACGCTCCAGGGAAAATAGCTCCAGTCTATCCAGCCTCCCCTTTAGCTCAAACCCCAACCTTGGCAACATCCTTGTAAATCTTTTCTGAACCCTTTCAAGTTTAACAACATCTTTCCTATGGCAGGGAGACTGGGATTGCACACAATATTCCAGAAGTGGCCCAACCAATATTCTGTACAGCCCCAATGTGATCTCCCAACTCATATACTCAACGTACTGACCAATAAAGGCAAACGTGCCAAATGCCTCCTTCACTATCCTGTCTACTTGTTAAAGTTTCCACCACACTACTTTTCCTTGACATTGCTTCAAAGCCATCTTGCTTTGTTGGAACATCATAACGATGATGAGGGATAGACCAGAAACGTTGCTAGAGATTCTCGTATCCCACAAGTATATTTCCAAAGTTTGATATAAAGAGATAAACTTTTATTTATGGGCTAGGTGGATGTTTATTGCCCACCCATAATTGCCGAGATAACAGTTAAGAGTCTCATGTCGGCCAGACTACGTAAGGGCAGCAGTTTCTGTCCCTAAAGGGCATTAGTGAACCCATTGGGATTTTCCAATAATCAACAGCGGTCACCATTAAGCTAGCTTTTTAATGAAATCAAATTTCAGCATTTGCCATGGTGGGATTCAAACCCACGTCCCGAGAACATCAACCTTGGGTCCTGGATTACTTGACCTGTGATAGTCCTGCTCTGCCAGTCTGCCTCCTCATTAATGTTTTAACTCTTCAATGACATCAAACTAAATGACATTCTCTGCACCCGTTCTATCTGTATGGCTCACACTCAGGTTGTACATGTCACACACATCAAGCCTCAGTGAGCTGCAAAGTGCTTGGCTATGAGAAATGGATGGTCCTTTCTTGAGAACTGATGTCTGCTGCAAACTCTGTCTCCACCACAGATCAGTGAAGTAAGGTTCCAAAGTGTGGTGACGCATATCTTGTCGCAGAATATTTCCAGTCATCTGGTGGAATAAGCTAGAGAAAGATTCAGCACTGGGATATGGACAAAGCAGAGCGTACAGAGACAATTACTTATTACAAATGGCTGACAGGTGGGCCATTTAGATGAGAACATAACTGCTTTGCCAACATTTGAAAAGATTACACATCTTTCCGAAGCCAGTTATGACAGAAGTGTTCTCCAGTATTTAATAACCTGCTGATACATTCCCTGGGCTCTGTTATGATTCGATTCTGTCTCCTTTTGTTACCTTGAAGCTGAATCATTGGGTTAGGAAGAGAAGTTAGAAGTGTGCATACTCCATACCCCACCCCCCAACAATGCAACCCTCTTCTTTGTATCTTCCATCTAGTGTTATTGCTCACGTTGTAAATTATATAATAATCAGTAGATCGCATCTGTCAGCCTCGTTTAACCTTCCCTGATCCCACATGATTCTTTACTGTCAGGGCTGAATGCCTAGTTTCTGCTGACCAGATGATAACCAAGTGACTGATTGCACACCCCATTAACCAGACAATGGGCTTGAGAACACTCCTGCTCAGCCTGAATATTAATGAGAAGCTGTAAAAGCTCAGATAAGGCGACATGATGAGGTAATAGAGAGGTAAGGGAGTGAAATGAAAAGGGAAAGGGTAAAAGCAGAGTTGGCGAGGGGAGGGGGTGATGTAAAGTAGGGAGTTAGAATTTACAAGCTGAATGCTGAAAAGCTGGGAGTTTGTAAAAGGGAGACAGTCACCAGGCTGATAATGTGTTGCTACAATCCTTCAGCAATGTCCCAGGCTGACAGCAATGCAGATAAAGGTTATCTGATTGTACGCTACTGTTTACCAACATATCCAGGCCACAGGCCTGCTCTTGAACCAGAATTGTGCCATCTCGCCAGTCTCCACTCTCCAATCAAGTTGATGTCTGTTTCCACTCTAAATAATCACACTTGGAGAATTACCTTTGCTTGTCCTATTCCTCGATGCAAACTTTCCTGTGAAGATGCAGAGTGGATAAAGTTTACAGGCTTACTGGTGAGTAAAGTGTTGTATTTTTTCTGAGGACCACACATCAATGTAATCACGCCTCTGAGAGCTACGTGCTGACACAGCCAAATGCCAGGAGACTCTTCAGATAATAGCTTCTCTCCTGGGCTTCCTCCAAGTTCATGTGGATTCCCCCTCTACAGACTCACTCCTGGTCTCTCCCTTCAAATAAAGCCTTACACCTAGGTATCTCCTGTTAACCCCTTATTCTGTTGGAAACTTCTGAAAAGAGGCTTACTCCTGGGAGACACCTGCAAACATAAACTCGCCACAAGGGTCCCATGCAAGTATCGACCCACTCCTGAGAACTTGCTTCTAAGATACCACCTTGCATCACATCGGAGAGGACTTTCTATGATTGTAGACTCAGTCTTGGGTATTCCCCACACATACTGACCGACTCTCTCTTTTTACCTTTGGTATCACTGATGGATTCACATGAAACCATCACCAGTTTATAATGCCAATTTTAGTCACAAACAGCAGGAGTCATAGCACATCGGTAAGTCAACACATTCAGACCTGAACAATTGAAGAGATGTTGTGGTTGGTTGGCTCGCCGAGCTGGTTCGTTGTTCAGCAGACGTTTCATCATCAGTGGGTAACCTCAGTGCAGCCTCCGATGAAGCGCCGTTGTGTTTTCCCGCCTGGTTTTTAAACTCTGGAGTCCGTTGAGCTGGATTACCTCACTTCTGGTTTTCCTTCGCAGTGGAATGTACATGGGGTCGAGCCCTTTGTGTTTGTTGATGGCTTTCTTCGTGGAGTACCAGGCTTCTAGAAATTCCCATGTCTTTCTCTGCTTTGCTTCTCCCAGGATCTTGGTGTTGTCCCAGCCGAATTGGTGGTTCTCCTTATCCATGTGGATAGAGATGAGTGAGTATTGGTCGTGTCTTTTTGTAGAGTAGTAGTGTTCCCCAGGGATTGGTGTTGGGACCCTTGTTTTTTTCTTGCTTATGTAAAACGTTTGGAAATTGATGTTGAGGGAAAAATCTCTAAATTTGCAGATGATACTAAGCTAGGCAGAATAGTGAATTGTGAGGACGATGTTGAGTAACTTCAGAGAAACATTGATAAGTTCGCCAAATGAGCAGACACTTGGCAGGTGAATTTCAATGCAGAAAAATGTGAGGTAACACAATTTGTTGAAGAAATGTGGAGACACCATACAGCCTCAATGGTGACATGATGAATGGAGTACAGGAGCAGACAGACCTCAGTTTCATGTACATGATTCTCTGGATGGATTCCCTAAAGCCAAGCCATATGATGGCAACATCCTGGAGGCAGAGTGTGACATTCTCATCCCTGGTGAGAAACAGCTGACCAAGAGCAATGTGTGGAAAGTCAAAGCAAAGATTATTGCTGAAGGTGCTCATGGGCCAACAACTCCAGAAGCTGACACCATATTCATGGAGAGAAATATAATAATTATTTCAGATCTACATCTGAATGCTGATGGTGTCACAGTTTCCTGTTGTGAGTATCTGAAAAGTCTAAACCATGTTAGCTACGGCTGTCTGACTTTAAAATTGCCATCGACTAATGCCTTCCAGGGAAGTTTGGAGTGGAAGCTTGGCAAGCATGTTGGCACTGTACCAGTCATACCAATAGGCAAGTTGTCAAGAAGACCTATAGGAACTTTGGGTTTATAAATAGAGGCATGCAGTATAAAAACAAGGAGGTGATGCTACACCTCTACAAATTATTGGTCAGACCACATTTGGAGTATTGTGTCCAGTTCTGGGCACCTTATTTGAGGAAGGATGTTAAAGCTCTGGAGGGAATTCAAGGGAGATTTACCAGAATCATACCAGGAATGAGGGATTTTAGAATCAAGGAAAGAATAGAGAAATTGGGTTTACTCTCCCTGGTGTGGAGAAGATCAAGAGCTGACCTTATTGAGGTGTTCAAACTTATGAATAATTTTGACAAATTAAAAAGGATACTCTGTTTCCACTAGTCGGTATGTTAGTAACTTGGGGTCACAATTTCAAGTTGTCAGCCAGAGAGCTAAGATTGAGATGAGGAGGAACTTCTTTACTCAGAAGGTTGTTAGGATTTGGAATGGAATGCCTGGGAGAGTGGTGGAGGCAAATCCCATAGGAGAGTTCAAAAAGGAGCTGGATATATTTTTGGAACTGATGAATTTAAAGGGCTATGGGGATAGGGTTGGAGAATGGGACTAGCTGCCAGTAAGGACATGATGGGCCAGGTGGGTCAGTACAATTCTATAAAATTCTATGTTTCTATGATTCTTTTACACTTCCCCAGAACAATGATCACGTATCTGTTTGAACTGTGTCTTTGTCGATGCCAGGCCAATGATGAGATTCATGTACCAGTCTTTTGGATTTCTCAGCCCCCATTGTGATTTGTTGAAGATTGTTCAATATGTCCTGATGCAAGATTTTGAGAATCAATCTTCTTTACCCTTAAGAATAATGCTTACTCATTCACCCCTACACACCCCTATATGGGCAAAATGAATGTATCTGTTCAAGAACATCCTTAATCTGAGCATGCCATCTGTCAAAGAATTGAGGTACATGAGGGTTGGGAAAAGGTAATTAAAGTGTAAAGATGCTTAAGTGAAGTATAAATCCTAGTAAAGACGAGCTGGACCAAAAGAACGAGTGGAATTCCCTTTAAAGCATTCTATTTTAATATTTTGAGTGGAGCGAGTGATGCGAGATCTGTGATTTATGCATATAAAATCAGATCATTTTTGGAGTTTAGAATTCAAATTAGTAACATCAGCATTTGGTCTAGGCATGTAGATATGTTCAGTAATTAACTAGGTCAGTCTTTTCAGAACGGTGATTTTTAAATCAGTATGTGTAAGAGAACAAAAACTGAAAGAACTGCGGATGCTTTACATCAGGAACAAAAACAGAAGTTGCTGGAAATGCTCAGCAGGTCTGGCAGCATCGGTCACCAGATCCGAAACGTTCACTCTGACTTTTTCTTCGCAGATGCTGCCAGACCTACTGAGCTTTTCCAGCAACTTCTGTTTCTGTGTCAGAGAGCAGATGACTGAAGGGCTCAGTGGAGGGTAATTGGAAATGTGTTTATATTGTGGTGGTTTATGACAGGTGAAGAAAAATAAAACATTAAGCCATTAGCTTAGTAGAAACTAAGGTAAGATTTTTAAAAAATTTAGTTAGAAGCTTTTGGGCTCAGTTGGTCTAATGTGATATTGCACGAAGCTACGATCAGGCCTCTTAAGAGAAATATGTGATAACAACCCAGAGATAGCAAGAACTGCAGATAATGGAGTCAGAGATAACACAGTGTGGAGCTGGAGGAGCACAGCAGAGAAGGCAGCATCAGAGGAGCAGGAAAGGTGACATTTCAGGTCGGGACCCTTCTTCAGACCCATTTCTGAAGAAGGGTCCCGACCCGAAATGTCACCTTTCCTGCTCCTCTGATGCTGCCTGGCCTGCTGTGTTCCTCCAGCTCCACACTGTGTTATATGTGATAACAACAGTGTGACTTAATGCCATGTGATTTTCTTGTATAAACTTATCAGGCCCCTCTTGAATACATACTGCTGTTCTTTTTAATCAACCAGGAAAGTCTTTTAGTCAATCAGCTTCAGCCTGGACTATACCAATGTCAGAGATAGAGCTGTAGATGCTGTATGAATAAATCATTTCATACGAGTTCTCAGTAAGAACCTAGCCTCAATATTCATGTTACCAGAGTTAATGTAATAGTAAAACCCAAAGAAGACATCATGACCCCAACTGATGAGCAGCACTAGAAGAATATTGTAGGAGCCTGTGCAGAGCCTATCAGTCCAAAATTAACTCCCTTCAGTTAACTCCAGAAGACCATTCGCATCATGCCAGCCATAGTGAGGTCCAGGTCAGACATCTACAATCAAAGACAAATTCAGATTGGTTCAACTTATTCAATACCATAACAACTTTCTCAGGAGAAGGAATGATATGGGAGGTGCCAGTGTTGGACTGGGGCGGACAAAGTCAGAAGTCACATGATACCCAGGTTATAGTCCAACAGGTTTATTTGAAATCACAAGCTTTCTGAGCACTGCTTCTTCATCAGATGAAGTCACTTCACCAGTTGTGTGACTTCTGACAGGAGAAGGAAGGTTTGTATGTACTATTCAATAGATACCTTAATAGAATTAACTTCCCACATAACATGTTTCAGTGAAACAGACTCGCCATTTAATACAACATAGAAATAAATGTACCTGAATTAATGCATGCCGAATGGTAGAAAACCTCCAGCATTTTATTAATGACGCAATCTATTGTGATGGTGGCTCCCAACCAGACCACAGACAGCATTGCCAGAAAGTTGATGAGAGCCTAATCCATAGTCAATGCCAACTTTTGATTTATTGCACAGCTTCCAGTGACAACAGTCCCTCCAGTGGCCCAACAAGAAGAAAAGTAGCCAAAGCTGCAACATAAAACAGTGCAAAGAGTTCTAGCTAGTGATAGATCAAGCACCAATGCTGCAGATATGTCTACAACTACAGTAAAAATGCAGCATGAGTACATTATACAAGCCATAAAGGAGAACAAAATGCTCAACATGGATTGGCAAGCTTCTGAACTCATAGCAGAGTACCAATTACTCAAACAAAGGATGGCACTTCATTGGTCAACAAACATTTAACCAAGATGACAGCTTCCTATTGTTTGGGGAAATGAAGGATTATGAGAAATTAATGCCTTAGGTTTCTCTGACAATGATTAGAAATAATCTGAAAAGATTTTTGAGCCAATAAAGGATAAAATAAAGGTTAAGATAAACATCAGGCATATTCACTGGCTCATGCATATGTCCCACAGGCAGCAAATGAGTTCAGTAATTGGCCATTGTTTTTTTTTCTGCATGTCGATGCAAAGATGCAGCGTATGATTTTAGTGAAGAAGAACTGGTTGAAAGACTCATAGAATTAGTAATAGCCTCAAAGCCAAATTGAATTTTTTTCAATTAAATTATTTATTGTCACATGTATTCGATATAAAATACAGTGAAAAGTGTGTACAATCGCCATGCATAGGCACCATTCTCATTAACTTAAAATAAAATAAAAAAAAGGAAAGATGACTTAAAGCGAGTCCAACTTTTACTTCTCTGCTGCTACAGTCCTGTCTGGGTACAGCAGCTCTCACCATGCTGCCTCCAGGAATCCACTCCAGGCTACACCAGATCTCAGCCTTGTAGTTACCAGGGATCCACTCCAGGCTATACCAGATCTCAGCCTTGTAGTCACCAGGGATCCACTCCAGGCTACACCAGATCTTAGCCTTTTAGTCACCAGGACCCACTCCAGGCTATACCAGATCTCAGCCTTGTAGTCACCAGGG
>NC_063345.1:4243142-4251337 GCF_021869965.1 Rhincodon typus
TACCAGATCTCAGCCTTGTAGTCACCAGGGACCCACTCCAGGCTATATTAGATCTCAGCCTTGTAGTAACCAGGGATCCACTCCAGGCTACACCAGATCTCAGCCTTGTAGCCACCAGGGACACTCTCCAGGCTACACCAGCCCATGCCATGCAGCTACCAGGGGCCCACTCCTTGTGGAAGTGAGAATCCCGCTCCAGGCTTCACAGGCTGGCCTACTCTGTAGCCACGCTGCCTCTGAAGATGCCACCGCCGCTCTAGAATCCATCAAAGCTGCCTTCCTGCTGAACAGCTCTCTTTATTAGGTGAGTTTGAACAAAACCTGAATAAAACTGAGAAAAGAAGAAGGGCAGAATAGGAAATGAAAAAGCAGAGGACGAGGGAAAGCCTGAGCACAGGAGCCAGATGCTGGCTTCTCTGCCGCTGTCATCTTAATAATCAATCAAAGCAATCAAATCGTTCCAAAGTAACATTATTAGACACACTATTGATGGGCTATTGAAACACAGAAGAAAGTTTTAAGCCAGTCAAACTCTTGACTCCAGAGGAACAATGTATGAGGTGCAGGATACCCCATTTACTGAATCATTTGTCAACACATCCTAGCCACCTGGTACAAAAGAGCACTGGGCAAAGACGCGCAGAGACTATAATTGTCAGGAATAGCCAAACATGTTGATTGATTGAAAATTGATTGATTTTATTGTCACATGTACTGCAACACAATGAAAAGCTTTGTTTACGAGCGGTACAGGCAGATCACAGCAAGCAAAGGATGTGTTGATTAAAAAGACTTAGAGGCATACAGGTTACATTGCAGGTTACATTAATTGAGGCTAGAGTCCATTCAACATTCTGATAACGGCCAGAAAGGACCTGTTCCTGAACCTGCTGGTGCATGTGTTTAGGCTTCTGTACCATCTGCCTGATGGAAGAGATTGTAGGTCATTACCAGGGTGTGATGGGTCTTTGATGCTGTTAGCAGCCTTTCCGTGGCAGTGAGCCGTGTAAATAGAGTCCATGGGTGGAAGGTTGGATCCCATGGCACAAAGGTCAACATGAACAGCAACACATGAAAAGGATCCACAGTTAAACACGAAAGGTGGAATGACGGGTTAAACTCTTGAATTGCAAAGGTGTGACCAAAGATCAGTGAATACATGTAACAAAATAGCTTCCAGATCCTTACCAAATTGTGCATATGATTGACAAAGTTAGAAAAACTAAAGTGTTCACTATGATCAAAAAGATATATTCCAGGGAAAATAAACAAAACAGATTGTGAGTCAAAATTGACAGATAGGTATGTTAATATTATTCCATTCTGTATCCCAGATGAGATGTAAGCAGGAAAATACCACTGTATTGTGAAGCCCACAAATGACAAGCCTGTAGTGGATCTGAGATTTCCTTGTATTTGCATTGTTTGTCTCAATTGTCAGTCTGTTTCTTCCAGATGGACACAAAAAGCTATCTGTATTGTTGAAAGTAGAGATCCCGTCATTATGGTTTACCAGTGATTTTTAAAAATGAATTCATGGAATGTGGGCATCGCTGGCTGGGCTAACACTTATCACATAACCATCATTGCTCTTGAGAAGGTGGTGATGAGCTGCCTTCTTGAACCGCTGCAGTCCATGTGCTGTAGGTAGACCCACAATGCTATTAGGGAAGAAGTTCTGGGACCCAGCGACACTGAAGGAGTTAGAGGAAAGGTGATATATTTCCAAGTTGGGATTGTCAGTGGCTTGGAGGGGAACTTACAAGTGGTGGTGTTCCCTTGTATCTGCTGCTCTTATCCTTTTAGATAGTACTGCTCATGGGCTTGGAAGGTGCTTTCTAAGGAGCCTTGGTGAATTTCTACAGTGAATCTTGTAGATAGTACACACTGCTGCTACTGAGTGTTGGTAGTGGAGGGAATGGATGTTTGTGGATGTGGTGCCAATTAAGCAGGCTGTTATGTCCTGCATGATATCAAACATCTTGAGTGTTGTTAGAGCTGCACCCATCCAGGCAGGTGGGGAGCATTCCACACTACTATTCACTGAAGTTTCTAATTCCTAGAGCCATTCTTACAAATTGCTTCTGTCCCCAATACACTCGTGTCCTTCTTATAATGGGGAGTCCAGGGACGTTAGCAATATTAAAAAAAATATGAATTGGGATGATGATTAGTCCTTGAACCTCCTCTGCCATTCAATAAAATCGAATCTGTTTTTGGCCTTTATCTTTCTCTCCACTCCCTATGCCCTTGGATTCCCCTTTCAGTCAAGAATCAATCTAACTCAGCTCTGACATTAATGTACTGCTTTCATAACCTTAAGGTGTCCTCAAAGGACTTTATAGCCAATGAACAAAACATGGCCGCCAATCCAAACATAAACAAATGTTTTCATTGGCAGACCGAAGTTTGAGCTTGATCAACGATGCTTGGGGTCGTGGGTTTCTGCCATGGGTCTTTGTGTGAGTGAACAGGCCATTTCTCAACTAACAGTTAGTTGGATACACAAGGCAGCATGTTGCACAATGGTGGAGTGGGATCCAGTGAACAGGAGTGACTTGCTTTTATTTCCTTATCTGCCATCACTCTGCCCATCATTAAGGTGTTTGGACTCAAAGCATGATGGACCTCGGTGGAAAGGTTGTCAACCATTTTGATCCCACAGATAACAATAAGCTAAACAACCAGGATCATCAGTTTTATTTCTGCCAATTGAAGGATAGGTATAGGCCAAATCACTGAGGATAACTCCACAACATTTCAACAAAATAGTGACAAGAATACTTTACCACCACCTGAGCAATCAAATGTGAACTGAGTTGAATGTCTCAAATGAAAGTAAAGATGAGGAAGAAAACTGGAAGGGAAAGAAGAGATAATTCTTCACAGAAATGAAGCATTACTCATGCTCCCCTCAATTTGGAAGAAAATGTGGAGGGTATTGCAGATATCAAACTGACCTTCAGATAAAATAACATTTGAACTGAAGAAAAAGCCTTGATTGACTATGTGTAAGTAATTTATATATGGCACAAATAAATCCTTGATTGCAAATCATTTTCTAAAAAAAACAATCAATACCTATATCGCACTCGGTTATTACAGGTGCATTTTTAAAAGTATTTTCTCCTGATAATTGGGTCTGGCCTTATAGTGGGACTCAGCAGAAGGCTGATGAGAGAGAGAGAAAAAATACAGGTAGTTTCCATGGTTACACTGAAAGCAGGCAGCTTTCCTTTCAGTAAAATAAAGGACTTGTCACTGTGTTATTTCGGGGCTTCTTATAAACTCAAAGAGTCACAGCTGTAATTTCAAATTATAGTCTTTACAAATGTGTGTGCCACAATTATTTTTAAAGGCAAACACTAAAATCCTTCAAACCAGCACTTCATAAGGTATTATTAATGCCACTCAATCCTACATATCATCCAAGATTATCTCAGCCCTTAAGCATCTAATAGGGGTGAGGGGGTGAATGAGCAGCCATCTTCGTACCTCTCCTTGCTTCCCTTTCAGTAATCCATTTTCTCAACGCCAGACCAGACACTTCAAGCAACAGCTTGGAAAGGCAACTTCATTGCTGCAGCTGTCTGCAGGAGCAACACTGCTACAGCAACGCCGTAGGACATCTGGAATATTGGAGTGGGATTTTACATTTTCAGGGCTCGGGGAACTTTGGGCCTCCCACACAATGGTGTTGAACTCGATCCTGCACATTAACCAGAGTAAAGCCATCGATGGTCTTCAGCCTGTTTCACATCTCCCTCCATTGCGGTTGATCTCAGGACATATATTATGGGCGGTTGATCTGGTATAACAACAACATTGCTGGAAAAGCCCAGCAGGTCTGGTAGCATCTGTGAAGGAAAAAACAGAGTTAATGTTTCAGGTCCGGTGACCCTTCCTCAGAAGGTTGATCTGGTATTACTCATTTCACATGATCACTAAAAGTCAAAATGACCCTGTCTCTCCATCTCCCTCTCTTGCACACTTTTTTTTTAAACCTCTATCTTTCTCTCTCATATTCACTTTTAATCATCATTTTTAAACCTCACCCCTCCCTGTCTCTGTAACCTTCTCCAGTCTGACATCTCTCTGGGATCAGAGATAGTAGGAACTGCAGATGCTGGAGAATCTGAGATAACAAGGTGTAGAGCTGGATGAACACAGCAGGCCAAGCAGCATCAGAGGAGCAGGAAGGCTGACGTTTCAGGCCTAGACCCTTCTTCAGACCCTTCCCTGAAAAAGGGTCTAGGTCCGAAACGTCAGCCTTCCTGCTCCTCTGATGCTGCTTGGCCTGCTGTGTTCATCCAGCTCTACACCTTGTTATCTCTCTGGGATCATTATGTTCATCTAACTCTGGCCTCTTGATCTTTCCAGGTTTTTACTCAATCCTCTCTCGGTGGCCTAGTTTTCAGCAGTTTAGGCCTGAGTTCTGAAATCCTCTCTCTTCCTCTCATTCCTCCATTAAGACGCTCCTTAAAACCCACCCCTTTGATCAACACACAGCCCGTTGCTCAGTAGCTCATTACTTGGCTCAGTGCTTAAATATTATTCTACAACGCTCATATTCAGTAATTTAAAACTTTTTTTAATGAGGGAAAAATGTTATGTGAATGTAAGTTGTTGTTGTTGTTCCTCTCTCCATCACACTCTTTCTCTCTTCTGCTATTGTTATCTCCCTCCCTTCTTTGAGGTCACTTTCACAGTGAGTTCAAATTAAGACCCGCAAGTTGCCCACCTCTGGGAAGAATGAAAGGCTCATAATGAACAAACCAGGAGCATTTGTGTTGTCCAAAGACTGGGTGTCCTGTCATTCTCCTGTGGTGTTTCATTACATACAAACATAGAAAATAGGATTAGGAGGAGGCCATTGAGTCCTACAGCCAGCTGCATCATTCAAAGAACATAGAACAGTACAGCACAGGAACAGGCCCTTTGGCCCATGATGTTGTGCCGAACATGATGCCAAATTAAACTAATCCCTTCAGCCTGCCCATGTTTGATATCTCTCCATTCCTTGCTTATTCATGTGCTAATCTAAAAGCCCCCCTTAAATGCCCCTGTTGTGTCTTGCCTCCACCATCACCCCTGGTAGCATATTGCAGACTCTTACAACACTGTAAAAAAAATGTGCCCCTCACATCTCTTTCGAACTTGCCCCCTCTCACCTTAAATGCATGCCCCCTAGTATTAGACATTTCAACTCTGGGAAAAAGATTCTGACCGTCAACTCTATCTATGCATCTCATAATTTTATAGACTTCTATCAAGTTTCCCCTTAGCCTCCACCGCTCCAGAGAAAACAACCCATGTTCGCCCAGAAACAAAAACAGAAGTTGCTGGAAAAGCTCAGCAGGTCTGGCAGCATCCGTGAAGAAAAAATCCAAGTTAATGTTTCAGGTCCAGTGACCCTTCCTCAGAACAGAAATGAATTTTCTTCAGAGATGCTGCCAGACCTGCTCAGCATTTCCAGCAACTTCTGTTTTTGTTCCTGATTTACAGCATCCGCAGTTCTTTTGGTTTTTATTTAGCAAGTTCGTCCAGGCCTCTCCTTATAGCTCTTACCCTCTAATCCAGGCAGCATCCTGGTAAATCTCTTCTGCACCCTCTCCAAAGACTCCACATCCTTCCTGTAATATGGTGACCAGAACTGAACGCAATACTCAGAGAGTAGCCTCACCAATGTCTGATGCATCTGCATTCAATACGATTATGATTGTGATTCAATATGATTATGGCTGATCAAAAAACTCAGCACCCAGTTTCTGTTTTCATAGAATCCCTACAATGTGTCAACAAGCCCTTCAGCTCAACAATTCCACACTGACCATCCCACCCAGACCCATCCCCCTATAACCCACCTAATCTACACATCCCTGGACACTATGGACAATTTAGCATGGCCAATTCACCTAACCTGCACATCTTTGGACTGTGGGAGGAAACCAGAGCACCCAGAGGAAACCCACACAGACACGGGGACAATGTTCAATCTCCAAACAGACTGAGGTTGGAATTGAACCCAGGTCCCTGGCGCTGTGAGACAGCAGTGCTAACCACTGAGCCACCGTTCTGCCCTCTTTCTCCCCTTTACTCTTTCGATCAGAAGAAATAGGAACAGGAAGAGGTCGTTTGTCCCCTCGAGCCTGCTCTGTTGTTCCATGGGATCATGGCTGATACTGTTGCCGAAAGAGCTGCATCTAAATGTGAGAGTCCCCATAGTTTTGCTCTCTCATTAGAAAGAGAGAGATGACTGGTTCTGGTTTAACCTAAGGGTTACAACAAGTCAGGCAACAGGAGACTATGGGATAGAAAGTCCTTCATGGTGACCTCAGCCGATGTGGGAACTGAGCCTACGCTGTTGGCATCTCAAACCAGCCATCCAATCCACTGAGCTAACCAACCTCAGTGTCACTGATACTGGTGGCATTTGAACCCACCCCTCTGCCAAGACTGGACTCTACTTAATTCCTTCTTGAAAATATTCAACGTTTTGCCCTCTTCTGCTTTCTGTGGCAGAGAATTACGTCAAATTCTAAGTTTTATTTTAATTGCTGAGGCATTCACAGTCAGGATTAAAATGTAAAATTTGAATTAGAGGCTGCAAATCCCATTAAAGTGTTGACTTTCTTCTCACACCACCATCCACTCCCTCTCCCTACAGCTATGCAGAAATGTCAGCCTAGATTCTTGTGCTCAGACCTCTGATGTGGGGCTTGAACACTCAGCTTTCGGTATACCTGTGGAAGTGCAATTGACAACATGTTTACACCATGTGGTGGCAAAGCATACAGGAGTTCCGAAATCAGTCTTATCGAACTGTCGCCCTAAGCTCACTGTACGGTTTCACTTTGGCAACTTATAGCCAGAGCAGTCCCTACCCAAACGACAGAGTTGCAAGCTGTGCAGTTTCATTAACTTTAATGATGGTTAAGGTGAAGAATTGCTGCACTTGAACAACGTGAATATCAGAATGTGATGTATATGTGTTTCAGAGGAGGTGTTGCAAACAATTCCATGTCAATGTTCTGGCTTCACTTTTCTACTGATATGACTGGAAAGGAAAACTGACCTGGGCTATTTTCTGATGAAGGGTCTAGGCCCGAAGTGTCAGCCTCTCTGCTCCTATGATGCTGCTTGGCCTGCTGTGTTCATCCAGCTCTACACCTTGTTGCCGCTTCATTGTGTTCTATTTCACATGACTGCCCAACAATAACTTGCATTTGTATCACCCCTCAATGTCGTACCGTGTCACAAGAAGAGATCGGGACTGACTTTTCCAGTATCGAGGGTGAAAATGAATTGAATTTACACTGATGGTCTGCTTTGGGAGCCTGAGGAAGTGTTGATGAACACACATGCACTGTAATTACCCAGGAAGCTTACATTTCAAACGGATTGTTGTGTGTTGATCAAGATGTTAATGTTTCTTACATCAATCTCAATGTCGGGGACTTGGGCTGAATAAGCACTTACCAAGATCCTGACTCGGGATTTGTTACACTGCTTAAACCCTGGTGTAACTCGTGATTAACAGTGCATCTCAATCCATCATACCTGGCATATAACTTCCCACATGTTCCTGACACAAATACTAAACTGACCCCCTCACAAAGGTAGCAATCACATCCCTGATTTGAATACCTTTCTTCAAATTCATTCGCAGGATGAGATGTCACTGGCTAGGCCAGCATTTATTATCCTTCCCTAATTGCCCAGAGGGCAGTTTTTGTTTTAAAAGGGTCAACAACATTGCTGTGGGGCTGGAGTCACATGTAGGCCAGACCAGCTAAGGATGGCAGTTTCCTTCCCTAAAGGACATTAGTGAACCAGATGGGATTTTCCCCAACAATCGGCAATGGATTCAGTATCATCATTAAACTCTTAATTCCAGATTTTTTTGTACTTAATTCAAATGCCACCATTTGACATGGTGGGATTCAAACCTGGATCCTCAGGATATTAGAGACAACAAGGTGCAGGGCTGGATGAACACAGCAGGCCAAGCAGCATCATAGGAGCAGAGAGGCTGACGTTTCGGGCCTAGACCCAGGATATTACCTGGGTCTCTGGATTAATAGTCTAATGATAATACCAGTAGGCCATTGTCTCCCCAACCTGACCTGCCATGAACACCTAACAGCTGCCCCCCTGATCTGTGTGCCCCACCACCTCCTAACAGCTGCCCCCCT
>NC_063345.1:4251347-4306386 GCF_021869965.1 Rhincodon typus
TGCCCCACCACCTCCTAACAGCTGCCCCCCTCATCTGTGTGCCCCACTACCTCCTAACAGCTGCCCCCCAGATCTGTGTGCCCCACCACTGCCTAACAGCTGACATCCTGTCTGCCCTGCACACCCCCGAACCATTGTCAGAAGAAAAACTTTTGGTTCACTAATGCCCTTTAGGGACAGAAATCCTTACCTGGTCTGGCCTACATGTGACTCCAGACCCACAGTGATGTAGTTGACTCCTAACCGTCCTCTGGGTAAATAGGGATGTGTAGTAAATGCTGGACCAGCCGGTGATGCCCACATCCTGTGAATGAATAAAACAAAACAACAATAACTTGCATTTATATAATGCCCATTTGACAGGACTGTAGTGAAACAAAATTTGACGGTTACTGATAAAGGGAACAAGTTTCCGAGTTTGCAGTGCTAGCTGAGGAGTCCAACCTTGGACAGACATGATGCGTATGCTTGTCTAACAATGGCTGAGCCCTTGTTTAGGTTTTGTTCCTCTGTTCTGATCTCCAGTGACTACGCCCCCACCACTACCACCAACCAACCAAAAAAGAAAATCAGTTTACTCTGATCCTTTAATCATTGCAAGTACCTGAAATCACTGCACGCTTTAAAACAAATCCAATACATATGAAATTTGGCGGTCGAGCTACTTTTGTTGCAGCCCTTCAAGAGGGAATATTTATCAGGCAGAACGGCTTCTCAGTGCCCTACTCTTCTGATATTCAGGGATTAGGAAGGAGTGGGAGTCATTGCTCCTAATTAAACGTGTGGCGTGCTAATCATGCCTTTTATGTCCCCTTATTATTCTCAGATATGAATACGGTATCAAATGGGTTATCTCAAGATTGTTTGCCAATGGACCCCAAGGCACATTTAGTGACTTTGAAGTTGAGGAGTGGTGGACTCAAACAGTTACTATTTTATGTGCATACCCTACAGCCAAGGAAAGATAGAGGGAACAAAACTCAAAGACCATCAAAATGATTTGGGAAAACCATCAAATGGATACTGTTGGTGAAATGAAATGGTGTTCTATATGCATGAAAGGGTTCAGAAGAGGCTCAATAGAATTGTTTAAAACAATACAGCATTTCGTTAGATGTAAAAGTACAGATCACTTCCACTGACAGGAAGATTCAGAAGCCAGAGGAGATCGAGTTCAGACAATTGGGCAAAATGCATAAGGGGAGGTATAAGGAGCATTTATTTGAGTGAGTTGCCACCATATCGAAAGTGCTGGCTAATAGAGTGGTGCCAACACATTCAGTGGTAACAGAAAGTGGTAACTTTCAAAAATGGAACTGGAAAAAAGCCTGCAAAGGGGGGAAAATGCAGGGTCACAGGAAAGCAACAGAAAAACAGAGAAGCTCTACAGCCAACACCAGCCCCCAGCCCTACCGGGTCTTCACCATCCCCCCAGACCTCCCCGTCACTGATGACGAATGGTCAGTCCTCAGTAAAGGACTCACCTTTATCCCCCTCCACCCGCACATCATTGAATACCGCTCACGCCTGGATGTTGAACAGTTTTTCCGCCATCTCCACCTCCGCGTTCATTTCTTTAATCGCGAATCTAATCCTCCTCTACTGACCCCTTCTCCCACCTCCAACACACCCCCTCCTCCTGGACACCACCCCAAGGCCTCCTACCCTCCCTCGACCTCTTCATCTCCAACTGCCATCGTGACATCAATCGCCTCAACCTCTCCACCCCTCTCACCCACTCCAACCTCTCCCCCGCAGAACGTGCAGCCCTCCGCTCCAATCCCAACCTCACCATAAAACCCGCGGACAAGGGAGGCGCAGGTGTAGTATGGCGCACTGACCTCTACATCGCCGAGGCCAGACGCCAACTCTCCGACACCCCC
Organism: Rhincodon typus; assembly: GCF_021869965.1. Classification (NCBI taxonomy): domain Eukaryota; kingdom Metazoa; phylum Chordata; class Chondrichthyes; order Orectolobiformes; family Rhincodontidae; genus Rhincodon; species Rhincodon typus. The sequence goes on from NC_063345.1 coordinate 4,253,231, forward strand.
TGCTACCGCCCCCTTGATCATGACCCCAACCCCGACCACCAAATCATCATCTCCCAAACCATCCACAACCTCATCACCTCAGGTGACCTCCCACCCACAGCGTCCAACCTCATCGTTCCCCAACCCTGCACCACCCGTTTCTATCTCCTTCCCAAAATCCATAAACCTGAATGCCCTGGTCGACCCATTATCTCCGCCTGCTCCTGCTCCACTGAACTTATCTCCGGTCATCTCGACTCTATTTTCTCCCCCCCCGGTCCAGGAACTCCCGACCTACGTCCATGACACCACCCATGCCCTCCACCTCCTCCAACACTTCCGATTCCTTGGCCCTCAACACCTCATCTTCACCATGGACGTCCAGTCCCTATACACTTGCGTTCCCCACGCAGGTGGCCTAAATGCCCTCCGCTTCTTCCTCTCCCGCAGGCTCGACCAGTCCCCCTCCACCGACACCCTTATCCGCTTAACTGAACTCGTCCTTACCCTTAACAACTTCTCTTTCAATTCCTCCCACTTCCTACAGACGAAAGGGGTGGCCATGGATACCTGCATAGGCCAAGCTATACCTGCCTCTTTTTGGGTACGTGGAACAGTCCCTCTTCTGCAGCAACACTGACCCCATCCCCCACTTCTTCCTCCTTTATATCAATCACTGTTTCGGTGCCACCTCGTGCTCCCTCGAACAGTTCATCCACTTTACTAACACCTTTCACCCCAGCCTTAAGTTCACCTGGACCATCTCTGATACCTCTCTCTCTCCTTCCTGGACTTCTCTGTTTCCATCTCTGGTAACAACCTGGAAGCTGATATCCATTTCAAGCCTACTGATTCCCACAGCTACCTAGAATACACCTCCTCTCACCCACCCTCCTGCAAGGATGCGATCCTCTATTCCCAATTCCTTCGCGTCCGCCGCATCTGCTCCCGAGATGAGGCATTCAACTCCTGGACATCCCAGATGTCCTCGTTTTTCAAGGACAGCAACTTCCCCTCCTTCAGTGGTCGAAAATGCCCTCGACCGCATCTCTCGCATTTCCTGCACCTCAGCCCTCACACCCGCTCCCCGCAATAAAAACAAAGACTGAACTCCCCTTTTCTTCACGTATCATCCCATTAACCTTTGGATTCAACGCATCATTCTCTGCCGCTTCTGCCATCTGCAATCTGACCCCACTACCAAGAATATATTTCCCTCCCCACCCTTATCTACCTTTCGTAGGGAGCGCTTTCTCTGCGACTCCCTCATCCGCTCCACACTCCCCTCCAGCCCCACCACACCTGGCACATTTCCCTGCAACTGCAGGAAGTACTACACCTGCCCTACACCTCCCCCCTCACCCCCATCCCAGGCCCCAAGAAAATCTTTCACATTAAACAGATGTTCACCAGCACATCCGTTAATGTTGTCTATTGTATCCACTGTTCCCGTTGTGGCCTCCTCTACATCAGGGAGACCAAGCAGAGGTTCAGAGACCACTTTGTGGAGCACCTGCACTCGGTTTGCAACAAACGACAACACCTTCCAGTCGCAAACCATTTCAACTCCCCCTCCCACTCCCTGGACGACATGTCCATCCTGGGCCTCCTCCAGTGTCACAATGATGTCACCTGAAAACTTCAGGAACAGCACCTCATATTCCGCTTTGGAACCCTGCAGCCCAATGATCTCAATGTGGACTTTACGAGCTTCAAAATCTCCCCACCCCGATCTCATCCCAAGACCAGCCCCACCTCTCGTCCCGGCCTCCTTGACCTGTCTGTCTTCTCTCCCACCTATCTGCCGCTCCCTCCTCACTGACCAACTCGCACTCTCACTACATACCTATACTCACCTTTACTAGCTTCATCCCTGCCTCCTTGACCTGTCTGTCTTCCCTCCTACCTATCTGCCGCTCCCTCCTCACTGACCAACTCACACTCTCACTACATACCTATACTCACCTTTACTAGCTTCATCCCTGCCTCCTTGACCTGTCCATCTTCCCTCCCACCTATCTGCTCCACTATCCACCTTCTATCACTGACCCCATCTCTCTATTTATTTCAGAGCCCCCTTCCCCTCCCCCATTTCTGAAGAAGGGTCCAGACCTGAAACTTCAGCCTTCCTGTTCCTCTGATGCTGCCTGGCCTGCTGTGCTCCTCCAGCTCCATACCTTGTTATCTCAGATTCTCCAGCATCAGCAGTTCCTACTATTTCAGAGAAACTAATTGACTGCTTTTTCAAAAAGATGGCACGGGCACCTTGTGCAAGTCAGCCTCTTTCTGTGCTGTATGATTTTATAACAATCTATAGCTCCATCATGAACTTTTTCTGCATTGTAAAGGTCCCCAGAATCAAATACACACACTCAACATGAAGAAGAGGATTTAATTTCTATTGATTCTAAATGATCATAATTATAGACGAAAAATATCTCTTCTGAAACATTGGGAATAACGGGTCATTTAATTGAGTATTATGTCTCTCTCCTTACAATGATAATGTTTTTATTAATTCACTTATGGGATGTGGGCATCACTCGCTGGGCTGGCATTTATTATCTGTCCCTAATTGCCCCTTGGGAAGGTGGTGGTGAGCTGCCTTCTTGAACCACTGCAGTCCATGTGCTGTAGGTTGACCCACAATGCCATTAGGGAGGGAATCCAGGATTTTGACCCAGCGCCAGTGAAGGAATGGTAATATATTTCCAAGCCAGGATGGTGATTGGCTTGGATAGGAACTTGTAGGTGGTGGTTTTCCCATGTATCTGCTGCCCTTGTCCTTCTAGATGGAAGCGTTTGTAGGTTTGAAAGGTGCTGTCTGAGCATCTTTGGTGAATTTCCACCAAGCATCTTGTAGATTGTACACACTGCTGCTACTGATCATCAGTGGTGGACAGAATGGATGTTTATGGATGCGATGCCAATCAAGCAGGCTGTTTTGTCCTGAATGGCATCAAGCTTCTTGAGTGTTGTTGGGGCTGCACTTATCCAGGCAAGTGGGGAGTATTCCATCACACTCCTGATTTGTACCTTGTAGATGATTGACAGGCTTTGGGGAGCCAGGAGGTGCGTTACTCGTAGCAATATTCCTAGCCTCTGGCTTGCTCTCATAGCCACTGTGATTATGTGGTGAGTCCAATTGAGTCTCTGGTCAACGTTGATGATAGGGGATTTAGTGATGGTAACACCATTGAATGTCAAGGGCAGTTGTTTCTATTGTCTCTATGTCCATTTCTCCTGCTGTCTTGGTGATAACTTTCACAGGAGTGGAATAAGATAATATATGGATAGATGAACAAACAAATATATAAATTCAAAACACGAGTAGGCCATTTGGCTCTTTGAGCCTATACTGATATTTAATAAGATCATGAGTGTGCCCTCAATTCCATATTCCCATTTCTTCTTATTCTTTCACAGGATGTGGACATTACTGGCTAGGCCAGAATTTATTGCCCATCCCTAATTGCCCAGAGGACAATTAAGAGTCAACCACATTGCTGAGGGTCTGGAGACACATGTGGGTCACAGCACATAAGGAAGAGCATGAGTGGACTGGATGGGTTTTTCCCGACAATTGTTTCAGGGACATCATAAGACTCTTAATTCCAAATTTACATTTGAATCCAAATTCCAAAATCTGCTATGGTGGGATTCAAACCCAAATTTTCCAATCCATTACTGGATGACTCTGGATTAATAGTCTAGCAATAATACCACTAGGGCATTGCTTACCGAGAATACCCTTTGACTTCTTTATTAATCAAGAATCTATCTACATTTGCCTTAAAATTATTCAATAATCCTGCTTCTATTGTTCTTTGCAGAAGAAAATTCCAAAGTCCCATGAGCTCAAAGAGATTAAACTAATGGACAGAAATGCCTGTGGATGCTATTATACTAACTTCTAGGAGACACTGATGAGATTTTTATGAGAAATTTTATGAGAAATTGTTGGCTGAAGTTGAAGCGTATGGGAGTTGGTGACCTATCGGCAACGTCATTGGACAAATAATCCAGGACCCCAGGCTAAAGATTGCAGGTTGGAATACCCTCATGGTAGCTGGTGAAATTCAATTCAATTAATCGGATGGGAATTTAAAAGTGAGTCTAATAATGACAAAACCATTGCTGACTGTTACAACAATTCACCTGGTTCAATGATGTCCTTTAAGGGAGGAAATCTGCCATCTTCATCTGGTCTGGCCAAATGTAGGAGAGTGATATGATAACTCTGAATCACTCTCTGTAATGGCCTGACAAAGCCACCCAGTTCTTTAACCTTGTACAGGTAACACTTGCCCTAGAACAGATCTCCAAGATCCCAATGATACCTGAAGCCCTCCACAGAGCAGTAAGTCAGCAAGTAAAATGACCAAGTAAAAGCCAGAGACCCAGGCCAGTAAGGCCAAGAGGAAGAACAGACAGGGATGAGGTTACTCAACATGTTGGGTCTGAGTTGTATTTGTTTCAATGCAAGGAGTATAACAGGTAAGGCAGATTAAGAACCTGGATTAATACAAATATCTACAATTTATAACTATGACAGAGACTTGGCTGAAAGAGGGACAAGACTGACAACTCAATGTTCCAGGATTTAGATGTTTCTGGTGAGATAGAGAGGGATGTAAAAGAGTTTGGGGAGTTGTGTTACTGATTAGGGAGAATATCACAGCTGTACTGACGTAGGACACCTTGGAGGGTTCATCCAGTGAGGCCTTATGGGTTGAGCTCAGAAATTGGCCGCAAGCAGTGAGGATAGGTAACTGCACTGCCTCCACAATAATACTTAACACTGGAGCCCACCAAGGATGAGTTCTCAGCCCCCTACTGTACTTCCTGTACACCCACGACTGTGTTGCCAAATTCCAAATGAATGCCATCTACAAGTTCGCTGATGACACCACCGTAATGGGACGGATATCTAACAACGATGAATCAAAATACAGAGAGGAGATAGAGGGCTTGGTGACGTGGTGCAATGAAAACACTGTGTCTCAACATTGGCAAAACTAAAGAACTGATCATTGACTTCAGAAAGAAAGGAGGAGAATATACCTCCATCTACATCAACAGAACTGAGGTTGAGGGTGAAGAGCATCAAGTTCCTCAGAGTGACGATAACCGACGACCTGCGCTGGACTTCCCACGTAAATGCGACAGTCAAGAAGGCACAACAATGCCTCTTCTTCCTCAGGCGGCTCAGGAAATTTGGCATGTCCGCAAGGACCTTCACCAACTTCTACCAATGTACCATTGAAAGCAATATAGCCTGTGTGTAACCTGTATGCCTCTAAGTCTTTTTGATCCATGCATCCTTTACTTGCTGTGATCTGCCTGTACCACTCGTAAACAAAGCTTTTCACTGTATTTTGGTACATGTGACAATAAAATCAAATCAATCTGCAGGAAGGGTGCATCACTCTGATGGGATTGTACGACAGGCTTCCCACCTGCCAGTGGGAGACAGAGAAACAGATATGTGGACAGATTATGAAAAAGTGTAAAAACAACAGGGCTGTTGACGTGAGTTATTGTAATTTCCCCTTTATTGACTGGGACCGACTTAGTGCCAGGGGCTTAGATGGTGGGGGGGCGCGGTTGGTGGGGAGCGGAGTTTGTTTGGTGTGTCCAAAACAGTTTTTGAAACAATAAATGAGTAGAACAACTGGGGAAGGGGTCATACTGGACCTGATATTAGAGAATGAGCCTGCTGAGGTGATCGAAATTTCAGTGGAGTTGGATTTCGAGAACAGTGATCACAATTCTGTAAGTTTGAAGTTACTTATGGATAAGAAAGAGTAATCATCATGTGAAAGTGCTAAACTGGGGAAAAGCTAACTAATACAATATTAGGAATCTGAAGAATGTACATTGGAGGGTGGCTGTTTGAGGGTAAATCCCCATTCATCATGTGGGAATCCTTTAAAGACCAGTGATTCGAATTCAGGACCAGTATGTTCCTCTGAAATGAAGGATAAGGATGGCAAGATATGGGAACCTTGGATGACAAGAAAAATTGAGAGCTGAGTCCAAAAGAAAAAAGAGGCATATGTAAGGTTTCGGAAACTGAAGACCGACAGAGCCCTCGAAGAATACTAAGATGGCAGGAAAGAACTCAAACAAGGAATTAGGACGGCTAGAAAGAGCCATGAAATGTCTTTGGTAAACATGATTAAGGAAAATATTAAAGTGTTTTGTCAATAAATATGGAGAAAAAGGGCAACTAGGGACAGGGTAAGTCCACTCAAGGACAAAGAAGGGAATTTATGTACAGAGCCAAAGAAAGTGGGTGGGGTCCTTAACAAATACTTTGCATCGGTATTCACAAAGGAGAAAGAGATGGTGAATGGTGAGTCTCAAGAGGATTTGGCGATATTCTAGGGCATGTCAATACAAAAGGAAGGAGGCACTGGGTGTTTTGAAAAGCATTAAGGTAGACAGGTCCTCAGGACCTGATGGAATCTGTCCTAGAATGCTGAGGGAGGCAAGTGAGGAAATTGCTGGGTTCTTGTACTTTCTTTGTATCCTCTTTAGTCACAGGAGAGTTCCCAGAGGACTGGAGAATAGCCAATGTTGTTCCTTTGTTTGGGAAGGACAACAAGGCTAATCTGGGAAATTACATTCCAGTTATCCTTACAGTGGTAGGGAAATTATTGGAGTAGATTCTTAGGTACAGGATTTACTCATATTTAGGAAAATATTGACTTATTAGCGATAGGCGGCATGGCTTTGTGCAGGAAAGGTAATGTCTTACAAACTTGTCTGAGTTTCTTGAGGAAGTGGCAAAGATGATTGATGAGGACAGGGTGGTAGATGTTGTCTATATGGACTTTAGCAAGGGCTTTGATAAGATTCCTCATGGCAGACTGATATAAAGGGTGAAGTCACACAGGATCTGCAGTAAGCTGGTAAGATGGATACAAAGCTGGCTCAGTCACAGAAGACAGAGAGTTGTGGTGGAAGGGTATTTTTCAGATTGAAGATCTGTGGCCAGTGGTGTTCTGCAGGGATCAGTGCTGAGATCCCTGTTGTTTGGCAGAGGATACAGCAGGATATAGATAGGCTGGAGACTTGGACGGAGAAATGGCAGATGAAATTTAATTGGACAAATGCAAGGTGATGCATTTTGGAAGATCTCATAGAGGAGGGAAGAAGGCAGTTAATGGTAGAATCCTGAATAGCATAAACATACAAGAGTGATCAAGGTATGCAGGTCCACAGATCCCTGAAAGTGGCAACACAAGTGGATAAGGTGGTCAAGAAGGCATACAGAATGCTTACGTTCATTGGTTGGGGAATAGAGTATGAAAATTGGCAAGTCATACTGCAACAGTATAGAACTTTAGTTAGGCCACATTTGGAATTTTGTCTACATTTCTGTTTGCCACATTACCAGAAGGATGTGGAGGCTTTGGAGATGCTGCTTGGTTTGGAGGGTATTAGCTATGATGAGAGGGTGGGAAAACTTATTTTGTTTACACTTCAATGTTGAAGGATAAGGGGCGATCTGATAGAAATTTATAAAATTATGTAAGGCATGTATAGAACGGTTAGTCTGAGTCATTTTCTCATGGTAGGAATGTCGATTACTAGGGGACATACGTTTAAGGTCAAAGGGGGTAAATTTAAAGGAAATGTGAGAGGCAAGTTGTTTTACACAGAGGGTGGTAAGTGCCTGGAATATGTTGCAGAGGAGGTAGTGGAGGTGGATGGAAGAAAACATTTAAGAGACATATTGACAAATATATGAATAGGCAGGAGTAGAAGGATATGGACCACGTAGAGGCAAAAGAGTTTTTAGTTTAGAAAGACATCATCTGTTCTGGAAAAGTCTTATTTGGCTGAAGGATCTATTCCTGCGTTTAACTGTTGTTTGTTCTTTGAGTTGATTTTTTTGCTTTGGAGAGAATTCATGGACTGAAAAGCATTAGGTTTAAATTTTAAGAAGACTAGGCTGAGGTTAAATGTATGAAATGTAAATGTAGGAACAGTTGCTCCTGCAGAAAGACATTAATTCAGAAGGGTTAGCAAGTTTGTTACCTCCATGTAAGGGTTTTAGTTTGTAAATTCCAGAACAGAAGTGTTTGGTTAAAAACTTGAAGTGGCTATTTGAAGCTAAGAAAGTTTAAACTCAGTTGTGTGACTAATCAAAGAAGTGTCTATCAAACTCTCAAGCCAGGGAATTGAAAGAAACAGTTCAGTCAAATCTATAGATGTGATAGAGAAGGATACTCCCTCTGTTACTCGGTTACGATAACGTGATGATCTTGGGAATAGATCAGATTTTATTTTGTTGTGGGCTTTGAAATATTTTGCATTGTGCTATATGTAAGTAGTTTGGCTTGCTCAAATTTATATTTCTTACTGTTGTCCAATAAATTCTATTTTATTGTTAAAACCAGTTCTTTAGCATTGTGGGCTTGTATTTTCATGAAAGACCACCTTGTTAAATTGAAAGAAATGATCTATCAAACCAGATTTCACTCTGTGACCTGGCTTGCCCAGTGATTCTGTTAGCTGGGATCATAATATGGATCAACTCAGCAGTCATCAGCGTCTATCAAGGCACACCTGATCCAAACATTGCTTGGACAATGCAATAGGCTGTGGGTGCCTATGGCTGAACAAAGTGCTGCTGTGAGATCTTATATTTGTCTCTCTAAAGAAATACGGTGCTCATTTGACAGGACCATGTTCTAAGCATTTTGTCAGGAGGAGTGTTGGTGGTGTCCTTCATGTTTACTTTCCTTATACCTTCCGTACCATTTACACTGTTCCAGAGGTTGGTGTCCCTCCCAACTTTGGCAGTGAAATTGCCAAGGAGAATCATCACATCTCCTTTTGGGACAGGAGACAACAAACGATGAAGGCAGAAGTAAATTCCTCTTTGGCCTCCCGGTTACTTTGAGGATTGGGACATATAAACACTCAATGACTGTGATGTACCGATTCTGGGTTAGGATGAGGTGAATGGTCATGAGGTGTTCACTTATTATATGGTTGGGGGCTTGCTGAAATAATCAATTTGTTCAGTTTTTCTGGTGAAACCAAACCCATGGGGTCAAAGTTTTTCCTCAGATCAACCCTTCCACATCCACCACCTTGTTCATTGAGATGGCTTTCTCTAGTGTGCCATCGCTCACTCAGAGCAGAGATGTCAATGTTTGAGCTCACGGCTTCCCGCACTATGACAGCGATGCGTTGTTCAGATCTGTTGCCTGTGGCATTGCCCATGAGGCTCCTGATTACGCAGCTCCCAACTCCACTTTGAGTGATGGAAGAGGCCTGTGTGTGGGTTCTTTTGATGCAGAGTGGCTGTTGCTCACTTACTACCAAAACATCCTAGTGGAGCAAGGTCTCTGTCCAACATCAGAGATGGCTGAGATAGTTGGAGGCCAAGTTCTGTGCCAGACAGAGTTTAACACACAGCCTCCCACCCCTGTGTCTCCAGTCCACAAATCCATCAACAAGTATGAAAAGCTAATGGAATTTTTGGCAGCAAGATTAAGACCATCTGATCAGCTATCTCTGTCTCTTCCCATCCTTCCCCTTGCCCACCAGGCCAATTATCCTCACACGTTTGATATTATTTTATTGTTCACACTACTTCCTTTTTAAAAGCAACAATGGTTTTGCTTCCAACTTGTTTCTGATGGGACATATCTTGTTCTAACAACTGTCTGCACAAAAGATTTCTCTAAACCTCTTTCATGATGATCTTTTTCTGCCAAATCACTGACTCATCAACTAATCGTTTTAACTGCTCCCATTTTACTGAACAAAAACCTTTTATGATGTCAACACTTCGATCAGAGCTCCTCTCTGTTCCAGTAAAAAATACCTCTCATTTATATAGGTTCTGACCTCTTCCATGTTTATGCTGTTATGTTCTAGTCTGTTGTCCTCAGCAATCTGCATCCCTGGAGCCTGCAGCCCTGCTGCCATGTTGGTCAGTGTTGAAGCAGAGAGGGTACTCTCTGTGACAATCTGTTGATACTTTTCATTTCAAACCTCACTTCTGCTTTCTTATGAAGGTCGACCCAACCCTTAGACAAGGACAACACTTTCAAAGAAAAAACCTGAAAGAACTGCGGATGCTGTAAATCAGGATCAAAAACAGAAGTTGCTGGAAAAGCTCAGTAGGTCTGGCAGCATCTGCAAAGAAAAAAATCAGAGTTAACATTTCGGGTCCGGTGACCCTTCCTCAGAATGGTTCTTTCACGTACACTTTCACATCTCTTGATGCTGCAGGCATTTTGAAGAAACTTTGGTTCTTAACTGACTCAGGTCAGAAGTGGTCTCTCTTCAAATGATTTTGATTTAAACAGCAGAAGTACATGCATGCTGCCTGTTTCTACTAGACATTTCATCAAGGATTTTGGCTAAATTCAGACAACTATCACATGCAGACAGCATAGTTTCGAAGACTATAAGACATAGGAGCAGAAATAGGCCATTCAGCCCATTGCGTCTGCTCTGCCATTCAATGAGACCATGGCTGATCCGATCATCCTCAACTCCCCATATCCTTGATCCTCTTACTGGTTAAAAGCATCAGAATCTCAGCCTTGAATATACTTAATGACCCAGCCTTGACAGCCGTCTGCAGTAAAAAATTCCACAGATTCAATCATAGAATCCCTACAGTGTGGAAACAGGCCATTCAGCCCATCAAGTCCACACCAACCCTCCAAAGAGCATCCCACCCAGAACCACCCCTTACCCTATCCCTCTAACCCTGCATTTTCTTTGGCTAACGCACCTAGCTTGCACAACCCTGGACACTATGGACAATTTAGCATGGCCAATCCACCCAACCTGCACGTCTTTGGACTGTGGGAGGAAACCAGAGCACCCAGCGGAAACCCACACAGATACGGAGAGAATGTGCAAACTCCACACAGACAGTTGCTTGAGACTGGAATTGAATCTGGGTCCCAGGGATTGAGATGCAACAGTGCTGACTACCGAGCCACGATGCTGACCCCTGAGAGAAGAAATTCCTCCTCATTTCTGTTTTAACTTTCTGACCCTTGATTCTCAAATGACGCCCTCTAGTTCCAGACGCTCCCACAAGGGAGAGTCCCTCTCCCTCTGTATCTATGCTGTCAAGTCCTTTAATAATCTTACACATTTCAGCCCAATTGCCTCTCATTGTTTGAAAGTATGTGACTAATTGATTAAACTTCTCCTCATAAGACCAATACCACTTTGGACATAGCATTTATTTAAGAGCAAACTTTGTTATCAGCTCAAGCAGCCCATTTTTAATTTCAATTTTTATTATTCAAAACAAACATGGAAGAAATATATATTGACACAGCTTTCTGATTCTGGATTGTTCAGCTGAACTGTTAAACACAAGAGTATTTCTCAGGTTAACATTCGAATAAAATCGGGCAGATCACAGTCTTTACAAGTGTCCTGCATGTGGCAGCCAAACTTGAGCTACCAGCAGTAAGGCCGTATAGTCCCAGGAGAGGAGGGTGGTGGTCTGTGGGGCGGGGGCTACTCCGCAGTCAGCTGCAGTCAAGAGATCTCATGCTCAAGGTGTGCTGGGACATGTCCAAGGTACCACTGAGCTCCCAGCTCTCCCTCACCAGTGACATACAACAGCATGGTCTGCAGCAGCTCAAAAAGGAGACTCAGCAGCAACTGCTGAAGGGTAACAGGCTTCGGGAAATAAATGCCCAAAATCCCAAAGAGGAGTAAAAATTAATTGAAGGCAGGTTGTCGACATGGTTATGTAATTCGCTCAGTGAAAGGAGGCAGGTAATATTAATGTGAACAGTATTTTAACAAGTGATGTCTGAAAGGTCAAGGGTTGAACCCTCAACAAGATTTCTAACTACTGTGGGTGATAGGACTAAAAGTCACTACTGAAACTTGCTGACAACACGACGATATGCAGCCTGCGAGCAGTGTGGGTGGAATCACAGAATTATTAAGAGCAAGCAATAGACTAATTAAATGCGCAAAACATTGACTCTAATGTGGGTGAATGTGAACTCAGTCACCAGCAACTGAAAACGTATAGAACAGATCGTTTTTTTTCAAAATCGCAAAACGCTGGAAATGTGGAGATCTAAAAAGAGGTGGTCATGAAGCACACATAAGTTATATACAAGTGCCACAGAAACTATCAGTTAGGGGAGTGGACTGCTAGCTTTTAGATCTGAGCAGATGCGAATTGAAGCAGCCTGAAACCATACTTCAGTGATAAAGTATTGGTTAGACCTGGAGTTACTGTAGGCAATCAAATAAAAACAAATACACTGAACCCTGAGTTCTGAAGAAGATTCACATAGGGCTCAAAATGTTAACTCTTGTTTTTCTCTCCACAGATACTGCAAGGCTGGCTGAGTTTCTCCAGCAATTTCTGTTTTCATCATTGTTGCTGTGAATAGATCTGAACACCAAACCATTTGAAGGATGTAAAAACCAAAAGAGCTGCGTTCTGTAGTTCTGAGGAAGGGGCCCTCGACCCGAAACGTTAACTCTGATTTCTCTCCACAGATACTGCCAGACCTGCTGAGCTTTTCCAGCAATTTCTGCATCTGAAAGGATGTACTCACTTTGGAGGGAATGCAGAACAGGTTTGTTGGGAATGATAACTGGAATCCAAGAGGTAAAATACAAGGAATGTTAAAGTATCTGGAGATTTATCCCTGTAGACCCGTATTTTCCTCCTTTTCGGATAAGGATTTCTTTCGTTTTTGAAAGCCTCGATTGAATCTGCCTGCACCACACTCTCAAACAGGGCATTCCAGATCCGAACCCCTGGCTGGGTGATCAATTTTTGTTTCTTTTGTGAGTTAACTTAAATCTGTGTGCTCTCTGGTTTCCGATCTTGAGCCAATTGGAAGTTTCTCTCCATCCCCTAGTTTTGTCCCATCATGACCATGAATATCTTTATCGAATTTCCTCTCATCCTCCTCTTCTCCAAGGATAGAGAGCCTCACGTCCTGGTGAGAAGTTCAAAAACATAAGAAATAGGACCAGGAATAGGCCATTCAGCCCCTTAACTCTGCTTCGCCATTCAATAGAATTATGGCTGACCTGATGTTCCTCACGTTCACTGTACTGCCCTTTCCATGTAACCACTGATTTTCCTACTTTTTTTTCAATCAGATATGGGGCATGGGTGTCACTGGCTGGGCTAGTATTTATCGCCCGTCCCTAGTTGCCCCTTGAGAAGGTAGTGGTGAGCTGCCTTCTTGAATCGCTGCAGTCCACATACTGTAGGTAGACCCGCAATGCCCTTAGCGAGGGAATTCCATGATTTTGACCCAGCGAAAGTGAAGGAATGGTGACATATTTCCAAGTCGGAATGTTGAGCAGCTCAGCGGGGAGCTTGTGGGGGTGGTGTTCTCATATTTGTAGCCCTTATCTTTCTAGATGGAAGTCGGCATGGGTTTGGGAGGGTCTGTCTAAGGATTTTTGGCAAATTTTGTCAATGGTACATACTGCTGCTTCCTGAGCATTAGTGATGGAGGAGGTGGATATTGGAGTCTAGTTGGAGTGAAGCAAAGTGGGGTGAGGATGGTGTGGGGAGGGGGTAGAAAGAAATGGTCCCTGTCATTGAATGGGGCTTCAATGGGACCTTGCAGGTGGTGATGTTTCCCTGATTTTTCATCAAGAATCTACCTCAGCCATAAATATGCACAAGATATTTACCCTCACAGCCCTCTGTGACAAGGTGTTCCAAAGACCCACAATCCTCTGAAAGAAGACATTCCTTCTCATCTCGGTCTTAAGTTGGCACCCCCTTTATTCTGAGACTATCCCCTCTGATCCTAGATTCTCCCATGAGAGCCCCTCTCAGCATTTACCCTGTCAAGCACCTTACAAATCCTATATGTTTCCATGAGATCACCTCTCATTCTTCGAAACTGCAATGAGTAGAATCCCAACGTGTTTAGTCTTTGTTCATGAGGCAGTCTGTCCCTGCTGGGAGGCCAAGGCAGTTAGGCTGTGGGGAAGGACAGAATTGGGTGGGTGTTACTGATATTCTGGGAGACCTGGGATAGGAACAGGGAATCTATGAAGGATGTACCCTCCATCCACCTCCTTTCCTTAGCACTGAAAGCCACAGGTCTGCACACATAGAGCTTGGCCTTGCCTTGCAACGGGTTAGTTCCCAGCAGCAGTGGGAATGGATTTAAATGGCCATTAATTAGCTTGATGGCCTCAGTTTTGCCGTGGGTGGGTGGCATATCAGTAATGTGTGTATATGTGTTACTGCGTGTGTGTCTGTGTATTTGTGTGTGTGTGTGTATATATGTGTTGATTGATTTATTGTTGTCACGTACTGAAATACAGTGAAAAGTGTTGTTTTGTGTGCTATACAGGCAGATCATACCATATAAAGTGCATCAGGATAGTAGAACAGAGTGCACAATGCAGTGTTACAGCAGCAGAGAAGGTACAGAGAGAGAGAGATCAGCATTAACATTTGAGAGGTCCGTTCAAAGTCTGACAACTGTGGGGAAGAAGCTGTTCTTGAATCTGTTCGTATGTGTTTACAAGCTTTCATATCTTCTGCCTAACAGAAAGGAGCGGAAGAGAACATAACCGGAATGGGAGTGGTCCCAAGGCAGCAGGAAGTATAGATGGAGTCAATGGATGGAAGGCTGGCTTGCGTGATGGTCTGGGCTGTGTTCATAACTGTCTGTAGTTTCTAACAGTGTGAGTATCTCTATATGTGTGTGTGTGTGTCTGCGTGGTCAGTGTTAGCGTGTGTGTCTGCGTGGTCAGTGTGAGTGTTAGTGTGTGTGTGTGTATGCGTGGTCAGTGTTAGTTTGTGTGTGTGTGTGTGTGTGTGTGTGAGTGTCTGTGTGGTCAGTGTGAGTGTTTGTGTGTGTGTGTGTCTGCGCGGTCAGTGTTAGTGTGTGTGTGTGTGTCTGTGTATTATAATGAGTGTTAACGTGTATGTTAGTGTGTGTAAGAGGAGGGAGGTGGGACGAAGGTAAAGACCAGGGATGGGTCTGTGCCATGGTGCTCGATCTTGTAGCTCCCCATCACAACCAGAGTCCTGCCTGTTAACATCAGCTGTCCCCTCCACCCACCCAGGGCTGCTGCAAAATCCTGGTTCCCATGTGAGCTTCAAACAAACACAATTCATCGTCCCACAGAATCGTCCAGCTGGAAGCAGTTTTTCAAGGTCCTGATTCTTTCACCATTATGACCAGAAATTTGCTGGTTCTGCCATTGGCCATGGCTGATCACCCTGAGTATGGAAGCCTTTCTTTGGGCCTGGGGTGACTCGCAAAATGTCGTGGGGGCCACCCAGTGAGATAACCTCACTACCCCATGCAATGTTATGTATTGTCAAATATTATCTCATGTGTCTGATTAGAGATCAAACTAACACACAAAATATGAAAACACCAACTCAACGAAATTGCAGAAAACAGTCCCAATACTTCAAACATGATGGATTAAAAGCTCCCCCTGCTCCCCACTGAGCAATCCGCCTGCTCTTATCAGTGAACTATCTGCTACAACATATGTTCCTGACTGCTGCATAGCATTAACTTTGATGGGGGATTACAACTAACAGACTGTTTGAGAGCATTAACATCCCTGCAAAATGCAAAGGTCATGTTAGGCTATGTTTGGATAAGTCTGGATATGAAAGAAAGATAATCTTTAGTCAGTCACCGTGAACCTTTCTGATAGTTAAACAACCTGTTTCCTGTAATCATGCGTTGGAATATTTTTGTGCAAATATTCCTTTTTATTATGTTGAAACTGGTAATTTTAAAACATCCATTTGCACAGATACACCAGTTCACATACATAAATAATTTAAGATACACGCACTTGAACGTTTGAAATTCCCTAGACAATTGAAATGTCTTAATCTTCTGCAGCAGTGTAGGGTACAAGTAACAGTTTTTGTTCATTTCAGCTCATTTGAGAAAACTGGTTCTTAATCCATTATCTTGCTAAGTGCAACAGTAAACAAAACATCTGCAATGTAATCACATTCGTGTTTGTTGAGAAACTATTGACAACTGCTAATGATTTAGCGTTAAAAATAAACTTGACGAGGTATCAACATATGAGTAATGAGATGCGTGTTACACGAGTGCCAGGCCTTCCTTCATATAGTACAGTGAAACTATGATGTGAGTTTCTCCTGTAGCTTTTTCCTTTCAGGTATTTTCCCAGCCTCAGTCTTAAAATCTCATTCTCATGCTCACATTCTCATCCCCTTTCCCTAACTGTGTTATCTTCTCCAGATCTCTCATTGTTTCTCCAATTCTTACTTCTTATTCATACTGGATTTCCTTCAGCCCTCATGCCTCCACCCACCTAGGGCCTGAATTATAAAGTTCAAGGAATTGTTATGGTGTATAAAGAAGCTATTCGGCCCATTGTGATCGCACCAGCTCACCAAATAAGCATCATTTCCTACTGCCAATCTCTGGCTTTTTTCTCCATACTCCTGCATGGTATTTCTATCTAAATAATCATCTAATGCTCTCTCGAATGCCTCAATTCCACAATTCCAGACAGTGCATTCCAGACCCTAAAAATGTTCTCAAATCACACTTGTTGCTTTTGTACATCAGTTTAAATCTGAGGCCTCTTGACCTTGTTCTTTTTATCAGCAGGAACAGCTTCTCCCTCTCTACGCTCATGATTTTGAAAATTTCTATCAACTCTTCTCACAAACTTCTCTCCAAAGAAAGCGGTCCCAACTTCCTCAGACTATCAGCATCACTGAAATTTCTCGTTCCTGGAATCTTTCTTGTAAATCACACTGCACTCTCTCCAATGCATTCACATCTTTCCTATAATATGGAGCCCACAACTTTACACAACAGTCCAACTGAGGTCTAGCAAGTGCCTTGTACAAGTTTGATATCACTTCCTTACATAGGGTACCCTATGCCCCTGTTAGTAAAGCCAGGACACTGTGTGGTCTATTTTCTGCTAATCCCACCCATCCTGGCATCTTTAATCATCTGTGCCCATGTATGCCCAGGTTCTTCTGCTCCTGCAAGCCCCCTCCCCTTAGAATTCTGTTCCCTATTTTATATTATCTTTCAATCTTCTTCTGACCAAGGTGCATCACTACATTGAACCTCATCTGCCACTTATCCACCTACTCCACTAACCTGTCAATGTCCTTTTGGAATTCCACACTGTCCTCCTCACTGTTTACAATTCTACGTTATGTGTCATCTACATGAAAGTGGGAAATTACTCGTCAAATATCTCCACCTTGTTTCTCCTTTTGGAGAGAGCTTGTGGCAGCTTTTCATCTTGTAAGATGATAGCTTTGTCACCTTGGGACTCAGTTCTGTGTTAGGAATTGCCTTGCTGTAACCCAGGAGCCCACATTCTTCTCTGGCAGTCTGTTTCACAAGTGCTGCTGAGGAGGATTGCTCTGTATTAAATGTCATGCCTGTGAACAAAATTTCCCATTAATGTTAGTTAACTTCACCTCTCATAACAGAGTAATTAGTTTTATTTAAGCTTAATGCTCTAATTTTAGATTTATGAAAGCCACTCTCAAAATAATTGTGAAATTCTATTATACTACGATCATATTATGATCAGTCTTTCCATAAAATTCCCTTATGATGAGGTTCCTATCTTATTACACAAGATGAGATTTAAATTAATATCTGCTTTGGCTGAGTCCACAGCATATTACTTTAGAATAAAGACAAAACACATTGGAAACGCTCAGCAGATCTGGCAGCAACTGTGGAGAGAGAAACAGAGTTAACGTTTTGAGTCCAATATACTCTTCTTCAAAACTGAATGTTCTTTCCTTTTTGTTGATACAGATGGGAGGCGAATAAGGGAGCAGACAGTGTACACACAAATATAGAACCATAGAATCCATAATGTGGAAACAGGCCCTTCGGCCCAACAAGTCCACACTGACCCTCAGAGCATCCCATCCAGACCCATCACCCTATAACCCACCTAATATACACACCCCTGAACACTACAGGCAATTTAGCACGGCCAATCGACCTAGCCTGCACGTCTTTGGACTGTGGGAGGAAACCGGAGCAAATTCACACAGACACGGGGAGAATGTGCAACCTCCACACAGACAGTCCCGTGAAGGTGGAATTGAACCTGGGTTCCTGGCGCTGTGAGGCAGCAGTGCTAACCATTGACCCACCATGCAATTTACATCCTTTTGTCTCTTTCACTTTAATTAACAACCCCTTCGTCTTTTGCACTGGACCTGTACCTCATCTGCCTCCTCACAACTCCACACTATTGTGAGAGATAGTAGGAACTGCCGATGCTGGAGAATCTGAGATAACAAGGTGTAGAGCTGGATGAACAAAGCAGGCCAAGCAGCATCAGAGGAGCAGGAAAGCTTCCACATATTGTAGCTGCAGCAATCTGGGGAAGGGATCTGATGAATAAAGTGAATGGGTGATAGATGGCGAGATTTATTTCTCCCTCCTGTTTATATCTTCAATTCTTCCCAGGATATGGGCATCATTGGTTAGGCCAGTATTTATGACCTACCCTTAATTGCCCAAAGGACAATTAAGTATCAAACACATTGCTCTGAGCCAGCAGTCACATGGAGACCAGACATGGTAAGAATGGCAGATTTCCTGACCAGATGGATCTTTGTGATAATGGATAGTAGCTACATGGTCACTATTAGGCTAATGTTTAATTCCAGATTTTTACTGAATTCAAAGTTCACCAACGCTGTGGTGGGTTTTGACCCCATTTTGACAGAACACTAACCTGGGGCTCTGGTTTATTAGATCAGTTACATTACCACTTTGCCAGCACTTCCCCTTATTTGGAACTGTATGTGTGGGTGTCCAGTGAGGATAAGACTGGGGGCTTTTTACAATTAGCTAGCTCAGTGATACACTTGGAGAGACAGCTTCCTTAATCTAGAGAGTCAAGAAATTGGGGTGAGATTAAGGAGTTGAACACTTAGAACTGAGACAACAAATATTTCTTCACTTGGTGAAATGTGAAGCCTTAGAATTTTTTCCTGAGAGGAGAGGTGTGGTTGCTCCATTTCTGAATACATTTAAGGCTGATATCAGCGAACTTCTAAGCACTAAGTGAACTGGAAGCATAGGGAGAGAGAGTAGAGTATTAGGATAGTAGTGGAGAGACGGAGTCAAAGTGGACGATCAGTCATGATGTTACAGAATCTCAAACAGACTTGAGGCTGAGATAGAGAGATTTTAATCAATAAATGATGGGCTGAATGGCCGACTTCTGCTTGTCCATTTTGTGGTCTTATGCAGGGGAGTGACCTCCTGTAGCTCCTGTTTACACTGGCATTGACCACTGGTCATTTCCACAAGGTTATCACTACCATGTGTGGGAGTGGAGTTCAGGAGTCATGCAATAGTTTATCCCCAGAATCAAAGATACATGTATCATTCCATTCTATGTAAACAAATGAAATGGTGGTACTCAAAATACATGTGCACATTCTTGGCTCCTTACTTAAGATGAATTGTGCAGGTTGCTGCAACTTCCAGTGATATTTTTCATGCTTCAAGCAATATCTGAGCATCTTAAGCCCACACACATGTTACAGTGAATCATAAACATCAGGGCAAGTGTCTCTGGCCCTGGCACTAAGACAAGGGAAACAGTTCTGCCTCATCCCTTCACTGGCAAAGTGCACACAAATGTCTCTTTATGGTTTCTCTACTGTTTGGGAAATGCCCTTTGCACACAGATACCATTCCTTCTGAAACACTGTCTTCAAAACATGGCATTTCAGTTTTTTTTCAGCAGACCTCACACTTTGGAACACGGTAGGGCCTTTCAATCCATCAAATCTGTTTTGCTAAAATGACTCTGCCTCCACGCAGTCTATGTGGAATCTTCAGGAGATGACAGCTTTATCAAGTTTATTTTTTTACTTTCACAAAACAATTCAGTCAGCAAGTTTTATGTCAGTTGGGAGACAGACACTGGCTCACCAAGTGACTTTGCTGTCTAGAACACCAATTATATTTGCATTTAGAGATCACCTTTTGATTTTGTAAGAGATGCAAAGACACTTCAAAGCAGCATGACCAGACAGAACTTGATAATGAGCCAGGTAAGGAAATAATTAGGCCAAAATACCAAGAGCCTGGTCAAATAAAATCACCGAATTGTTATTATGCAGGAGGAGGTGATTTGGCCCATCATGTCTGTATCAGCTCTCCATGTGAGCATTATAATTTAGTGACACTTTCTTGTCTCTTCCCTCTACCTCTGCACTTTGATTCTATTCAAGTAAACAAACGTTACCCTATAAATGCTTCAACTGAACCTGCCTCTATCACAGAGGTAGGGCTTTACCAAAAATCTTAAAGGGGAAGACACGGGCAGAGACATTTAGGGAGATCATTCCAGGGCTTAGACTTGAGGCAGCTGATAGAATTGGAAGATGCTCAAAGAACCAGATCATTAATAAAAACCGGAACAACTGTGGATGCTGTGAATCAGGAACACAAATAGAAGTTGCTAGAAAAGCTCAGCAGGTTTGGCAGCTTCTGTGAAGAAAAAGTCAGAGTTAATATTTCGATCTGGTGAGGCCCAGTTTCAGGTCCCATTCTGAGGAAGGGTCGCCGAACCCGAACCATCAACTCTGATTTTTTTTCTTCACAGATGCTGCCAGGCCTATTGAGCTTTTCCAGCAACTTCTGTTTTTGAGCACAGGTGCTTAATAGGGCAAGAAAATTAGAGGAGGCTACAGAGATTTAAAATAAATGAGCCAAAAAGAATTAAGTTCTATCAGTTGTATCTTCTCTGATCCAATATTGCTTTCTCTTTGCTGTTCATTTGAGATCTCAGTGAGCAGCTCAATTTTATGGAGGTGGAAAAATTCAAAAAAGTGGTCTACATATTTCAGTACCGGAATGATGCTAGGTGTATGGGCTGCATGTTCCATGCAACATATCCCGCTTAGGTTATCAGCAACAGTATGCTTCTGACAGTACATGATCAGCCCATGTTAGTTTAACTCACAATGCAGTGTCCAAAGTTGATTGGACATGAGTGGCTGGATAATCCTGAGTGTGCAACAAATTGTGCTGAAAACAAATGTAAGAGCATGTTCATTCAATGGTTCATTTCTAGAGGCAGTGTTTACACCAATCAGAATCAACTGCCTGATTTAAAATTTAATCAAATATTGGCAATTAATCGTCACTTATCATTAACTGGTACATCTCATAACAGTGTCTCTACCAAACAGAGTTCATTTGCTAACTAATCAGCACTCTTCTTTCAGACAGTAAAATCTGTGTTTTCCCTTTGATTGGTATTCTTGTGAAATGTCCTGATGCAGCAAGATGAAAAACTTCCACAAAATATCCTTTCTCAGTGCTAATCAAATGTATAAACTAATGAAATGTAAACACTTCCATTCAATGATGGATCCAAAAGAGAAGGAAAATAAAAGGAAACATGGCTCGAGCCGTATATGAAAGCTGGGCTATTTTTCTGATATTGATTGTTATATTTCTGATCAGTCTAAAATTGACAATAAACATAGCTTGATAAAGCTAGCCTTGTGGCAAGCATAAGCATTGACTATTCTCATATGAAAAAGAACATCACTGATGCTCTTCAGGGAAGGAAATCTGCCATCCTTACCTGGCCTGGTCTACGTGTGCCTCCAAACCCCCAGTGATGTGGTTGACTCTTAACTGTCTCTGGGGTTACTGGGGATGGGCAATAAAAGGGTGGCATGGTGGCTCAGTGGTTAGCACTGCTGCCCCACAGCACCATGGCACCATGTTTGATTCCACCCTCAGGTGACTGTCTGTGTGGAGTTTGCACATTCTCCCCGTGTCTGCGTGGGTTTCCTCCGAGTGCTCCGGTTTCCTCCCACAGTCCAAAGATGTGCAGGTTAGGTTAATTGGCCATGCTAAATTGCCCATGGTGTCCAGGGATGTGCAGGCTAGGTGGATTAGCCATGGGAAATGCAGTGTTACAGGGTTGGATAGGAGAATGGGTCTGGGTAGGATGCGCTTTGGAGGGTCAGTGTAGACTCGATGGGCTGCATGGCCTGCTTCCACACTGTCAGGATTCTATGATTCTAAATGCTGGCCTAGTCAGTGATAACCAGATCCCATAAAGAAATTAAAACAAAATTCTTGTGCTCCGAGTGTATAACTGCCCTTGGAGAGTCAATACAATAGTTTTGTAGCCTTATCTCCAACTTAAAGACCTCTGTTTGGAGAATGGAATTGCTGAATATATACATTGAAACAGAGAAATTCAGTAGGCCGTTTGGCACTTTGAGACTGCTCCAGCACTCAATAAGGCCATGGCTAACAGAACATGGAGCATAGAACAATACAGCACCGGAAAGGCCACCTGAGCCCATTATGTCTATGTTGACCATGATGCCATTCTAAACTAATCCCATCTGTCTGCATATGATCAGCCTACCTCCACTCCACACCTGCTCATGTGCTTCTCTAAATGCCTTTTAAACACTACTATCATGTCTGCATTTACAACCTGCCCAGCAGTGCAATTCTGGCACTAATCACCTTCTGTGTAAAAACCTTTCATTGCAAGCCCCTTTAAAACTTTCCCCTTCTCACCTTAAACATATGCTCCTTGTATTTGACATCTCCACCCTTGGAAAAAGACTCTGACTATCCACCCTATCCATGCATCTCATAATTTTACACACTTCTGTCAGCTCACCCCTCAGCCTCTGACACTCTTTTAAAAACAATCTAAGTTTGTCCAACTTCTCCTTATAGCTAACACACTCCAATGGCTTGTCAACTTTAATACTCAATGCCCCAACCGATAAAGTTTCGGGCCTGGTGAGGAAGGGTGCATTAACTCTGATTTCTCTTCACAGACGCTGCCAACCTGCTGAGCTTTTCCAGCAATTTCTGTGTTTGTACCACCAATTTTCGTGTCATCTAAAAACTTACAAATCAGACCACCTACACGTTCATCCAAATCAGTTACGTACATTACAAACAACAGAGGTCCTAGCACTGATCCCTGTGGAACACTACTGGTCACAGACCTACAGTCAGAAAAACCCTCCACAATTACCCTCTGCCTTCGCTGACCAAGACTGTTTTGTTTCTAACTTACCACTTCACAGTGGCTCCCATGTGGCTTAATCTTCTGGATCTGCCTATTATGAGGAACCTTATCAAATGCTTTAGTAAAGTCCATGTAGACAACATCCGCTGCCCTAACGTCATCAATTATCTTCATCACTTCCTCAAAAAAGTCAATCACATTTGTGAGACAAGACCTTCCCCACTCAAAGCCTTGCTGACTTTCTCTAATAAGTCCATTCTCTTCCAAATGCAAGTAAATCCTGACCCGAAGAATCTTCTCCAATAATTTCCCTACCACTGATGTAAGGCTCGCTGATCCATAATTTCCTGGATTATCTTGTTGCCCTCCTGAAACACAGGAACAACATTGGCTATCCTCCAATCTTCTGAGACCTTGTCTGTGGCTAAAGAGGATACAAAGAACTCAGTGAAGGCCTGAACAATCTCATCCCTTGCCTCCTTCAGTATTCTGGAATAAATCCCATCAGACCCTTGGGACTTACCTACCTTAATGTTTTTTTAAGACACCAATATCTCTTCCTTCTTATTATTGACATATCCCAGAATATCAACATACCCCTCCCTAATCTTACCATCATCCATGTCCTTCCCCTTGGTGATGCAATGTACTCATTAAGAATCTCACCCACTTCCTCTGACTCCATGCATAAATTCCTTCCTCTGTCCTTGAATGAACCTACCCTTTCCTAGTTACCCTTGTGGTCCTGATATATGTAAAAAATGCTTTGGGATTCTCCTTCATCCTACTTGTCAAGAACATTTCATTGCCCCTTCTAGCCTTGATAATTCCTTGTTTAAGTTCTTTTCTGGATCCTTTATACTCTTCAAGGTCCTTGTTTGATTTCAGTTTCCCAAACCTTGTATACACTTTTTGACTAAACTTTCAATATCTCTTAATTTAAAAAACAAACGAAATATGGATGCTGGAAATCAGAAACAAAAACAGAAATCACTGGAGAAACTCAGCAGGTCTGGCAGCATCTGTGGAGGGAAAAACCAAGTTAATGTTTTGGTTCCAGTGACCCTTCATCAGAACTGAAGGAAGGTCACTGAACCTGAAACATTAACACTGATTTCCTTCCACAGATGCTGCCAGACCTGCTGAGTTTTTCCAGCAATGTCCGTTGTTGTTTCGATATCTCTTGCCATCCACGGTGCCCAAATTTGCCATTCTTACCTTTCATCCTCACAGGAACATGCTGGGCCTGAACTCTGAACTACTGACCATTAAAAGACGTCAACATATCAGATGTGGATTTGCCCTCAAACAGCTGTCCCCAATCTAATTTCTCCTGTTCTGTCTATTATTATTATTATTAGCCTTCCCCAATTTCACCTGAGGACCATTCTTTACCTTAGCCATAACTATTTTAAAACTTATCCATCTTCTATCTCAAAGCTATGGTCTCAACTAACCCCATACCTCGTGAATTATTTAATATTGAAAAAAAAATCAATCTCTTCCTTGAATACAATAAGGGAAACAGTCTCTATAGTGCTGACCACCCTTTGAGTGAAGGAATTTTCCTTATCCTAAATGGTGTATCCTCTAAACTGAGAGTGTGACTCCTCGGTCTAGACTCCCCGACCAGGGGAAACATCCTCCTTGCATCTAGTCAGTCTAGCGCTGTTAGAATTGTATACATTTATAGAAACATAGAAAACAGGAGCATGAGGAGGCTATTTGGCCCTGCGAGCCTGCTCTGCCATTCTTCATGATCATGGCTGATTGTCCAACTCAATAGCCTAATCCTGCTTTCTCCCCATAACCTTTGATCCCATTCCCCCCAAGTGCTATATCTAGTCACCTCTTGAATACATTCAATGTTTTGGCATCAACTACTTCCTGTGATAATGAATTCCACAGGCTCACCACTGTTTGGGTGAAGAAAAGTCTCCTCATCTCCATCCTAAATCCTCAGACTGTGACCCCTGGTTCTGGACACACCCACCATCAAGAACATCCTCCCTGCATCTACCCTGATCCCACACCCCCACCCCCTCATTTATCTGAACTCCAGCAAAAATAATCCCAACCCAGTCAATCTCTCCTCATACCTCATGCCCGCCAACCCCGGAATCAGTCTGGTAAACCTCCACTGCACTCCCTTGAGAGCAAGAGCATCCTTTCTCAGAAAAGGAGATCAAAATTGCACACAAGGCCCTGTATAACTGCAACAACACATCCCTGCTCCTATACACTTTCCACCCCACTTGATCACACCTTCCCTTGGCCCTCTGCTGACTACCCCACTTGGTGATCTGTCTGGTGCCTCGCTCCGTGCCCCACTCAGTGCCCTTATCTGCCATTCCATTTTTTGGTATTCCTTCTGACCCACTTACTAATCGCCTTCCCATCCACCAGGGTCATTGACCCGCAACCTCTCACTGCCTCTCTCTCTCGCTTACAGGGTACGGTGAACAGCAAGGGAACACAGCAGTGAGCAGAACAGAGCTAGTAAGGGATCAGGAGCGGGATGGCCAGGGAAGGATCAAACAGGGCATACCCATGTTGGGAGCAAGGCTGCTAGCAAACTGCAATCCCCAGATTTGAATTGACTTGATGTGAATGATTTGCAGAAACACATTTTCTTAGTGCTGCACTCATGAAAACACATTTGCATCACTTATAACGTGTAGGTGGTCTGAGTCTTTGATGCTAACTGCAGCATTGCTGTCAATGACATCGCAGGCACTATGAGTTCAAAGGTGCTCAGCGGTAGCAATACATTCCTCCTACACTGCAACAGTACTCCGTTGATTGTGAAGCCCTGACACTATGGAAATGCAAGTTTTTTTCTGAACATTTGTACCATTCTAACTGCCAAGGGACTGGTATTTTTCACACTTGCCTATTATTGCCAGCTTTGCATTTGTTATAGAGTCATACAGCACAGAAACAGACCCTTCGGTCCAACCAGTTCATACCAAACATAATCCTAAACTAAACTAGCCCCACCTGTCTGCTCGTGGCCCATATCCCACCTTTCTGATTCTTGCACTTATCTAAGTGTCTTTTAAACATTGTAACTGGGCCCACATCCACCACTTCCTCAGGAAGTTCATTCCACACACAAACCACTTTCTATGTAAAAAATTTGCCCCTCATGTCTTTTTGAAATCTCTCTCCTCTCACCATAAAAATATACCCCCTCACCTTGAAATCCCTTATCTTAGGGAAAAGACACCTACCATTAACCTTATCTATACCTGTCATGATTTTATAAACCTCTATAAGGTAACCTCTCAATCTCCCATGCTCCAGTGAGAAAAGTCCCAGCCTATCCAGCATTTCTTCATAACACAATCCCTCCATACCTGGCAATATCCTGGTAAATCTCTTCTGAACCCTCTCTAGCTTAATAATATCCTTCCTGTAACTTGTTTGGGAAACCACAAAATAAGGCAATGACTCTCTCCAGTAGAATTATTGAAGAATATATTGCATTGGCAATATTCATTAGTAAAAACTTCAAGAGTGTTGATCAGCATCTCACTTGCCAACATCCATTAATCAGCCCAACAACTATCCCAATTATGCTGATTAGATACTTCATCTCCTCCCCTTCCAGTTCAAAGACAGGTCAGAGGACAATCCAGTTCACAATCCTTAAAGCGGAATCCACATGTTTTAAATCACATACACCTTGTAAGTGTATGTTGTTTTTAAACAACTTCAAACAACATCCATTTTAACCTTATTATAATTACAGATGTCACCAGGCAAATCCTTACACTCGGAAGTTATGGTTTTAGTTTCCTTTAGTTTGTAATGTGATTCACATCTGTATAACTTCATTAGCAGAGCTTCATTTACTGAATGAAAACCAGATGAGTGCAGTTGGCCACCTGAGAAATGCACAGCAATGCTGGGGTTTATTTTCTGAGCTTCGCCGATACCTATGTGAATGTTTAATGTGCATGCACTATGTCTCCAACTTTCTGTTAACATGGGGACCTTTCAGATTAGATGGAGACATACAGTCTCATTGTCCAGGATTCAGTCATAGGACCATTACTGTCTTTGTCCTAATGTGGAGGTGCTGGTGTTGAACTAAGGTGGACAAAGTCAGAAATCACATGACACCATGTTCTAGTCGAACAGGTTTATCTGAAATCACAAGTTTTTGGAACGCTGCTCCTTCGTCAGGTTTCTTAAGGATTGTTGGAGCTGAACCCATCCAGGCAAGTGGGAAGTATTCCATCACACTCCTGACTTGTGCTTTGTTGACGGTGGGCAGGCTTCGGGGGATCAGAGTTATTTGCTGTCAGATTCCTACCCTCTGACCTTCTCTTGTTGCTCCTGTATTTCTATGGCTGGTCCAGTTCAGTTTCTGCACAACAGTACTTCCCAGGAAGTTGACTTTGGATGAATAATTCAAAGAGAAAGGTTTGCAGGTTTACAGGGCAAGAGAGTGAGTGGGTGGAACCAAGTGGACTTGAAAATGCTAGTACAGACTTAATAGGCTGAATGTCCTTCTGTGCTGTGGTATTCTACGATTTTAAACTTTTTAAGGAAGTATGCAAAGAAGAAGGAAAAATGATATGTGTTGCCCTGAAGTGATTGTGCAGGGAACTTGTCTGAGCAGAATAGGAACTTGCATTCCTATCATGTTTTCACAACTTCAGGACATCACAAAGCTTTCAACAGCAAATGATGTATTTTTTGAAGTTTTCATTGTTGCAAGATAGGAAATGTGACAATCAATTTGTGCATAGGAAGTTCTCCAAACAGTAGTGTGACAATGACCAGTTGTACAGTTTAGTGGTATTGGCTGAGAGATAAATATTGGTTAACCTTTCCCATTGCTTTGATTCCAATGCAAGTTTAAATACCTCTGACCTGAGCTTCTAGTATCTCACTGCGTTTACCCTGTCTTTGTTGGATATCTCTTCAGCCACTAAAGTTCTTGAGTGGATTTGTAACTTGGGTTGTGGATCCTGTGGTTGGTTGTCTCTCCGAGCTGGTTCATTGTTTCGCAGACGTTTCATTATCCTGCTGGGTAATATCATCAGTGTAGCCTCTGATGAAGCGCTGTTGTGTTTTCCCACCTGGTATTTAAATTCTGGAGTCCTTGGAATTGGTCACCTGATTTCTGGTTTTTCTTCACAGGTGTGTATATATGGGGTCTAATTCTACATGTTTATTGATGGCCTTCTTGGAGAAACAAGCCTCTAGAAATTCCCGTGCTTGTCTCTGTTTGGCCTGTCCTAGGATCCTGGTGTTGTCCCAATTGAACTGGTGGTTCTCCTTATCTGTCTGAATGGAGATGACTGAGTATTGATCATGTCTTTTTGTTGTTACACCAACCGGATGTGAGGTCATCCAACTCAACGGACCCCAGAGTTTAAATACCAGGCAGGAAAACACAACAGCTCTTCATTGGAGGCTGCACTGGTGATGTTACCCAGCAGGGTAATGAAACGTCTGCGGAACAACGAACCAGCTTGGCGAGCCAACCAGCCACAACATCTCTTCAGTCATTTAGGCTCTGAAATGGGGTGTTTAAGATTCACTACTTCTTCACCTCCTTCTTGTCCACAAAGAGGCTTCTTAAGAACTATCTCCTTGACCAAATATCAACATAGTGCGCAGGACAACATTGTAGGAACAGCACCAGACATAACTAAAAATGACTGGTCGACCTGGTGAGGCTACAACACAGGACTGCTTGTGCGCCAAACAACAGAAACAATATACAGACCTTAGAGATCCCACCACCAACAGATCAGATCCAAGCTCTGCAGTCTTGTCCCACCCAATGGTGAATAGTGGTGGATAGTTAAACAAACAAAACAACTCACAGGAGAAAAACACACCACAACATCCCCATTTTCAATGACGAGGGAGCCCAGAAAGTCAGTGCAAGTGACAAGTTTAAGGACCACACATTGTATTATTGAAACATGAACTGGAAAATACACATATGGAACATTGGTTCGCTTTATATAATTCGAGAAAATGTTGAATTGTGTGGTCACCTACTGGTTATAACGGAACATGATCTTTTGCTCAAACTGGATGTGATATTTTTGTGAGATATGCTGGCACAAGGAAAAAATAGTTACTGCCCAGCAACAGTTTGTGGATTGGTTTTAGTTGTGGCACAGGCCTGAAGAGCATTTGTGACTCAGATCTCCAAAATGTATGCCATCAGTGAAAATGATTCTATGTGACTATAAGATGAGAAGAGAACAAAAAATAAAAACAGGACTACACTGATCAACCCCTTCAGCCTACACCCCCATTCAATAGAATCATGGCTGATCCAACACTGCTCACGCCCACTTTTCTGCCCTTTCCCTGTAACTCTTGATTCCCTGATTCCCACAGTTCTCTTGTTGCAAGGAGTTCCAAAGACTCACTACCCTCTGAGAGAAGAAATTCCTCCTTATCTCAGTCTTAAACTGGCATACCTTAAGTCTGAGAGCGTGCCCTCTGGTCCTAAACTCTCCCATCCTGTCTTAAGTGAAAAATAAATAGTGCTCATTTACTTTGCAAAATGGGAGAGCTGTTAAGTTAAACCAAGACCTGGGTCTAACTGGCTTCTACCAAATTGAGCATCACCATGGTTGACAACAATGTGATATCATCACCAAAAACCACACAGGAGGTGTGAAAAATTCTCGCCATTTTCCCTTTTGGTTTGGACTCTGATTCAAGAACCTGATGCAGTTCATGTCCAAATGCAGCAAGATCTGGGTAAGATCCAGGCTTGGGCTGATGAGTGATAAGTCACATTTGTGCCACATAATGTGTTAGGCAATGAGCAGCTTCAGCGTGAGAGAATCCAACCATCGCTGCTTGAGATTCAATAGCATTACTATTGCTTGAAGGCCCCTATTATTAACATACTGGGGCTTACTATTGACCAAAAACTGAACTGGACCAGCTTATGAACACTGACTTGAAGAGTAGGAATTGTGTGCTGGGTAACTCACTTCCAGTATCTCTAAAGAGTGTCGACCAACTACAAGACACAAACCAGGAGTGCGATGGAAAACTCTCGCCTTGTCTAAATGAGTGCTGCCCTGACACCACTCAAGCAGCTCAACACCATCCTACATGAGTAGAATCCCAATCATCACTTTCAAATTTCACTTTCTTTACCACTGATGCAGAGTGGCAGCAGTGTATACTGTCTACACAAAACACTGCAGCATCTTAGCATGGATCATTTGACAATTGCAGTGGTTTAAAAAGACAGGAAGTGCTGGGGAAGCTGAGCACATAAGAACAAAGAACAGTACAGCACAGGAACAGGCCCTTTGGCCCACCAAGCCTGTACTGACGCATAACACCTTGGTAAACTAAGGACGTTTTGCCTCTACGCTGTCCATATTTCTCGATTCCCTGCCTATTCATGTATTTGCCAAGATGCCTCTTAAACGTTGCTATTGTATCTGTCTCCACCACCTCCTCTGGCAAAGCAGTTAAGGTACTTACCACCCTCTGTATAAAAAGTCTGCATCTCCCATCTCCTTTAAACTTACCCTCTTTTACCTTGAACCTATGTCCCCTAGTAATTGACATTTCTACCCTGGGAAAAGGAATCTGAATATCCATTCCATCCATGCCTTTCTTAATTTTGTAAACCTCTATCAGGTCACCCCTCAGCCTCTGCTGTTCAAGTGAAAACAAGCCAAGTTAGTGCAGTCTGTCCTCATAGCTAATAGCCTCCAAACCAGGCAGCATTCTGAAAAACATTTTCTGTACCTTCTCCAAAGCCTTCTCTTCCTTTGGGTAGTGTGGTGACCAGAGCCACATTCATCTGACAGTAGCTATGGAGAGAAAAAACAGAATTAATGTTTTGAGTCCAATAACTCTTCTTAATGACTCTTCTTTGGACTTGAAACACTAACTCTATTTCTCTTGATAACACCCAAAGAATTTTACTTTTATGTAAAAACCCTTCTGGTTCACTAATGTACTCTAGGGAAGGAAGATGCCATCCTTACCTGGTCTGGCCTACATGTGACTCCAGACCCACAGCAATGTGGTTCACTTCTAACTGCCCTCTGGACAATTAGGGATGGGCAATAAATGTTGCCTTAGTCAGTAATGCCCTCATCCTGTGAATGAATTAAACGGAACCTCCCTCTCTGCTCTTTCCCTGTAACACTGCAATTTGTTTGGCTTCAGTTATTTATTTTTCTTTCAATTTGTGACAAAATCTGTTTCTACTGTCTGTTCCAGATCACAGCAACTCACAGCAAAAACTAATACTCCTCACAGCCACTCTCACCAATTACCTTCAATCTGTGCCCCCCTTGAAACTGCTTCTCCATGTTTATTCTATAAAAATATGAACATGTTTATTAAATTACTCTTTGAACTTACATGCTTTAAGCAGACCAATTTGAATTTCTCTCCACGTAACAGTTAAGACTTAAAGAGAGATAATCGCACAATAAACAGTCCCTTTTTACCGCCCAGTGTAGCTGACACACCCATTGGAACAACTTTATATTTAATACTGATGAGACTGGGACATGGTCCATGTTGCTTGCCCCTGTGTGAGCTAATGAAGAATGGTATAACTGTTAGGGTTGTAGTGCTTTGCACATTTAAATCCTAGAGTAAGAACTAAGCCTAAAAGATATACCACGATGTTGCCAGGAATGGAGAACTTAAATTATAAGGTGACGCTGGATATTTTGGGACTGTTTAAGTAGAGCAGAGGACATTGAGAGGTGACCTTATAAAGGTGAATAAAATCATAAGGGGAATAGATAAAGTGAAAACCAGCTGTTTTTCCGCCTAGGATGGGGGAGTTCAAGACTAGGGGGCATATTTTTAAGGTGAGAGGAGAAATTTTTAAAAAAAGACATGAGGGGCAACTTCTTTACGCAGAGAGTGGTTCGTATGTGGAATGAACTTCCAGAGGAAGTGATGAAGACAATATAGTTACAACATTTAAAAGACATTTGGATAAGTACATGGATAAGAAATGGAGGGATATGTGCCAAGTTCAGGCAAATGGGATTAGTTTAGTTTGGGCTAATGGTCGCTCTGGACCATTTGGACCGAAGGTTCTGTTTCCGTGCTTATGATTCTATGACTCCCCAGCTTTCTGAATTAGACATGAGAGTGTCACCAAATAATTTACGTCACCATTGATTTAGTTCATTCAGCATGGCAAATACCCAAAAATCCTTTGCAAAGGCAGCACCAGTTGTGGATCTTTCTTTTTCAGCACATGATTCAACAATTTATCAGGGAATCGCAACATTGTTACAGCGCAGAAGGTGGCCGTTTGGCCCGTCAACCCTGCAATGATTCTATAACCTCATGCCAATCTCCTGCTTCTCCCCCATATCCCAGCACACCACTTCTATCCAAATAATTAGCCAATGTTCCTCTTGAATGGCTGTACTGAACCTGCCTCCACCACATTTCCAGGCAGTACATTCCATATATCCAAACTACTCGCTTTGTGGGAAAAGTTTTTCTCACATCAAACTTGCTTTGATTGCACATGATTTTAAATCAATGCCATCGCATTCTATTTTCTTTGACAAGCAGTAATAATTTCTCCCTGCTCTATCGAGCCCACTCATGATTTTGAAAACCGGAGTCAAATCTCTCAGCCTTCCTTCTTCGAAGGAGAACAGCCCCAACTTCATCAATCTATCCTCATGACCGAAGTTCCTCATTCCTGAAGCCATTCTTATGAACTGCTTCTGCACTCTCCCTAATCCATTCATATCATTCCTATAATGTGGAGCCCACAACAGTACACCATACTCCACCTAAGATCTAACAAGTCTGTTGTGCAAGTTCAATATCAACTCCTTTCTCTGTCCTCATTAATAAAGACAACAACATTGTGTGGTTTATTAACTGCTCTCTCCACTTAGAATCATAGGATACGGAGAGTCTGGAAGCAGGTCATTTCGGTCCATCGAGTCCACACCAACCCTTTGACGAGCATCCCACTCTGACCCAACCCACCCCAACCTATCCTTGCAACACTGCATTTTTTCCCCCATGCCTAAACCCCTGAGCCTGCAAATCCCTGAACACTATGGGTAATTTAGCATGGCCAACCCACTCTAACCTGCACATCTATGGACTGTGGGAAGAAACCGGAGTACACAGAGGAAACCCGAACTCAAGGAGAATGTGCAAACTCCACACAGACATTTGGGTTCTTGGTGCTGTGAGACATCAGGACTAACCACACAACCACTGTGCCACCCTTGATCCCACCATCTTCAATAATCTGTGCACATATTCACCCAGCTCCTACTGCTCCTGCACTCCCGTTAACATCGCACCCCCCTATGTTATATTGTTTTTCAATTTTATTCCCACCAAAGTGCATCACCTGGCTGTTCTCTACGTTGAGCCTCATT
Organism: Rhincodon typus; assembly: GCF_021869965.1. Taxonomy (NCBI): domain Eukaryota; kingdom Metazoa; phylum Chordata; class Chondrichthyes; order Orectolobiformes; family Rhincodontidae; genus Rhincodon; species Rhincodon typus. The sequence continues at coordinate 4,286,665 of NC_063345.1, forward strand.
TGTTACCTCTCCACTCTCTTTGGAGTTCTACACTGTCCTTCTCACAGTTTATAATTCTTCCTGCGTAACTTGTGATATCTGCACCATTCTTAATTATAAAGAAATTTATTCTTTCATGATAGTCAGCTTTCAAGAATTGGAAGGTTTGACTCCCATACTCCTCTTATAAATGTAGAAAGTGTGGCCTGAAGTTTGCAGCGATAACGAAGGTAATATTATCAGCGATTTCTGTCATTACTCCTCTGAAAGTTACGGCAACTTCATCAGATTATGAAGCAGAGACCTGCAGATGCTGGAGATCTGAAACAAACAAGGACAGAGAACGCTGAGGAATCTCAGTAGGTCTGGTTATATCTGTGGAGCAAGAAACAGTGTTAACACCAGAGTTAAATACCCACTTTCCCTAGGTGCTTCTAGTTCTGAAGAAATGTCACTGGATGCAAAGCAATAGCTCTCCACAGATGCTGTCAGACCTGCTGAGTTTCTCCAGCAAAGTCTGCTTACGTTTATTTCATCATATTGTACCTGCACAGATCAACACTAACTTCCGAAAATTGCTGTTCATCATTCCAGGTTTCTCCAGAGGGTAGGCTGTTAGGGGCTTTGAGGTACTTGTGTACAAAACACAGAAAGCTAACACATAGGGACTGCAGGCAATCAGGAAGGTTAATCAAATGTTGACCCTTGTTTCAAGGGGGTTGGCATATAAGAGGAGGGAGGCCTTACTGCAACTGTACAAGCTGCTGGTGAGACCACATCTGGAGAACTGTGGGTAGGTTTGGGCCTCTTATTTAGGGAAAGATATCACTTCGTTGGGGGCAGTTCAGAGAAGGTCTACTTGGATGATCCTGGTATGGAGGGACAAAAACAGAAATTGCTGAAAGGGCCCAAACATACCTTCCAGGTGAAACAGCATTTCACCTGGACTTCACTCAATCGAGTCTACTGCATTCACTGCTCACAATGTGGTCTCCCCTACATTGGGGAAATGAAGCATCAACTGGGTGACTGCTTTGCAGTAAACCTATGTTTTATCTGTAGACAAAGAAGACCCTGAGCTTCCAGTTGCCTGCCACTTCAACACATCACCATGTTCCCTGGCTAAGATCTCTGTCTCTGGCTTGCTGCAGTGTTCCAGCACACCTCAGCTCAAGCTGAGAAGAACAACACCTCATTTTCTGCCTGGAGACCCTGCAGCCTCTGGACTCAGTATCGAGTTCAACATTTTTAGGGCTTGAGGCACCTTCTCCCATGTCCTTACCCCAGCCCCCACACATCAGGCTTTGTTATCATATGGTCTGCTATTATGCACTACCCATTGTTAGCCACTGATAGCAGCAGTTCATTCCCTAGACTGACAGTTATCCACTCTGTGTCTGTCCAACTGTTCTTCTCCCTATTTGGTCTCTATCCTCAGCTATCATTTACTCATAACCTGCTCCCCCCACTCTATCTTCTGCATAAAAAAAACTTTTTTCCTAGCTACTTAGCTACCTAGGGCTGTGACCAGCAGTGTGCTACAAGGATTGGTGTTGGGTCCACTCTTGTTCATAATTTAGCGATTTGAATATGAGCACAGGAGGTATGATTAGTAATTTGCAGATGGCACCAAAATTGGAGGCGTAGTGGACAGTGAAGAAGGTTACCTCAGAGTACAATGAGTTCTTGATCGGATGGGCCAATGAGCCAAGGAGTGGCAGATGGACTTTAATCTAGATTAATGTGAGTCGCTGCAATTTCAAAAGGTAAATCAGGGCAGGACTTATACACTTAATGGTAATGTCCTGGGGAGTATTGCAGGACAAAGAGGCCTTGGAGTGCGGGTTCAAAGTTCCTTGAAAGTGGAGTCGCAGGTAGACAGGATAGTGAAGAAAGCGTTTGGTATGTTTGCATTTATTGGTCAGTGCATTGAGTATAGGAGTTGGGAGGGTCATGCTGAGACTGAACAGGACATTGGTTAGGCCACTTTGGGAATACTGCATGTAATTTTGGTCTCCCTGCTATAGGAAGGATGTGGTTAAACTTGAAAATGTTCAGAAAAGATTTTCAAGGATATTGCCAGGGTTGAAGAGTTTGAGCTATAGAGAGAGGCTGAATAGGATATTTTCCCTGTAGCATTGAAGGCTGAGGGGTGACCTTATAGAAGTTTATAAAACCATGAGGGGCATGGATAGGGTAAATAGACAAGGACTTTTCTGTGGGGTGCAGGATGGCACAGGATTAAGGTGAGAGGAGAAAGATTTAAAAGGACCCTGAGGGGCAACTTTTTCACGCATAGGGTGGTGCGTGTATGGAATGAGCTGCTAAAGGAAGTGGTGGAGGCTGGTACAATTACGTCATTTAAAAGGCGTCTGGGTGGGTACATGAATAGGAAGGGTTGAGAGGGATAGGGGCCAAATGCTGGCAAATAAGACTAGATTTAATTAGGATATCTGGTCGGCACAGATGAGTTGGACCAAAGCCTCTGTTTCCGTGATGTACATCTCTGTGACTCTATGACTCTACCATCAATTCTGAAACTGTCACTGGACACAAAATGTTAACTCTGATTTCTCTCCAAAGTTGCTACCAGACCTGTGGAGGTTTTCCAGCAATTTCTGTTTTTGTTTCCGATTTCCAGCATTCACAGTTCATTTGATTTTTTGAGGAATTGTCTTATGAGCAAAAGTGTAAACAGGTTGGGACTCTAGTGAATAGAATTTAGAGGAATGAGAGGTGATCTCATTGAAACATACCAGATTGTTAAGAAGTTTGACAGGGTAAGTACTGAAAAGATGTTTCCCCTCATGGGAGAGTTTAGGACCAGAGAGCATTGTGTCACAATAAAGGGACGCCAATTTAAGACTGAGATGAGGAGAAATTTCTTCTCTAAGAGGGTTGTAAGTCTTTGGAACTCCTTGCCACAGAGCTGTCAGGGCAGAGTCTTTGTATATATTTAAGACTAAGTCGGGGAATGAAGGGTTACAGGGAAGGGGCAGGAAAGTGGACATGAGGAATTTTGGACCAGCCATGATCAGACTGAATGGTGGAGAAGATTCAAGGGAACAAACAGCCTACTGTTGTCAGAGACAATAAGGTGCAGAGCTGGATGAACACAGCAGGCCAAGCAGCATCATTGGAGCAGAAAGGCTGACGTTTTGGGCCTAGACCCTTCACCAGCCTACTGTTGTTCCTGTTTTGTATGGTCTTATGGTGGGAGGCACGTTTGACAGAAACCAATGAAATAAATGTTAACTTTTTCTCCATTGCTACTTGTTTCACAATAACCAGCCTTGAAACATTGACACTTTGTTCAATAGCTTTTTAACACGGTACAAAATTCTTGGTTACTACCAAACCCACCCATAGAAAAGCTAATTTTAATCATAGAACCATACAATCCCTATAGTGTGGGGACAGGCCCTTCAGCCCAAGTAGTCCACACCAAACCTCAGAGCATCCCACCCATCCCCCTATAATCCACCTCATCTACACCTCCCTGAAAACTATAGGCAATTTAGCATGGCCAATCCACCCTAACCTGCACATTTTTGGACTGTGGGAGGAAACCTACGCAGACACAGGGAGAATGTGCAAACTTCCACACAGACAGTCACCTGAGGCTAGAATTGAACCCAGGTCTGTGGTGCTGTGAGGCAGTAATGCTAGCCACTGTGCCACTGTGCCACCATGCTACCCCTAAATATAATTTTATATTTGTAAAATGACAAATCATTCCACAGTAATTTTTTTTAAAAAATCAACATTATGTAAAAATACAACATAAACAACAAAAACAAAGTTGCTGGAAAAGCTCAGCAGATCTGGTAGCATCTGTGAAGGAAAAATCAGAGTTAATGTTTCGGGTCCGGTGACCCTTCCTCAGAACTGAAAGTCCCCTGACTTGGGAAGATGCTACTGGGGTCAGCACAGTGGCTCAGGGGTTAGCACTGTTACCTCACAGCGCCAGGGACCTGGGTTTGATTTCCACCTCAGACAGCTGTCTGTGTGGAGTTTGCACATTCTCCCCGTGTCTGCATGGGTTTCTTCCAGGAACTCTGGATTCGTCCCATGGTGTCATATCCCTGCCTATAGTATCCAGGGGTGTGGAAATACAGGGTTACAGGGTTAGGGTAGAGGAGTGGATCAGGATGGGATGTCCTTCCGAGGAGTGGTATGGACTCCATGGGCCAAATGGCTTGTTCCCACACTGTAGGGATTCTATGATTCTACTGGCAAAGGAGAAATCTCTCTCCTGGCAAATACCACATATTTATGGGCAGCTTTCTTTGACATTCACAGCAGGCACGTGCACTCAACATCTTTTCTTTTAACTCCTCTCATTTGTTTTCAGGTCAGAGGGGTGGCCATAGGTACTCACATGGGCCCTAGTTATACCTGTCTCTTCATGAGGTTTGTGGAACATTCCTTGTTCCAGTCCTATTCCAGCCCCCACCCACAACTCTTTCTCCAATACATCGATGATATCATCGGAGCTGCTTCCCTCTCTCGTCTGGAATTGGAAAAGTTCATCAATTTTGTTTCCAATTTCCACCCTGCCCTCACTTTCACCTGGTCTATCTCTGACTCCTCCCTTTCCTTCCTCGGCATCTCTGTTTCCATTTCTGGGGATAGACTGCCCAATAATATCCATTACAAACCCACTGATTCCCACAGCGACCTGGACCATACATCCTCACACCCCACTTCCTGTAAAGACTCCATCCCATTCTCTCAGTTCCTCCATCTCCGCTGGATATGTTCAGATGAGGCCATGTTCGACAAGGGAGCCTCCAAAATATCCACCTACTTCCTCAAGCAAGGATTCCCCAGCACCATTGTTGACAGGACCCTCAATTGGGTTCGACCCATCTCCCGTACTTCCACCTTCACCCCCTCTCTTCCTACCGCAACAGCAATCAGATCCCCCTTGTCCTTACCTACCATCCCACTAGCATCCACATCCAGAAGATCATCAGTCATAATTTCTGCCACCTCCAGCAAGATGCCACCACCAGACACAAATTCCCCTCCCCTCCCTTGTCCGCCTTCCGCAGGGACTGTTCCCTCTGGGACACCCTGGTCCACACTTCCTTCACCCCTAACACCCCCCCACAGCCCAGCGGTACCTTCCCCTGTAACTGGCAAAGGTGTAACACCTGCCTATTTACATCCTCCCTCCCCAGTATCCAAGGGCCCAAACATACCTTCCAGGTGAAGCAACACTTCACCTGCACTTCCCAGAATCTAATCTACTGCATTCGCTGCTCACAATGTGGTCTCCTGTACATTGGGGAAACAAAGCGTAGACTGAGTGACCACTTCTCAGAACATCTACATTCTGCTCACAAAAAAGACCCTGAGCTTCCAGTTGCCTGCCACTTTAACACACAACCCTGTTCCTTGGTCAATACCTGTTTCTCAGGCTTGCTGCAGTGTTCAAGAAAAGCTCAATGCAAACTGGAAGAATAACACTTCATTTTCCACTTGGGAACCCTGCAGTGCTCCGGACTCAATATTGAGGTCAATAATTTTAGCGTCTGAGCTGTCGCATGTCCCAGCCCCCTACCCCACACACCAGGCCTTGTTACCACATAGCCTGCCATTACACACTAACTATTAAAAACCGAAAGAACTGCGGACGCTGTAAATCAGGAACAAAAACAAAGTTGCTGGAAAAGCTCAGCAGGTCTGGCAGCATCAGTTCTGAGGAAGGGTCACCGGGCCAAAACATTAACTCTGTTTTCTCCTTCACAGATGCTGTCAGACCTGCTGAGCTTTTCCAGCAACTTTGTTTTTGTTACACACTGCCTATTGTTAGTCACGAACAGTCGCCATTAACAGCTATTCACTCTCCCAGCCAGATCGTTATCAACTCCTTTCTCTATCCAATTGCTCTACTCTCTCTTTGGATTCTATCCTTTATCCTATTGTTTAATCCCTACCCCATCCCCTTCCCTATCTTCTGTATATAAACCAACATTTTCCTAGCTACCCATCAGTTCTGAGGAAGGGTCACCAAACCCGAAACGTTAACTCTGATATTTTCATCACAGATGCTGCTAGACCTGCTGAGCTTTTCCAGAAACTTCTGTTCTTGTCTAGGCCAAACAGACTGGAGCAGGTCTGGAAGGTGATTTTACACGATCTTCTGAAGGTCACTCATTAACAATAGTCATAGCTGGCCTCACCAATGATGCTTACAGCCCATGAACGAAGAATATATCTGCAATGAGTGCAAAACACTGGAGATCCTGGACATCTGAAATAAAAACAGAAAGTTCTGGAGGAATATAACAGGTTCTGTAGAGGGATAGCATTAACAGGACTGTCGCATGAGAACAGATTGGGTCGACTAGGCCTGCATTCATTGGAGTTCAGGAGAATGAAAGTGGACGCTGATTTAAATGTATAATATTCGAATGAAGCAGGTCAGGCTAGATGCAGGAAGGATGTTTCCCCTGGTTGGGGAATCTAGAACCGGAGATCATAATCTCAGGACTGTTGAGGACTGAGATGAGGAAATATTTCATCATGCAGATGGTGGTGAATTCATGGAATTCTCATGGAGGCCATGTCACAGAACATATTCAAGAGAAATACAGACAGTTCTCGATTTCAAAGGAATCTAGCGGTCTGGGGAGAAAGCAAGAATGCAGTGGAATGGAGGATCAGCCACGAGTCTATTGAATGGCGGAGCAGTCTTAAAGGGCTGAACGGTCTGCTCCTGCTTCTGGTTTCTTTGAGAGAGAAACAGAATTATCATTTCCAGTCTAAAATGGCTCTTCTTCAGAAGGTAGGAGACAGAGGGTGGTGGGTCCACTGCTTTTTGTCATGTATATAAATGATTAGGATGTGAAGGTAGGAGATACATTTAATAACTTTGCAGATGACACAAAAATTGGTGGTCAGGGAAGAAGGTTATCTAAAAGTATAACAGGATCTTGATCAGATGAGCCAATGAGTGGCAGACGGAGGTTAATCTATACAAATGTGAGGTGCTACATTTTGGTCAGGCAAATCAGGGCGGGATTTATACCTTGAATGGTAAGGTCCTGGAGAGTGTTGCTGAACAAAGAGACCTTGGAATGCAGGCTCGTAGTTCCTTGAAAGTGGAGTCACAGGTAGCTAGGACAATGAAGAAGGTGTTTGGTGTCATAGCATCCCAACAGTGTGGAAACAGGCCCTTCGGTCCAACAAGTCCACACCCACCCAGACCCATCCCCCTACAACCCACCTAATCTACACATCGCTGAATATTATGGGCAATTTAGCATGGCCAATCCACCTAACCTGCACATTTTTGGACCGTGGGAGGAAACCTGAGCACCCGGAGGAAACCCACACAGACACGGGGAGAATGTGCAAACTCCACACAGACAGTCGTCTGAGGGTGGAATTGAACCTGCGTCCCTGTCACTGTGAGGCAGCAGTGCTAACCACTGAGCCAACGTGCTGCCAAAATATAACAGAAAGCAATCATATGCTTGCCTTTATTGGTCAGTGCATTGATTATAGGAGTTGGATGGTGATTGTCCTGTATTGGACATTGGTTAGGCCACTTATCGAATAATGTGCTCATTTCTGGTCTCCTTGCTTTAGAAAGGATGTTGTTAAACTTGATCAGAAAAGATTTACAAGGATGTTGCTGGGGTTGGAGGGTTTGAGCTACAGGGAGAGGCTGAATAGGCTGGGGCTATTCTCCCTGAAGCGTCAGGGGCTGAGGAGTGACCTTATAGAATCATGCAAGGCATGGATAAGGTAAATAGGCAAGGTCTTTTCTCCAGGGTGGGGGAGTCCAAAACTAGAAGGCATAGGTTTAAGGTGAGAGGGGAAAGATTTAAAATGGGCCAAAGGGGCATGCAGAGGGTGGCTCATATATGGAATTAGCTGCCAGAGGAAATGGTGGAGGTTGGTACAATTACAACATTTAAAAGGCAACTGGATTGGTATATGAATACTAAGGGTTTGCAGGGATATAGGCCAAATGCTGGCAAATGTGACTAGATTAATTTAGGATATCTGGTCAGCATGGACAAGTTGGACTGAAGGGTCTGTTTCTGTGCTATACATGTCTATGACTCTATGTTGGACTTGAAGCATAAACTTTGTTTCTCTCCACAAATGCTGTCAGATCTGCTGATTTTCTCCAGCACTTTCACTTTCTATTTAAAATAATATCTGATTTTGTGTCTTGTAACTATGTCTCTGCCGTACCCCCATTCTCTTTCTTTCTTTCCCTCCCTCTGCATTTTCTTTCCAGCTTTGCCATTTCGATCTCTCTCTAACTTTTTTGTTCAAAAGCCTCTTGCAGTAAGACAAAGAAGCAGAACTTCCCTTTCAAACAAGTCTATATGACATGGCCATGGTTTGGTTGGAGTCGTTATGACAACGACTGGAAAATGTTACTCAAATATGCATATGTATTCAAAAGAGTTTCACAATGACCTGATGTAATTCCTGTAGGTTTTCTTTGTCAGTTTCTCTGGAGAGCTTGCTGCCAATTGAATCTTGAAGCTGCTTCGAGCTTGCAATTTGCTTTCTCAGTGTACCCCTTTTTGATGTCTTCAAACACACTTTTCCCCACGTTGTATCTTACACCCCACCCCTAAACGCTTCACAATGTTTAATCAGTCACAGTGCTCATTTGGTATTTACAATTTGGGCAGTGTGATGGGGCCTCAGAGGTAGGCACTGCTGCCTCACAACGCCAGGGACCTGGGTTCGATTCCAGCCCCGGGCAACTGTCTGTGTGGAGTTTGCACATTCTCCCCGTTTCTGCGTGGGTTTCCTCTGGATGCTCCGGTTTCCTCCCACAGTCCAAAGATGTGCAGGCTAGGTGGATTGGCCATGCTAAATTGCCCATAGTGTTCAGGGATGTGCTGGCCAGGTGGATTAGCCATGGGAAATTAGTGTTACAAGGATAGGTAGGGGCATTGGTCTGGGTGCAATGCTCTTTGGAGGGTTGGTGTGGATTTGATGGGCTGAATGGCCTGTTTCCCCACTGTAGGGATTCTATGATTCTAATTGGACAAACAGAAACACCCTCCTGATTAAATATTGGAAAGACTGAGACCCTTGTCTTTGGCTCCATTAACACATTGTTGCTCCTAGCTGTCAACTCCATCTGTCTCCTGGTCACTTGTGGGTTTTGGTTGATTTAGCGTGGTGGTAGATAAATGCTTGATTTGTTTTGTAGTTCTGTAGAGTACGTGGACCATGAGTATGTTTGTTGTGAGGGGTTACACCCCCTTTTATTTATTCGAAAAATCTTACGTTGGTCTTTCAGTTACACTTCTGTCCTACGCTCTGGGTCTTTGGGCATCTGGTGGGGAGGGGCGTGGGTCGGTCGGAAGACCTCTGTGTGGGTCTGCTCCTGGGCCTGGCCAAAGTGCTAATTGACAGGCCCAGACAGTAAGGCTTCGGAAGGGGCCACAGCTGATGACTGTCTGCCTGCTTCTGCAAATGTGACTCGGTGACATGGAGACAGAACATGCAGTGTCTACCAATCCTCTCAATGTCTTTAGAGAGAGGTGGGCACCATGGGATTGGAGTGCTTTATCTCCCCTTCCAACTCCATTTTGGTCGAACCCTTACCCCTCTCCCTACCGCTCCCTCATCTTTGGTGACATTGCATTGTCCATCATGGCTTCTGGATATGATGTGGAGGTGCCGGTGTTGGACTGGGGTGGACAAAGTCAGGAGCCACATGACACCAGGTTAGAATCCAACAAATTTATTTGGAATTACACAAGCTTTTGGAGCACGACCCCTTCGTCAGTTGCGGTGAGAAAGCAGGGCACACAGACACAGAGTTTATAGATGGAGGGATCAAAGATTATACAACTGGTGTGAGTGGAGTGTCAGATGATAAGTCTCTGCAGGTGACCAAGAGTGTTAGATGGTGTGTGCAGTGATTATAAAGTCAATGTCAGCGCTGTGCTATCATGACAATCAGGCAGAGGTACATACAAAAGGTGACATCGCAGGTCAGATATTAAATTGTAGGTGTGAGGCTTGGTTCAAAATCTGTCTCAGAGATTAGACCTAGAATCAGGCTGGTCTTATTCCGAAAGATGGAATTTATAAGATGCCACACTGACTGACTGTGACTACAAATTGTGTGTTTTTTGAACAAAATAGAATATATCTCCAAATAAACAAACATCTTGGATGAAATGATTCACCCTATAGATCTCTGTGTGTGAGTGTGTGCGTGTTGTGAGTGTGTGTGTGTGTGTGTGTGTGTACGTACGCATGTGTGTATGCATGTGTGTGTGCGCGCATGTGTGCATGTGTTTGTGCACGTGCGCATGTGTGTGCGCGCGCGTATGTGTGTGTATCTGACACTCCACTCACACCAGTTGTATGATCTTTTGATCTCTCTGCCCTTGATCTCTCTGCCTATAAACTCTGTGTCTGTGTGCCCTGCTGTCTCACTACACATGATGAAGGAGTAGCGATCCGAAAGCTTGTGAGATTTCAAATAAATCTGTTAGACTATAACCTGGAGTCATTTGACTGGGTTCTGGATATACATTAAGCAATGAGAAATAAGGCGGATAACAAATGAAAAACACGACGGGTGATTTAGTGTGGGAAAAGACATTGGGATGTGCGTGATAATAATTCTGGATATTAAAACAATGGAAAAGGATCTGATGGTCTAATGAGAGGATACTCTTGACCTGAACAAGTTGTAGTTTATTGCATGATGGTAACTAGGTACAAGTTACACTGATACAATAAGAAGATTAGGAGGAAGACTCAATGTTAGATTTCACTCTTTTGAGATCCTAAGCTTTTCTCCCAATATGCCCATATGTTATTATCACAGTGGGTGGGACTCCACTCTTACACCCTTGTACAACTCGCATTTTTGTTTTTCATACTGATGTAGATAGTCTCACATTTCTCCACGTTATATTCCATCTGCCATCTTTTGTTGTCCAACTCATTTAACTTCTCCAAATTTCTTTGAAGTTTCCTTGCAGCTTCTTCACAAGTCACACTGCCTCATAATTCTTGTGGCATCTGCAAGTTAGGAAATGTTACATTCATTCCCCACATCTAATTCATTGATACAGATTGTAAATAACCAAATCACTGGTTCTTGTGATATCAGAACTGAAAATAATCATTTGTTCCTATTTTTTGTTTTCTGCCTCTGTACCAGTTTTGTGTCAGCATATTCCTCCAAAACTATGTGTACTGATGTTATTTGCCAACTTCTTGTGTGGGCCATGCTCAGAATCTTTCTTAAAATCTAAATAGACCACATTTACTAGTTTCACCTTCTCTATTCTGCTATAGTACTTAAAATGCCAGGGTACAGTAGGACCAAGTGCAGGTAAATGGGATTAGTGTAGTTTGGTGTTTGTTGGTCAACATAGACATGGTGGGCCAAAGGGCCTGTTTCTCTACTGTATGACTCTGTAATTCTATATCCTCAAAAAGCCTCCAAATAGATTTTGCTTTCATAAATGAGGGGAAGCAATGGCCTAGTTGTATTACTGTCAATTCAGAGACCCAGATAACATTCTGGGGACTCGGGTTCAAATCCTGCCATGGTAGATGGTGGAGTTTGAATTCAATAACTATCTGGAATTAAGAGTCTAATGATTACTGTGAATCCATTGCCAATTGTTGGGAAAACCTATCTGGTTCACTAATGTCCTTTAGGGAAGGAAGCTGCCATCCATACCTGGTCTGGCCTACATGTGACTCCAGACCCACAGGAATGTGGTTGACTCTTAACTGCCCTCTGGGCAATTCAGAGTGGGCAATAAATGCTGCCTAGCCAGAGACGTTCTTGCCCCATGAATGAATAAAAAAAATCTATATTGATTCTGCCCAAGCCCACCATTACTATTGAAGTAACCTGCTATCACATTTTTTTATAATTGATTCATTTGCCCTTGTTAGGCTTCTGTATGATGTCAACCCCACCCATTTGACGACTTCAACAGATGCTGAAAGGTTTGTGCCCACGGCCATGAGCTGGAAAAATGGTTCTTCAGAGGCTCACCATCATCCTCATCAAGGCAGCAATGAATGGATACAAAAGATGGCCGCGCCAACATTCAGAGGAGAGTTGTAGAGTTTCTACTGCACAGAAGGAGGCCTTTTGGCCCATTGTATCCACACAAGTCATCAAATGTCCATCTATTCTAATTCCATTTTCTAGCACTTGCTCTGTAGCCTTGGATACGATGGCATTTCAAGTGCTTATATGAAAAGCTCCCATAAGCATTGTCCCACAATAATTTTTTGTTTTATTTATACATAAGATTTGGAAACAGACCATTTGGCCTGACTAGACCATGCTGGCATTGATATTCATACAAACCTCCTGCGAACTCTCACTGTTCCAACCTTCTCCCCTCACCTCTCCCATAATCTCTCCCTCATGTACAGATCCAACTCCTGCTCAATTACATGCGTGAATACTCACTGCTTCAACCGTGTCATGTCGAGGTGAGTCCCACATTGTCACTATTTACAACGCATGGACATTTGTCCCAAATTATTGACTTGACCTGTTATTAACTATCCTATCTTTCATTATTTGGTGTTTATTGAACTTGAGAATTGCTTAACAAAAGACACATTTTCTCAAAGCTTTTTGCCTTGTACTCATCAGGACATTTCACAAGAATACCAATAAAGAACAACAGTCAACAATTATAATGTATAAGAGGACAGTCCAGGTCAGCTAACAAGTGGAGTCTAATTGGCCGAGGTATTGCTATGGAGAATGCAGCAATCAATCCTGATTGTCTGTTAACCTTGTTTCAGCAAAAGGTGCCCCTTTTCATCAATACTTATTATTTACACTTGTTCTGGGTCTCATCCCTTTATTCTTTCACAGGATGTAACATTGTTGTCAAAGCAAGCATTTGTTTCCCAAGCCTTATTTCCTTTCAACCTAGTGATGTGCTAGACCATTACAGAGAGTAACTCAGAGTTAATCACATTGCAGTGAGTCTGGTGTCACATGTAGGCCAGATCAGGTAAAGATGGCAGATTCCTTTCCCTAAAGGACATTTATGAGCCAAATGGGTTTTTAACCACAATGAACCATAATTTCATGACACCATTACCAAGAGCAGCTTTGTATTTCAGGTTGATAAATTGAATTACAATCCCATGGTGGGGTTTGAACCTATGATCCAGGAGCATTAATCTGGGACAGAGAAGTCCAGGCACATCATCAGAATACCACCATCTCCTTTAATTTGAAAGGCTTTTCATATCCATCCTACTGAACTCCACAATATTTTTAAATTTCTGTTTTGGCTTTTCTCTTCGTTTTCTCTTTCCTGACTGATCAGTCTTTCTGTGAAAGTTCCCTCCTTTCAATTCTGGTATCATAAAGTCATAGAGACCTGCAGCGTAGAAAAAGACCCTTTAGTCCATTGTGTCCATGCTGGCCAAAATCAACCACTATTCTAATCTTATTTCCAGCACTTGGCCCATAGCCTTGTATACCTTAGCATCACAAATGCACATCTAAATACTTCTTAAATATGATGAGGGTTTCTGCCTCTACCAGCCTTACAGTCAGTGAGTTCTAGATTCCTGCCACCCTCTGGGTGAAAAGGTCACATCTTCTCTAAGCCTCCTGCCCCTCACCTTAAATCTATATTCCCTGGACATTGAACCCTCTGTTAAAGGGGAATGTCTACCCTATCTATGCCCCTAATGGTTTTATATATCTCAGCCATGTCCCCTCTCAATCTCCACTGCTCTAAGGAAAACAATTCCTGTCGGCCCAATCTCTCTTTGTATCTGAAACTCTCCAGTCTGCATTGCATTTGTAAATCATTTCCACAGTTTCCCTACTGTTTCTTTGTTTTTCATTTTGCAAAGTGGAGACCAGAATTGCAAACAGTACTTCAAGTACAGCCTCACCCAAGGTTTTATGCAAACTTAATGTCGGCTTCATGCTTCTGAATTGATGTTGAAATGAACCCTAATTCTAGACCTTGAACCAACCAAGAGAAAGCTGATGAAGGAAACAATGGGATTGCTGCTTGTTGAAATGTGTTTAAGAAATACCTTCATTCAGTCAAGGCCAACATGCTCTTCAGCAAGAAGCAGAACAATAGAGAAATGCACACTATTGGCAGAAAAATAAGCAGGATATAGTTCAGCATTGTTTTTCAATGCAATTAAAAAATAAATTCAGATGGTCATTACTAACCTCTCTATGCCTCAGTATGAAAAGCTGAGTTTTACAGGAACTTATCTGGGTCCATTTATGATCTGGATTATATGTTGCGTGACCTCAGTGCTGTCTTACAATAATTTAATTAAGTATGCCTACCTGGCAAAGCATGGCACCTGCATTGCGGCTAGTATGCACAAGGTAAGCTATTGCTTGAGATAAAAATACTGTGACTAAACCAGTGTGACCTCCACCTCCAACCTCTACTGCTTGGAAGGACAAAAGAAGGGTCATTGTCATTGGTTTCTCTGCACTAGCAAAATTGAACCTTTCTTGTACACATCGAGTTATTGTTGGGTGTTCTAACGTGACTGGGGGAGCCTGATTATAGACCCACATCATTTTCCACAGTGGGTATTGTGTTGTTGCATATATCACGATGGACAGAGAGTCATTAGGATAGTTTGATGACAGCATGAGATGTGATGTTCCAGTAAAAAACACCTTGCCTCAGTTTCAGTGCAATGGAAGGAGTGCGGTGTGTAGTCAGTCGGCCATACAGTGCTACACTCATCAGTTATAGCTGTAACATCAGTAAATCTGGATCCAGGCTATGGATGGTATTTTCCCAGGCCTGGAACATTGTTGACAATGACGACCCATTTGGGAAATTTTGGCAAGAATGAGAAAATCAAGTTTCTGTCACTATGAAAAATAACTTCAATTTTCTCCTTAAGGCTTCAACAGTAATTTCCACATCTCACTCATGAGCTGTGACCACCTTATTTCTGTACATTTGCATCTTATCATTTGCTAATGCCACACATTGCAGCTTCCCATTCTCTCCTCCTACTGGGAAACGAGGTGATGCTAATTTCCAACATGAAACTCTGAGCGGTTACCTGGGCTTGATGTTGTTTCTCCCATCATCCAACAACTCAGCCATCAGCCACATTTCCCCGCATCCTCCATAGACACTCCTCCTCCATCCTTTGTCCTGCCAACTAGGCACTGCCAAACCACCAGCCTCTCCACTGACATCGTCTCGACTACTTTCCAACCAAATTATGCACCATGTTAGCCCTTCAGGACTTCACTTTGGAGCTAAGGTATGTTTATGTTTTGCATGATTCTGTAAAAGTTGCTGTACACATATGGGCCCACATACATCTCACTGAGTCATAGTCATACAGAACAGAAACAGACCTTTCGGTCCAACATGTCTGTGCCGACCAGGTTTCCTCAATTGAACTAACCCCAATTGTCTGCACTTGGCCCTATCCCTCTAAACCCTTCCTATTCAAACGTCTTTTAAATGTTGTAATTGTAGCCACTTCTACCACTACCTCTGGCAGTTTGTTCCATATGCGCACCTACCCTCTCTGTGAAAAAGTTGCCCCTCATGTCCCTTTTAAAAGTTTCCCCTCTAGCTTTGGACCCTCCTAGCCTGGGGAAAAGACCTTGATCTATGCCTCTCATGATTTTATAAACATCTATAAGGTCACTCCTCAGTTTCCTAAACTCCAGTGAAAAAAATTCCAGCCTATCCAACCTCTCCTTATAACTCAAACCCTTCAGTCTTGATAACATCCTTGTAAATCTCTTCTGCACCCTTTCCAGTTTAATAACATCCTTCCCAGCACAGGGCGACAGAACTCACATAGTACTCCAAATGTGGCCTCACCAGTATCTTGTACAATCACGACACAACATTTTAACTCTTAGATTCGATGCTCTAACCAATGAAGCCAAGTGTGTCAAGCACCTTTCTCATCACCCTGTCTACCTGTGGCTCCACTTTTAAGGAACTGTGTACTTGAGCATATCGGTCTCTCTGATCAACAACGCTTCCCAGGACCCTACCATTAATTGTGTAAGTCCTGCTCTGGTTTGTCTTTATGAAAATACAATACCTCATATTAATCTCTGTCTGCCATTCCTTGGCCTATTGGTCCAGCTGATCAAGATCCCATTGTACTCTGAGACAACCTTCTTCACTATACACTACACCACCAATTTCAGGATCGTCTGCAAAGTTATTAACCATACCTCCTATATTCTCAACCAAACCATGTATATGAATGACACACAACAGTGGATCCAGCACCGATCCTTGTGGCACACTGCTGGTCACAGACTTCCAGTCTGAACAACCCTCTACCACTACCCTCTGTCTTCTACCATCAAGCCAATTTTGTATCCAATTGGTTATCTCACCATGGATCCTATGCGATCTATCCTTTCTAACCAATCTACCATGCAGGACCTTGTCAAAAGTCTTGCTAAAGTCTATGCAGATAATATATAGCACTCTGTCCTCTGTCTTCATCTATCTTCTTTGTCATGTTTTCAAAAAACACAATCAAGTTTGTGAGACATGATTTCCCATGCACAAAGCCATGCTGACTGTCCCTAATCAGTCCTAGCCTTTCAAAATGCATGTAAGTCCTGGATCTCAGAATCTCTTCCAACAAATTACCCATCACTGATGTCAGGTTCATCAGTCTATAGTTCCTTGACTTTTCCTTGCAGCCTTTCTTAAATAAAGACATAATATTAGCCACTGTCCAGTCCTCTGGCACCTCACCTGTTGCTGTAGGTGATACAAAAATCTCTGCTAGGGCCCCTGTAATTTCTTCCCTAGCTTTCCACAATGTCCTGGGATACAATTGATCAGGTCCTGGAGATTTATCTACCTTTACGCATTTAAAGATGCCCAGCACCTCCTACTCTGTGATGTGGACTGTTTTCAAGACATCACCATTTATTTCCCAAAGTTCCCTAGCCTCCATGTCTTTCTCCACATTAAATACTGATGCAAAATATTTATTTAGTATCTCCCCCATCTCCTGTTGTTTCACACATAGATGGCTGCGTTGATCTTTGAGGTACCCCATTATCTCCACAGATACTCTTTTGCCCTTAATGTACTCGTAGAATCTGTTTGGATTCTCCTTAAGCCTATTTGCCAAAGCTATTTCATGTCCCCTTTTTGCCCCCCTGATTTTCCTCTTGTGTATACGCCTATTACCCTTATACTCCTCGAGGGATTCACTTGGTCCCAGCTTTCTATACCTGACATATGGTTCCTTCTTTTTCTTAACAAGAGCCTCAAGATCTCTAGACATCTAGTGTGCCTATTCCTACCAGCCTTGGCTTCACTCTAACAGGAACATACTGTCACTGAGCTCTCATTATCTCACTTTTGAAAGCCTCCCACTATCCAGTCATCCGTTTAACTGTGAACAGACTACCTCAATCAACTTCTGAAGGCTCCTAATACTGTCAAAATTAGCTTTGCTCCAATTTAAAACTTTAATTGTTAAACAAGCCCTATCCTTTTCCATAACTATTTTAAAACTAATATGGTCACTGGTCCCAGTGTTCTCCCCAATAAAACCTCAGTCATTTGCCCTCCCTTATTTCCCAAGAGAAGGTCATGCAGCCATACATAATGTGTCTTATGCCCCTTCACTTGCTTCCTTAGCATTTTCCCACTTTGTGTTTTCTGGGAGGCTCACAGTATCTCTGGCTTGCATTGCCTTTCAGTGCAGACTGTCGAGCAGGCAAACTGGAGTCAGTTCATACTCAAGGGGAGCAACATGTTTCTGTATGGCACCATATTATTTCAATGTCGTATCTACAGCCTGCACCAGACTAGGTGACCGCTTCGCAGAACATCTACGTTCTGCTCGCAAAAAAGACCCTGAACTACCTGTTCCCTGCCACTTTAATGCACCAACCTGTTCCCTGGCCAACATCTCTGTCTCTGGCTTGCTGCAGTGTTCCAGCGAAGCTCAACGCAAGCTAGAAGAACACCTCATTTTCCGCATGGGGACACTGCCGCTCTCCGGACTCAATATTGAGTTCAATAATTTTAGGGCCTAAACTCTCCCATGTCCCAGCCCCCTACCCCACACACCAGGCCTTGTTACCACATAGCTTGCCATTACACACCCCCTGTTGTTCATCACTAATAGTCCCCATTGACAGCTATTCACCCTCTCAGCCTGATCGTTATCAACTCCTTTGTCTATCCAACTGCTCTTCTCTCTCTTCAGGCTCTATCCTATCATTTACTCCCTAACCCACCCCCCTCCCTATTTTCTGCATATAAACTGACGTTTTCCCAGCCACCATCAGTTCTGTGGAAGGGTCACCAGACCCAAAACATTAACTGTTTTTTCCTTCACAGATGCTGCCAGACCTGCTGAGCTTTTCCAACAACTTCTGTTTTTGTTCCCGATTTACAGCATCTGCAGTTCTTTCGGGTTTTATAAAAACAAGGAAGTCTTGTTAAAACTATACAAGGGATTGGTCTGACCGCAGCTGGAATATAGTGAGCAGTGTTGGACCCTTTATACCTAAGGAAAGTTATACCATCATTGTAGGCAGTCCTGAAATGGTTCAATTGGTTGATTCTGGGCAAAGAGGGATTTTCTTACGAGGAGACATTTAGTAGGTTGGGCCTATACTCATTGGAGTTTAGAAGATTGAAAGGCAACCTTATTGAGATTTATAAAGTTCTTAGTGGGTTTGACAGGATGGATATAGGAAGATTGTTTCCCCTTGTGGGAGAGTTGAGGTCCAAGGGGCATAATCTCATTTATTTAAGACAGCGATAAGAAGGATTTTGTTTCTTTCAGAGAATAGTAAATCTGTGGAATTCTTCACTGCAGATGGCTGCCAAGCCTGGGTCATTAAGTCTATTCAAAGTTGAGTTCTTTAGATTTTTAATCAGTCAGGAAATGAAGGGTAATGGGGAAAAAGCAGTTGAGGGTTATTAGATCAGCCATGATCTCATTGAATGGTGGAGTAGTCTTGATGGGCTGAATGGCCTACGTCTGCTCTTATGTCTTATGGTCAGTTTTTCCTGATACAGTAGTTGGAGCTTTTCAGCTCTGTCACCTTTACAGAAATCCTTTATTACGTTATTTCCCATTTTTCTGCATCTGGAGTTGTGTAAAGTAAAAGTAGTCTATCCCCGTTCAGAGGCACATTCAACACGATATCAACAACTTATGGTTATGTCGTCTTATTAATGTGATTCAAACATCCCAGGCTGCTATTCGGGGATGATGATCAAAAAAATTAAGAATGAGCCACATCAAGAATTATAAAGGAAGAGGATAAAATGCTTGGTGAAAGAGGTAGGTTTTAAGGACAATCATAAAGGAGGACAGGTGGGGATGGGATAGATTTCGGGAAGGAATTCCATACTTAGGATCTAGCCAGAGCCCCGTCACTAATAAAGGAGCAACGGAAATTGGAGGGTCTCAGGATGCCAGAATTAGAGGAGCTCAGAGTTCAAGGGTCATAATGTGGAGGATGTTCTGGAGATACAGATGGTTGAAACTAGGTAGTGATCTGAAAGTAAAGATGAGAGCCTTAAAATCAAGATGATTATTAACTGAGAGCCCATGGATCGCAGTGATATACTTTGCTTTTGAAAGAAGACAGAAAACCCTGGAAATATACAATAAATATGTTTTTTTTCTGTTTAAACACAGCAGGCCAAGCAGCATCAGAGGAGCAGGAAAGCTGACATTTCGGGTCTGGACCCTTCTTCAGAA
>NC_063345.1:4306786-4330684 GCF_021869965.1 Rhincodon typus
CTTGTTGTCTCGGATTCTCCAGCATCTGCAGTTCCTACTGTCTCCAGACCCGAAACGTCAGCCTTCCTGCTCCTCTGATGCTCCTTGGCCTGCTGTATTCATCCAGCTCTACACCTTGTTATCTCAGATTCTCCAGCATCTGCAGTTCCCACCATCTGTTTTTTTCTGTTTGTGTTTAACTTCTATTTTCTGCCACTTGCAGTACTTGTCCTTTCTTTCATTGTAGCTTTTGAATTCTATTTCTCCAGAAATTAATCCCAGTGCTTCATTTGTATTAGTTATGGCTTTATTAGGCTGCATTGCTGCTTCTCATCATTTGTGAGTACAGTGTTGTGTATTTACTCTGCGATCCATTATGTGCTATCAAGGTTTCAGTGGCACTGATTGTATTGATTAGAATAACACTCCCCTATCTGACAGAAAAACAGTTAATGGTAAAATGTAAAGTGGCCATAACCCAACTTTGTTACAAGGGAGAAATGACTGGTGGTGCTTTAAGTGAGAGTCATCACACCATAAGTAAAGGGAGAGGTTTAGAAGGAAAATCTTTCATGTTAATCTCACCTATTTCTTTTATTTCAAAAATATACTGAAGAAGGGTCTAGGCCTGAAACGTCAGCCTTCCTGCTCCTCTAATGCTGCTTGGCCTGCTGTGTTCATCCAGCTCTAAACATTGGAGTTTGACTGAATGCAAACAAGCCAAAGGCATCCCTTAATTGTCCAAGATTATATTTACATATATTTGAGGCTCTAGGAGGGTCTGATAACTGAATGGGCCCCCATTTACTTTCAGCAGGAAGATCTTAGACAGTGGTCTTTCCCCACTGTGCCGTGGCGGCAGCTACCCCAAGCTTTCGTGTGTCCCTCAGCAAATAGTCCTGGACCTTGGATTGTGCCAGTCTGCAACACTTGGTCAGGCTCACCTCATTGTTCTGGAAGACCAACACATTTCGTGCAGATGAAAGAGTGTCTTTTGCCGAGTTGATGGTCCTCCAGGTGCAGTCTATGTTTGTTTCGGTGGGTGTCCCGGAGAACTGGCCGTAGAGCACAGAGTCCTGAGTCAAGGAGATGCTCGGGATGAAACTTGACAAATACTGCTGTATCTTTCTCCAGACTTTAACCTCCCTAGAGTAAAACTTAAACCTTCTGCTGTTGGCATCACTCTGCATCAAAAACCAAACATCCAGCCAACTGTGCTACCTCACCCCGTACTTTACAATTGTATGCATGAATTAAATAGATTTGTTAAGTATTGTGATCAATAGGAAGCGACAAAATATGTCCTATTCGTTCCTAAGAATTTTCTATTATAAATCAAAAATTCTACCTGTTGAGTTTTCACACTGGGGATTGACAACAAAAAATGTAAATTTTCCTTTATTTGCAATTTAAATGGTATTCATTCTTCTTGATGGACTTGCCTGGTCCCACTGTATGGGCTACTGATTTAACCTAATCTGTGTTGTACAGAATGACAATTGCTAAGGGTCTAGGCCCGAAACGTCAGCCTCTCTGCTCCTATGATGCTGCTTGGCCTGCTGTGTTCATCCAGCCCTGCACCGTGTTGTCTCTTGTGCTGGACTATAGCGACTGTTTCAGCTTCTGTTGCACACATTGACTCAAAAGTTTGTTTCTTTCAAATACCTCTCGTCAAAATTACTTTTTATGAGGAACTGATGGGAGACAGAGGACAGGAAAAATATTCTTTCCGATATAGGTTTCAGCCTTTGCAGCCTATTCATGGAGAAACTTGTATTTCTAACAGAAACAGAAATTGCTGGAGTAACTCAGCAGGTCTGGCAGCATCTGTGGAGAGAGAAACAGAGTTAAATACTACCTTTTCCTAGCTCCTTCTAGTTCTGAAGAAGTGTCACTGGACTTGAATTGTTAACTCTGTTTTTCTTTCTACTGATGCTGCCAGATCTGCTGAGTTTCTCCAGCAATTTTTGTCTTTTTTTTTATCTTTGGCAGCTACAGATCTTTGTTTTAAATTTGGATTTATGGTGGGATATGTACCCACCCCCACCCCGCCATTGGAATGTGCCAGTGAAGTCCTTTTGGTCATGTAGTGCAAGGAAATGTAGCAGCCAATTTCTGCACAGCAGAATTTGTACTTGGGTTTTTTTTTTAAATACTGGTTATTTAATGAATCACAGAACCCCTACAGCATGGGGGCAGGCTGTTTGGCTCATCAAACTCATTCCGACCCTCAAAAGACCACCCCACCCAGACCCACTCCCCGACCCTAATCCCATAATTAATCCACCTAACCGACACGCTCCCAGACTGTACAGGCAATTTAGCATGGCCAATCCACCTCACCTGCACATCTTTGGACTATGCAAGGAACCTGGAACACCTAGAGGAAATCCACGCAGACACGGGGAGAATGTGCAAACTCCACACAGACAGTTTCCCGAGGGTGGAATCAAACCCGGGTCCCTGACATTGTGAGGCAGCAGTGCTAACCATGGAGCCACCCTAGAATATTGGCCAGGACACCAGGTGGAACCTTGTACTGATCTAGCTCTTTTGAGAATGTGGCTGGAGAGTTCCTTTACATCCAGCCGAGATATCAGACAGGGTCACAGTCATCGTAGTTCCAACCACAGGTGAGCAGGTCTGCGCTGAGCTGTGAAGCCACACTCCACATCACGGTGGGAAGGTTCCACACCATTGGCTGCTAGATATATCGTAGTCCAGCTTAGGAGTAGGGTTAGACAGGATGGGGGGTTGGTTGGCAAGAGCAGAGACCAGGCTTGAGAGTTCAAAGGGAGGTCTGCAATGTGTGGATCAGGAAGTCCATATTCAAGAACAAAAGCAGCTTTTAACAAATGGATAATAAAATCATGCGGTATATACGGTACTATATACAGCAAACTATACGGTCAATGGAAAAGCCCCGGGGAAAACTGATACACAGAGAGATCTGGGTGTTCAAGTCCATTGTACCCTGAAGGTGGCAACGCAGGTCGATAGAGTGGTCAAGAAGGCATACGGCATGCTTTCATTCATCGGATGGGGTATTGAGTACAAGATTGGCAGGTCATGTTACAGTTGTATAGGACTTTGGTTCGACCACATTTGGAATACTGCGTACAGTTCTGGTCACCACATTACCAAAAGGATGTGGATGCTTTGGAGAGGGTGCAGAGGAGGTTCACCAGGATGTTTCTGGGTATGGAGGGCGCTAGCTATGAAGATTAGGATTATTTACATTAGAAAGACGGAGGTTGGGGGGGGACCTGATTGAGGTCTACAAAATCATAAGAGGTATAGACAGGGTGGATAGCAAGAGGCTTTTTCCCAGAGTGGGGGACTCAATTACTAGGGGTCACGATTTGAAGGTGAGATGGGAAAAGTTTAAGGGAGATATGCGTGGAAAGTTCTTTACGCAGAGGGTGGTGGGTGCCTGGAATGCGTTGCCAGCGGAGGTGGTAGAGGCGGGCACGTTAGCGTCATTTAAGATGTATCTAGACAGATACATGAATGGGCAGG
The DNA here is from genome assembly GCF_021869965.1 of Rhincodon typus. Taxonomy (NCBI): domain Eukaryota; kingdom Metazoa; phylum Chordata; class Chondrichthyes; order Orectolobiformes; family Rhincodontidae; genus Rhincodon; species Rhincodon typus. The sequence continues at coordinate 4,310,285 of NC_063345.1, forward strand.
GAGCAGAGGGATACAGATCCTTGGAAAATAGGCAACAGGTTTAGATAGAGGATCTGGATCGGCGCAGGCTTGGAGGGCCGAAGGGCCTGTTCCTGTGCTGTAATTTTCTTTGTTCTTTGTTCTTTGTATACAATGATGCAACAAAGGAAGAGGCTGTTTGGTCTGTTGTGTTGGTGTCTCCTAATGGGAAGAGCTATCCACTTAGACCCCTTCCCCTTTTTTACCTCAAACCCCTGCATATTTTTCCCTCCTAAAGTGCATTTGGATAAACCCACATGTGCATTGTGACTTGCCATAATCACGTGGCCTCTGAGGTCATTGCTTTCCAAGTGGAGGCATGAAAGCAGAAGCCATTAAAACCATTGCGCGGAACAAAGTATTACTCCATGTTCTTATCGAATCACACAATTACTGGGGGAAAGGTGATGGCCTAGTGGTATTAATCACTGGTCTGTTGATCCAGATAATGTTCTGGGGGCCTGGGTTCAAATCCCACCACAGCAGCTAGTGGAATTTGAATTCAATAAATATCTGAAATTAAGACTCTAATGATAACTGTGAATCCATAGTCAATTGTCAGGAAAAACACATCCACTTCACAAATGTCCTTTAGGGAAAGAAACTACTGGCCTACATGTGACTCCAAACCTACAGCAATGTGGTTAACTCTTAATTGCCCTCTGGGCAATAAATGCTGCCCAGCAAGTAACACCCTCATCCTGTGAATGAATGAAGGAAAAAAATCTACAATTATTACAGCACAGGAGGAGACCATTCAGCCCATTGTGACTGTCAATTAGTGCTAAGCTCCTGCATTTTCTCTATGTCTCTGTTCACCATTTCTAGCCAAATAATACCCTCTTGAAAGCTTCCATTGAACCCGTTTCCAACACATTTCCAGGCAGTGCATTTTATAGATCCGCTGGGTGGAAACATTTTTACTTACATCACTTTTGCTTCTTTCGCATTTTGCTTTAAATCTGTGCCCTCTCATTCTTTTGCCTTTTCCAATTAGGAACAGCTACTGCTTTAGTATCCCACCCCCCTATGTTATATTGTTTTTCAATTTTATTCCCACCAAAGTACATCACCTGACTGTTCTCTACATTGAGCCTCATTTGTTACCTCCACCAACTTGTCAATGTCTTTTTGGAGTGCCACACTGTCCTTCTCACAATTTGCAATTCTTCCAAATTTAGTGTCATCTGCATAACTTGTGATTTCTGCAACATTCTTAATTATAAAGAATCTTCCACAATAGTCAGCTTTCAAGAACTGGAAGGTTTGACTCCCATACCCCTCTTTATAAATGTAGAAAGTGTGGCCTGAAGTTTGCAGCAATAACGAAAGGGAAATTATCAGTGATTGCTGTCATTACTCCTCTGAAAGTTACAGCAACTTCATCAGATTATGAAGCAGAGACCTGCAGATGCTGGAGATCTGAAACAAACAAGGACAGAGCATGTTGGAGAATCTCAGTGGGTCTGGCAGTATCTGTGGATGTTGTGTGAGGATGATTACCTCAGTTGCAGGAACAGCAACTCATATTCCGCTTGGGAACCCTGCAGCCCAATGGTATCAATGTGGATTTCACAAGTTTCAAAATCTCCCCTCCCCCTACCACATCCCAAAACCAGTCCAACTCGTCCCTGCCTCCCTAACCTGTTCTTCCTCCCACCTATCCCCTCCTCCCACCTCAAGCCGCACCTCCATCTCCTACCGACCAACCTCATCCCGCCCCCTTGACCTGTCCGTCCTCCCTGGACTGACCTATCCCCTTCCTAACTCCCTACCTACACTCACCTTTCCTGGCCCCATCCCCGCCTCTTCGACCTGTTTGTTTCCTCTCCACCTATCCTCTCCTCTATCCCTCTTCTATCCGCCTCCCACTCTCTCCCTATTTATTTCAAAACCCCCTTCCCCTCCCCCTTTTCTGATGAAGGGTCTAGGCCCGAAACGTCAGCCTCTCTGCTCCTATGATGCTGCTTGGCCTGCTGTGTTCATCCAGCCCTGCACCTTGTTGTCTCATTACCTCAGTGGTTCAGAATGCTTCAGTGCAGAGAGATCTGGTTACCCTCATGCGTACATCACCGAAAACTAGGTACAGCAACTAATAAATAAGGCAAATGGAATTTTGATATTTATTGCTCAAGAAATCTAATAGTTTGAGTTTGATTTATTGTTGTCATGTACTGAGATACAGTGAAAAGTGTTGTTTTGCGTGCTATACAGGCAAATCATACTAAACAAAGTGCATCAGGGGAGCAGAGCAGAGTGCAGAATACTGTATTACAGCTGCAGAGAAAGTCCATTCAAAAGTCTGAAAGCAGCACGGAAGAAGCTGTTCTTGAATCTATTCATACGTCTATTCAAACTTTTATATCTTCTGCCCGACGGAAGATGGTGGAAGAGAGTATAACCGGGGTGGGATGTTGGTTGCTTTCCTGAGGCAGCGGGAAGTATAGATGGAGTCAATGGATCGAAGGCTGGTTTGTGTGATGGACTGGGCTGTGTTCATAACTCTCTGTAGTTTCTTTCAGTCTTGGGAAAAGCAGTGTTAGGTGCACCAGGACAGATTGTTGGTGATCATCAGACTCAGGAACTCGAAGCTCTCGACTACCTCCGCCTCAGCAGCATTGATACAGACAGGGGCGTGCCCTCCACTCTGCTTCCTGAAGTCAATGAGCAGTTCCTTGGTTTTGCTGACATTGATGGAGAGATTGTCGTCTTTACACCAGGCTGCTAAACACTCACTCTCTTTCCTGTATTCTACCTCGTCGTTGTTTGTGATCTGACCGACGATGGTGGTGTCATTGGTGAACTTGTAAATGGAGTTGGGGCAGAATTTGACCACACAGTCATGAGTGAATGAGGAATATAGTAGAAAGCTGAGTATGCAGTCTTGCAGGGCACTGGGTGTTGTGGATTATGGTGGAGGAGGTGTTACCTATTCTTCCTGATTGCTGTCTATGGGTCAGGAAGATGAGGATCCAGTTACAGTGGGGGAAGCCAAGACCTAGCTCTCAGAGTTTAGAGGTGAGTTTATTTGGAATTATGGAGGTGAAGGCAGAACTGTAGTCAATAAGTAGGAGCCGGATGTAATTATCCTTATTATCCAGATGTTCCAGGGATGAGTGTAGGGCCAGGGAAATGGCGTTTGCTGTGGACTTGTTATGTAGGGAGCCAAATTGCAAAGAATCAAGGTAACCTGGAAGACTAGAGGTGATATGAGAAGTGATTACTCTCTCAAAGCACTTCATAATTATGGAGGCCAGAGCTACCAGCCATTGAGGCACATTGCATGATTTTCCTTTGACACTGGGATACTGGTGGTCTTCTTAAAGCAGGTGGGGACTTCAGATTGTAATAAGGAGAGGTTAAAGATGTCCGCGAATACTCCCGCAAGCTGGTCCACACAGGATCTTAGCGCTCGGCCGGGAACATAAGCTGCAAGTGATAGTCAGAGCTAAGAGATCCCACAACCAACAGATCAGATATAAGCTCTGCAGTCCTGCCACATCCAGCCGTGAATGGTGGTCGATGTTTAAACAATGTACTGGAGGAAGAGAATCTTCACAAATATCCCCATCCTCAATGATGGAAGAGCTCAGCACATCAGAGCAAAAGATAAGGCTGAAACGTTTGCAACAATCTTTACCCAGAAGTGCCGAGTGGATGATTCATCTTGGCCTCCTCCAGTGGTCCCCAGCTTCACAGATACCACTCTTCAACCAAATCGATTCACTCCATGTGATATCAAGAAATGGTTAGAGACACTGGATACTGCAAAGACTACGGGCCCTGATAACATTCTGGCAACAATACTGAAGACTTGTGCTCCAGAACTTGCTGCTCCCCTAGCCAAGCTGTTCCAGTACGTTTACAACACTGGCATCTACCCGACAATGTGGAAAATTACCCAGGTATGTCCTGTACATAAAAAGCAGGACAAATCCAACCCGGTCAATTACCGCCCCGTCAGTCTCCTCTCGATCATCAGTAAAGTGATGGAAGGTGTCAGTAACAGTGCTATCAAGCAGCACCTGCTCAGCAATAACCTGCTCAGTGATGCCCAGTTTGGGTTCCACCAGGGCCACTCAGCTCCTGACCTCATTACAGCCTTGGTTCAAACATGGACAAAACAGCTGAATTCCAGAGGTGAGGTGAGAGTGACAGCCCTTGACATCGAAGCTGCATTCGACCGAGTGTGGCATCAAGGAGCCCTGGCAAAACTGGAATCAATGGGTATCAGGGGGCAAACTCTCCATTGGATGGAGTCATACCTGACACATAGGAAGATGGTCGTGGGTGTTGGAAGTCATTCATCTCAGCTCCAGGGTATCTCTGCTGGAGTCCCTCAGGGTAGTGTCCTAGGCCCAACCATCTTCAGCTGCTTCATCAATGACCTTCCCTTCATCATAAGGTCAGAAGTGGGGATGTTTGCTGTTGATTGCACAATGTTCAGCACCATTTGTGACTCCTCAGATACTGAAGCAGTCCATGTTCACATGTAACAAGATCTGGACAATATCCACGCTCGATTTGACAAGTGGCAAATAACATTCTTGTCACACAAATGGCAGATTATGACCATCGCTAATAAGAGACAATCAAACCACCGCTCCTTGATATTCAATGGTGTTAAAGTCACTGAATCTCCCACTATCAACATCCTGGGGGTTACCATTGACCAGAAACTCAACTGGACTCACCACATTAACACAGTGGCTACGAGAGAAGGTAGGAGGCTAGGAATACTTTGGCAAGTAACTCATCCCCTAATTGCTCAAAGCCTGTCCACCATCTACAAGGCACAAGTCAGGAGTGTGACGGAATACTCCCCACTTGCCTGGATGAGTGCAGCCCCAACAACATTCAAGAAGCTTGACACCATCCAAGAAAAAGCAGCTGGCTTGATTGGCACCACATCCACAAGCATCCACTCCCTCCACCACCGACACTCAGTAGCAGCAGTGTGTACTATCTACAAGGTGCACTACAGAAATTCACCAAAGATCCTCAGACAGCACCTTCCAGATTTATGACCATATCATCGGACAAGGGCAGCAGATACAAGAGAACACTATCACCTTCATGTTCCCCTCCAAGCCACTCACCATCCTGACTTGGAAATATATCGCTGTTCCTTCACTGTCACTGGGTCAAAATCCTGGAATTCCCTCCCTAATAGCATTGTGGGTCAACCTACGAAGGTGGACTGCAGCGGTTCAAGAAGGCAGCTCACCACTATCTTCTCAAGGGGCAACTAGGGATGAGCAAGAAATGCTGGCCCAGCCAGCAATACCCACATCCCACAAATAAATGAAAGAAAAGGATTCCATCCGGGCCAGTCTCTTTCCATGGAAGGCCAATCTAACATCTGCGGCAGTGACCATGGATGTAGGTGCATCCAAGGCTGTTGGGATAGGTGACATCTTTTCATTGACCTTCTGTTCAAAGCAAGCAGAGAATGCTTTGAGCTCATTGAGTAAAGGATGTACTGTTGCCCGCGATGCGGTTTGACTTTGCTTTGTAGCCTGTTATGTCATGTAAACCTTGCCACAAATGACAGGTGTCCGTGTGGTTAGTCTGGGTGTCCAGCTGAGTTTGGTTTTGCCTCTTGGTGCCCCTGATGGCCTTGTGAAGGCCATACCTAAATTTCCTGTATGGGTCAGGGTCGCCTGGCCTGAATGTCTAGACTTGGACATCAATAGACAATGGACATTCCAGTTCATCCATAGTTTCTGGTTGGAGAACATTCAGGTCGACTCCTTTGGCATGAGGTCTTCCACGTTAAAGTAGGGAAGTGTTTCTGCAACATGAGACTGAACATGGAATATTGCATACAGTTTCATTCCCTTATTTGAGGAGGGATGTAGTTGCCTTGGATGCAGTTCAGTGGAGATTCACTAGATTGATTCCAGGGATGAGGAGGTTTGTTGTATGAAGACATATTGAACAGTTTAGGCCTGTACTATCTAGAGTTTAGAATGGATCTGAAAGGGTTAATTGTAAAGGTCACATTAAGCGTCACATTTTCTTTTGTAAATAAATACTTGATATATAAAACATCTAAAAATACTTGCCAAGATGTTTCAAATTGGACATACGGAAAATACAGTAAAATACAACTTTCCTCCATTGAACCTGTTACACTCTCTGGTGCTCAATCTAATTGCAATATTCTACACTTACTAATTTCTGCATTCAGTGACAAGCATGCAGAGTGAGGGGTTGTCTCAGTTCCCAATCCTTCAGTGTACTATGGCTGAAAGGCCTTAGGCAGCAATGTTTCCTCATTATCTTGACAGTGCCTGTCCCAAGTGAAAATGGATAGGTTAGGTGAATGAACCAAAATTTGGCTGATGAAGTTTAACGTGGATGATGGTGATGTTTAGAAAGGCTACATGTTATCTAAATGGAAAGAAACCTCAGAGTGCTTCAGAGCAGAGGGACGTGACTGGGCCAGAATTTATTGCCCATCCTTAATTGCCCTGGAGAAGATAGTAGGACCTTAGACCCAGTCAAGAAAAGTAATTGTGCCACCCCCACCCAGTGGATTCCAAGTCGTGGTTGGAAGTTATTAATTAATCTGCCTCCACCCTATCAGGCAGAAGATTTCAGGCCACACTAAATCACTGCAGGAAAGATTTCACCTCATCTCCTATTTGGTTCTCTCACAATGAGGTCATATCTGTATGTCCAGATTAAATCTATCTAACAGACCCTCCCATCAAGTAAGTAAAAGAATTCCTTCTTAGCAATAAAAAAGGTCCATCATTCTGAATGCCCCACTGTTGAATCTGTCTTTCACTGTCTCTGCTTAATGGAGGTCAATCCCAGTTTCTTCAGTCTCTCCAAACAATCAATATCCTCTTCTCTTGGCAAGAAATGGAAGTCAGAATATAAAAGCAGGTCCATTTTGATAACATTTTTGTCACATATACAACTAATTATGATGTAAGTATAAAAACATGAAGCATGAATAAAGTTCTTTTTATTTTGTCAATCAGTCGAGATCTTAAACCCGATCTCCATCTGCCATTGTATGTGGACACAAAATATCCCAATTACTGTTCAAATGAGCAGGGGAGCTTTCCCCAAAGTCCAAGCCAATGTCTATCCCTCATTCAACATCCCTGAAGCACCTAATCCAGCCATATATTCAATTGTGTTTTCTAGGATCTAGCTATGTGCAAATTAGTTACTTTGATTTTTACATTACTGTAAAGACTTTTTTTTTATTTTTCTATGTTTTTGAATGTGGACTGAACTGGGTGAAGAACTGATTTATTTTCAAAAAGCAAGGATTGTCCAAAGGATTACTGCATTTCTTAAAAGCAAGTTCCCTGATATTCATTTTGAGTGTTCTTTACATTGCTGCTTGTTCAAGCAATGGGGGAGGTTACAATGGGTTTGCCAGAGCCAGGGTTGTATGTGAAGGGAGATTCATGATGGTAACAAGAAGCCGATTGGTGTCTGAAATGGTGAACTGTAGTTAATATCAAAGATTTCCCTGTCAACAACGTTGTGATTGGTTCCTGGGTGGCTACGAGAGTAAATGTTTGGTCAGAAGCCATTGCACCGTTAGAAAGGAAGGAGCTTCCCTTCCTCTGAAGAAAACTAGTTTATTTCACCTCATCGGTTTATGAAAGCTGTGATATTTAGCCGATAAGGCAGAGCCATTATAAATTGTCAATTAGTCACCCTTTGCCTCCTACAACTGAGTGAAATTACCTGGAGAAGGAAGCTTGGGAAGCAGCAAGTTCTAACAAGCCCATAGGATCATCTCAGTGAATCCTATAAACAGGGATCATTGAGCTGCCCTCTCGGTTTTTCTCTATCTATAACACCCATGTTTTTGTGTCTGTCTGTGAGTTTTATAGGTAGTTAGAGTTTTAACTAGTCGAGTTTTTTGTCAATGGTTTGTCATTGTTTACCTATGGCTAGAATTTTTTCACCTGTTGTAAATAGTGACTTTTGTTCAATACAGAAACATGGTTAGTGCTTTCTGTTAACCTAGGTCTAAAAGACAGATAAATTGGGGAATTTTGCATACTTTTATAAAATCTTTAACTTTGTGATGTCTCTGGGAATATATTTGTTCTAATTTCCAGCACACTACCTCAGAAGTGTTACATTACAAGACTGTAAAAGTGGTTCATTGGCTAAGAAATCCCATTGGGTTATCCATTGGTCATGGTAGATTGTGTACCAACACAGGTCCTTTCATTCTATTGAATTGCACCTCCTACTTCTCATCTTGGGATGTCCCCAAAAGCACAGCACATACTAACAAAATCCAACCTTACCTCAGCACCACCTCTTCCAATCCATAAGATCGCAAGAAATAGGAATAAGAGCAGGTCGTTTGTCCCCTTAAGCCTGCTCTGTCATTCAATAGAATCATGGTTGATTCAGCATTCCTCACATCCATTGTCCTGGCTTTTCCCCATAATCTTTGATTCCCCTACTGATCAAGAATCCCTCCAATACATTATCAGATAGTTTGTTTAATTTTGAGACCTGGATGAGCAGAATTTTATCTAACTAACTAATTAACTCAATAATCTTCTTTCTGAGGATACCTGAGGATACTTAGGACTAAGATAAGGAAAAATGTCTTCACCCAGAGGGTGGTGAGCCTGTGAACCTACAGAAAGCAGTTGAAGCCAAAACTTTGTACGATTTCAAGAAGGAGTTGGATATAGCGCTTGGTGCTAAAGGGTTCAAACCATATGGGGGTAAAGCAGAGATAGAGTTTACAGTTGGATGATCAATCATGATCGTATTGAAATGCAGAGCAGGCTTGAAGGGCTGAATGGTCTACCCTATTTTCTATGTTTCCATGTTTTCAGGTCCATAATCCTCTGAGATCTCTGGGTTTTGCTACTTGTGGCTCCTTGAGCTTCCCTGATTTTAAATCATTTGTTGATGACTGTGCCTTCAGCTGCCTGAGACCCAAGCTCTGGAATTCCCTCCCTATAACTCTCTGTCTCACAATCCTTTCTAAGAACATCCTTAAAACCTGCCTATTTGACACACTTTTGGCCATCTCTTCCCCAATATCTCCTTATATGGCTTGGTTTTGCTTTATAATCAATCATGGGAAGTGCCTTGGGATGTTTTACAATGTTAATGCTGCTTCAGAAATATACATTTTTTGCTATTTGAGATACATGGGAAAGATAAATCGTAACATGGATCAGGGTAGGTAAATTATGTCCGTGACAGTCAGAATCCTAAACTATTATGGACATTTTTTACTTTTAATTCCATAAGACCATAAGATGTAGGACAAAAGTAGGTGAGTTGATCCATCAAATCTGCTCATCCATTAGATTCTAAAGTGTATTTTTAAGGAAGACCAGTATAAAAGTAAAAAAGACTAAAAATATAAATTCTGTGTAGCCCGGCAAAGTTCTGAGAGAGACCTATGGAATGTCAAATCCGTGAAGTGTCAGGAAATCCTCTGAGAGAATGACAGATGTAACAGGAAGAGGCATCTTCCCCCTCTCAATAGAAAACCACCTCTTGCTGACAAATGTTATGTTTTGCACTTCTAAAAATGTACAGAAAATGGAGTTAAAGCTAATTGTAACTCTGCTCTATGTGTGCTTGTAGAAGATGGTGTGCTGGTGAACTGAGGCCCATGTATATTACCCTGAGTTTGAGCAACAATGTGTTATGAAAGTCACAGTTGAGGAAGCACCCACCAGTCACCTCTGCATTGCGGGTAAAATTAATCTCTCATTCCAAGATCTGAAAACCAATTAGCTGGAAGCCAGTTAAAAGGAAACAGAATGGAAGGACCCTGCCACTCTGAGTGCTTCCAGCCAACCACTCACAAAAAGCAACAGGGCAAAAGGATTGCAACTAACCTGCAAAAGCTAACATTCCTGAAAGTGTCTGTTCAACTATTACATTCCACTATCTACTCTTTTGTGAACAGAACTGAAGGACTGGTCTGTATATCTTAAAACTTTTATTTAACTCACTTCTTATTCCTTGTCAGCATGTATGTGTATCGTTTTCTTATTACTTTTCAAGTTTAGTAACAAATGAACTTATTCTTTGGTTAACTTAAAAGAACCTGGGCAAATTGGCTCTGTTGGGAGCATGAAGTTATTTGACTGAGCAAAAGCTACCCATAGGAGAAGGGGCATTTTCTATATTAACTTTGTCATGTCAAAAGAAAGGGAGCAAAACTAAAGAAGGGGAGCAACTTTATCCACACCACATGCCCCCTCTTCCCCGAACCCTGTAGGATAAAGATTTGGGATATATATTTGAAGCTGTATTAATTTGTGGTGCCTCACTTTGGGGTCTGACCATAACATAAATGAGTCTGAGAAATTAAAATCTGCTGTCCCAAACTACAATAGTCCCTGAAAACTCTATCCCCTTAAGGGCATTGTGAAGGTAATGCCAACTGTGTCTCAGCAGCAGAATAATATATTTTTGATGACAGGATGTTGCACAGCTAACATCTGAAAATAGTGTCGTCCCTGACTTAACCACAGCCGATCTCTCAGTGAATAAGTGGCACTAACTTGGGGTCAAACAACACACTGTTTCTTGCAGCTTCAGGTTTGGGTTTTTAACACAGACTGAATCTCAGCACTGTACCCCTGTGATCATGTACATTCTCCTGTTACATTGCAGGAGGGAGAGCCACCACCAGACTATACAAGCATCAGGCACGCACCTGATAATTGAGCATCACAAATCGAAGATCAGAAGGGCAGCTCCTCTGTTCCTTTGCTGATTGACTTGCTAGCCGTTTTGGATCTGGGCCATGAAGGCTGCAAAAGGCTCTTTGATGCCAGCTCTGTGCTGAGTTAGCTCAGCTCTGCTGGGGGAACTATTCCAATGCTCCCCTAGCCAGCCTCCCACCTTGCACTTACTGCAAACATGAGCCCATCCAAACCTGAATGAGAGTCTCCCAAATCATGCCTAGTGTCAGCCATCGATCCTCACACCCAAACCTCACCCCGCCACCACACACACACACTCACACACACATACACACAAACACACACACACTCACTCACAGACACACAGAAACACAGACAGGCACACACACACACACACACAAGTACACACAGACACACATACGCACAAATAAATACACACACATAAACACACACAAACACTCACACACACATACATGGATGCACACACAAATACACATAGACACACATGGACAAATACACACACACACACACACACACACACACACACAAGCACACACACACACACACACACACAAGGACACACACACACACACACACACACACAAGTACACACAGACACACACACACGCGCAAATAAACACACACACACACAAATACACATAGACACACATAGACAAATGCACACACACAATTGCACACACATGCATGCACACAGGCACACACACCAGCACACACACACACTGACACACACACACACTCACATACACAAATTCAACAAAATTTACCGACGATCCTCACACAGGACGTTCCAAACCTAGGACCACTTCCACTTAGAAGGACAAGAGCAGCAGATATATAGGAACACCACCACCTTCAGGTTCCCTTCCAAGCTGCTCACCATCCTGAATTGGAAATATGTCAGCGTTCCTTCACTGTCACTTGGGCAAAATCCTGGAATTCCCTCCTTAATAGCATTGTGGGTCAACCCACAGCAGGAGGACTGCAGCGATTCAAGAAGGCAGCTCACCACCACCTTCTCAAGGGCAACTAGGGATGGGCAATAAATACTGGCCCAGCCGGCGATGCCCACATCCCACTAATGAATAAAAAAAACACACACATAAGCACCCACACATACACAAGCAGACACACGCACACGCACATACACACCCATGCATGCAAGCACACATATACACAAATGCATACACATCCATGCACATGCATGCACACACACATACAAATACACACATGCACGCATACAGACACACACATACTCATGTACACACAAACTCAACAAAATTCACCAAAGATCCTCAGACAGCATCTTCCAAACCTAGGACCACTTCCATCTAGAAGGACAAGAACAGGAGATATATAGGAAGACCACCACCTTCAAGTTCCCCTCCAAGCCACTCACTGCCCTGACTAGAAAATATATCGGTGTTCCTTCACTGTCGCTGGAGCAAAATCCTGGAATTCCCTCCCTAATAGCATTGTGGGTCAACCTACAGCAGGTGGACTGCAGCGGTTCAAGAAGGCAGCTCACCACCACCTTCTCAAGGGCAACTACAGATGGGCAATAAATGCTGGCCAGCCAGCACACCCATCCAGTAGATGAATAGAAACAAAAACGCACACACACAGACGCACACGCACGCATGCACACACACACGTGTACACACACACACAGACGCGCACGCACGCAGGCATGCGCACACACACAGACATGCATGCATGCATGCATGCACGCGCACACACACACACGTGCACACACACGCACACACATGCACACACACACACACACACACACACACACATAGACACGCACACATACGTGCACACACGCACCTTTATTGCAACGCTGACCCAATTTTAAAATTCTCTTTGAGTTCACCTCCCTCCATGGCTTCATGCATCTCTAACTGTCTCACTATCTTCAGCTTCTCTGGCCCTATGAGGGATCTAATTACCCTCTTGAGCTTCCTTTGATTTTTATCATTTCTCCATTGGCTGCTGGATCCCTCAGCCCTGGCATTCCTTCTCTGAGTTCACGTTCCCATCTTTGCCACCTCCTCACAAGAGGGTATCTAAACTGTGCATTCTCAACGAAGGTCATCCATCCAGGTATCTCTTTAGGTCGATGGCTTCAAATTAATTTTGTTTGAAAACACTCCTGCAAAACCCCTGGGAAATATTCCAGCATTAAAAGTGCAAACAGCTGTACTGAGAAAGGGTCACTCGATCTGAAACGTTAACTCTGATTTCTCTTCACACATGCTGCCAGACCTGCTGAGCTTTTCCAGCAATTTCTGTTTTTGTTTATGTATTAAATGTGCTTTGTAAATGCCAGTTGTTGTTGATGGAGTTCTGGTTCTACAGCAAGCTCAACAGTGGTGGGACAAAGTGAAAGGGTAATGGGGTGGGGATGTACTCAAGCTCTGAGTCAGAGGAACTGCAGAGCATGGGGGCAGCAATGGGGGTGGGGCAGCTTTGGAGCGTTGGTGGGTGCAGGTCCGAAGTAGGTAAGAAGACCAAGGAGTCTACTTGAACACAAAGATAAGCAATTTACAATGGAAGCATTGAGGGGTTAGGAGGTCACTTTAGGCAGCAAGACAAGGAGTGATAAGTGGAAAAGTCCTGAAGGTGTCTGGGTATACCACCTGTGACTCAACGGCTTTTGCACTTCCTTCTGACCGTCAGCAGAAGGTTTTGAACTTAAGATCATACGACCTACAAGCAGAAGTAGACCATTCAGCCCATCGAACTGCTGCCCAATTAAGAGATCGTGGTGGACCTGATAATCCTCAGCTCCACTTTGCTGCCTTTACATGGATTCATTTCCTGCTTGAACACAAACATTTGTGCTGACACGTCTGTATGGAACACTGAAGAAGGGCCACTGGACCCGAAACCGTAACTCTGCTTTCCCTCTGCGGATGCTGTCAGACCTGCTGAGTTTCTCCAGCAATTTTTTGTTTTTATTTAACAGCCTTGCTGTTATCTTTTAGACGAGATGTCAGATCAATGTCTTATCTGTCGTTCGGTATGTTAAAGATGTCATGAGAATGAGGAAAATCAGAGAATTCTGAGAAAAGATCACCGAATCCAAATGTTAATTCTGTTTTTCCATTCACAGATGCTGCCAGACCTGCTGAGCTTTTCCAGCAACTTTGTTTTTGTATCAGAGAATGCTCTCTGGTACTTTACTGCTATTACCTCACAAAAAAAATGGTTTATCTGGTTAATTTTAACTTACAGTAGGAAGTTACTGTGTGCAAATTGGCTGTTGAGTTCCCTACATGACAACAGTCACAGAGTGTGCAGATGACCCTGTTAGGGTGAAGGGCAAGGCTGGTAGACGTAGGGAATGCTAGATGACAAGTGAAATTGAGGTCTGGTTGAGAAAGCATATATTAAGTATAGGCAGCAGGGATCAAGTGAATCCCTGGAGGAGTATAGGGCATTTGGAGTATACTTAAGAGGGAAATCAGGAGGGCAGAAATGGGACATGAGATAGCTTTGGCAACTGGGATTAAGGGGAATCCAAAGGGTTACTACAAATACATCTTAAAAAAGTAACTGGGGAGAGAATAAGGCCCCTTAAAGATCAGCAAAGCTGCCTATGTGTGGAACCACAGGAGATGGGGGAGATACCAAGCAATGACCAGGACTCCATCAGTTCTAAACTAACTTGGAGCGTCCTGAGTTTGTGGGCGGTGCTATAAAAATCCAACTATTTCTTTATCTCTGAATGAACGGAAACATCCAGGAGATCGTCAGGCAAAAAACTGGATTTTAATCGACTGTAATTCCACAGTACCCCCTGGCCAAACAATCTATTAACATTCATCACATCCAGCTTCATTAGATGCACTGTATCGTTGGATATTTGGCTAACGTTTCCCAGAACTGGCACTGGTTGATGGAACCAGTTTGAGACAATGCCTGTGGAAGCATGGACTAAAAGAAAAAAAATGGAATTGGTAAAATATTGCAATAGGTGCATCTAAATTTAAAAGGGTCAGATTCTGCGATTTCGGGAATTAACTCAGAAGCCATCAGTCCATGTCAGTTAGAGTCTGTATCCTTGATGTTTCCACCTCTCTCCCTTTTATAATTTTCCACGTATTTATCTTGTTCCTATTATTTTGGAGACTGGTTTTGGACTGTTTACTTTAAACTCAAACCAGTCAGACATAATTATTAATTAAACATGAAACAAAGTGGAAACTAGTCTATTGTGGGGCGAGGAGGTGGGGGTGGTGGTGGTGGGGGGTTTTGCGGGGAAGAACTTTGTGCAAGGTCTAAAGTTCTGGAATAATATTTAGTCAGATGTTGCAATGCAGGTTTGTCCCGGACGTGAAAGTCTGAGTACCTAATGATTAAACAAAATCTAACGGGTCATTAATGAAGAGTTAAAAATCTCGAGAAGCTGGAGGCTTGTGGAAGGGATCAGTGATTGTGAGCTCATGTCAGGCACAATCATCAATGTCTCAAAATGTTTAGACTCACCATCTATTGTGGGTCTGTGAAACAAGATGGATGAATGGGTGGTGATTCTTTAAATTAAATTAAACCTAACCTTGTTTCCCCGTGCCCTTCACAGATGTTTGCTTAAATGCGTTCAATAAGCTGAATGATGGGGGGTGACCCCCTCCAATAACGACCTCCACTAGTCCAGATGAAATTGGAAGGCTTTTTTTTTGAAAAGGATCAGGCACAGAATTTATAACATATGCATTTATTCCTTTGGAGGCTTAGCATCTTGATCCAATTACGCATGTTCAAAACTCACAGCACAAAGAAGAAAATCTTGGGACTTAACTATAAAGCTGCAGTGGATTAGATTCGAGCTTTACCTAATGAACTCTCTCTGTAGCACTGAGACCTCACGAAAGCGGAATCAATTCAACGTGAGTGCCATCATAACACAAGCAGCATCACCTTTCCAGCCTTCGCTCAGTGAAATGTCAGAGCCCTTGTTCAGTAGCTTCCTCAGCTAGGTTCCTCTTCTGTGGTAACCCACTGGTGGATACAGCAAAGGAGGGAGCCTGCATTTATATGGCACCGAGGTCCAATTTTCAAGGGGGCACAAGAAAAGAGTGACCCAGGGGTTTGCACGCACAGACATTTGAGACATTGGCTTCCATGATCTAAGTCATAGAGTATGAAAGCAAGCAGGGTATTCTGAAATGTTGCAAGTCTCTGGTTTGACCTCAGCTGGATTGTTATTTTCTGTTGGAGTACGGTTAAGGTTTGCTAAGTTGATACTGGGGATGGAAAGACTGTCCTATGAGGAGAAATTTGTCTGATTTTCCTGGGCCTCTATTCATAAGAGTTTAAAAGGATGAGAGGCCATCTAATTGAATCATATAAAATTCTAATAGGGCTGGACAGCTGAGATGCAAGGAGGAAGTTGGACATTGTAGAACTGGAGCTTGCAGTCTTAGGATTTACAGTAGGCCACTTAGAACTGAGCTGAGGAAACATGCTTTCACTCAGAGGGTAGTGAATCATGGAAATGTCTACCACAGAAAGTCGCGGAAGCCAAGTCACTGAATATATTCAAGAAAGAGATAGATAAATGTTTAGATATTGAAGCCACGAAGAAGTATAGGGTGAAAGCTGGAATATGACATTGAGATAGAGGATCAGCCATGATCATATCGAATCTTATGGGCCAGAGAGTTTCAGTTACAATGAGAGGGGTTGTTTTCCTCAGAGCAGAGGAGATTGAGAGGGGGACATGACTGAGATGTATCAAATTATGAGCGGCATAGATAAGGTAGACAAAAAGGAACATTTCCTCTCGATTGAAGGATAATGATCAGGGACATAAATTGAAGGTAAGGAGCAGAAGGTTTTGAGGGGATGTGATGAAAAACTTTTTCACCCGGAGGGTGGTGGGAATCTGGAACTCACTGACTGTAAGGGTGGTCAAAGCAGAAACCCTCATCACATTGATGATGTATTTAGATGTGCCAAGGCATACAAGGCTATAGGGAAAATGCTCGAGAATAGGATTAGAATAATTAGGTGGTTTTGACTAGTGCAAACCTGATGGGCCAAAGGGCCTGTCTCTGTGCTGTAGACCTATGACTCTAGAACAATGGAGCAGGCTCAAACAGCTGAATGGCCTGCTCCTGCTTCTATTTTCTATGTTTATTATGTATATGACTCGACTCCACACTTTAAGGGAGGATGTTAAGGCTTTGGAAAGATTGCAGAGGGAATTTATTAGAATGACAAAGTGGGTTGTGGGGCTTAAGTTACACAAAGCAACTCAAGAAACGGATTGTTCTCCTGAGAACAGGAAAGGTTAAGATGCAGCTAGTAGAAAATTGTGAAGGGTTCAGTTAGAAGTAAAGCTAAGCTGTTTCCAATTGTAGATGGATGGATAACCAGAGGCCGTGGATTCAAGGCGATGAGCAAACAAATTAGTGGAGCCATAGGGGATTCCTTTTTCTAATCCAAATGGAATACAGTTCCTGAGAGAGTGAAGGATATGGGCTCTGTAATGGTTGTCAAGACTGAATTGGATAAATACTTGAAGGAATTCAGGGATCATAAATATAAGAGTAGGCCATTCAGCCCATTAAGAATGCCTCACCATTTGATATGATTACAGCTGATCTACACTTCAATGACTTTTATCCACCTCATCCCCTACACACCACTGTTGATTAGAAATCTAACAATCTCTCGGTTCAACATACTTAAAGACTGAGATTCCACAGGTCTCTCTGGCAGAGAATTCTAAAAGTTCACACTTCCCTGATCTCAGACCCAAGTGGCATTCCCTTATTTTCAAATTGTTCCCCTGGCTTTAGATACCCCAACCAGACGCATCGACCCTGTCAATCCCTTTCAGTATGTCATACGGCATGGGGATAAAAGCAAAAAGATGGATATAACTGGAGAAAGGGCAGTTAGAGGATTGATGGAGCAATTTTTTGGAGTTGTCTGGATAAAAGGGAACGTGTTAATGCGCTGACTTGGATTTTTCAGAAGACATTCTGAATGGTGTTGGATAAATTATTAACAAACAAAATATTCCAGGGAGATGATGAAAAAGCAGGATGGGGATGCGGGATGAATCAGATTGAGCTTTGATTTCTTGACACAGACAGGATGGGCTGAATGATCTCATTCGTACTGCAGTTCTTCATATCATGCCCTCAGGACAGCTCAAACCATTAGACAGTCAATTAATTCCATCGAAGAAAAAACTAAAGAACTGCAGATGCTGTAAATCAGTAGCAAAAACAAAGTTTCTGGAAAAGCTCAGTGACTGTAGGAACTGCCGATGCTGGAGTCTGAGATAACAAGATGTAAAGCTGGATGAACACAGCAGGCCAGGCAGCATCAGAGGAGCAGGAAAGCTGATGTTTCAGGTCTGGACCCTTCTTCAGAAACGTCAGCTTTCCTGCTCCTCTAATGCTGCCTGGCCTGCTGTGTTCCAGCTCTACACCTTGCTGGAAAAGCTCAGCAGGTCTGGTAGCACCTATGAAGGAAAAAACAGAGTTAACGTTTCGAGTCCTGTTCTGAACCAGTTCTGAAGAAGGGTCACCGGGCCCGAAATGTTAACTCTGTTTTTTCCTTTACAGATTTTTCAAGACCAGCTGAGCTTTTCTGGCAACTTTGTTCTTGTTGTAATTCCATTGAAAGGCTGGTTAATGCGGCACTTTAGGAAATGGGGTGTGGTATGGTGGTCAGCGTGCTGCCTCATCACACCAGGAGCGTGGGTTTGATTCCAGCCTCAGGCAGCTGTCTGTGTGGAGTTTGTATGTTCTCCTTGTGTCTGTGTGGGTTTGCTCCAGTTTCCTCCCACAGTCCAAAGATGTGCAGGTTAGGTGGATTTGGCCATGGGAAATGCAGGGTTACAGCAACGGGATAGGTCTGGGTGGGATGCTGTTTGGAGGGTTGGTGTGGGCTGAATGGCCTGCATCCACACTGTAATAATTCTACGATTTCAAAGCTGTATCACACAAAATCACCCCATTTTTCATTTATCTCCTCCTGCCTTACACTCTGTCCTTTTCCCACACCTCCTGACTCCTCCACTATTTCTCTACCTACTTGCTTATATTTTGCTTTATCTCTAACCTACTCCAGTTCTGCTTAAAAGTTAAAAATCAGAATCATTAACTCTGTTTCTCACTGCACTGATCCATTGTAACCCGAGAAGCCTTTCCAGCACTGTCTGTTTTTATTCACTTCACCTGATGAAGGAGCAGCGCTCCAAAAGCTTGTGATTTCAAATAAAACTGTTGGACTGTAACCTGGTGTCGCGTGACTTCTGACCTTGTCCACCCCAGTCCAACACCGTCTTTCTTTTTTTATCATTCGATCCTGGCACGTGAGCATTGCTGGTTGAGTGAGGCATTTATTGCCCACTCCTAGTTGCCCTTGAGAAGGTGAGGGTGAACTTTCTTTTTGAACCGCTGCAGTCCATGTGCTGTAGGTAGACCCACAATGTTCTCAGGGAGAGGGTTCCAGGGTTTAGGCCCAGTGACAGTGAAGTCATGGTGATGTATTTCTAAGTCAGAATGGTGAGTGGCTTGGAGGGGAACTTGTAGATGGTGGTGTCCACATGTATCTGCTGCTCTTGTGCTTCTAGATGGTAGCAGCCATGGGTTTGGAAGGTAAGGAGTGTTGGTGAATTTCAGAAGAGCCTCTTGTCAGTGGATAAAGTTAGGGTTCGGGTTGCTGCTGTGGAGTGTTGGTAGTGGAGGGAGTGTATGTTTGTGGATGTGCTGTCAATCAAGTGGGCTGCTTTGTTCTGGATGGTGTTAAGTTCCATGAGTGTTGTTGGAGATGGTATGTGATGCAGTATTCTGCCACCCTCCTGTGCTCTGGAGATGGTGGACAGGCTTTGGGGAGTCAGGAGGTGAGTTACTCATCGCAGTGTTCCTTGCCCCTGACCTGCTCTTGTAGCCACTGCATTTATATGGCGAGCGCAGTTCAGCTTTTGGTCATTAATAACCACCAGGATGTTGATGATGTGAGATTCTGCGATGACAATGTTATTGGATGTCAAGGGATAATAGTTAGATTTTCTCTTGTTGGAGTTGTTTCTTGCCTAGCGTTTGTGTGGTGTGAATGTTACCATGGACATTTCTTGCTGCAGTTAAACAGTGATCCAAGGAATTGGGAATAGTGCTGAAAATTCTGCATTAACCAGTGAACATACCAAATTCCGACTGTACGATAAGGGAAGGTCTTTGATAAAACAACGGAAGATGATTGAGCCGAGGACAGCACCCTGAGGAACTCCTGCAGAGATGTCCCGGAACTGAGATGACTGACCTCCAACAACCACAGCTACCTTCAGCTGCTAGACATGATTCCAATCAGTGCAAAGTTATTCCCAATTTCCATTAACTTCAGATTTGATAAGGCTCCTTGATGCCACACTTATCTGTCACTCCATGTAGTACGATAAAATTCTTGTAAATCATGATAAGATGACTATTAACACCCTTCTCACATCAGAAAGACACCAGTCTTGAATGAACATGTGAAGAGAGAGGTATTGAACAGGCACTCGAAAGACGTATATGAGAACCTACCATGTACAGATGTAGATTAACGATTGACAAGGGGTAGTAGGAACTGCAGATGCTGGAGAATCTGAGATAACAAGGTGTAGAGCTGAATGAACACAGCAGGCCAAGCAGCATCAGAGGAGCAGGAAAGCTGA
>NC_063345.1:4331084-4339092 GCF_021869965.1 Rhincodon typus
TCATGCCTGTTCTGGGTCTTTTAAAAAAAACTACACAATTATTCCACTCTCCCGCTCTTGCCCCATATCATAGAGTCACCTCATCAGAGAATTGTTATGACACAGAAAGATGCCATACCGTCCATTATTTAGCAGGGGCTCTCTGATAGAGCATTACGGCTTAGTGACAGACTCTTGCCTTTTACCATATTCCTGCACATTATGTCCCTTTAAATAATGGAGACGCTATGACCTAGTGACATTATCACTAAACTGTTAACCCAGAGACCTAGGGAATGTCCTGAAGACCCAGGTTCAAATCCCACCATGAATTCAATTAAAAGAAAACTACAGTTAAGATGATGACTGTGAATCAATAGTCAATTGTTGGAGGAAAAACACATTTGGTTCACTAGTGCTCTTCAGGAACAGGAACAGAAACTGTCATCCTTACTTGTTCTGGACTATGTGTGACTCTATACCCATAGCAACATGGCTGACTCTTAACTGCCCTCTGTGATGGGCAATAAATGCTGGCTTAGCTGGCAACATCCTCATACAATGAACAAATAAAGCTTCCAAACTCTTCTTGAATGCCTGAATTGAATCATCCTTCACCCCAATACTCTAACTACTTGCTGTGTGAGCAAGATTTTTCTCATATTGCATTTGCTTCTTTTGCAAATCCATTTAAACCTCTTCCCTCCAGTTCTTGGATAACAAGGTGTAGAGCTGGATGAACACAGCAGGCCAAGCAGCATCAGAGGAGCAGGAAAGCTGACATTTCGGTTCTAGACCCTTCTTCAGAAAAATGCCCCTCCAGCTCTTGATCTGTTTCTGAGCAGGAAGAGTTCTTGCTACCTGCTCTCTCTGTCTGGCTACCTCATGAAAATTGCTGTCAAATCTCCTCTTAGCCATCTCCTTTACCAGGAGAAAACTTCTCCAATGTATCTTTGTGACTGAAATTTCTCATCCCTGGAAAAAATACCTGTTTCCAGTATTCCATTGACAATTCAATTCAATTCAATTCAATTCAAGGGGAAGCATTGAATTGCAGAGGACGCTGTTGTATTTCAGAGTGTAGAAACTATCGTGCTTCATTAAATGTAAAGCATTTGGGGTGTTCTGTGAGTCAACAAAGGTGCTATAGAAAGGAAAATATTTTGTTATTTTTTGGAATTCCATGATGGTAAAATTCATAATTGAATTCAGTGAAAAAATCTGAGGGCAGAATCAACGAAACAGCTGCACAAACAAGTTGAGTAGAATGGGACTATTTTCCCTGGAGCATCAGAGGCTGAGGGGTGATCTTACAGAGGTTTGTAAAATCCTGAGGGGCATGGATAGGGTGAATTGCCAAGGCCTTTTCCTAAGGGTAGGGGTCTAAAGCTAGAGGGCATAGGTTTAAGATGAGAGGGGAATGATTCAAAAGGGGCCTAATGGGCAACTTTTTCACACAGAGGGTGGTGCGTGTATGGAATGAGCTGCCAGAGGAAGTGGTACAATTATAACATTTAAAAAGCATCTGGATGGATAAATGAATAGGAAGGGTTTAGAGCAATTTGGGCCAAATGCTGGCAAATGGGATTCGGTTAATTTAGGACATCTGGTCGGTATAGACGTTGGACTGAAGGGTCTGTTTCTATGTTGAACAACTCTATGACTCCATAAACTCAACAGGCATGGAAAAGATAATGTCCAATAGCCTCGTGGTATTATTACTAGATTATTAACCTGGAAATCTAGCTGATGTTTTGGGGACCTCAGTTCAAGTCCTGCCGCAGCAGATGATGGAATTTGAATTCATTTTTTAAAAAAGTCTGAAATTAAGAATCTGCTGAAGATCATGAAACCATTGCTGATTTTGGGAAAACCCCCTCTGGCTCACTAATGTCCTTCAAAGAAGGAAATCTGCCATACTCACCTGGTTTGGCCTACTTGTGACTTCAGATCCACAGCAATGTGGTTGACACTCAGTTGCCTACCGTGTTGGTCCAGAAAACCATTCAGTTGTATCAATTGTTACAAAGTCTCAGGAAAGAAATTGAACCTTCCAATGCCGAATTGAATGTCCCAAATGAACATTTCCAGGCAGTGCATTGCAGATCCTATGCGCTATGTGGAAAAAAAGTTACTTCTCACATCACATTCGCTCCTTTTTCAAATCAATGATCTCTCATCTTTTTTCCTCTTGTCAGTAGGAAGTTTCTCATCATTCTCTCCATCTAGCTCAACATCCTTTTGGAGTTCTCACTGTACTCCTCACTATTGAAAATCGTGTCATTTGCAAACTTGGAAATTGTGTCCCACACACCAAATCTGGGTCAAGAAAGCTTGTTCGGAAAAGCAAGAGTCCCAGCACTGACTCTTGGGGAATTCCACTACAAACTTTCTGCCTGCCTGCAAAATATCCATGGTCCATGACTCTTTGTTTCCGATAAGTCAGCCAGCTTGGTATCAGCTAGATCAGTAACGAGTCCACATCACCACCATAGCTAACATGTAACAGATCAAAAATGCCGTAAACGCTGACTACGCAGCAGGTGGCCTACCATGTGCACAACGACTAGATTTATTCAGTGTCTTTAATGTAATAAAACATCCTAAGGTGCTTCACAAAAGCATGAATAAAGCACAACGTGACATCATGCCACAGTAAATGGGACAGGCAAGCAAAGGTTTAGTCCAAGAGGTTGGTTTTAAGGTACGTCTGCAAGGAGAAAGGCAAGAGAGGCAGTGAGGATAACGAGAATTCCCAAGCTCAGCCTCAAACTTGGGAATATGATCAGAGCTAGAAGTTGTCTTGGAGAGTTACACACAGTGACTGATAGAGATAGGCAAAGGCATTCTGACCTTTTTAGTCTCACGTGAATACAATGTCGGCACATCACCTTCTCCCTACCATAAAGCAGAAAATAAAGGACATCTGAGGAACTTTCCCCTGAGCATTCCAATCCCAGCACATTTTCCAATTCCCACAACCCACTCACAGCACTGTAGTGATTAAAACCAGTCTGGGAGATCACTGGGGCCCTGATACTGCTGTGAAATGCCTAGTCCATGTAAGAGATGATCAGCGCCTTTGTCAGAAACAGGTCTGGTCAGGCCAGGGATGGAAATCTCAGACAGTGATGCTATTGCTTACTTCAGTGCCTAGTCCCCATCCTGAAGCAGTGGCTTTGCTCCTGATCTGAGCTTAGTGAGGCCCCCCGCGCCCTGGACATTTGCAATAGGGCCCTAATTTATCCCCTCAGTCCTGTGTGTACAGCAAATACAGTATTCAACATTTCGGTTTATGAAAATATTTGATGGAGTTTCAAAATTATAAGCCAGGAGGCTATGCTGGAATTGAATAAGTTGTTAGTTAGGTCACGACTGGAGTATTGTGTGCAGTTCAGGAATCCATATTATAAGAGGGATGTGATAGCACTGGAGAGGGTACTAAGGAGGTTTTTCAGGATGTTACCGAGCCTGGAGAGTTACGGTTATGAAGACAGATGTAACAGACAGGGATAGTTTCCCTTGGATCAGAAGTGATTGATAGGAGGGATGATCGAGATAGATAAAATGATGAGGGACAAAAATAGGGTGGACAGGAAGAAACCTTTCCCCTTGATGGATAGATCACTGACCAGGGGGCATAGATTTAGGGGAAGGGGAAGAAGGTTTAGAGGGGATGCGATGAAAACCTTTTGCACTCAGAGGGAGGTGGGAATCTGGAATTCACTGCCAGTAAGGGTGGTAGAGGCAGAAACTCTCATAACATTTGAGAAACATTTCAATGTGCATTTGCGATGGCAAGGCACAGAAGGCTATGGGCCAAGTGCCAGGAAATGGGATTAGAATAATTCAGTGGTTGTTTTTTGACTGGCACAGACTGATGGGCTGAAGGGCCTTTTTCTGCTGTAGGCCTCTCTGACTCTATGACCTCTATGACATGAAAACTGGCTAGGGCAGTTAACAGTATGGAAGAAGGTCTTAGGTTCAAGGAAGCTATAGACTGGTTGGTCAGATGGGCAGATCAGTGTCAGATGGAATTTAATGCTGATAAGTGTGAGGCGATGCACTTTAGAAGAAGTAACAAGACATGGGAGTACTCAATGAACGGCAGGACACTCAGAGGAATGGAAGGATCTTGGGGTGCTTGTCCACAGATCCTTGAAGGTGGAAGGGCAGGTTAATAGGATGATTAAGAAGACATACTGGGCTACAAGACCATAAGAAATAGGAACAGGAGAAGGCTATTCAGCCCCTCACACCTGCTCCAGCAGTCACTATGATCATGGCTGATCTGACATTTCTCAAACTCCTCCACTTTCATGTGCTTTCCCATAATCCTTGATTCCCTGACTGATTAAGAATCTATCTCCGCCTTAAATATACACAAGGACTCTGCACCTCCCAGCTCTCTGTGGCAAAGAGTTCCAAAGTTTCACAACCCTCTGAGAGAAGAAATTTCTCTTTATCACAGTCTTAAATTGGTGCCCCTTTATTCTGAGACTGTGCCCTCTAGCCCTAGACTCTCCCATGATGGGAAACTTCCTCTCAGCATTTACCCTGTCAAGCCCCTTAAGAACCCCATATATTTCAATGAGATCAGCTCTCTTCCTTCCAAACTCCAGTGACTAGAGTCCCAACCTGTTTAGCCTTTGTTCATAAGACAATCCCTCCATCCCAGGGATCATCCTTGTGAAACTTTCCTGAACTACCTCCAATGAATAATATCTTTCCCTAAATAAGGGGACCAAAACTGCTCACTGTAGTCCAGATGTGATCTCACCAGCACCTTGTACAATTGCAGTAAGACTTCCATACTCTTGTACCCCAACTCCCTTGAAATAAGGTCCAACATTCCATTAGCCTTCCTGATTACCTGCTGCCCCTGTGTGCTAGCTTTCTGTGTTTCGTGCACAAGTTCCCCCAAGTCCCTTTGTGTTGAGCTTTCTGCAGATTTTCACCTTTTAAATAATACTCTGTTCTTTGCTTTTCCCTTCCAAAATGAACAACTTACACTTTCCCACGTTATACTCCATTTGTTAATTTCTTGTCCATTTACTTAACGTATCAAAATCTCTCTGTAAACTGTTTGTATCCCTCACGTAACCTACCTTTCCAACTATTTTTGTATCATCAACAAATTGGGCTACAGTACATTTGCTTCCTTCCTCCAATTCATTACTGAGTAAACAGTCGCTATGCCAGCACTAATTCTTGTGGAACCCACTGTTCATGGGTCACCAACCTGAAAATAAACCTCTTATCCTCACTCGCTGTTTCCTGCCCATAAGCCAATCCTCCATCCATGCCAACATATTACCTCCAACATCATGGGCTGTTATGACACAACCTTTTGTGAGATACCTTTTTGAATGTACACTTATCTTTATCAGTTGAGGCATAGATTACAAGAGCAGGTAGGTTATGTTGGAGCTATCCAGAAATTTGGTTAGGCCATATTTGAAGTACACCGCACAGTTCAGGTCACCACATTACAGGAAGGATGTGATTACACTGGATGGGGTGGAGAGGAGATTCACCAGTATGTTCCTTTTCCTTTATTCATTCATGGGATGAGGGCATCACTGGCTAGGCAACATTTATTGCCCATCCCTAATTGTCCACATTGCTGTGGGCCTGGAGTCACATGTAGGCCAGACCAGGTGAGGATGGCAGTTTCCTCCCCTAAAGGACATTATTGAACCAGATGGGTTTTTCCGACAATTGACAGCTGATCCATGGTCATCATTAGGTTGTTAATTCCAGATATTTATTGAACTCAAATTCCACCATTTCCACCATGTGGTGGGATTTGAATCCGGGTCCCCAGAACATTATCTGGTTCTCTGGATTAACAGTCCAGCAATAATATCACTAGGCCATTACCTCCCACACCCAGGATGTTACCTGGGATGGAGCATTTCAGTGATGAAGAGAGACGGGATAAGTTTGGGTTGTTTTTTTTAGAGCAGAGAAGGTTGAGAGGGGACCTGATAGAGGTGTACAAGATTGAGGAGCATGAGTAGGATGGATTGAAAGCAGTTGCTTTCCTTAGCTGAAGGGTTAATAACAAGGAGGCACACTGTTAAAGTGAAATGCAAGAAGTTTAGAGAGGATTTAGGGAAGATCTTTTCACCCAGAGGGTGGTGAAAATGTGGAATACACTGCCCAGGAGGGTAATTGAATTGGGAAACCTCACAACCTTTAAAAAGGTACATGGATAGGCACTTGAAATGTCATAAAATTCAAAGCTATGGGGCAAGTGTTTGAAAGTGGGACTTGTGTAGATTCACAAATAGTTTTTTTATTGGTGCAGACTCCTTGGGTTGAAGAGCCTCTCCTGTACTGTGCAATCCTACCCTGATACAATACACAACCACTGAGTGGACAATTGGGAATCTAGAGAAAGTTCTTGGGTAGCTGCAGAAGCAGGAAGGCAGTCTTATTGACTCCTTCTCAGGTTATCATCAGTATAATGCTGTGGAGATATATTTCTCCAAATCAACCTGTTCAGACATTTTACAATGGACCAGGTGGGACTTTAACTCATTCCTTCTGCCCAAAGGTAAAGGAACTAGCACTGCACAACAAAAGCCGTCAGTAATCTGTATATAGATACCAGTATGTCATAAACCCTTATCTTATTACAAAGATAAGAGCCTCTTCTCTGACTTATTTGTCATTCTTCCTTCACCGAAAACTACTTTAAAAGTCCGAGACTAGAATAGGATGAAGGATTGGTGTCAGTATTATACCTAAGGCTCCCAGGTCTTATCATCACTATTTAACATAAACTGTCTTCTGCATTTCTTTCTCTCAGCTACGATTAGCAGCTATATTCATGGACTCACAGTTATTGGTTTCATATGACACACCCCCTTCATTCTGTAGCGGTGTTACCCGATTGAAATTAACAGAATGTGGATTTAAAAACAACCAACAGACAGAGTGCCAAACATAACATTTCATCCATTAAATTGCTGCCTTTTTATTACTGAGCTGTAACTCCTCTGATAATTGTCAATAATCCATGTCAACTTTCCCAAATGTTTTCCTGAAATTCTGCTGGATTCGATATCATAGGAACATAGAGAATAGGTGCAGGAGTAGGCCATTCAGCCCTTCGAGCCTGCACCACCATTCAATATGATCATGGCTGATCATGCAATCTCATTATCCCATTCCCGTTTTCTCCCCATACCCCTTGATCCCTTTAGCTGCAAAGGTCATGTCCAGCTCCCTCTTGAATATATCTAATGAACTGGCCCCAACAGCTTCCTGTGGGAGAGAATTCCACAGGTTCACAACCCTCTGAGTAAAGAAATTCTTCCTCATCTCAGTCCTGAATGGCTTACCCCTTATTCTGAGGGTTATCAGACCCAACGTTTCTTATGTCTAAGCCCAGGCAGTATCAGTGTAGCTGTGTCATTGTCAATCCAAACCAGATGGAGAATTCTGTGCCTCTAATGGAACTTAACCCTCTTGACAATAACTTATTGGCACAGCACGCTCCCTGACCATTTTCACACTTCAGTTAGAGAATCCAAGCGGCAGGGTGACACTGATAGACAAGAGGGAAAGGAAATCCAGAGTCATGAGGTGAAATTTAATGCCTCCACCTCCTCAGCGGGGGTTTGGAGCTAAGGAGATGCTGTGTATGATTGGGTTAGTTGTTACAGGTAGGGATGATATCAACCTCCTTCTGATTCAGTCCATAGTAGGAACCCTGATGGAGGCCTACCTTCCCATCTGGAGGTCAACTGAGGCCATTAGGGGGTCAATTACTCTGTGCGTTTGTGTATGTGTGTGTATGTTTGCGTGGTGTCTTTGTGCGTGTGTCTGTGTCTGCCTGTCTGTCTTTGTGTGTGGGCATGTGTGTGGGAGTGTGTCTATGTGTGTATCTGTGTGTGTGTGTGTGTGAGAGAGAGTGTGTGTGAGTGTATGTGTCTGTGGATGCATGGTTGTGTGTGAGTGGGGTTTGTGATTGTTTCCTTGTGTCTGTGGGTGAGAGAGAGAATGTATGTGTGTGTGT
>NC_063345.1:4339102-4359912 GCF_021869965.1 Rhincodon typus
GTGTCTGTGGGTGAGAGAGAGAATGTATGTGTGTGTGTGTGTGTGTGTGTGCGCGCGCGTGAGAAAGTGGGAGTGTGTGTGAGAGTGGGTGTGTGTGAGTGTATGTGTCTGTGGATGTGTGGCTGTGTGTGAGTGGGGTTTATGAGTGTGTGTGTGTATGTGTGTGTGAGACTCTGTGGGGAAAGGAAGGGGGATGGAGAGCTGGAGGCAGAGGGCTGGATTCAGTGCAGGTCATGCTGTCAACCCCCATGGAGATCCTGCAGGAGAGGCCAGAGACCTGCTTAGAGCCGGGTACTGGGTACCTCACAATCGGACACTCTGTGCCCCCTTCCCCCATCTCCGAGGTCTCTGCCGCTGGCCCAAGAGAGGTGCTGCTCTTAGAGGTGGATCGTCCAGCAATCCCGAACCCCGGGGATGAGGAGGACTTTCCCTGACAGCATCTGGGAAGTCTGACTGCATTGAGGCAGGTGTCCAACTGTGATGAGATCCTATTGGGCTTCCTGAAAATGGCTACAGTTTTTTTGCCACTTTTTTCTGGCAGGACCCCAGCCACAAACCTTAATTTCCACCATCCAGGGAGTGACAAATTTACAATGGAACCGAAGGAGGTCCTTCAGCCCATCAAATCTGTACTAGCTCTCTGTTGGACAATCCAGTTCATATCTTCCTTCCTTATTATCCCTGTATCCAAGATTTTTTCCCTCAAGTGTCAATCCAATTTCCTTTTGAAATCTTTGATCTTCTCTGCAAGGAGTAAGAATACAATCTTTACCACTCATTGCTCTTCAGCACATTTCCTCTGTATCGCTTGCCCAAAATCTGAAATCTGCGTCACCCATTCCTGTACCATGCATCATTAAATGGGAACAGTTTCTCTTTAAGCAAAAATAAATTTTTGTTTAAATTTCCAGATTTAATGCAATGCTGGAAAGCTGAAAGAGAAACAGAATTGGCTGGAGAAACTCAGCAGGTCTGGCAGCATCTTGGATCTGAAATTCATTCAGGACGAATGAATGAATGAATTAACTCAGAGAGAATGAATTTAATTAAATGAATCTGATTTAAATAAGATAAACAAGAATAATTTCTTCAGCCAGAGGGTGGTGAATCTGTGGAACTCATTGCCACAGAGTGCTGTGGAGGCCAAGTCATCGAGTGGATTTTAGACAGAGAGAGGTAGGTTCTTGAATAATAAGGGGATCAAGGGTTACAGGGAGAAGACAGGAGAATGGGATTGAGAAATGTATCAGCCATGATCAAATGGCAGTGCAACTCAATGGGCCAAATGACCTCATTCTACTCCTATGTCTTATGGCGTTATGGACCAAAAGCTGTAACAAAAACAGAAACTGCTGGCGAACCTCAGCAGGTTTGGCAGCATCTGCAGAGTGAAAACGAAGTCAACATTTTGGGTCCCCAGAAAAAGAGTCACTGGACCCAGAACATTAGCTCTGCTTCTCTCTCCACAGACGCTTCACGTGTTTCTTTTCTTTTTTCCTTTCTTTAATTTTTTTTTTCCCTTTCTTTCTTCACAGCAATGTCCTGAATTCCCAGCTTCAGTCTGGACCCAGTTTGGTGGTCTGTTGGCCTGGCGTGGCGGTCTCCTGGCCTGGAGAGGTCTCAATGTGCAAAAACAGAAGTTGCTGGAAAAGCACAGCAGGTCTGGCAGCATCTGTGAAGAAAAAAATCACGAGTTAACGTTTCGGGTCCAGTGACCCTTCCTCATAAATGATGGTAGCTTGGAAAATGTTGTTTTTATGCAGAAAATAGAGAGAGGGATGGCATAGGGAGTAAATGATAGGATAGAGCTGGAAGAGAGAGAAGAACAGTTGGACAGACAAAGGAGTTGCTAACGATCAGGCTGGGAGGGTGAATAGCTGTTAATGGGGACTGTTAGTGACTAACAACAGGGTACGTGTAATGAGATAACAAGGTCTAGAACTGGATGAACACAGCAGGCCAAGCAGCATCAGAGGAGCAGGAAAGCTGACATTTCGGGCCTAGACCCTTCTTCAGAAATGTGTAATGGCAGGTTATGTGATAACAAGGCCTGGTGTGTGGGGTGGGGGCTGGGACCCGGGAGAGTTTAGGCCCTAAAATTATTGAACTCGATATTGAGTCCAGAAGGCTGTAGGGTCCCCAAGCGGAAAATGAGGTGTTGTTCTTCCAGCTTGCACTGAGCTTCATTGGAACACTGCAGCAAGCCAGAGACAGAGATGTTGGTCGGGGAGCAAGGTGGTGTGTTCAAGTGACAGACAACTGGAAGCTCAGGGTCTTTTTTGCAAGCAGAACATAGATGTTCTGTGAAGCAGTCACCCAGTCTACGTTTCGTTTCCTCAATATACAGGAGACCACATTGTGAGCAGCGAATACAGTAGACTAGATTGTGGGAAGTGCAGGTGAAGTGTTGCTTCACCTGGAAGGTATGTTTGGGCCCTTGGATTCTGGGGAGGAAGGAGGTAAATGGGCAGGTGTTGTACCTTCACTGGTTACAGGGGAAGGTGCCATTGGGCTGTGGGGGACTGTTGGGAGTGAAGGAACAGTGGACCAGGATGTCCTGAAGGGAACAGTCCCTGCAGAAGGCATACAAGGGAAGGAAGGGGAATATGTGTCTGGTGTCGGCATCTTGCTGGAGGTGGCAGAAATGGCATCTGATGATCTTCTGAATGTGGATGCTGGTGGGATGGTAGGTAAGGACAAGTTGGACCCTCTCGCTGTTGCGGGAGGGAAGAGAAGGGGTGAGGGCGGATGTGCGGGAGATGGGTCGGACCTGGTTGAGGGCCCTGTCGACAATGGACATGGGGAATCCTCGGTTGAGGAAGAAGGTGGACATCTTGGAGGCTCCCTTGTCAAAGTTGGCTTCATCTGAACATATGCAACAGAGACGGAAGAACTGAGAGAATGGGATGGAGTCTTTACAGGAAATGGGGTGTCAGAATGTATACTCCAGGTAGCTGTGGGAGTCAGTGGGTTTGTAATGGATATTAGTGGCCAGTCTATCCCCAGAAATGGAAGTGGAGATGTCAAGGAAGGGAGGAGTCAGAGATAGACCAGGTGAAAGTGAGGGCAGGTGGAATTTGGAAGCAAAATTGATGAACTTTTCCAATTCAGGATGAGAGAGGGAAGCAGCACCGATTATATCATCAAGGTATCGGAGAAAGAGTTGTGGGTGGGGGTCAGAATAGGACAGGAACAAGGAATGTTCCATAAACCTCATGAAGAGACAGGCATAACTGGGGCCTATGTGAGTACCCATGGCAACCCCTCTGACCTGAAGAAAATGAGAGGAGTTCAAAGAGAAGTTGCTGAGAGTGAGGACGATCTCGGCCAAGCGGAGGAGGGTGGTGGTGGGTGGGGACGGTTCACGTCTTTGCTCCAGGAAGAAGCAGAGAACCCTAAGACCCTCCTGGTGGGGAATGGATGTGTAAAGGGATTGCACATTCCATGGTAAAGAGGAGGTGGCTGGAGCCGGTAAACTGGAAGCTTTGAAACCGGCGTAAAGCATCAGATGAATCATGGATGTATGCGGGTAGGGATTGGACCAGGGGAGAAAAGACTGTGTCAAGGTAGGAAGAGATGAGTTCTTTGGGGCAGGACCAGGCTGAAACAGACAGTCCTGTTTGTGGATTTTTGGGAGGAGGTAGAAATGAGCTGTGCAGGGCTGGGGGACTATCCGCTTGGAGGCAGTGGGCAGGAGAAAGTCACTGGACGAAATGAGGTCAGTTACTGCAGTTGGTACAATGACCTGATGTCCCACGGTGGGGTCATGGTCCAGGGGGAGATAGGAGGAGATATCTGAGAGCTGGCACTCAGCCTTTGCAAGGTAGAGGTCAATACACCAGACAACAACAGCACCCCGTTATCGGCAGGCTTGGTGACAAAGTCAGGGTTAAATCTAAGAGCACGGAGTGCAGTCAGTTCAGAGGGAGATAGTTTGGATTTGGTGAGGGAGGCAGAGAAGTTGAGGTGACCAATGTCATGTTGACTGTTCCTAATGAACAGATCGAGTGCAGGTAAAAGGACAGAGGGAGGGGTCCAGGTGGAGGGACAGTGTTGGAACTGGATGAAGGGGTCTTTGGGTTGGGGAGAGGACTCTTGTCCAAAGAGGTCTCAGTGTGGACCTTCCGCTTTGAGATGATTCCAGAGTGATCTCCCAGCCTCAAGAGCCTTGAGGTGAAGTCTGGCATGGTCTGGAGTCAAGGCCCAGTGCAGACTAACAGCTAGGTGCCAGCGTGGACTGGGTTGGAAGGACGGTTATTTTGAACCTTTTATTTCTTTATTTTCGTAATTCTTTCCTAGGAATTTGTACTTAAGAGTCTATACCTCGATACCTTTGTACCTGAAATGGTGCCACAGCTGGTGACTTGTAAACTTTTCATCGTACTAATTTAAGTACATGTGACAATAAAGCTAATCCTATGATTCAAAATCTGTCCTAATTTTGTACGTCTCAATCTTGTTTTGTAATTAGTGTCAATAATGACTACTGATCACTTGAATCCTCCTGTTAGGGCTCTATATTCAGTCTAATAACATGTTATTTGTTTCACAGAGACCTTGGAATACGTGTGAAAGGAAACGTTAAAAAAAAGTTTGATGTATATGATTATACCACTCGTGACTGACATCCTCTTATGAGCACTGAGCTGCTGGAAGATCACAGACTCTGATGAAATTTGATGCGCATCAAAGTCAGAATTCATCTAGGCAGCCTGATGAAACTGTAAGTACACTAGGGTAGGTTACAAACAAACTGGGATACAGTTAATGAAGATTAATTTATATTCACTGAGATTAATGCAGCCAATTTGTACACATACGACCATAAGGCATAGGAACAGAAATTAGGCCATTCAGCGCTTCGTGTCTGCTCTGCCATTCAATCATGCCTGATAAGTTTCTCAACCCTATTCTCCACCTTCTCCCAATAACGTTTGATCCCTTAACAATCAAGAACCCATCTGTCTCTGTCTTAAATATATTTAAATATATGTCAAGGTCCTGTAAACACAATATAAACACTATAAACACAATGGTCAGTTTTGATGATGTTGACTGAGGAATAACCATAGACCAGGATTGTTCCATGCATTATTAACAAAAATGATACCATGTAAATCTTAGTATTCACCTGAAAAGTCACACAGGAACTCAACATTGTATCCAAAAGATGATATTACTCCTTCAGCACAGGGAGAATCAACCTCGGACTACGTTCGCAAATCTCAAATTTGTCTTAATAAAGTTCAGACCCACCATTAAGCTACAGATCTTGTCATAAAGTAGTCACAGTGCCAACTGCTGGAAGAAAACTCACTTCCCTTGGAAAGAGTTACTGTTTTTGTGACACAAGACTGGTTTAGGCCATGAGCTAGCAGTAGGTGATGGAAAAACTCTACAGGGTACCATCCCATGATCTTTTTGTCAACTAATGGAGGTTACAGTAGGTAATGACCTCGAGCCATTCTGCAACCTCTTGCTCCTATTTGGATGTAAACGCTGAGTATGACTATTCTGCTTAATACTGTTGCCAAGATGTCTGGAGCATTGTTTGAAAGGATGTATCATCCTTGAAGTTCAAAGACAACACTAGGTACTTTAATAAGATGTGCACTACTTATGCATGCCAATAGGATCGGCCCAAAGGCTTAAAGCAATCGCCATACATATTTAACATACTTAACAACCTGAGGATTAAAATAGAGCTTTGCTGCACTTTGCATTTTCATTATATATTTCTCCACAAATCCATTGGGAGCTAAAGCCATATAAATTATTCTGGATCCATTGACTAGGCGTAGATTCAGTACTCCTCAAAAACTAATCTTCTAAATTTGGTTCTTAACAGGGGTTAGCCCCCTCATGAACATAGATAAGGGCTTAATGCTAGTTTTACATGTGAATGCAATGATCACATATTTAGCATTGGGACCAGCATTTCATTATAGTTTCCCAATGTTAAATTAAACTGATTCATGTTCATTTTACATCCTGAAACATGGAGCATCCCAATTTTTGCTCTTGGTAAACTTATTCCCTTTGAAGATGAAAAAACAGCAGTCTTCTTTTTGACAATTACGTTAATTCAGTCTCCACTTTCATGTGCTTTGAATAAACAGGAGAAGACTATTCAGCCCCTCAAGTCTGTTCTACAATTGAACCAGGCAGATGTGTATCTTAACTCCATTCACTGACCATTTATGTGGCATATTACATGACAATACAAGACTTCCCAAAGTGTTTCTCAGCTTGGAAGTACTTTTCACATGTAGTTGCTGTTATAAATTGGAAAATACAGTATCCATAGATGTCTGGCAGGACAGTTCCTGAATTCCATTAGATTTTTGTGCACAGTGTTTTTAGAGTTCAGCAGCCCTGATTATACCCCTTTGTCATCAATTCTACCAAGAGACGGAACAGCTTCCTGTATCTAGTCTGTCACAGAACACGACTGATAGAATTACAGAATGATTACAGCACAGAGGAGGTCATTCAGTCCCTCATGTTTAGACTGGTTCCCTGCAAAAGCAAATCACTTGTCCCATCCCCCTGCTTTTTCTTGTTGCTCTGCAATTAAATCTTTCTTTCTTTTTCAGCATCCAATTCTCTTTCGAAAGCCATGACTGAATCTGCCCACACCTGTACACTCACCTCATAGTGCATTCCAGATTCAAATCATTTGCTGCATCAAAATGTTTTTCCTCCTGTTGGTTCCTTTGCTAATCACCTTAAATAAGTTGATTCTGGTCCTCTGAGATAACAAGGTGTAGAGCTGGATGAACACAGCAGGCCAAGCAGCATCATAGGAGCAGGAAGCATGACGTTTCGGGCCTAGACCCTTCATCAGTGATGCTGCTTGGCCTGGTGTGTTCATCTAGCTCTACACGTTGTTATCTCAGATTTTCCAGCATCTGCAGTTCCTACTATCTCTGATTCTGGTCCTCAACTGTTCTGCTGAGTGATTCGATTCTTTCTACAGAGTCATAGATTCATAGAGGACTACAGCATGGAAACAGGCTCTCCATCCCCGCCTCTTCGACCTGTTTGTTTCCTCTCCACCTATCCTCTCCTCTATCCCTCTTCTATCCGCCTCCCACTCTCTCCCTATTTATTTCAGAACCCCCTTCCCCTCCCCCTTTTCTGATGAAGGGTCTAGGCCCGAAACGTCAGCCTCTCTGCTCCTATGATGCTGCTTGGCCTGCTGTGTTCATCCAGCCCTGCACCTTGTTGTCTTCAGCCCAACTTGCCCAGTTTTCCCAATTAAATTAGTCACATTTCCCTGCCTTTGGCTCATATCCCTCCACACCTATCCTGTCCATATACCTGTATAACACAGTGTGGAGCTGGAGGAACACAGCAGGCCAGGCAGCACCAGAGGAGCAGGAAAGCTGACGTTTTGGATCGAGACCCTTCTTCAGAAACTATCTCTGAGTGAGTCATATACCCGTACAAATGTTTCTTAATTGGCAAAATTGTACTTGCTTCCACCACTACCTCTGGCAGTGGCAGTTCGTTCCAGACACTCACTGCCCTCTGTCTGAAAAAATTGCCCCCTGGACCCTTTTGTATCTCTCCCCTCTCACCTTCAACCTATGCCTTCTAGTTAACCGTCTTGACCAGACAACTCATGATTCAGAGCACCTCTACCCTTTTTAGACCACAGATAACACAGTATAGAGCTGGAGGAACACAGCAGGCCAGGCAGCATCAGAGGAGCAGGAAAGTTGACGTTTCGGGTCGGGACCCTTCAGAAAAATGTTAGGGAAAAAAGTGTGTTATCTCTGACTCCAGCATCTGCAGTTCTTGTTATCTCCTCTTAAGCCATCTCATCTTTTAAGGAGCAGAGTCGTAATTTCTCCATGTATCCACAGAACTCGAGTCCCTCATCCCTAGAATTCCCATTGTGCTAATCTTTCCTGCATCCTCCGTGAAACTTTCACATCCTTCCTAAAATAAACATCTAAATTAGATCACGTCTAACTTCCAAATTCAAAGGAATACAGCCTAAGATTATGCCCATATAAAAGTAAAGTTGGAAATCTGAAATAAAAGCAAGAAACGAAACTCAGCAGGTCTGGCAGCTTCCGTGGGCAGAAAAACAGAGTTAACGTTTTGAGTACAGTGTGACTCTCTTTGGATCTGCCAAATTTCAAGTTTATGTTATCTGTCTTCATAATTTAGTACTGTAACAGTTATTTTACGATAACTTTCCAAAACTCCACCCATTTATAATTAGACCATCGTGTTTTGGTGACTGAATCAAATGGTCAATATTAAACTAGACTATTCACCACTTTTACAGGCACTTATTTTTCATAATAGCCTCTGTCCACAAAAAGGAACATAAACTTTATCTTCATAGCAATGAACATGTCTCTCTTCGAACATAACATCATACAATGTTGGAGTAGAAGTGGGCCATTCAGCCCATCAAGGTTTCTCTGTCATTCAATGAGATCATGGCTGATATGATCATCCTCATTTCCACTCTCCTGCTTTTACCCCCTAACCCTTGGTTAAAAATCTATCTGACTCAGCCTTGAAAATCCTTAATGGTCAACCTCAAGAGTCCTTTCAGGGAAAGAATTCCACACCTTCTGAGAGGATAAATTCTTCCTCATCTCTGTCCTTTGAGACTAGTTGCCGACAAGGACTGGGTTGGAAAGACTGATATTCTGAACTTTTTTATTTCTGTATTTTTCTACTGTATTCCTATGACCCATAATGCTGGGCTATTTGTTTCTTCACTTCCATTTTATTTTGTTTTCTAAGAATCTGAACCTAGGTACCTTGGTACTATAATGCGGCGAGGAGTATAAAATTTTCACTGTACTTAATACAGTACATGTGACAATAAAACTAATTCAGTTCTTATTCTGGGATTAAACTCTCTACTCCTAGATACTGCTACATGGGGAAACACCCTTTCTGCATCCTAAGAATCTTGGTATGCTTCAACCTCTCATTCTTATGTATCCCAATGACGATAGGCCCAATCTACTCGGCTTCTCTTCATAGTGAGCAAGGAACATTGAAAATCAAACAGTTCTGGGTCATGCTTTACCTCGGGTTTAAGGGATTTTGCAGTGGCCTGTGGGTGGTAAAAGGTAAATTGGCAGTATAGGCTCTATGCCATGTGATACCCAACCA
This sequence comes from Rhincodon typus, assembly GCF_021869965.1. Taxonomy (NCBI): domain Eukaryota; kingdom Metazoa; phylum Chordata; class Chondrichthyes; order Orectolobiformes; family Rhincodontidae; genus Rhincodon; species Rhincodon typus. The sequence continues at coordinate 4,348,253 of NC_063345.1, forward strand.
CACGCCCCCTCTCCAGTCCCAGCTAACCCCCTAAGATAAGGCAAACGCCCCTTCTGTTCTGCTTTGTGAAAATCTGGGAGATTCTTGTTTACAATCCAGGGATCCAGGGTGGGATGTCTCTTCAAAATCTCACATTGTCTTAAACAACAATTCCTAAGTTATAAATTACATCATCGCTGCAAACTAGCTTGGACTGTCATTGAGACACATAAACAGGAGGAGGTTATTCATCCCCTCAATCCTATTCTACCATTCAGAGATAGTAGGAACTGCAGATGCTGGAGAATCCGAGACAACAAGGTGCAGGGCTGGATGAACACAGCAGGCCAAGCAGCATCATAGGAGCAGAGAGGCTGATGTTTCAGGCCTAGACCCTTCATCAATTGGATTGTGCCTTTTGGATCAGGATTGTCCTGTGTTCAGGCTATGTCAAAAAGTGGAGGAGTTTGGAGGAGAGAAACCTGTTGGCCGTAAAGATGAGAAAGCCCATTGGACAATCCAGCAATCTAGTAGTTGATTGGTGATGGGCTTTCTGCTGGAATTAAGATCCTGCATGATATCGTCCAAGTTACCAAGAGGTGTTGGCCAATCCAAGGATGGCTGTGGGTCCTGTTGTTCCAAGATGGAGTTTGACTCATGGGAAGGATAGGTCTCGTTGTGGGGAGGGGCTTCTCACTGGGTGTGGGTCTCAGGAGAAGTCAGGAGTGAAGTTCGGGGGTGGTATGTGGGTTTTGATTCCTAGCAGTCACATCCCTCCTTTGTGTGTAGATTGTGATAAGTCAAGCGACTGGACAGTGGGGTTTGGGCCTGTGTTCACGCAGAATTTTCCTTACTCCAAGGAGGTGGGGCCAAGGGCCACCACCCTGCTGTCGAATAAAATTCACTTCTCGGCTCTGGGCCCAGAAGATTCTGCCCTTAATTGGGCAATGGTGCGGACCTAATGGTAATGTCACTGGATTGGGAATCCAAAGGCTTAAACTCTGGTCATTTGAATTCAAATCACATCGTGGCTAGAGGTAACATTGAAATTCAATTAAAAAATCAGCAATACAGAACTAATTTCGTGACCGTGACCATAAAATGACCTCTGATTGTCATCAAAACCCGTGAGGGAAGGGTTTGAACCTGTGCTATACTGTTTTTTCTCTTTGAACTCTGCCATTTTTACCCAGTCTGACCTACAGGTGACCCTAATTCCACAGCAATGGTTGACTCTTCACTATCCATGAAATGGCTGAGCAAAAACAATGAAGGACTGGCAGCAAATACTGGCCTTGGTAACAAGTCCACACAACCCATTAAAGAATAAATATAAAATAAATCAGTTTACTCATGCTTGCTTCACACCTTCTCCTGCATCACCCAACTAATTTTTTTTTAAATAGTTGTTCATGGGATGTGAATGTCACTGCTAGGTCACTAATTGTCTGGGCGGGGGGGTGGGTTGGGGGTTTAGGAGTCACACACGTTGCTATGGGTCTGGAGTCACATGTTGGCCAGACCACATAAGGACAATGGTTTTCTTCTCTAAAAGCCATTAGTCACCATCCTGGGTTTTACCTGACAATTGGCAATGGTTTCATGATCATCATTAGATCCATTGTCATTATCACTTGACTATTAATCCAGACAATGTTCTGGGGGACTGGGTTCAAATCCTCCCATGGCACATGTGCCAGAAGAATCCATTAGAAATCCAGATTTCCTGGTTTTTGAGTTCAAACTTCACCATGTGCCATGGTGGGATTTGAACCAAGGTCCCCAGAACATTACTGGGGTACCTGGATTAATAGTCAAGCGATAACACCAAATAGACCAACACCTCCCCCTACTTTTCTGGTACAAAAAACTTCAACTGACTTGTTAGCTTTCTGAGGGAGCCATGGTTCCCTCTAATTCCCGTGTAGAGAAAGTTTCCCAATTTGTCCCCTTAATGGCTTGCCTCTAATTTGCTAATCATTTTCTTGACCTGGATTCAACCCCCATCCAAAAAAAATTAGTTATTCTGTACATACTTTACTGAATCTCTTTATCATTTTAAGCACTTCAATTAGATGCCTCTTCATTATTCTAAACTCAAGTGAATCTAGTTACATTTTGTGAAGTGCCTACACTTTAACACTCTTTGCCTCCATTCTGATTCTTGCAAGCTTGGTCCACACCTGCTCCAACATTGGTATGTTCTTCCTGAGTGAGGGCTTCCAGAACAGAACTCAATAGACAAGATAGACTCTGACTCAAGTTTTATATGTGTTGGACTGGGGTGGACAAGGTCAGAAATCACACGACACCAGGTCACAGTACAACCAGGTGCTGTGTGACTTCCAAGCTTTATATGATCAAAGAATTTGGTTTCCAGTACCACTTCAGGTAAAGGTCAACAGTCCACTGGCCTTTTGGAATACTTTTGTTACGTGTGCGCTGAGCTCATAGGGATATAGGAACAGGAGAAGACCATTCAGCCTGTCAATTCTGCTGCTCCATTCAATACAATTGTGGCTGATCAAACACTTTGAGGCTTTTTATCCACCCCATCCCCATAACCCTATACACCACTGGTAATCAGAAAGCTATCAATCTCTATCTTAAACACAGTCAAAAGTTGAACTTTCACAGCCCTCTGTGGTAGAGAGTTTCAAATTGTTCACAACTCCCCAAAAAAAAGACAAAAATTTCTCCTCATTTCATTCCCCTTGTTTTTAAATTGTGGCCACTGGGTCTAGATTCCAGGAGAAACATCTTACTTGTATTTAGTAAGCTTCAATGAGATCACCTCTTATTTTTTGGAACTTCGGAGAATACAGGCCCAGGAAATATCTCTTCCTGCTGTAGTCCTGCCATCTGAGGAACAAGTCTGGTGACCCTTCATTGGACACCCTCTAACAATATTATCTTTCCTGACATAAGGAGACAAAAATTGCACACAGTACTCCAGGGGCAGTCTAAACAAGATACTGCACAATCGAAGTAAGACGTCACTACTCCTGTATTCAAACCATAAGTTCAATGAGTGGCACTGTGGTAAAGATAAATATATCTGCTTTGATCTTAGCTTTACAACGAGTAAAGGTTTGAGGTAGGGGGTGGGGAGGGGGTGAAATTTGAGGAGGTAAATAGGAGCTCCTATTCCATTGATCTGAATAACCAAGTGAGCTGAAAGGTATTGAAAGAGACCCGAGAACATGTAACACTACTTCTCTCTAAGGTCCAAGATGATTCAGCACATAGGGAAAGCATAGAGGGGATAAAACAAACAACTGCAGATGTTACAGATCTGAAACAAAAACAGAAATTCCTGGAGAAACTCAGCAGGTCTGGCAGCATTTGTGGAGAGAGAAAGAGAGCTAATATTTTGAGTCCAATGACCCAGTGTTCAGTCCAGTGTTCTGAAGAAGAGTCACTAAATTCAAATCACTAACTCTAAAACAGAGGGAGTTGTGATCTCAAGAACACTGCAGCAAAATTATTCTCCACTTTGAGCAGAAAATGCTGAGCAAATAGGTGAATAGTAAGAATTGTACTGTGTCTTTATTTTGGATGAAAAACAAACACGTTGTGGTGGAATTGCAGCCAACAATTGCTGGGAGTGCTGTTGGCTAAATGCGACCGTACTTAATGGAGAAAATGAAGTGTTGAATCCTGGGCAAGGTGAGTACAGAGATTGGATGGTGATGATAAGCTGGATAAGGGGATGAAGGGGTCAGTTATTTGGGGACATTAGAGAACCTCGGGCAAAGAGGGTATCATTGGCAAACAGAGGGATAGGACCTCTCCATTTTATGCCTAACTCTACAATCCACTGAGATCGCCTGCAAATCTCAAATGGCTTTTGCATATCCACAATTTTGTTGCTCTACCATTGGTGGCCAAGGCTTCATCTGCCAGGATCCATAACTCTGGATAACCCTCATATCAGGTCTACACCTCTAACATCTCCCTTTCAAGAATAGATGTGGGGGTGAGTGTGTGGGATTGGGGGTGTAGGTAAAAGATTACCCAGGGTAGGCAGGAATGTGGACTAATCAGCTCAGCTCAGCTCAGCCATGATTTCGTTGAATGGCAGAGCAGGCACAAGGGGCCGAATAGCCTCCTCCTGCTCCTAATTTCATCAGGTCATATGTGCATCCTCCTCATCGAAATCCTACCTCTCTGAACAAACATTCAGCTACCTGTCCTCACATTTTTTTTATATGCTGGGGATTCTTCTGAGCTCTCAAACCCAGAGGGCTGTGGGTGCTCAGTCACTGAGCGCATTAAAGTTCAAAATACTTAGAAGTTAAATTCTAGAAGTATTACAGGATGTAGAGAAAGTGATGTTACATTAAAACGTGGACAATAGGAGCAGGAATAGCCTATTTAGCCCATCTAGCCTCCTCCACCATTCAATATGATCACGGCTGATCATCCAACTCAGTTCCCTGTTCCTGCTTTCTTCTCTTTTCAGCCCAAAGAACTGTATCCAACTCCTTAAAAACATCATAGCCTCAACCATTTTCTCTGGCAAAGAATTCCAGAGAGTTGCCACTCTCTGGGTGAAGAAATTTCTCCTCATCTCAGTCCTAAATGGCCTACACTGTATTCTAAGCCTGTGACCCCTGGTTCTGAAGTTGACGTTATTGATCAGCCAATGATCATATTGGATGGTGCAGGAGGCTTGAAGGCCGAAATGGTCTATTCTGGCTGCTGTTTCTTATCTTGTTATGCCTTTATACAAATGTATCTCATAACATATCTACAAGGAGCCTTAGGACTTTGTTTTAACAGCATTACAGGAACTATGTAAATTCAAGTTATTGTTGTTTCACACACCATCACTCTCCTCAGTTCTAACAGAGACCTCAAACATAAGCGTAATCTGAAATGCAAAGCACAAGAGGCAAAATGCAAAAGCCAAAGACATTAGAAAGATTTCAATCACACGGGTTATAACTCGAAACGAAGCTGTGGAGGCAAATTATAAACAATTCTACTTAATGGCAATGATAGAAAGCCAAGGGATCCCCTGGGGGCTGCAGGTAACAATAGGACTGGGCTGACCAGTGTCCAGCACAAACTGAATTAGAAAACATTCCTATCGATATTTACATAAGAAAGAAAGGGAGCCCGTCACATTTCCTGAATGCAGATGAGTCCATCCTTTCACTGCAACCTGCTCAGAAGAGGCTTCAAGCCTGCCCTTTATGCATCATATCAATCTTTAATTTTGTATCGAGAGAGATTGCGGTTTATCAACCAAGTCTAACAGAGGAAAATTGCATTTCAACTCCAATCGCAAATCACTCTAGCTATTTGAATGACGTCAACCCAAGAGATGAAAGCTCCTAGGGGATCACTGCTGAGTGACTTCCTATGACATTTTCCCATCTATTCTGTGGAATATGGGGGAGAACTCCTGGGCTAGTTCTGGCTTCAAATCTCACCAAGATCATTTGAAAATTTTGAAATCAGTTTTGTTAACCTGGAAATAAAAATCCATGGAGCTATCAGATTGTTATAAAACTCAACTGGTTCACTAACATTCTTTAGTCTTTTTTACATGCTTGTCCTTACCTGATTTAGCCATAATGTAGTTGACTTGGCTTTGTATTTATTTGGTCATGGGGCATGGGAATGGCTGGCCAGGCCAACACTTTTAATTGCACCTGAACTGCATTGCATGGGCACAAGGGCCATTTCAGAGTCAACCACATTGCTGTGGGTCTGGAGTCACATATAGACCAGACCAAGTAATGAGAGCAGATTTCCCTTCCCTGAAGGATATCAGCGAACCAGATAACAAGGTGTAGAGCTGGATGAACACAGCAGGCCAGGCATTCTTCTTCAGGAAAATGGGTCCAGACCCAAAACATCAGCTTTCCTGCTCCTCTGATGCTGCCTGGCCTGCTGTGTTCACCCAGCTCTACACCTTGATATCTCAGACTCCAGCATCGGTAGTTCCTACTATCTATCAGTGAACCAGATGAGTTTTTATGACAATCAGTGATAGTTTCACGGTCACCATTAATGAGACTAATTTTCAGTTCCAGATTTATTAACTGAATCTAAAATCCACCAGCTGGCGAGATAGGATTCAAACCCAGGCCCTTACAACACAACCTGGAATGTTAGCCCAAGAATTTTCCACCGCACTATAATCTAAACTACCCTGCAAGCTAGAGGCCTGCTATATGAGCCTGCTGGTTTTGAGATTTACCAGGACGTTGCTGAGTATGGAAGGTTTGAGTTAGAAAGGCAGGCTGGGTAGGCTGGGACTTGTTTCACTGGAGTGTAGGAGTTTGTGGGGTGACCTTGTAGAGGTTTATAAAATCATGAGGGTTATAGATAGAATTAATGGTAGGTGCGTTTCCCTAGGGTGAGGGAGGGCACATTTTTAAGGTGAGAGGAGAGAGGTTTAAAAAAGACGTGAGGAGTGAATTTTTTACTCAGAGGGTGGTTTGTGTGTGAATGAACTTCCTGAGGAAATGGTGGATGTGGGTACAGTTACAATGTTTAAAAGATACTTTGGATAAGTACATGAAAAGGAAAGGTTTGAAAGGATATGGGCCAGGAGCAGGCAGATGGGACTAAGTTAGTTTGGGATTATGTTTGGTATGGACTGGTTGGACCGAAAGTTCTGTTTCCGTGCTGTATGGCTCTATGACTCTATGTGGTCATACACATTCAACGGTTGGCAACTCACCTTAAGGGTCTTTTCATTTTTATTTCCATTACGCTTTTGGTGGAGAGGTATAAAGCTTCCTGCTAATTGGCTGTTATCTTGGATTGCTCAGTGAGATCTGCCTCATTGAGAGATTCCCCTCATCTCAGTCTCAGGTAACCTACCCTTAGGAAACAGAATAGGGCACCGTGAGGTTGGGTGGTTAGGACTGTTGCCAATAAGCATGAGATGAGTGGATGGGAATGGATGAGTTGGTGAGGGGATGGTGACCATCGGAACGCAGCGAATAGTGGCTCGAAGCAACCAAAAACTACCAGATTGCCTTGAGGCACCACAACATTATCACAATCTCTGCTGGCCAACCCACAGAATGCCGAGCTACTCAAATAATCTTCTGGAGTCCAACTCCCACTGGTTGCCCCAGGAAATGGGACAAAAGCGTATTAGTGGTCCCACTTAGTTGTCATGGGCCAAGGCTTCAAATCCCACCTTGGGAGACGGTGGAATCTAAATTCAACAAATTCTTGAAAATCTGGAATAGAAGACTAGTCTTGTTAACGGTGACCATGCCATTGGTCATTGTTAAAAAATCCATCTGGTTCACTTTTGGGAAGGAAAACCACCATCCTTCCCTAGTTTGGCCTACACATGATCCCAGGCCCACAGCTATGTCGGTGAGTCTGAAATGGCACAATGTGCCACTAAGTTCAATGGCTAATGAGTGATGGGCAACAAATACTGGCCTCGCCAGTTATGCCAGCCTCCCACAGAAGACCATAAGACATAGGAGCAGAAATTAGGCCATTTGGCCCATCGAGTCTGCTCCGCCATTCAATCATGGCTGATAAGTTCCTCAACCCCATTCTCCCACTTTCTCCCTGTAACCCTTGATCCCCTTGATAATCAAGAACTTATCTATCTCAGTCTTAAATATACTCAATGACCTGGCCTCCACAGCCTTCTGTGCCAGTGAAGAATAAAAGAAACTCCCGCTCTGAAGTTGAAAATATCCTGACCATATCTTCCACCCCTTGCCCTGATTCCCTGCACATACCTGTTTGCCCTCCTCTTGTATTTCAGCTTCAATCTGGGGTCTGCGCTCGACAGGTGTGATTGAGTTATATCATTTGTCAGTTGTGGCTTGCTGGGTAAGAAGCTGCTTTTTGAAGGTTATGGGCATAAGTTAAAGCTCAGAGTGTTGGGGTGAATTTAACCCCAAAACGTATCACTTGGCTATGAGTGAGATTTTAAAAATCTCATGTCATCTTCTCAAATTGTTTAATGAGGCCATGGGCTTCGGGTTTAACTGCTGTCCAGATTTAACCTGAGTTGCTTGGTTTCTCAGGCCTCGGCAAAACTCGATAGCTGATGGGAGATGAGAAGGGCATCGAAGAAGAAGGGGATTTCTTCTGCAGCACATCTTGTAGGTCAGGAGGACCAGGAGGACTCTCTCCCAGTCTCCATGCTTACATTCTTCCCTTTGATTGAATCAGATTGCTCCAATCAGGCCAGCCCCTTACCCCATACCCCAGACCCCAACTTTGCAAGTGAGCTATGGCTGTCTGTTACTCCAGACTATTTCTCATCCAACGGGGAGTGAAGTCTGTCTTTTTCTATTCATTCACGGGAGAAGGGCATCATCGGCTAGGCAGCATTCATTACCCATCCCTAATTGCCCAGAGGGCAGTTATGAGTCAACAACATTGTTGTGGGTCTGGAGTCACATGTAGGCCAGACCATGTAAGGATGGCAGTTTGAGATAGTAAGAACTGCCGATGCTAGAGTCAGAGATAACACAGTGTTGGAGGTGGAGGAACACAGCTGGCTAGGCAGCATTAGAGGAGCAGGAAAGCTGACGTTTCCCCAGGGTCCTGGCCAAAAGGATCAGCTTTCCTGCTCCTAAGGATGGCAGTTTCCTTCCCTAAAAGACATTAGTGAACCAGATGGGTTTTTCCAATGACTGACGGTCATCATTAGACTTTTAATTCCATATATTTTTATTGAATTCAAATTTCACCATCTGCTGTGGCAGGATTTGAGCCCAGGTCCCCAGAACATTATCCTGGGCCTCTGGATTAACAGTCCAGTGATAATACCACTAGGCCATTGCCACCCCAGTGAGAATTCCAGGCCAAAACACTGTACACCATGGAGTAAACACTGGAGACCTGTATGAGGATACTCACTCTTCCAGGATTTGCAGCAAAACTCCATTAGCCTCCACTCCCCTATCCCTCTCCCGGCCACCCTTTTCCATCAATCCAACCGAAATAACTGCATAGAGGCCGGTGTCCCATCACCAGGTCACCTTGTATTTACAAATGAACAGTCCTTGACTGTAATGTGGAGGTGCTGGTGCTGGACTGGGGTGGGCAAGGTCAGAAATCGTACGACACTAGGTTATACTCGTACAGGTTTTTTGAAAACACAAGCTTTCGGCACCTCAGGAAGAAGGAGCAGCATTCCAAAAGCTTGTGGTTTCAAATAAACCTGTTAGACCATAACCTGGTGTTGTGTGATTTCTGTCCTTGATCAAAGTACTGGCTTGTACAGATTCAGGCAACAGAGTGACGCTATCCCTGACATTCACTCTTATCTGTCAGCCAGGGCTCCCTGATTGGGCCAGGTTAACAGCCCCAATCAGGGAACTCATATTCTATGATGTCCAGCTGGCTGATCTCATCACAATCACTGCACCTACCTCTTGAGTGCATACTGAGTGAAAAATCAAGGTTAACATTTCAGTGCAGCATTGAGGAGAAGTTGTGTTGTCCAAAACTCTGTTTTTTGTGCGAGATAGAGTCACAGTGTCATACAGCACAGAAGAGACCCCTCATCCCATCAAGTCTGTGTGAATTTATCTACATTAATCCCACTTCCAGCACTTGCCCAATACACTTGAATGTTCTAACACTGAAATGGAGTCAGTTAGTTCAGTTCGCCGTTCAGCTGGTTTGTGACACTAAGAGTGTGGGTTCATTTCCTGCATTGGTAGAGACCACCATGTAGGGCTCTCCATCATGGTGGCTCAGTGGTTAGCACTACTGCCTCACAGCACCAGGGGCCCAGGTTCAATCCACACTTGGGCAAATGTCTGTGTGGATTTTGCACATTCTCCTTGTGTCTGCGTGGGTTTCCTCCAGGTGCTCCGGTTACCTCCCACAGTCTAAAGATGTGCAAGTTAGGTGGATTGGCTATGTTAAATTGCCCATAGTGTCCAGGGACATGCAGGCTGGGTGGATTAGCCATGGGAAATGCAGGGTTACAGGAATGGGGTAGGGGTGTTGGGTCTGGATGGGATGGTCTTCACAGGGTCAGTCTGGACTTGATGGACTGGATGATCTACACAATAGGGATTCAATGATTCTCAACCTTTCCCTTTACCCTCAGGTTAAACCACCCCCTGTTGTCTCTCTCTCTCTCTCCCTCTCTCTTGCTAGAGAGAATTGTAGCCCTATGGTCTGGTAAAACTCTGAGTTGATCTTTTTTTGCATTTCAAATGTTCAGTGAAATTTTTTTTAAAGGTTCTTTCCCACCTCAACTCCCCTCCCAGGCAGTGCATTCCAGATTCCCACCATCCTCTGGGTGAAAAATATCCTCAAATCCCCTGTAAACCTGCTGCCTTTCACCTTATAATGCTTTCCCCTTTGCTATTGTTCCTTCAACTAAGGGAAGTAGCTGCTTCCTATCCACCTGCCCATGCTCCTCATAATCTTTTACACCTCTATCAGGTCCTCCCTCAGCCTTCTCTACTCAAAAGTAAACAACCTGAGCTTATCCAGCCTCTCTTCATCTACACAGCTCCATTGCAAAGGTGGTGTTCAGAGTCTCTACCTCCTCTCAAGATGAACATAGGATATCCCCGGAAGCATTTTGAAAAAATCCAGGAGTGGGGGAGTTCTTCTTCATGTCTGGGCGAAACCTTATTTCTCAACCAGCATCAAAGAAACGGATCATGATCTCGTTGTGGTGTGTGGGAGCTTGATTTACAGAAATTGGCTGCAATGCTTCCCCCGTTTCAGCACATCCAAAAAGTCATTCCTTCATTGTAAAGTGCATTGCGAAGGGGTGCTATATCAACGCAAGTCTGTCTCTGACTGACTCAGCTCCTTCTTCCAGGACACAGGCCAGGCCCCTTGTTTAATTCAGACTGTGTTTAAAAAGCTCTCAAGCGACACAAATTGTCAAACGGGGAATTCTGATAGCTTAGCCGAAATAACGCGTCAAGCCGCTGATATTTTGTTTTGTTTTGACAATGTAATCATCTCTTTATCATTTTACCAAATGTTATTAATTTGCGAGACCCTGACATTCAGCTGATCCAGCTGGTGAGCTCACATGTGTACTGCTCTCCTGCTGGATTCCAGGTGCTGCCTGTCAACTTTGCAGATAAATTAAGTCTTTAAATGCAGTTAACACTGTTCAGTTGACTGATGGCTAAATGTAATTTCCAGGAAAATTATTGTTGCAAGTAAAGTTTGCATATATTTCCTTGCCATTGCTGACAGATTCATTAAAACATCTCTTACTCACACATGGTGAGACAGGTAATCTGAGATTTATTGGGAGAGCTGAGTAAAGACAGCATATAAGCTAAAGGAAATAGGACCCTTGGTGCAACCGAAATGATATTTGGGATTAGGTTTACCGTGTTTTAACAGTGAGTAAACTGCCCACTGTTCTTGATTTTGGTGTATCATAACCTCACTCAATGAAACATCTGTCCTGGCTAACATTGTGGATTTCTCACCTTCCAGCCAAGAAACCATGGGTTTAGCGTTTCTCCTGAGTGACATGAGAATAAAATATTGTTCAGCACTGCTAGGGGTTCCGACACCTAGTTACAGCAATAATCTGAGGATTGACCTGCCCCGTCAGATAAATGTAAACGATCCTGTGGCACTGTGTGGAAGAAGAGTGGAGAACTTCTACCTGAGATAACAAGGTGTAGAGCTGGATGAACACAGCAGGCCAAGCAGCATCATAGGAGCAGGAAGGCTGA
>NC_063345.1:4360312-4377863 GCF_021869965.1 Rhincodon typus
ATGGTGGAGTTTGAATTCAATAAGTATCTGGAATTAAGAATCTAATGATGACCGTGAATCCATTGTCAATCGTCAGGAAAAACCCACCTGGTTCACTCATGCCCTTTAGATAAGGAAACTGATATCCTTACCTGGTCTGGACTACATGTGACTCCAGACCCACAGCAATGTGGTTGACTCTTAACTGCTCTCTGGGCAATTAGGGATGGGAAATAAATTAGCGGCCTAGCCAGTGACATCCTCATCCCATGAATGTATAAAGGGAAAAAAAACACCACCCTGTTCTCTGGCCAATGTCTCTGTCTCTGTCTCTGGCTTGCTGCAATGTTTCAGCACAAGCTGGAAGAACAACACCTCATTTTCCACTTGGAGACCCTGCAGCCCTCCAGACTCAATATCGAGTTCAATAATTTTAGGGCCTGAACTCTCCCATGTCCTAGTCCCCTACCCCGCACACCAGGCCTTGTTATCACATAGATAGTAGGAACTGCAGATGCTGGAGAATCTGAGATAACAAGGTGTACAGCTGGGTGAACACAGCAGGCCTAGCAGCATTAGAGGAGCAGGAAGGCTGACATTTCGGGCCTAGACCCTTCTATCTTGTCATCTCCTGTTATCACATAGCCTGCCATTACACACTACCCCTTGTTACCCACTAACAGTCCCCATTAACAGCTATTCACCCTCCCAGCCAGATCGTTATCCACTCCTTTGTCTGTCCAGCTGCTCTTCTCTCTTTTTGGGCTCTATCCCCACCTATCATTTACTCCTTATACCCTCCCTTCACTCTATCTTCCGCATATAAACCAACATTTTCCTAGCTACCGTCAGTTCTGAGGAAGGGCCACCGGACCCAAAATGTTAACTCTGATTTCTCTCCACAGATGTTGCCGAAGCTGCTGAGCTTCTTCAGCAATTTCTTTTGGTTTTATTAAGCAATGTTTAATGTTTTGAATCCAGGGTGACTCTTCTTTAGTAAACTGTGAGGAGGACATAAGGAGCTACAGAGGGAGATAGATAGAATGGATGGAATCCCACAGGATCTGTGTGGTGTGGGCTCTGGCGCGATGCATGGTAGAAATGGGTGTCAAGTCCAGCAAGGCCCTGGGAACGTTCTGTTCCAACTCTTATACTGTTCACAAGCTTCGCGGTGAGATTCACATTAGGCAGTGGCGAAATGTCAATTGGCAGGGATTATTGCCTGTTAAATGCCGTGTTAACAGCCCCATTCACCTCGTTAATATTCAGACGATCTTACCGTACTTGCCAAACCAACTCGACTTCAGAAAAACCAAACAATGAAGGCAGATAGGGTACTCAGCTGATATTTTAAAATTTATTTATTCATGGGATGAGGGCAACGCTGGCTCGGCAGCATTTATTGTCCATTCCTAATTTCCCAGAGGGCAGTTAAGAGTCAACCACATTACTGTGGGTCAGGAGTCACATATAGGCCAAACCAGGTAAGGATGGCAGTTTCCTTCCCGAAAGGACATTAGTGAACAAGATGGGTTTTCCAACAATTGGCAATGGATTCATGGTCATCTTTAAATGCTTAATTCCAGATATTTATTGAATTCAAATTCCACCATCTCCTGTGGCAGGATTCGAACCCCAGTCCCCAGAGCATTATCTGGGTCGCTGGATGAACAGTCTAGCGATAATATCACTAGGCCATCGGCTCACCACTTACTCTAAGCAATCTTTATGTTGGTAACCAGGCTCCAATGTGTCAGGGCAGCGACCTTGGAGTTCAAGGTACATTGTTCCTTGAAAGTGGAGTCGCAGATAGACAGGGTGGTGAAGAATGCATTTGGCACACTTGCTTTCATTTGTCAGAGCAGTGAATATAGGAGTTGTGTCATCTTGAGGCTTCATAAGATGTTGATGAGACCACTTTTGGAGTACTGTGTGCAGTTCTGGTCACATTGTTATAGGAAGGATATTGTTAAATTGGAGAGGGTACAGAAAAGATTTACATGGATGTTACCAGGATTGGAGGGTGTGAGTTATAAGGAGTGGTTGGATAGACTGGGACTTTTTTTACTGAAGTATAGGATGTTGAGGAGTGATCTTATAGATGTCTGTAAAATCATGAGGAGCGTAAATAAAGTGATTAGCCATGGTCTTTCCTCAGGGTAGGGGAATCTAAAACTAGACGGCATTGGTTTAACATGAGAGGGAAAAGATTTAAAAGGGAACCGAGGAGCAACTTTTTCACACAGAGGGTAGTTCATGTATGGACTGGGCTGCCAGAAGAAGTGGTAGATTCAGGTACAGTTACAACATTTAAAAGGCATTTGGACAGGTACCTGAATAGAAAGGTTTTAGGGGAATATGGGCCAAATGCAGGCAAATGGACGAGTTTAATTTGGGAAACCAGGCGGCATGGATGAGGTGGATCGAAGGGTCTGTTTCCATGCTGTATGACTCTATGACTCCATGGCCATTGACAGCACCACCCCACATCTTCATTATCCAGAAACATTAGCCGCTACGCATGTGCCCCCATGGCACATCTCCAAGCTAATTACTTCTGCCCCTCAATGTTGCCCCTCAGGCTGCCCCGGTAACCCTCATTGTAACGCTACAGCAAGGACACTGTGTGCTCAGGGACACACCGCCCCAGCTCAGGGACTACACCAGACTGGATCTCCATCTGGGCTCTTCACTCAGTGTCAGAGCACTCCCTCACTCTGACCCTGTCTGGATGTTCACAGAATCCCTGCTTTGCATTGCCTTGTCTTTCTTTGCTCCCTCAGCCAGGGATGCAAGGTCCTATTACTGCTGTCTTGCTGTGCCATTCGGTAGAGACACAAAGTCAGGAAGTTTGTCAATGTCTGCAGGCTTCATTCAAGGGAGATTGCTTTCACCCAGTGGCTCCTGGAACAGTAAGCCAAAGGCAGTGTCCGACTTCGGTCAAAGGGCTTGGACATGGTCAGCCATTCAGGATGGTCAGTGCCATGATCCCCTCCACAATAGGAGTGAGGAGCTGAATGCTGGGCAGCCCAACACCCGTCTTTACCCGTTCTGCCCTATTGTAGTGATGGAGTGAGGTGTTGGAGAGACCTTGGTGGAGAGAGAAGGACATTGACTTTCTTCCTACTGTGCTGGGCATTCCTTCAGACAGTGGAAAATATTCTGCCCTGGTGTCAATTATGGACCAGACTGGTATGGTCTGGTGTGGCCTGGTATGGTCTGGTGTGGTCTGGTGTGATCTGGTGTGGTCTGGTGTGGTCTGGTGTGATCTGTGTGATCTGGTGTGATCTGGTGTGGTCTGGTGTGATCTGGTGCAGTCTGGTATGGTCTGGTGTGGTCTGGTATGGTCTGGTGTGATCTGGTGCAGCCTGGTGTGGTCTGGTGTGGTCTGGTGCGGTCTGGTATGGTCTGGTGTGATCTGGTGTGGTCTGGTGTGGTCTGGTATGGTCTGGTGTGGTCTGGTGTGATCTGGTGTGGTCTGGAGTTATCACCTCTGCTGCTGGTCCTGAGAAAGATGAAATCCTGCATGGACACCATCTTCTCCAACAGGACTTCCACATCCCCGTACACAAAGGGGATCAGTTATTTCAGCCTGTCCGCCATGTCTGATGCAAATGTCAGGAATCATGTAGAGTAGCTCAATACTGACAGTGCTTGCCTGAGTGCACAATGGGATCTTAAACCTGGCATAGGTATAAGGGATACCAGCGAGTTCAGGCTTATCCACTGAGTAATGAGCTCTCTTTGTGGGTGGTAAGATTGGGTGGAAATTGGGTGTGAGAGACACCACAGGCATGTGGTAGGTAATTAATGAGGTGCGTTTAGTAAGATATGGCAAAGCAACTTGCTTGTCTTAATGACAACAAAGCCTCCAAAAAATCCAACATGACTCAGACATAGTCAAGGAAATCAACAATTCAGCATGTTAAGTGAATAGGCAAAACTATGGCCAATGGAGTATAATGTTGGAAGATATTAAATTGTCAATTTTGGCAGGAAGATTAAAAAGAAGCATATTTTGTAAATGGTAAGAAGTTACAAGTACAGGGAGATCTGGGTGCCCAATTACACAGAGTCATAGACTCATACAGCATGGAAACAGACCCTTCAGCCCAACACGTCTGTGCCAACCAAACATCCCGATCTGACCTAGTCGCTTTTGCCAGCATTTGGCCCATATCTATCTAAACTCTTCCGATTCATGTACCCATCCAGGTGCCTTTTAAATGTTGTAACTGTACCAGCCTCCACCACCTCCTCTGGCAGCTCATTCTAAACACACACTACCCTCTACATGAAAAAGTTACCCTAATTACAGCAAAGACTGATGAAAACTAATGTTATTGTTTATTGCAAGGTGAATTGAGTACAAAAGTAGGGAAATAATACTTTAGTTATTTATTTTGTTCCCTAATGGGAAGTGGTGTTTGACTCTTCCAGGATTTAATAGCGTCCATCCCTATTTGCCCTTAAGAAGACAGTGGTGAGTGGCCTCCTGTGTATTGGTGAGGCTGTATCTGGCATTATGTGTTCAGTACTGGTCACCTTATTTATGGAGGAATGTAAATGCATTTGCGGTAGTTTAGAGAAGATTTACTAAACTAATACTTCTGATGAAGGGTCTAGGCCCGAAACATCAACCTTCCTGCTCCTATGATGCTGCTTGGCCTGCTGTGTTCATCCAGCTCTACACCTTGTTATCTCTTGGAATGGTCATTTGTTTTATGAAGAAAAATTGGATAGGCTAGGCTTATATCCGCTGGAACTTAGAAGGACAAGATTAAACTTAATTGAAATGTATAAGAGCCTGAAGGGCCTTGAATGGATGGAATGTGGAGGATCCTAGAACTAGGGGGTTAATATTTTAAAAAAAGGTACTCATTGCAGAGAGAGTTGAGGGGAAATTCATCTCAGAAACACATGAGTCTTTGAATTCTCTTCTATAAAAAAAACGGTGGAGGCAGAGTTCTTTAATATGTTTAAGACAAAGGTAAATAAATTCTTGTTAAACAAGTGAGTGTGAAAGGTTATTTGGGTAGCTGGGAATATGGACTAATCAGATCAACCATGATTCTATTGAAGGGTGGAGTAGGCTTGGGGGATTGGATGGCCTATGCCTGTTTCTATTTCATATGGTCACATGTTCATGGTCCTTGTGGCAGCAATTTCCACACTTCGAGCATTCTCTGGATGAAGAACATTCTCCTGGATTGCCTATTGGATATTTTACTGATTACCTTATAGTTTGGCCCTCATTCTGGTCCAGTCTCGCTTGCAAGTGGAAACATCTTCTCCAGGTCTACCCTGCCAAACCCGATCTTCTTATTCTTTCATGGCATGTGGGTTTTGCTGGCAAGGTCGGGATTTGTTGCCCATCATTAATTACTCTTGAGATGGTGATGGTGAGCCATGTTCCTGAACATCTACAATCCACATGATTGCATTATAATGACCACAATAACCAGAAGCAACCAGAGAATACAGAGTTCCTCAGGGGATAAATACAAATAGTGAGGAAGAAGGTCTTAGGCTACAGGAAGATATAGACTGGTTGGTCCGATGGGCAGACCAGTGTCAGATGGAATTTAATCCTGAGAATTGTCAGATGATGCATTTTGGAAGAAGTAACAAGGCAAGGGATTATTCAACAAATGGCAGCACACTAGAAAACTCAGAGGAACAGAGGGATCTTGGGATTCTTATTTACAGATCCCTGAAGGTGGCAGGACAGATTAATTGGGTAGTTAATAAAGTATATGGGATACTTGCCTCAATCAGTCGTGGCATAGATTATAACAGCAGGGGTGTGATTTGGGAGCTGTTCAAAACTATGGTTAGGCCACAGCTAGAGTACTGTGTGCGGTTATGGTCACTGCATGATAGGAATGTTTAAATCTGTAGCTCAGGTTGCAGTTAGAGTCATTGGTTGGTTCACCGAGCTGACTGGTTTTCATACTAATGTTTCACCTCCCTTCTAGCTAACATTGTCAATGCTGTGTAGCCTCTGCTGAAGCACTGTTGTTCTGTCCTGCTCTGAATTTATATGGTCTGGTCTGCCATGGCAGGCAGTCTTGTTTGCAGTTTTGTACCGTAGTGGTATGTAGATGGGGTTCATTTCAACGTGTTTGTTAATTGCATCGGTGGTAGTAAACCAGACCTCCAGGAATTCTCGTGCTTGTCTTTGTCTTGCTTGTCCTGGTACTGTAACTTTGTCCCAGTTAAACTGATGTCCTTCTAGGTCAGAATGTATTGAAACGAGGGACAGCTGGTCATACCAACAAGAAGAAGGACATAATTGCACTGGACGGGATGCAGAGGAGATTCACCAGGACTTTGCCTGAGATGGAGCATTTCAGTGACAAAGAGAGGCTGGATAAGCTTGTGTTGTTTTCTGTGGAGCATAGAACATTGAGGGGGGTATCTGATAGAGGTGTATATGATAATAAAGGGCATGGATAGGCTGAATAGGAGGCAACTGAAGGATCAGTAACAAGGGAAGGCATTATCTTAAGGTAAAGAGCATGAGGTTTAGAGAGGATTTGAGGGAAACCCTTTTGAACCAGAGGGTGGTGAGGGTTTGGAATGCACCATCTGCGAGGGTAGTTAAGGTTGTAGATGAGCACTTGAAATATCATAATATTCAAGGCTATGGGCCAAATGCTGGTAACTGGAAGTATTGTAAGTAGGTCAGCACAGACTGTGGGCCGAAAGGCCTGTTCTGTGCATATGACTTGATGACAAAGGCATGATATGAAGCTGATCTGTTTAGCGATGTTGCAGATTGAAATCCTGGTTTACAAATATACATTCTCAGACACTCACATGTGTATGTATACTCCCACTAACACATGAACTGACACATAAACATTCTCGTGAAAATGTCTTGTGTGTGTATCTTAACTGCATTTTGTATCCTCTGGATACACAGTGGCTTATTATATCTCTCAGAATGATCATGATGTGTTCTCAGAGAATCGATTACATTGAGTGTGATGGTTGCTCTTTTACAGCAACCATTTTCCAAACACTAAAGTCTCTAAAATAGCAAGACATTAAATTTATAAATCACCTTTAACATCGCACGCCATTCCACAGGAGCAATTATAAGAAATCTTTAGCAGTGAGCCACCTAAGAACAGGGAGCAGGCATAGTGTGAGGAGGGGATTCCAGAGATTGGGACTTAACCATCTGAAGGCACGGCCCTAAACTGTGAAACAATGGACATCAGGGATCACTAAGAGGTTGGGATTGGGAGATTGGAAAGATCTCGGGGGAATGGATGGTTGGACAAAGTTAGAGAGGTAGAGAGGCCCTTGACTAATGAACCTCTTACCTCTGGACACTTTTTCTCTTTAACCTTCCCAAAAATCCCTTTCTGATTTTGAACACCTCTATTGACTATCCCCGTAACCTTTGCTGCTGAAGAGAGTACATTGCCAGTCTGTTTGTGTCCCCTTAGCTGATGTGCTCAGCAATGAATGCCTGAGAAGGTGGCTCTTAATCTGATAAATTGTGTGAGCCAATATGGAAATGTAACATTTCCTTTGAACACACAGGGCAACGATGCTACATATTTATGAGGTGCCCAATCTCAGATGGGCAG
The DNA here is from genome assembly GCF_021869965.1 of Rhincodon typus. NCBI lineage: Eukaryota > Metazoa > Chordata > Chondrichthyes > Orectolobiformes > Rhincodontidae > Rhincodon > Rhincodon typus. The sequence continues at coordinate 4,367,896 of NC_063345.1, forward strand.
CCAAATCCTGCTATCCCTTCAGAAAATTAAAATCAATTGAAATTTATTTAACAGTGTATTAAAAGGAAGCTTGAAGCTCCATCCCTTCATGCTCCCTCACTAAAGCACCAACAGCTGCAGTGAATAAGCATCAGTTTGTAAATTAATTAAACTAATGAGATGCAGCTCTAATGTATTTTCTCAAACATAGCTCAGGGTCACCAACGCTGGGCAATCACCATCTGTAGCGACTAACTCAACAGTACTCAGTACAGTAATGAGATTTCAACAAGTTAAAGTCACAGTTACCATAGACTCAAAGACTAATACAGCATGGAAACAGGCCCTTCGGCCCAAACTGGTCCATGCTGACCATAGTGCCCACTCAGCTAGTTCCAATTGCCCACATTTGGTCCATATCCCTCCAAACCCTTCCCATCCATGTACCTATCCAAATGTTTTATAAATATTGCTATTGTATCTGCCTCAACCACTTTCTCCAGCAGCCCATTCCATATACGCACCACTCTCTGTGTGAAGAAGTTGCCCCTCAGGTCCTTCTTAAATCTTTCCCCTGTCACCTTAAATCTGCCCTCTAGTTTTCCATTCCCCATCCCTGGGAAAAAGATTATATTCATTCATCCTATCTATGCCCCTCATGATTTTATGCTCCTCAATAAGGTCATCCCTCATACTCCTATGTTCTAAGGAATAAAGTCCTATCCTGGCCAACCAGTCCTTATAACTCAGGCCTACTAGTCCTGACAACATCTTTGTAAATCTTCTTTGCACACTTTCCAGTTTAACTATGTTTCCCCTATAACAGGGTGACCAAAACTGTACACAATACTCGCAAGTGCAGCCTCACCAACGACATATACAACTGTAACATAACATCCCAACTCCTATACTCAATGCCTCAACCGATGAAGGCCAACATGCTAAATGCCTTCTTCACTACCCTGTCTATCTGTGACACCGCTTTCAACAAACTTTGTACTTGTACTCCTAGGTCCCTCTGTTCTACAACACTCCTTAGGGCCTAACCATTTACTGTATGAGGTCCACCTTGGTTCGAATGTAGGAGTATGAGGGGTGACCTTATTGAGGCCTACCTTGGTTTGACTTTCCAAAGTGCAACACCTCACACTCATGTATATTGAACTGAATTTGTCAATCCTCAGCCGACTTCCCCATCTAATCAAGCTCCCTCTGTAATTTTTGGTAACCTTCTTCACTGTCAACGATACCTCCTAATTTTGTATCATCCGCAAACTTACTAATCATGCCTTATACATTCACATCCAGATCATTTATGTAAATAACAAACAACACAGATCCCAGCACTGACCCCTGCGGCACACCATTAGTCACAGGCGGCCAGTCGTGTGATCTCTGATGCACAACCTTATCCAATTCAACAGTCCTGCTCAATCCCCGAACACTTTAACATCACTCCCAGCCTAAAGCTGCTGCTTCGTTTGTTCCCTGAACCCTTTCATATTTGCTCAAAGCAATGCCATCTTCTTGGTTATACCCCTTGCTTATGCTCTAATACCTAGCCCAGTCCAACCCCACTCTCCAGATCACTCACCACACCTTTCAATAACATAGCCAATCCTAACCTCTACATCGCCGAGGCCAGGCGCCAACTCTCCAACACCTCCTTCTACCGCCCCCTTGATCATGACCCCAACCCCGACCACCAAACCATCATCTCCCAAACCATCCACAACCTCATCACTTCAGGTGACCTCCCACCCACGGCCTCCAACCTCATCGTTCCCCAACCCCGCACCGCCCGCTTCTATTTCCTTCTCAAAATCCACAAACCTGACTACCCTGGTCCACCCGTTGTCTCCGCCTGCTCCTGTCCCACCGAACTTAAGTCCACCTATCTCTACTCCATTTTCTCCCCCTTGGTCCAGGAACTCCCTACCTACATCCGTGACACATCCCACGCCCTCCACCTCCTCCAGAACTTCCAATTCCCCGGTCCCCAACACCTCATCTTTACCATGGACGTCCAGTCCCTATATACCTGCATTCCCCATAAAGATGGCCTAAAGGCCCTCCGCTTCTTCCTGTCCCGCAGACCCGACCAGTCCCCTTCCACTGACACCCTCATCTGCTTAGCCGAACTTGTCCTCACCCTCAACAAATTCTCTTTCAATTCCTCCCACTTCCTACAGACAAAGGGGGTGGCCATGGGTACCCGCATGGGCCCAAGCTATGCCTGCCTCTTTGTAGGTTACGTGGAACAATCCCTCTTCCGTACCTACACTGGCTCTAAACCCCACCTCTTCCTCCGTTACATTGATGACTGTATCGGCGCTGCCTCGTGCTCCCACGAGGTGCTCGAACGGTTCATCCACTTCACCAACACCTTCCACCCCAACCTTAAGTTCACCTGGACCATCTCTAATACCTCTCTCTCCTTCCTGGACCTCTCTGTCTCCATCTCTGGCAACCACCTAGAAATCGATATCCATTTCAAGCCCACCGACTCCCACAGCTACCTAGATACACCTCTTCCTTCCCACCTTCCTGCAAAAATTCCATCCCCTATTCCCAATTCCTTCGCCTCCGCTGCATCTGCTCCCAGGATGAGGCATTCCACTCCCGTACATCTCAGATGTCCTCGTTTTTCAAGGACCGCAACTTCCCCCTTCAGTGGTCGAGAACGCCCTTGACTGTGTCTCCTGCATTTCCCACAACTCATCCCTCACACCCTCTCCCCCGCAATAACAACCAAAACAGAATCCCCCTCGTCCTCACGTACCACCCCACCAACCTCTGGATCCAACGCATCATCCTCCGACACTTCCGCCATCTGCAATCCGACCCCACCACCAAAGACATCTTTCCCTCCCCACCCTTATCTGCTTTCCGGAGGGACCACTGTCTCTGTGACTCTGTTGTCTGCTCCACACTCCCCTCCAGCCCCACCACACCCGGCACTTTTCCCTGCAATCACAGGAAGTGCTACACCTGCCCCTACACCTCCCCCCTCACCCCCATCCCAGGCCCCAAGAAGACTTTCCACATCAAGCAGATGTTCACCTGCACATCTGCTAATGTGGTATACTGCATCCGCTGTACCCGGTGTGGCCTCCTCTACATCGGGGAAACCAAGCGGAGGCTTGGGGACCGCTTTGCAGAACAGCTATGCTCGGTTCGCACTAAACAACTGCACCTCCCAGTCGCGAACCATTTTAATTCCCCCTCCCATTCCTCAGATGACATGCCCATCCTGGGCCTCCTGCAGTGCCACAACGATGCTACCCGAAGGTTGCAGGAACAGCAACTCATATTCTGCTTGGGAATCCTGCAGCCCAATGGTATCAATGTGGATTTCACAAGCTTCAAAATCTCCCCTCCCCCTACTGCAACCCAAAACCAGCCCAGCTTGTCCCCGCCTCCCCAACCTGTCCTTCCTCCCACCTATCCCCTCCTCCCACATCAAGTCCCACCCCCATCTCCTACCTACTAACCTCATCCCACCCTCTTGACCTGTCCGTCCTCCCTGGACTGACCCATTTCTTCCCTACCTCCCCACCTACACTCACTTCTACTGGCTCCATCCCCGCCTCTTTGACCTGTCTGTTTCCTCTCCACGTGTCTTCTCCTGTATCCATCTTCTATCCGCCTCCCCCTCTCTCCCTATTTATTTCAGAACCCCCTTCCCCTCCCCCATTTCTGAAGAAGGATCTAGGCCGAAACGTCAGCCTTCCTGCTCCTATGATGCTGCTTGGCCTGCTGTGTTCATCCAGCTCTACACCTTGTTATCTCAGATTCTCCAGCATCTGCAGCTCCTGCTATCTCTTTCTATAAGCTATACAGGTGGTCCCAATTTATGTATCTTTGACTTGTTAAGTACTTACAAATGAGTTCCCACACTAATATTAATTTTAATCGAACATATTTTTCTCGTACTGTATTCATGAACTGCTATTTTATATTGTATTGTACTTTGTTCTGACTTGCGTACAAATTACCTTACTAATGTACTCAAGAAATGAAGCTATAAAAACCTGGGGACTGCGTGTACAAGATCCTTGTCCCATTCTGGGAGATCTATGTGGGGAGGATCTGAAGTGTAAATACAAACATAAATGATAGTTGCAGGATTAGGCCATTCAGCCCTTCAAGCTCATTAAACCATTCAATAGGATCATGGCTGATCTGATTAATCCATATTTGCTTCTACACCCTCCCTGCCCCAAAATGTTTCACCTACTTGCTTATCAAACGCTTAACTCTGCCTGAAAAATATTCAAAGGCACTGATCGCACTGCCTTTAGAGACTTATGACCTTGAAAAGAAATTCTTCTTATCCTTGTATTAAACAGGTAACATCCCTCATAAGTTGATTGGTCATTGAGTATCCAGTGTGAGTGTCTTTTTGAGAAGTTATTTGTTGAAGAATTTCACTTTTTACTTTCGAATCTACAGTAAATTATTTAAAGTATTTAAAGTAAATATTCTGAAACTAAGCTTAACTAATGGCAGGACAGCTCGACCACATGGAGTGCTCATCCTGTGCCATGTAGGAATAATAGCTGCTTCATGTTGCCTAGACAATGATTTGTGCAGGAAATGCTTGCAGTTTGAAGAATCTGAGCTCCTGGTTTTGGAACTTGCGTGGAGGTTGGGAGTCACTGAGGTGTGCCTGCAAAGCTGAGATCTACATGGATCAGAGCTCATGGTGTTAGAGGCAAGGTACTGACACGGATAGAGGAATGGCAAACTGGCAGAAGGCAGAGAGTGGGTAAACAGGTCTTTTTCAGAATGGCAGCCAGTGACTACTGGACCCTCCCTGGGGTTTGTGTTAGAACCACAACTGTTCACAACATATACTAACAATCTGGATGAAGGAACTGAGAGCATTGTTGCTCAGTTTGCAGATGACACAAAGATAGGGGGAGGGACAGATAATGTTGAGGAAGTGGGGAGGCTGCAGAGGGACTTGGAAAGGCTAGGAGAGTGGGTAAAGAAGTAGCAGGTGGAATGCAATATGAGAAAGTGTGAGGTTATACACTTTGGGAGGAAGATAGAGCTGTAAACTATGTTTCAAATGGAGAAAGGCTTTGGCAAACTGATGCACAAAGGGACTTAGGAGTCCTAGTTCAAGATTATCTGAAGGTTAACATACAGGTTCATTTGGTAGTTAGGAAGGCAAATGAAATGTTAGCATTCGTGTTGAGAGGGCTAGAGTACAAAAGCAGAGATATACTGCTGCCGTTGTATAAGCTCTGATTAGATCACCTCTCGAATGTTGTGAGCAGATTTGGGCCCCATGTCTAAAGAAGGCTGTGCTGATGTTGAAGGGAGTCCAGAAAAAGTTCACACCGAGTGATCCTAGGGATGAAGAGTTATCATATGAGGGAAGGTTGAGGATTCTGGCTCTGTACTTGACCAGCTAAAGCTTCCTACACTAGCCCTGTCCTGGATGGCGGGGATCACATTGAAACGTACGGAATATTAAGAAGCCTGGATAGAGTGGGAGAAGATGTTTCCACTCGAAGGAGAGACTAGGATAGGAGGGCACAGCCTCAGAATGAAGGAATGACCCTTCAGAACTCAATTTCATCAGCAAGAGGGTGGTAAATTTGTGGAACTCATTGCTGCAGAAGGCTGTGAAGGCCAAATAATTGAGTGTATTTAAGCCAGAGATAGGAAGGTCTTGTTTACTAAGGGGATCAGGGGGTTATGCGGATAAGGTAGGAGAATGGGATTGATAAACATATCAGTCATGCTCGAATGGTGGAGCAGAGTCAATGGACCAAATAGCCTCATTCTGCCCCTTTATCTTTTGGTCTCATGGTCTCTGCCATATGCCAACAGTTTTCATAGCAAGCACAATGCATGTGCAGCAAGCAGGGAGCCATTCAAAGTTAGGGGAGTGATCCTCACCGATATCCAGGTAGATACCTATAATTCAGCAGGGTGCAAGCACAGTAAATCAGGACAGCCTCCAAATCCAGAGAATTGTTCATGGTCAGGCATCCAGACAGTTTGATTTCAGACAGGGGAGGGGAATCCATGTCTCTGCAATCTAGGGATTGGGTAAGGGTCATCCCTGTGGTTCCATAGTGCCCAGTCTGGGGGAGGGGAGTGGTTGGAATAGAGCTAATGCACTCATAGACTCATAGAGTCATACAACATGGAAATAGACCTTTTGGTCCAACAAGTCCATGCCAATCATGTTCCCAAGCTAAACTAGTCTCACCTCTTTGCTCCTGGGCAATATCCCTCCAAACCTCTTTCTTATTCATGAACTTGTCCAAATGCCTTTTAGATGTTGTAACTGTAGCTGGATCAGCCACTCCCTCTGGAAGTTCATTCCACACACTAATGACTCTATGTGTAAAAAACATTGCCACTCATGTCCTTTTTAAATCTTTTTCCTCTCACTTTAAAAATATGCTCCCTGTGTCTTGAACTCTCCCACGCTAGGGAAAAGACAACTACTATTCACCTTATCCATACCCCTCATAATTTTATAGAACTCTATAAAGTCACTCTGCAACCTCCCATGCTCCAGTGAAAAAAAGTCCCAGCCTATCCAGCGTCTCCTTATAACTCAAGCCCGCCATACCCTGCAACATCCTGGTAAATCTCTTCTGAATCAAATTAAGGAGATGTACAGCTCCCAAGAACCAAATCTTCCGTGTTCTCCATCTTTAATCAGAAGAAATTTCTGCTCATTCAGTTCTGCATGTTGACGATCCATCTTATAATTTAATACGAGTAGAGGAGTCGAGGGAGAAGCTGGTGAGGTTGAGCTGGAAGTCATCAGTGTACATGTAAAAATTCACACCTGTGCTTTCAGGTGTGGTTGCCAAATGAGGTGGGGCTGAGGATTGATTGTTGAGGGTCTCCAGCAGTTATGGTGTGAGAGCAGAAAGGAAGGCACTGGCAGTAATCTGCTGGGTCCAATGAGCTCGGTCAGACTGGCAACAGGTAGAGCCATCCAGCTCAAGGATAGTGCAGCAGTGCTGGAGGAGGATAAAGGATTCAATGGGGTCAAAAGATGGCAGATAGGTTGACAAGGAAATATCAGCATCATAGACAATATCACTTGTGATTTTGAGAGACCTGCTTTGGTATTAATGTACCATGAAAGGAATTTCACAGAATCCCGATAGTGCAGAAAGAGGCTATTTGTGTCTGCAGTGACCCTCTGAAGAGCATCCCACCCTTCCCTTTAACTCCTTTCCCTTTAATTGGCAAGACTAATCCACCCTAACCTGCACATCTTTGGACTGTGGGAGGAAACCAGAGTACCTGGAGGAAGCCACAGCAGACACAGGAAGAATGTGCAAACTCCACACAGGCAGTTGCCCAAGGGTGGAATTGAACCTGGGTCCCTGGCGCTGTGAGGCATCAGTGCTAACCACTGAGCCACCATGCCACCCCACCCCTGCCCACCTATGTGTTGAGAATGAATTTTGCTGGTCCCGTAGTGGGAACGGAAAGACAGGACAACTGGGTAAGTATCTGAGGAGCCACATTGGGATAGATCCCTGACACACTGGCATTGCCAGGCAAATCTCCCAGGCTCAGGTGAGGAAGTGGATCAGTTGTATGATCGATGGAATCAGGCAGTCAAACGATATCACGAAGGGTCCAAATAAGGTGAATTGATGGCATTGCCAACACGTTTCCAGTGGCAGAGCTACACTTCACCTGCTCTCCTGGTCTCCAGCCTGGCATGTCCACTTCACCTGGCAACACTGCTGAGGCTCAAGAATTGCTGGTCTTTGACCCAACCATCAGATCCGGAGGCCTCCCTCACATGCTGAAGGAGGACACCATCTCCTCTGGGAAACTCAATACCATTTGGTGCGGATTCTGTGCTCCAGAGGCCCAATGGAAGATTACAGCTGAGCTGAGGAGGATCCCAGTGAAGACAGATTTGGAAACCAAAGCTCCAAAGTGACCTCCAGCCTTGATCAGAAACTGAGGGTTATGTTCATTGGAACGAAATCAGAAATAACTGGAAAAGCTCAGCGAGTCCGGCAGCATCTATGGAGAGAAAGCAGAGTTAGTGTTTTGAGTCCAGTGACCCTTCGTCAGCACTGAAGGGCTTTTTTTCAGGACTTTATCTTGTTTTTTGTTATTTTATATATAATTTTAAACAACCTATTCAGAAATATTGTGACTTATCTCCAGGGACTTGAACCTGGGCCTCCTGGCTGAAATGTAGGGTCAACACTACTGTATCACAAGAGCCTCTAAGGTTACGTTTATAAACTCATTGTCATTCTATCTTTGTACTGATCTGTTCTGTTCGATTAATACCTAGCTCTCGAGCTGCTGAGTAAGCTATGTCCCAATTATCCAATTTAACCCAGTGATGAAACAAAGGAGCTCAACCCTGGAGTGCTCAGTTAGTAATCCAGTAATTAAAGGGTCAGGAATCTCAACCTCAACTGTCTTTCTGATTGGCTCATTTTCATTTGATAAGTTTCAGTCATTTGTAAGCTTGCTAGGAAAGTGACCCAAAGTCAAATGACAATCTAAATGGAGCGTTGAAGGCTGAGGGGTGACCTTATAGAGGTTTATAAAATCATCGGGGGGGCATGCAGTAGGTGAATAGCCAATGTTTTTTTCTTAGAATGGGTAAGTCCAAGTCTAGAGGGTATAGGTTTAAGGTGAGAGGGGAAAGATTTAAAAAGGACCTGAGGAGTAACGTTTTCACCTCTCTGTTATCACTGCTCCCTCACTCCCCATATTCCCCTGGTTGCTACGTATTGCCCAGAAATGCTCATGGCCACCCAACAGATAAAAACAAAACTCACGGTAATTTGCATGATTTGAAATTGGGAAGTTCCTCATTGATCTGACGTAGGTGGCATTAGAGTCCTAGTGTTACAGAGTCATCCAGCATGGAAACAGACCGCTCAGTCCAACTCATCTATGCCAACCAGACAACCCAATCTGACCCAGTCCCATTTGCCAGCATTTGGCCCATATCTCTCTAAACCCTTCTTATTCATGTATCCATCCAGAAGCCTTTTAAATGTTGTAATTGTACCAGCCTCCACTATTTCCTCTGGCAGTTCATTCCATACACGCATCACCCTATGTGAGAAAAAGTTGCCCCTTAGGTCCTTTTCATATCTTTCTACTCTCACCTTAAACCTACGTCCTCTACTTTTGGACCTTGGGGAAAAAGATCTTGGCTATTCACCCTATCCATGCCCCTCATGGCTTTATAAACCTCTGTAAGGTCCTCCCTTGGCCTCCAACATTCCACGGAAAATAACACTAGTTTACTGAATCTCTCTCTATAGTTCAAACCCTCCAACTCCAGCAACATTCTTGTAAGCCTTTTCTGAACCCTTTCAAGTTCCAAAACATCCTCTGGGAGACCACAATTGCATGCAGTATTCCAAAAGTGGCTTAACCGATGTCCTCTACAGCCACAACATAACATCGCAGCTCCTAAACTCAATGCACTGACCAATAAAACCAAGAGTACCAAATGCTTTCTTCACTATCTTGTTTACCTACTTTCAAGGGGCTGTGAACCTGCATTCCAAGTTATCTCAACTTGGTCGACACCTGGAGAGAAAAAAAATGCTTTTCCTGATGACACTTCATTGCAATATGGGGAAAAGTCCTTTCTCTCTGACCATTCTCTAATACTTGACTCAGCAATGGTAAAGTCAATAGTTAGCCACAATGTGGCTAATTATGTTATTAGCTACTTTAAAAGTTTATTTGCAGGATATGGGTCTGCTGATTGGGTCAGCATTTATTGCCCATCCTTAATTGCCCAGAGGGCAGTTAAGAGTCAACCACATTTCTGTGGGTCTGGAGTCACACGTAGGCCAGGTAAGGAAGGCAGATTTCCTTCTCAAAATGACATTTGTGAACCAGATGGGTTTTCCCTCTTATAACTGGCAATTATTCAATACTCATCACTAGACTCTTTATTCCAGATAACAAGGTGCAGAGCTAGATGAACACAGCAGGCC
>NC_063345.1:4378263-4437364 GCF_021869965.1 Rhincodon typus
TCTAGGCCCGAAACGTCAGCCTTTCTGCTCCTATGATGCTGCTTGGTCTGCTGTGTTCATCCAGCTCTGCACCTTGTTGTCTCGGATTCTCCAGCATCTGCAGTTCCTACTATCTCTTTATTCCAGATGATTTTTTTTTCATATTTTTGAATTCAAATTCAAGCAGGATCGAACCCAGGTCCCCAGACCATTCCTCAAGTGTTCAGATTAAATTTATAGCAATAATACCACGATAATACACCTCCTCTGTACACTCACTGAGAAAAAAAGCTGTCCTACACGAGAGAGAGAGAGAGAGACAGATCAGAACCACTGAAAGAAAAGAAAGGTAGCCCAGTTTACCTCTGTATAGTATCTTTCAGAGCCACAGGATATTCTAAAGTGCTTTATTGTCAATAAAGTATTTTGGAAATATACTCACTATAATGTGGGAAAAGCAGCAACCAATTTGCACACAACAATCTTCACCAAACATATAATCTGCCTTTGTCATGTAAATTGAAGGATGAATATTGAGCCTGGCACTGGGGAGAGCTGCTCTATTCTTCTGTAAAGCTGTGCAGTGGAATCTTTCACATTCAACTGACACGGCAAACAGGAATCGAGCTAAATTGATCATTTAGAAGATGGTGTACAAATTCGACAGCACTGCTCTGAGGTGTCAGCTTCAAGTTCAAATGGGACTTCTAATCCAGAGGCAAGACTGACTGAGTCACAATTGGCACCCAGCAAGAGGTCACGTCTGGATCAGAGAGAGGTCAGGTCTGGACAAAAGCGTGGTCAATCCCGGGCAGGAGAGTGGTCTGCTTTGGGCCTGAGAGAGATCAGATCTGGATTTGTGAGAGGTCACGTCTGGGTCAGAGATGGTCAATCCTGGGTCAGGGAGGTCAGCTCTGGGTTTGAGGGAGGCCAAGTCTGTGTTAGGGGAAGATCTGGATTTGGCCAGAGAAAGAGATCAGGTCTGAGTCAGACAGTTTTCAGGTTTAGACCAGGAAGAGGTCAGTCCTGGGCCAGAGAGAGGTCTGGACTGGGTCAGAGAAAGGCCTGGATTGGGTCAGAGAAAGGCCTGGACTGGGTCACAAAAAGGTCTGGCTAGGGTTGGATGATATCAAGTCTGTGTTAGGAAAGATTTGAACTAGAAAAGATCTGATTTAGGCCGGAGAGACATGAGGCCTGGGTCAGAGAGAGATGGGCCAACAAGCAGGGTGCAATGTGGGTCACCATGAAATGCCTGCTGAAGATCATCGAGAGAAGCTTGTTTTGGGTCATATTATGTTGCTGACTCACAATCATTGATGCAGCTGGTGGACTCTCACATGGATCAGCAATGCTGGGCAGGAGTATATTTTCACAGCCCAGCTTATATAGCAACCTCCTGTGTCAGTGGAAACTCCCGCAGAACTACCAACCCATGAATGAGTATAAAGACAGAATTTGTTGAGGGCATAATGACTTATTGCTGCCTCACTGTTTGTGCTTTTCTGTGAATTGTAAAGAGAAGGGAAAAAAAAACAGCTGGCTGGAGTCGGGCGAGAATGTTCATTTGGAAAGATCAATTATTTCCATTGTAGCTTCTGTTTAGCACTGCACACCTCAGATTGCGAGAAAATCAAACCCATTTTCCTCAGGGAGCTGTCACAGGGCTGGGTTTCCTCCCCAGTCATTTACTCTGTAATTAGAGATGCCTCTGCCCATTTGCTGTGTGTTCCTGCCAGTGTTCTGGTCTATACAGTTTGATGTGATCAGTTGGCACACTGTTCATTCAGTAATTGCTTTTGCAAATAGAGGTTAAATGTGAATCAAAATATAGTTTTAATCGATTACCAACATTTCATTATTTTTTTTCTCTCCCCAATATCATGTTGGGACCTCGGCACTTTTCCAAGCAGATGTTTGGTTCAATTTTTATGAATTTGTTTTTCAATTGGTGTAAACTGCAGGCACTTTTACAGCCACTGGGACCCCAGCACATGACATAAATGTGAGTCAATCCATTCTGTTGTATTGAATACATATGTATATTTTGCTCACCTTTTGCTTCTTATCGAGAATGGAGGTTTGGCCAGTCATTGCTCTTACTGGCTCCTACAGTTAACTCACAAAGGAATGGAGAGAAATTAAACAAGTGGAATCGTTTTGTACTATTGTGGGCATCACATTACAGGGAGATGTGAACGCAATGAAAAGTTGTGCAGAGATGGTTTACAACAATGGTTCCTGGGATGAGGAATTCAGTTGCGGCTAGATTGAAGAAGTTAGGACTGTTCTCCCTGGAGAGAAGAAGTGTCAGAGGAGATTTGATAGAGAGTTTGAATACCCTGAGGTCAGCACAGTGGCTCTGTGGTTAGCACTGCTGCGTAATAGCGCCAGGGACCCAGATTCAATTCCACCCTTGGGTGACTGTGTGGAGTTTGCACATTCTCCCTGTGTCTGTGTGGGTATCCTTCGGGTGCTCTGTTTTCCTCCCTTAGTTCAAAGATGCAGTCATGATGTGGATTGGCTATGCTAAATTTCCCATAGTGTGCATTCTAGGTGGAGTAGCCATGGGAAATGTAGGGATACAGGAACAGGGTAGGGTAGGGGGTGTGGGTCTGGGTGAGATGTTCTTTCATGGGTCAGTGGCCTCCATTCACACTGCAGTGATTCTATCAATAGGCTGGATAGAGTAGAAAGGGAGAAGTTGCCCCCAACTGTGAAAGGAACAGGAATGTGAGGGCATAGATTTAATGTGATCCGCAAAAGAAGCAAGGCTGAAGTGAAAGAAAGCATTTTCACTCAGTGTGTCCTTAGGGTGTGGAATGCACTGCCTGGAAATGTGACGGAGGAAGGGTCAATGGAGACATTCAAGAGGCTATTGGAGGCTGGCATTAGTTAATGATGCTCATTTAATGAGCTGGTGCATGCAAGATGGGCTGAATGGCCTCTTTCTGCACTGCAACAACTCTGTGTTCCTGTGATTCGTTTTCTTATTTAGTCGGCCAATAATATCCGAAGGTAAAATGATATTTCCTCATTGGGCAACCTAGAATGAGAGGGTATTGTTTTAGGATAAGGGGTAAAATAGGGATGAGGAGAAATTACTTCTCTCAAAGGGTCGTGAATCTGTGGTCATGAATCTACCCCTTAGTGCGATGGATGCTGGTAAAAATGTAAGGAGAAGGTAGACAGACTTTTAATAAAGAATGGGTTGAAGGGGGTTATGGAGAGCTGGCAGGAAAGTGGAGTTGAGGCTGAGATGAGATCAGCCATGATCCTATCAAATGATGGAGCAGGCTCAAGGGGCTGATTGGCCTATTCCTGATTCTAGCTCTTTATATTCTTATGCTACACAGGGATCAGTGCTGGGAGCACAACTGCTTACAACATATTTATTAATGACTTGGAGGAAGGAAGCAAATGAACTCTCGTCAAATCTGCAGACAACACAAAAACAGGCGGAAAAACAGGTTGTGAGAGGGAATACTGTCACATACCTTCACAGGAGGACAGTGAAAAGTTTACAAGTCACTACTTATGGCACCATCTTAGGGACCAAGATACAGATTCTTAAGTATAAAATCTTCGGAAAAAAAATGAGAAAGATAAAGAAATAAAAAGTCCAGCAATAAATAGGGGAGGTGATGGCCTAATGGTATTATCACTGGACTGTTAATCCAGAGACCCAGATAACAGTCTGGGGACCTGGGTTTGAATCCTGCCACTGCAGATGGTGGAATTTGAATTCAATAAATATGAGCATGAATCCATTATCAATTGTTGGAAAAACCCATCTGGTTCACTAATGTCCTTTAGGGAAGGAAACTGCCATCCTTACCTGGTCTAGCCTATACACGATTCCAGACCCACAGCAATGTGTTGACTCTTAACTGCCCTCTGGGCAATAAATGTTGCCTGGCCAGCAATGCCCTCAGCCTGTGAATGAATAAAGAAAGAGAAATAAGAGTTCAGAATAACAGTAAATATTATTTGCATTCCCCAAGAAATTGGTCTAGTAAGGCCCCTTCCCTAGGTAGACTATCTACATGGTGTTTCATAAACCCCTCATGAATGCACCTAACAAACTCTGCCCCATGTACACCCGGGGACTCAGGCAGTCCCAGTCAATGTTGAGGAAGTTAAAATCACCCACTACAATAATCCTGTAGTTTTTACATATTTCTTCCTCTATCCCCATTTGCATTTTTTCTCTATTCAAATATTACTCTGCTCCTTTATTCTTCCTGCCAAAGGACATAACTGGACATTTTCTCATATTATGTCCCATTTGATAAGTTTTTGCCAATTTGCTGAACCTGTCTGTATGTACCACCCCACCAACCTCCGGATCCAACGCATCATCCTCCGACACTTCCGCCATCTGCAATCTGACCCCACCACCAAAGACAGCTTTCCCTCCCCACCTTTATCTGCTTTCCGGAGGGACAACTCTCTCCGTGACTCCCTTGTCCGCTCCACACTCCCCTCCAGCTCCACCACACCCGGCACTTTTCCCTGCAACCGCAGGAAGTGCTACACCTGCCCCCATACCTCCTCCCTCACCCCCATCCCAGGCCCCAAGAAGACTTTCCACATCAAGCAGATGTTCACCTGCACATCTGCCAATGTGGTATACTGCATCCGCTGTACCCGGTGTGGCTTCCTCTACATCGGGGAAACCAAGCGGAGACTCGGGGACCGCTTTGCAGAACACCTACGCTCGGTTCGCAATAAACAACTGCACCTCCCAGTCGCGAACCATTTCAACTCCCCCTCCCATTCCTCAGACGACATGTCCATCCTGGGCCTCCTGCAGTGCCACAACGATGCCACCCGAAGGTTGCAGGAACAGCAACTCATATTCCGCTTGGGAACCCTGCAGCCCAATGGTATCAATGTGGATTTCACAAGTTTCAAAATCTCCCCTCCCCCCACCGCATCCCAAAACCAGTCCAACTCGTCCCTGCCTCCCTAACCTGTTCTTCCTCCCACCTATCCCCTCCTCCCACCCCAAGCCGCACCTCCATCTCCTACCGACCAACCTCATCCCGCCCCCTTGACCTGTCCGTCCTCCCTGGACTGACCTATCCCCTTCCTAACTCCCTACCTACACTCACCTTTCCTGGCCCCATCCCCGCCTCTTCGACCTGTTTGTTTCCTCTCCACCTATCCTCTCCTCTATCCCTCTTCTATCCGCCTCCCACTCTCTCCCTATTTATTTCAAAACCCCCTTCCCCTCCCCCTTTTCTGATGAAGGGTCTAGGCCCGAAACGTCAGCCTCTCTGCTCCTATGATGCTGCTTGGCCTGCTGTGTTCATCCAGCCCTGCACCTTGTTGTCTCGGATTCTCCAGCATCTGCAGTTCCTACTATCTCTGTATCCCTCTGCAGATTCTTTGTGTCATCCTCACCTAACTTTGTGTCATTTAACATTTGTTAACTTAACAATTAACTTAACAATTCTTGTTTTATATGCAAAAATATACCTTATTCATAAAACAATATCTTTTTATACATATAAACAGTTCAGTTTTGTACAGTAACATATCAAGGAAACAAACAAACATTGGAGTCTGACTCCATCCAACCAAACCCAAGGATTTAACCAGACTATATTTTCACAAACTTGGCAATAGTACATTCACTTTCCTCATCCAAGATGTCATTATACATTACAAATGCCTATGGCCCCATGACAGGTGAGTAGTTATAGGTTACCATTCTAAAGGATAACTGTCTGTCTTCTATGGGACCTGTAACATTTCCTCGTTGCCTTTGAAGCAATCTCAATTTAGGTTTGGAAAGACTCGAGCTCTTTGTTACATACGACCATGCAAGTTAGGAACAGCAGAAGGCTATTCAAACCCTCAAGCCTACTCCCCCAGTCAGTAAGATCATGGCTGATCAGATTACTCCACATTACCATCTACCCTAACCCATAACCTTTTACCCCGTTGCTTGTCAAGAATCCATCCATCCTTGTGTTAAAAATATTCAAGAACTTTGCTTTCATTGCCTTTTGAAGAGGGATCCAAAGACCCATGACCCTTTAGAGAGAGAGAAAAAAGTCTCCTCATCTGCTTCAAACAGGTAACCCCTTATTTTTAAATCGAGACCCTAGTTAATTGTTGTGTGTAGGGTCCTCCTTAAACCAGTGGTGGCAGGATAGCTCACAGTGCTAAGGACCTGGGTTCGATTCTACCTTCGGGTGACTGTGTGGAGTTTGCACATTCTCCCCGTGTCTGCGTGGGTTTCCTCCAGGTGCTCTGGTTTCCTCCCACAGTCCAAAGATGTGCAGGCTAGGTGGATTGGCCATGGGGAATACAGGTTTGGGATGGGATGATCTTTGGAGGGTTGGTGCCAACTCAATGGGCCAAATGGCCGACTTCCACACTGTAGGGATTCAGTGATTTACACAAAAACCTGACTCTCCAGTGCAACTGTGAATGTCATCCTCAATTTGTGATAACAAATAATTTCTAACATTTTATGCACAGTACAGTCAGGGACCTCCTACCACCTCCCAAACATGAAAATGTGAGACTAGTCTCACCCGAATATCAGTCCCTCTGGCAATGCAGCAGACCCTCAGTGTTGCACTGGGAACAACTTCCTAAATTATGTATTAAACTCTGTGGATTGGGTCTTGAGCCCATTGCCATCAGATGTCAAGGCAAGACATTTTCAAAGCTTCTTATTCAATAAGCTTGTATATGTAGTGCATCATTGTTCCTTGTAGCAGCCTTCAGTTTCCCTTGCACTGCTGTCTCTATCTCAGCCGCATGTTACTCTCTGTTTGTATTCTTTGTCCTGTGATCCCTGCCAGCATTAATCGCCTCTCCCTTTCCTGAACTCTCCCTTTGGATTAGTTGCACCATCTCTCACACTCATTGGCTTATTCTTTCCAACTTTTCCTACAAAGCTCAACCTCAGATAACTCTGAAGGATTTTAGTGGGGTTTATGTTTTGAGGTGAGGAGTAATCCTGCTAAGCAGAAAGTGTTCGTAGATGACAGAGCACAGAAATAATTGTCTCTTTCTCTGTGAGGCACTGTGTAGCAAAGACAAACACAATAGGATTACCTCTCAGTTCAGGTAGAAAAAGGCAAGTCTTGCAGCATTATAAACTGAAAACTAGAAGGAATAGAAAAGGTACCAAAACCAAGGGACAGCTTCACATTAACAGACTAACATAGAGTCATAGAGATGTACAGCACTGAAACAGATCCATCAGTCCAACATATCAATGCCTACCAGATATCCTAAATAAATCTAGTCCCACTGGCCAACATTTGGCTCATATTCCTCTGAACCCTTCCTATTCATGGACTCATCCAGATGCCTTTTAAATGTTGCAATTGTACCAGCCTCCACCACTTCCTCTGGCAGCTCATTCCATACACGCACCACCCTCTGTGTGAAAAAAGATGCTTGTTAAGTCCCTTTTAAATCTTTCCCTTTTCACCTTAAACCTATGCCTTCTAGTTTTGGAATCCCCTTCCCTGGGGAAAAGACATTGGCTATTCACCATATTCATGCCCCTCATGATTTTGTAAACCTCTATAAAGGTCAACCCCTCAGCCTCTAACACACCAGGGTGAATAGCCCCAGCCTACTCAGCCTCTCCCAGTAGCTCAAACCCTCTAACCCTAACAACATGCTTGTAAATCTTTTCTGAACCCTTTAAGTTTAACAACATTCTTCCTATAGCAGGGAGACCAGAATTGAATGCAGTATTCCAGTGGTGGCCTAACCAATGTCCTGTACAGCCACAACTTGACCACCCAACTCCTATACTCAGTGCACTGACCAATAAAGGCAAGTGTGTCCCAAATGCCTTCTTCACTCTCCTGTCTACCTGTGACTCCACCTTCAAGGAGCTATGTACCTGTAACCCAAGGTCTCTTTGTTCAGCAACACTCCCCAGGACGCTACCAATAGGTGTATAACTCTCCCTGAAAGTAGCCACGCAAGTGGATTGGATGATAAAGAAGATGTATGGTATGCTTGTCTTTATTGGTTGGGGAATTGAGTACAAGAGTCAGAATGTCATGTTGCAGCTTTATAAAACTTCGTTAGGCCACACTTAGAGTATTGCATTCAATTCTGGTCACCATGTTACAGGAATGATGTGGAGGCTTTGGAGAGAGTGCAGAAGAGGTTTATCAGGATGCCGATAACACAGTGTAGAGCTGGAGGAACACAACAGGCCAGGAAGCATCAGAGGAGCAGGAAAGTTGACATTTCTAAAGAAGGGTCTTGACCCGAAATGTCAACCTTCCTGCTCCTCTGATGCTGCCTGGCCTGCTGTGTTCCTCCAGCTCCACACTGTGTTATCTCTGACTTCAGCATCGGCAGTTCTTACTACCTATGAGTGAGTTATAACCCTACTGCGAAGCCAATTGCTGAAGAAGGGTCCCAACCCGAAACGTTAAGTTTTCTGCTCCTTTGATGCTGCCTGGCCTGCTGTGTTCCTCCAGCTCCACATTGGATTATCTCTGACTCCAGTATCTGCAGTTCTTACTATCTCTTTACCAGGGTGCTGTCTGGATTAAAAGGTATGAGCTGTAAGGAGAGGCTAGAAAAACCTGAGTTGTTTTCTCTGGAGTGGCAGAGGCTGACAGGAGACTTGTTAGAAATCTACAAAATTAGGAGATGCAGAGATAAGGTTGACGGTCAGAATCTTTTTCCCAGAGTCGAAAAGACTTATACTCGGGGACATGCATTTAAGGTTAGAGGGTGAAAGTTCAAAGGAAACGTGAGGGGCAGGATTTTTTACACAGAGAGCGGTAGGAGTCTGGAATGCACTGCCGGGGTGGTGATGGAGGCAGATACGATAGGGGTGTTTAAGGGACTTTTAGACAAGCACATAAATATGCAAGGAATGAAGGGACATGGACCAATGGCAGGCAAAAGCGATTAGTTTAATTTGGCATCATGTTTGGCACAACATCATGGGCTGAAGGGCACATTCCTGTGCTATAAATTTCTATGTTCTGTGTTCTAAGTCCTGTCCTGATTTGCTTTACCAAAATGTAAAAACTCACACTTACCTAAATTAAACTCCATCTACTACTTCTTGGCCCATTGGCCCATCTGATCAAGGTACTGCTGTACTCTGAGAAAACCTCTTTCATTGTCCACTATACCATCAATTTTGGTGTCATCTGAAAATTTACTGACTATTCCTCCTAGATCCACATCCCTATGATTTATATAAATGACAAAAAGCAGAGGACCCAGCACCAATCCTTGTGGCACACCGCTGGTCACAGGCCTCCAGTCCAAAAAACATCCCTCCAACACCACCCTCTGTCTCCTACCTTGAAGGTAATTTTGTATCCAAATGTTGTGTCCATCATAGTGTAGCATCCCTGTCCTCTGATGCATGTTAAGCAGCAGAATTGGCATGGCCAATGTATAAAATAATTTGTGTTTAGCATTATCTGTGAAAACACCACACATCCGTAATGCTAACACACACTTGGTTTAAACGTCAAAAAACACATTTCTTTCATCCTCCCTTTCTTCCTTTTCTCTGAAAACAAAACAGTGACAAAAATCACAGCCAAACAAACAGTGAATCAAGAAATAGAAAGTCAATGACTTGCAGGGAGTATTGAACATATTTTGAGTTCAGAACGTGCCCACCAGCAATTGAGCTCTGAATGACCTCAACAAGCTTGATAACAATTACGCTCTGATTCATTTCAGGATGCAGCCAAACAACAGCTAGGCTCTCACCAACCTTCAGAAGGCATCCAATAAGAATTCAGCTCTGATTTACCTCGGAAGGTGCTACAAAGCAACTGGAATCCTGCTGACCTTCAGAATGTGGAGGTACCTAAGTACATTTGGCAATTGGTCTCCATTTTTCTCAGGATGCGACAAACAGCAATAGGAGTGTAATTACCCAGTGGATGTGTCTAAAATCATTTGGCCACCCTCTGGTCTCTCTATGTAACTAACAATAGCTATCTTCTCACTGATCTGAGGTGTCAAAACTACCATCAGGTACCAATTGTACCTCCATAAGTTTAAGGTTGACCTTTTTTTCGAATTATTGATGGGATGAAGACATCATTGGCCGTGCTGGCACTTACTCCCCCTCCCAGCGGGCAGTAAAGAATCAACTACACTGCTGTGGGTCTGGAGTCACATGCAGGCCAGACCAGGTAAGGATAGCAGATTCCATCACTATAGGACATTAGTGATCGATGAGGGTTTTTCCCCAACAATTAACAATGGATTTACAGTCATCATTAGACTCTCAATTCCAGATTTTTGTTGAATTTAAATTCTACCATTTGCCATGGTGAGATTCAAATCCAGGTCCCAACAACATTATCTGCGTCTCTGGAATAACAGTCCAGTGATAATACCACCAGGCCATTGTCTCCCCACATATTATCTTATCCAAACAGACCATACAAGAACAAAATACATTTTTAAAATAGAAGTAGAATGAATGATAAATACAACAATTGCTGGTGTAGCAATGTCTGAGGTTCAGTAAAACTGTCCCTGTAATTTGCAATTCTCTCACTAAAGGCTGGATCCATCTGCACGTATGATCAAGGAACTTAACAGTCCCTTTGAGAGGGAGGTTACAATGATGGAGGATACAACAGGATTCATCGAAAGTTATTTTTCATTGTTTTTGTGATGCGAGCGGAGCTGTCTGGGCCAGTATTAATACCCATCCCTAAGTGCCCATGGAGAAGGTGGTATACAGCTGCAGTACATGGGATGTAGGGACACCTGTTCAGTGTTTTTGCAGAGGGAATTTCAACAGTTTCGACCCAATGTCAGTGATAAATGCATGGATCAAACAGTAAGGTGTGGAATTTCAGTGGCTCTAACCACCAACCGAGCCCCCTCCACCCCCGCTCCAAAAATTATATTTATAATGGCTTAGATCCTTCTCTGGGTTCACTGCAAGTCCTGGGCCTATGCTCTCTGTAATCCCTCCTGCTGCTGTGTAAACTCCAAGATCTGTGCTCTTTGAAAGTTATGTCACATATAGACAGCATGGTGAAAAAGGCATTTAGCACACTTGCCTTCATTGCTCAGGCCATTGAGTATAGGAGTTGGAATGTCATATTGAGGTTGTACAGGACATTAGGGAGGCCTGTTCTGGAATACTGCATCCAGTTCTGGTTGCCCTGCTATAGGAGGGATCTTATTAAATTGGAGAGGGTTCACAAAAGATTTATCAGGATGTTGTTGGGAATGGAGGCTTTGAGATATAAAAATATACTGGAAAGATTATGTTTGGACTATGAGCCAGGAGCAGGCAGGTGAGATGAGATTAGTTTGGGATTATGTTCAGCATGGACTGTTTGGACCGAAGGGTCTGTTTTCATGCCATATGACTCTACGACTGGGACGTTTTCCCATTGGAGCCTAGGAGGTTTAAGGGTGACCTTATTAAAGCTTGTAAAATCATGAGGGGCATAGATAAGATGAATGACAAGGGTCTTTTCCCTAGGGTGGGGGAGTTCAAAAACAAGGGGGCATATTTTTAAAGTGAGAGGAAAAAGATTTAAAAAGGACATGAGGGGCAACTTTTTGTGCAGAGAGTGGTTCATGTGTGGAATGTACTGCCAGACAGAAAGTGGTGGATGTGGGTACAGTTACAACATTTAAAAGGCACAGGGTAGGTGCAGGAGGATGTTCCCGATGGTGGGTGTGTCCATAACCAGGGGTCACAGTCTGAGGATTTGGGGTAGACCATTTAGGACAGAGATGAGGAGACATTTCTTCACCCAAAGAGTGGTGAGCCTGTGGAATTCATTACCGCAGGGAGTAGTTGATGCTAAAACATTGAACGTATTCAGAGGCGATTAGATATAGCACTTGGGTGAATGGGATCAAAGGTTACAGGGAGAAAGCAGGCTATTGAGTGGATGATCAGCCACGATTGTGAAGATTGACGGAGCAGGCTCGAAGGGCCGAATGGCCTCCCCTGATCCTATCTTCTATGTTTCTATGTTGGGAGGGGAGGTGTTGGTGCCATGGTATTGTTACAGGAAGAATAATCCAGAACCTCAGGCAAATGTACTTGGAGGGTCTGGGTTCAAATCCTACCATGGCAGGGGTTGAAATTTAAAATTCAACAAAAAAAAGACTTAACAAAATAAATACAATCTAACCTAATTCTAACCACTGTCATTCAGTTTAAAAACCCATCTGGTTC
This sequence comes from Rhincodon typus, assembly GCF_021869965.1. Taxonomy (NCBI): domain Eukaryota; kingdom Metazoa; phylum Chordata; class Chondrichthyes; order Orectolobiformes; family Rhincodontidae; genus Rhincodon; species Rhincodon typus. Next base: position 4,390,436 of record NC_063345.1, read on the forward strand.
ACTAAGGCCCTTTCAGGAAGGAAAGCTGCCATTCTTACCTGGTCTATTCTACGTGTGACTCCAGACACACAAAAATACAGTTGACTCGTCCCTGTCCTCTGAGATGAGGAAATAAATGCTGGCCTAGCCAATGGTGCATGGGGATGGGGAACTTGCAGTCGATGATGATCCCATGTATCAGCTGCCCTTGTACTTCTGGATGGTGCAGGACACAGGTTTAGAGGGTGTTGTCTAAGGAGCCTTGGCGAGTTGCTGCAATCCATCTTGTGGATGGTACACACTGCTGCGAGTGTGCATCAGTGGTGGAGAAAGTGAATGTAGCAGCCAGTGAGATGGAGGTGCACCACTGGAGTGGCAAAATGTTGTATGATGTGCTTTTTTTCTGAAGAAGGGTCTAGGCCCGAAACGTCAGCCTTCCTGCTCCTCTGATGCTGCTTGGCCTGCTGTGTTCATCCAGCTCTACACCTTGTTATCTCTGTTGTATGATGTGGTTTGGTTAATTCCATCCTTTCACATACTGTATATCCAATGACCCTGTGAGTGTCACGTTTTACCAAATAATATCGGGGCCATCAATTACCAGTGTTTAGCAGGGGTCAGCCAGTGATGAACTAGTAATGTCATTGGACTTGTAATCTAGAACCACAGCTTCTTATTGTAGGGTCAAGCGTTTGAATCTCGCTATCATAGATTTGAATTCAGTAACCATCTGAAGTTAAAAGCTAGCCTAATGATTATCATGTAACCACTGTCAATTGTAAAAACCTTTCTGGTTCACTAATGGCCTTTAGAGAAGGAAATCTGCCATCCCTACCTGGTCTGGCCTACACCACACCCACAGCAATATAGGTGACTCAGAAATCAAAGTGAGTGATTAGGGATGGACTATAAATGCTGGCCTAGCCAGGGAAGCTCGCATTCTGTGAAGGAATAAGGAGAAAATACTTGGAACCAAAGCCCTGGAAATACCTAAATAAAAACTGAAAGAACTGCGGATTCTGGAAATCAGAAAAAGAGAGGAACAGTTCTGAGGAAGGGTCACTGGATCTGAAATATTAACTCTGATTTCTCTCCACAGATGCTGCCAAACCAGCTGAGTTTTTCCTGCAATTTCTGTTTTTGTCCCTGGAATTGTTTCTTTGCATCTCTACCCTGTCAAATTAGTTCTTCAAATTGACCTGTGCACCCAGCATCTCATTTCCTTTGTGTCATCCACTTTCGTCTAGTCTTTCAAAGCATCTTTGAATGTTAAAAGAGCATTATAAATGTAAGTTGCTATGCTTGTTGTTGTGGGCAGAAAGTTGTAGCCCAGACAAAGTAGCACATCACCTGCCCCATTACCAAAACTAACATTCACAATGCAACCTGGAAGTTCAGAAAATAATATTGAGTCAGTTTGCACAATCTGTGATAAGTCCATATAAACAACAATCTTGTAATTTTGAGATATCATACAGCAAAACAAACAAAGCAACTTTGCCGTCTGAGGAACATAAAGATTCTATGTTTATCAAGACCTTCTATAAAATACTTCTGGAGAAAGATTTTCCCACGTTTCCACCATCATCACTGGCCGCAACACAAAGTCAACAATACCACCTGCTGGTCAAAAAGAGAAACTCTGATGCTGCCAGACCATAATGTTTATTAGAGAGTGAAAATGGGTGGTGCTTTTAACCCAAGGGTTACTGTGTCTGAGAAAAAGGTGAGAAAGCAGCTTTTTCCCTTTCCCACATTAACCTCAGCAGGAGTGGGAATTGACCCCATGGCTGAGGGGAGCACACTGCCTCATGGAGGCAGGCATGCAGCCAACAGAGCTAATCAGAGATAGTAGGAACTGCTGATGCTGGAGAATCTGGGATAACAAGGTGTAGAGCTGGATGAACACAGCAGGTCAAGCAGCATCAGAGGAGCAGGAAGGCTGACGTTTCGGGCCTAGACCCTTCTTCAGAAATGCCCCTTCCTGGGCCTACTGCACAAATCTGCAGACACAGCTCTGCTGTTAGTAATACCAGTGTGTTGTCCATTAGATGGTGAATTTTCTGGGGAAGGGGTTTGAGGATAATGGGCACTTGTGTGCCCACAGATCCTGAACCACTGGAATTGGGATTACAGAAACCACATTGTGCCTATCCCTGCAGAGGCTTCTGTTCCTGTGCCAAAGTGGGTAGCATTTGGGCCTCCTGAGCCTGAGGGTTGTGGGCTTGTGTCTCCTCAAGTCATAGAATCATAGAATCCTACACTGCAAAAAGAGGCCATTCGACATGTCGAGTCTATGCCGACCTTCCAGAGAGCAGCCCACCCAGACCCAGCCCACCCACCCCCATCCTATATCTGTAACCCTACATTTCCCATGGCTAATCCATCTAACCTACGAATCCCTAGTCACTGTGGGCATTTTAGCATGGCCAATCCACCCTAACCTGCACACCTTTGGACTGTGGGAGGAAACCGGAGCACCCGGAGGAAACCCACGCAGACACGGGGAGAATGTGCAAACTCTGCACAGTCCGAAAGCAGTCAGTGGCAATTGTCACAATTGTGAGGGGCACCACCTTTCAGAGGATGGCCCAGAAGGCAAAATCAATTGTACTTAATGGTCCTCCATTTTGGAGTTTAGAAAATGCATTTGATGGGTATGTCTCATTCGTCAGTTTTAATGGCGTTAAACCAACATCCCATTTGCGCCCTCAGGTGCAAGCTTCTATAGCCACTATTTTGAGGAACATGAGTGAGCTCTCCCTGTTGACCTGGTAAATAATCATCTCTCTCCAAATACCATGCAACAAAGACATGAGTAATCAGATCATTCCCTTGTTGCTGTTAGTGGGAGCTTGCTGCGTACAAATTAATTACCGCAGGTCCTAATTTTACAACGTCTGAAGTAATTTGTTGACTTTAAAACTCACTGAGACATTCTGATGTTGTGAAAGTTGCTACATAAATGCAGGAATATGGTGAAGGAGCGGGAGAAACCTACCTGTACCTGTAAAATCTCAGTCCAGTTTTCCTGCGTGTGTTAAGTTAATAACAAGTATTAAACATTCAACTCTTTTTGAATTGTCGTTGTAAAAGAAACGGAAGAATGCCATAAATACATTTTAAAATTATGGGCATTTGTTGTAAACTGTTAACGTCAAAATTAAATTAGCCATGTATCTGTCTTTAGCTCCCAAATTCAGTCCAGTTGAACCCACTCCTTCCTTACTGGTGACACCTGGTAAAGGCATGGTTAGGGTTTTGTGTGTGGGCCACAGAATCACTCAAAATGCATGGTTGCCGCCCTCAGCCTTGGCCCCTTTTCCAGACAGATACAGCTCCACATTTTCAAGAGCTGTTTCATGACATCACGCTCAATGTTCTGGCTGTCATTATAACCTTTAGTTTGGATTCTGCCCACCAGAGAAAATGTCTGTTTGTCTATCTACCCATCTTTAAATATTCATTCATGGGATGAGAATGTCACTGGCTAAGCAGCATTTATTGCCCATTCCTAATTGCCCAGAGGGCAGTTAAGAGCCAACCACATTGTTGTGGGTCTGAAATCACATGTAGGCCAGACCAGGTAAGGATGGCAGTTTCCCTCCCTAAAGGATATTAATGAACCAGATGGGTTTTTCCCGACAATTGACAATGTTGTCAGAGTCATCACTAGATTCTTAATTCCAGACATTTATTGAATTCAAATCCCACCATCTGCCATTGCAGGATTCAAACCTGGGTCCCCAAGACATTATCTGGGTCCCTGGAATAACAGCCCAGTGATAATACCACTAGGCCATCACCTTCCTTCTATCCATCACTCTAGCTCTCTCCTTCTCTATTTCTCTCTCTATCTACCCAGCTAGCTATCCAGATATCACTCTCACCACCTTTCCACTCCTATCTCTCTGTCCATCTCGATCAATTTTCATGTCTATCTGCGCCATTAAATCATTTTATTATTTTAAGGCCTGCAATTGTAACACCATTCTAAACTTAAGGAGCTACAGGACAAGTTTATGAATTGCTTTCGTAACTTAACTGTTTAAATCCCAGTATGCTTTGGTGAATGACAGCACACATTCTGATTCGCTGTTTGTTTGCCTTGATGTCCTGATTAGTGCAATTGTGCCTCTGTGAAGCCATGGAAATTCTGGTCCGTACTAACTCGAAAGACTGCTGTTCCAAACCACTTTGTTTCAGAGAGAGTAGGAACTGCAGATGCTAGAGATAACAAGGTGTAGAGCTGGATGAACACAGCAGGCCAAGCGGCATCAGAGGAGCAGGAAGGCTGACGTTTCAGGCCTAGACCCTTCTTCAGAAATGGAGGAGGGGAAGGGGGTTCTGAAATAAATAGGGAGAGAGGTGGAGGCGGATAGAAGATGGATAGAGGAGAAGATAGGTGGAGGGGAGACAGACAGGTCAAAGAGGCGGGGATGGAGCCAGTAAAGGTGAATGTAGGTGGGGAGTTAGGGAGGAGATAGGTCAGTCCAGGGAGGATGGACAGGTCAAGGGGGCAGGATGAGGTTAGTAGGTAGGAGATGGTGGTGGGGCTTGAGGTGGGAGGAGGGGATAGTTGGGAGGAAGGACAGGTTAGGGAGGCGGGGACGAGCTGGACTGGTTTTGGGATGCGGTAGGGGGAGGGGAGATTTTGAAGCTTGTGAAGTCCACATTGATACCATTGGGCTGCAGGGTTCCCAAGCGGAATATGAATTGCTGTTCCTGCAACCTTCGGGTGACATTGTTGTGGCACTGCAGGAGGCCCAGGATGGACATGTCGTCTGAGGAATGGGAGGGGGAGTTGAAATGGTTCACGACTGGGAGGTGCAGTTGTTTATTGTGAACCGAGCGTAGGTGTTCTGCAAAGCAGTCCCCAAGATTCCGCTTGGTTTCCCCGATGTAGAGGAGGCCACAACGGGTACAGCAGATGCAGTATACCACATTGGCAGATGTGCAGGAGATGTGGAAAGTCTTCTTGGGGCCTGGGATGGGGGTGAGGGAGGAGGTGTGGGGGCAGGTGTAGCACTTCCTGCGGTTGCAGGGAAATGTGCCGGGTGTGGAGCGGACAAGGGAGTCACGGAGACAGTGGTCCCTCCAGAAAGCAGATAAGGGTGGGGAGGGAAAAATGTCTTTGGTGGTGGGGTCGGATTGCAGATGGCGGAAGTGTCGGAGGATGATGCGTTGGATCCAGAGGTTGGTGGGGTGGTACGTGAGGACGAGGGAGATTCTGTTTTGGTTGTTATTGCGGGAAGGGGGTGTGAGGGATGAGTTGCGGGAAATGCGGGAGACACGGTGGAGGGCGTTCTCAACCACTGAGGGGGAGGATGTTGTGGTCCTTGATAAACGAGGACATCTGAGATGTACGGGAGTGGAATGCCTCATCCTGGGAGCAGATGCGGCGGAGGCGAAGGAATTGGGAATACGGGATGGCATTTTTGCAGGAAGGTGGGTGGGAGGAGGCATATTCTACGTAGCTGTGGGAGTCGGTAGGCTTGAAATGGATATCAGTTTGTAGGTGGTTCCATTTCAAACATTCCCGTTGTGGCCTCCTCTACATCGGGGAAACCAAGCGAAGGCTTGGGGACCACTTTGCAGAACACCTACGCTCGGTTCGCACTAAACAACTTTGACCTGTCTGTCTCCTCTCCACCTATCTTCTCCTCTATCCATCTTCTATCCGCCTCCCCCTCTCTCCCTATTTATTTCAGAACCCCCTTCCCCTCCTCCATTTCTGAAGAAGGGTCTAGGCCCGAAACGTCAGCTTTCCTGCTCCTCTGATGCTGCTTGGCCTGCTGTGTTCATCCAGCTCTACACCTTGTTATCTCTGTTCCAAACCACTGCCCTGACTTGCCTGCTGATTTTCAGTATGACCATCCTGCCATCTAATGGTCTAATTTGCAAATAACACACGGGCCAGGATCATTCACTCTCTCAAGTCAACTCGATCATTGCATTTTCCAACAATGATGATATTTGTTATTGAGACGCTAGCAATGTTGGTGTTCATTTAAAATGCCACTAAAATCAATTGGCGTAAAACGCATCCAGTTCATTAATCTCCCTTAGGGAAGGCAATCTGCTGCCGTTTTAATTTAACTAGACCAGAATCCCTTGTCAAAAACAAAATTTAACTCTTGTATCCCTCGTCCCCTTATCTGAAGGGGAATGTAGTTGTATTTGAGGCAGTTCAAGGAGGTTCACTGGATTGATTCCAGAGATGAGGGGGTTTGTCTAATGAAAAGAGATTGAGTAGTTTAGGCCTGTACTCTCTGTAGTTTAGAAGAATGAGAGGAGACCCAATTGAGGGATATAAGATGTTAAAGAGGATTGACAAAGTAGACAAAGTGAGGATGTTTCCCCTTATGGGGTATTCTAGAATGAGAAATCATTGTTTTAGGATGAAGGGTAGCAGATTTAAAACAGAGATGAGGAGAAATTGTTTCTCTCAAAGGGTTGTGAATCTGTGGAATTCACTCCCCCAGAGTATGGTGGATGCTGGGACATTGAGTAAATTTAAGGAGGAGATTGGCAGATTTTTAATTAGTAATGGGTTGAAAGGTTATGGACGATGGGCAGCAGAGTAGAGTTGAGGCCAGGATGAGATTAGCCATGAAGGTATTAAATGGCAGAGCAGGATCGAGAGGCTGAATGGCCTCCTCCTGCTCCCAGTTCTTACATTCTTTTGTGTCTATTTGCATGATATATTGAAAAGAGAACTTTGGGATTCAGTCAGACTCCTTCAAGATTCTGAATTACTCTCCCACCATTTCTCATGACACAATGACAATGGCTGAACATTCTTAAGGAGCTCAATCTATATGAACCATTTCAGTTCCAAATGCCTCATCTCCCCTCAAGCTATATTAACTCTTACTGTTGTGTTTTGTCAATCTAATTATATTGACCATAATCCCACCTCCCTCTAAGCCTTTGATTTTAAAAATTCAGATGATCAAGAGGGATCACTATTCTCCTTGAGCACATTTTCTTCACATTTGGAAAATGGGTAATTTGTTAGCTGGAAGGTAATTATTTAAGATTATCTTCCTGACAGTCTGAGCTTCTCTTCTGAACTGCAGGACTGCGAATACTTTATATTTTGCTTATGGGGGGTGTTGTTTCTGGTTGAGCAGGCACATTTTTTGCCTTTGCAATATTCTCAGTCTTTAGACATTGCTGGTCTCTTGTTAGTCACCTCTATGTGTGCACCACGTCTTCAATTTGTTCATGAATTTTTGCTCTCTGTCCAGCTGTTGATCTATACAGAAGTTGGTGACTTTTTTTCCTTCAACTTGTTGATCAGTTTGCATTTTCACTTGGGGTTGATTTATTGATGAAATCACAACCTCAACTGTGTTGCTTGAAGATTCTTTCTTGCTTGATGTGATACCCATTATTGTTGTTAAGGGTTCTTAAAGAACACCTTAAAGGAGAAGAGAGAAAATATCAGGGAGGTTTAAGGAGGGAGTTCCTACCTCTTTGTCCAAGATTTTGGCCAGTTATCCTGAAATCGCTTTACATGTCTTGTTAATAAATGTATCCAATCATTCCCCTGCCTTGGAATGTTTTATGTTCAATGTCATGTAGAAATGCAAGCTGTTGTTACTGAATCTGCTTGAAGACTCTATCTTGCAAATGTCATTCTCGCAATCTTTTTATTGGAGTTTTCAGTTTATTTAATCATTTCAGAAGCAGTCCAACCAACAAGAGAACTGCATTGGAGTATGTGACACCATTGAATAATTCATTGCCCTGAGCACAATCAAGAAAAGAAAATAGATACCAGCTTCAAGAATTAATTCATGAGCCATGACGAACGAGTAAGGATGAAGAAAGAGACAGTGAAAAGCTGAATTTGAAGCCAAAAATCCAGTGCTAATTAAGAAAACCTTTTTTTCTTTTTAAAATCAGCCACATTAACCAGATTGAGAAATAATTGAATTTAGTTTTGAGATATGAAAAGAGGTGATTTCTTCATTATTAAGTTTTGAAAAAAAGCTTTCTCAATCAACTCAATCCTTGCCCTCTCATATTAAGGGTTCACAATGTTGAAAACACCTTTTGGTAAGTTTAATCATCATTTTGAGGGGATAGTTTGCAGTTGCCATTTCTAGTCCTTCAGAACATCCTGCTGAGCAAAATTCATATCCTTTTATTCCTTTAGTTTACATCACTCTTTGAGATGGCCTCACCTGCCCACAAATTTGGATTTCTCCCCATCCCGTTCTCATCCTATCAGCCCCCCTTATCTCCTGTAAGATCCATTTCTTAACTAAGCCTTTAATCACCTGTGTGAATATCTTGTGTGTGACTTAGTATCAAATATGTCTGTGAAACACCTTGGCATATTTTATTACACTGAGGAGTTATATTCATACAAGTTTCTGTTGCTGCTGATCTTTCGGTCTTATAACTACCTTTATTAGCCTTAGATCCATTGATAAAAGGGGAATAATTTTGAAATGTTGATATTAGTTTTGCAATTTGGATTTCAAAACTGATGCAGATTAGTTTTGAGACCTTCCAAAATAGAGACTTTAATCTAGCATTTGTCAGGGAGCAGGTAGACCTTTCTGCAGGGTTTGAACGGAAAGCGTTTTTATACAATTGGGTTAATGACAGGTAGAGCAAATATGTAAGGCTTTGTTTACATTTCAGAAGAATCCAGGATGACCATGTTCTTTTAAACTCTGTAATGCCATAAGATGTAGAAGCAGAAGGAGGCCATTTAACCCATCAAATCTGCTCTACCATTCAATGATATCTTCTAATATCTGATAATCTGGTAATATTATCTGATCTGATAATCCTCAATTCCACTTTCCTGCCTTTTCCCCATAACCCTCGATCCCTTGACTGATTAAAACACCTGTCTATTCTCAGCCTTGAATAGATTTAGCAACACAACCTCAATAGGCCTCAGTAGTAAAGAATTCCACAGATTAACTACTTTCTAAGAGAAGAAATTCCTCCTTATCTCTGTTTTAAGTAGTTGACCCCTTATTCTGAAATTATATCCACTGGCTCTAGATTCTCCCACAAGGGGAAGCAAGCTTTTCACACCTACCTTGTCAAATTCCCTAAAAATCTTGTATGTTTCAATAAGATCTCCTCTCATTCTTCTGAACTCCAATGAATACAGGCCCACCTGACTAAACCATCTCCCTGTAAGATGACCCCTCCATAGCCAAGATGAGCTTAGTGAATCTTCTTGGACTGCCTCCAATGACAATAAATCTTTCCTCATGTAAAGGGCCCAGAACTGTTTTCAGTATTCCAGGTTGGTCAGAGACACCAATGTTGAGTTTAGAAGTTTAGTCTCGCTTCCAGAAGAATTCAGACCAGTTAGGGAACACGCTACCTCATCAGAAGGGTTATGTTTTGTGGAACTATCAAGCCAGGAGAGGCTTCTTAGAAATTTACAGATTATGCAGAATGTTCCTGATGATTGGGAAATTCAGAACTAGGGATCAGAGTCTAAGGATAAGGGGTAGGCCATTTACAACTGAGATGAGGAGAAATTTCTTCACCCAGAGAGTGACAAGCCTGTGGAATTCTCTGCCACAGAAAGCAGTTGAGGCCAAAATTTCTCACATGATCTTATCAAACTCGCCTCATTAACTACCGTCTAGTGTGCCTTCCCCATCTTATTCCAGCCTGATTTGCCCACTTCTTGTTGCTGGATTCTTGTCACTCTCAGGATATTACAGAATGGACCAGTATTCCTGACACCAGTGCCATCCTTAAAAGGCCGTGGTGCACCCAAATAAGCAATGTGAGTCTGGAGCTGCCCTGCACCGTTCCTGTAATTTGCCCTGTATTTACCAGTTATTAAGAAGGTCAATGTGACTTTCTCTATTCCATCAATGTGAATGTGGCCATCATTTCTCCTCTACCTCACAAACATTCTATTTCTGCTCCACCATCCATTCCCCAGCAAGGCTAATTCTCTACCATGCTCACTGTTGCATGAAACAGCTTCCCTCACTCGCTCTCACCATCCTGAGTCCCATTGTCCCCACCAAAAGCCCACACTGCCACCCCTGCAGGAGCTGCTGTTTCCTCATTGCTGATCTCATTGCTGTTTGAGACAAATTGCTTTGCACAAATTAATTTTCATTGTACCTGCATTACAACAGTGACTATGTTTCAAGAGTGCTCCTTTGCTGTGAAATGCTTAGAGCTGCCCAGTTCTGAGGAAGGGTCATCGGACCCGAAACGTTAACTCTGATTTGTCTTCACAGATGCTGCCAGACCTGCTGAGCTTTTCCAGCAACTTCTGTTTTTGTTGCTTAGAACTGCCTGTTGGTCATGAAAATACTGAGTAACTACAAATCTTTCTTACAGAAAAGAAGCCAAGCCTGTTTCAACTTTCCTGCTTGTTGTATTCCATCAATTGCAATGCCATCTTTATGAAAGGTTTTTGGACCTACTTCAGTGCCTCTTCTTATAACACCATGCTTTATACGGAGCACAATCTGAGTTGACTGTTGGGAGTTAAGTGAGCAGGAAATCTTAATTAAAAAGGCTGAGAGAACTGCTGGTGCTAGAAATCAGAAATAAAAATAGAAATTACTGGAAAAGTTCAGCAGGTCTGGCAGCATCTGTGCAGAGAAATCAGAGTTAACGTTTTGGGTTTGGTAACCTTTCCTCAGGTGGGAATCTTAATCATTTTTTTCTAAAAATCAATGATTCACATTTAATAATTTGCTGTTTACATTCTAAGTTCAACCAGTCTTAGCAAAGACGTAACAGCTGTATGCTTGAGAACAAATGATGCTATTTAATTAAGTTATTGAGTCATTTAACTAAGTTATTAATCATTGAATTTGAGAAACTAGCTTAAATGGTGTTTTCTGTACATGGAGCTGAGGTAACTCTAAACCCACGAATAGAAGCATCTATGTGCAACTTAGAACTCAGTGCAGCTTGGAGCAGAGTATTGAAAGTTGGGCGAGTAAGGGAATTGGAAAAGGAGAAGCAGGATGCTCCTTTCTTTGCTTTGTGTACACAGAATCATAGAATCCCTACAGTGTGGAAACAGGCCCTTTGGCCTAACAAGTCCACACTGACCCTTGGAGCATCCCATTTAAACCCATTCCCCTTTTGTGCACCTAAGCTACACATTCCTGAACACTATGGGCAATTTAGCATGGCCAATCCATCTAGCCTACATATCTTTGGACTGTGGGAGGAAACTCATGCAGACATGGGGAGAATGTGCAAACTCTGCGCAGACAGTTGCCTGAGGCTGGAATTGAACCTGGGTCCCTGCTGCTGTGAGGCAGCATTGTTAACCACTGAGCCACCATGCTGCCCCTGTATGTGGTTAATGTCCAATAGATTCAAGCTAAGATCCAAAATTGAACAGGAATTACTGGTAAGATGAAGAAAATACATTAAAAAACGGAAAACAAATAATGAAACAAAATAATTAAACACTTCATTTAAAGCTCACATTCGGGGTGGGAGGCCAGCTTGGAGTGCCAGAGGTGCAGCTCCACCTCAGGGTCATTGAGCTGGAGACTGAGTTGCAGATCAGTGGGAAATCTAGTTGCACCAGGAGTTAGTCACAACTTTTGTGATGAGACCTTCTGATTTGATTAGTGGTTGGGTGGCACGGTGGTTCAGTGGTTAACACTGCTGCCAGGGACCCATGTTCGATTCCACCCTTGGGCGACTCTCTGTGTGGAGTTTGCACATTCTCCCTGTATCTGCGTGTGTTTCCTCTGGGTGCTCCGGTTTCCTCCCACAGTCCAAAGATGTGTAGGCCCATGTGGATAGGCCATGCTAAATTACCCCACATTGTGTAGGGATGTACAGACTAGGTGGATTAACCATGGAATGCAGGGTTACAGGGAGAGGGCAGGGAACTGGGTCTAGGTAAGATGCCCTTCAGAGGGTTGGTATGGACTTGATGGGCCAAATGGCCTACTTCCATGCTGTAAGGACTCTGTGATTTAGGGATAGAGAGTGTGACCAAACAGGTGGATGAGGGTAAAGCGGTTGATGTGGTGTATTTGGATTTCAGTAAAGCGTTTGATAAGGTTCCCCATGGTAGGCTATTGCAGAAAATACGGAGGCATGGGATTGAGGGTGATTTAGCGGTTTGGATCGGAAATTGGCTAGCTGTAAGAAGACAGAGGGTGGTGGTTGATGGGAAATGTTCATCCTGGAGTTCAGTTACTAGTGGTGTACCGCAAGGATCTGTTTTGGGGCCACTGCTGTTTGTCATTTTTATAAATGACCTGGATGAGGGCGTAGAAGGATGGGTTAGTAAATTTGCGGATGACACCAAAGTTGGTGGAGTTGTGGATAGTGCGGAAGGATGTTGTAGGTTACAGAGGGACATAGATAAGCTGCAGAGCTGGGCTGAGAGGTGGCAAATGGAGTTTAATGCGGAAAAGTGTGAGTTGAGTCACTTTGGAAGGAGTAACAGGAATACAGAGTACTGGGCTAATGGTAAGATTCTTGGTAGTGTGGATGAGCAGAAAGATCTCGGTGTCCATGTGCATAGATCACTGACAGTTGCCACTCAGGTTGATAGCGTTGTTAAGAAGGCGTACAGTATGTTAGGTTTTATTGGTAGAGGGATTGAGTTTCGGAGCCATGAGGTCATGTTGCAGCTGTACAAAACTCTGGTGCGGCCGCACTTGGAGTATTGCGTACAGTTCTGGTCACCGCATTATAGGAAGGATGTGGAAGCATTGGAAAGGGTGCAGAGGAGATTTACCAGGATGTTGCCTGGTATGGAGGGAAGGTCTTATGAGGAAAGGCTGAGGGTCTTGAGGCTGTTTTCGTTAGAGAGAAGAAGGTTAAGAGGTGACTTGATAGAGACATACAAGATGATCAGAGGATTAGATAGGGTGGACAGTGGGAGCCTTTTTCCTCGGATGGTGATGGCTAGCACGAGGGGACATAGCTTTAAATTGAGGGGTGATAGATATAGGACAGATGTCAGAGGTAGGTTCTTTACTCAGAGAGTAGTAAGGGCGTGGAATGCCCTGCCTGCAAAAATAGTAGACTCGCCAACTTTAAGGGCATTTAAATGGTCATTGGATAAACATATGGATGATAATGGAATAGTTTAGGTTAGATGGGCTTCAGATTGGTTTCACAGGTCGGCGCAACATCGAGGACCGAAGGGCCTGTACTGCGCTGTAATGTTCTATGTTCTATGTTCTATGATGTTCTATGATTGTGAGTGAGGCAGGTACAGAAGCCCAGGGGATAACAGCCTCAGCTTTTGCAATTATCCAACAGGTCTGAGGTTCTACCAACCCATTCAGATGAGACTGAGGGCTCCTGGGTGGAGTGAGCTATTCCAGTTGGTGGAGCAAAGGAAAGAATGTGGTGATAGTAGGAGACGACATAGATAAACTAAGACAAGATACAGGAACAGAATTAGGCCACTTGGCTTATTGAGTCTGCTCCATCATTTGATCATGGCTGATACGTTTCTCAAATCCATTCTCCCTGTAACCCTTGATCCCCTTACTAATCCAGATTCTATCTCTATAAACGTGGCCTCCAGAGCTCTCTGTGGCAACACGTTCTGAAGAATCATCATTCTCTGGCTGAAGAAATTCCTCCTCATCCCAATCCTAAAGGGTCATTCCTTCACTCTGAGGCTATGCCCTCAGGCCTAGTCTCTCCTATTAGTGGAAACATCTTCCCCATGTCCACACCAACTCTGAGGAGCATTCTGCCCAGACTCACCCCCCCTACCCTATCCCTACAACCCCCATGGCTAATCCACCTGACCTGTACATTTTTGAAGGAAACTGGAGCACCCAGAGGAAGCTCAGGAAGGCATGGGGAGAAACTACTAACTCCACAAAAACAGCAGCCTGAGGCTGGAATTGAACCTGGGTCCTGGTGCTATGAGGCACCGCTGAGCCACCATGCTGCCCAGATCCATGTTTCCAGATCCAGGAGTCACTGTATCTGCACATTGATTGACAGGCATGGATTTTCTGAGCACTGCGTGACTGAAAGGCCACACAGCGTAGACGGAACATTGGAACATTGGATACCATCATACAGGTGTGATAGACCTGGGTTCTGGTTCGTGAGGTCACTGGCTCTTGGTAAAGTGGGGCCTGTACTATTGGGGTGGTCTCCACCCAAGCTGTGCTTGGGCTCTAGTGAGCTGTGTAACAAGAGAAATGGAGAAGGTTTTAAAGTAAGTAGCAGGGGGCAGTGGATCACATATCGGAAGGTGTGATAAATGAAACAACAGAGACAAGACAAGAGAGTAAGGGGCTTGTATGGAAAATGATAAACACACTGTGATGGGAAGTGATAGAGACTACAAATCTAAGAATACATCATCGGAAAGAGTTAAAGGTTACAAAAATAACAAAGGACCATATCAAAGGCTCTGTATCTGCTTGGACATAGCATTCATGCCACACAAATGCCAGGCAATGATCATCTCCAATAAGAGACAATCTAACCACCACCCCTTCATATTCAATAGTGTTACCGTCACTGAATCCCGCACTATCAACATCCTAAGGTTACTATTGACCAGAAACTCAACTGAACTCATCACGTAACACAGCATGCCAGAGGATAGGAATACTGTGGCAAGTAACCCACTTCCTGACTTCCCAAAGCCTGTCCACTATCTGCAAGGCACCAGTCAAGGGTGTGATAGAATACTCTCCACTTGCCTGGATAAGTGCAGCTCTAACAAACCCCAAGAAGATTGACACCATTCAGAACAAAGCAGCCCACTTGATTGTCACCACATCCACAAATACCTACTCCCTCCACAACCGATGCTCAGTAGCAGCAATGCGTACTATCTCCAAAATTCACTGCAGAAATTCACCAAATATCCTCAGGTAGCACCTTCCAAACCCACAAACATTTCCATCTACAAAGACAAGGGCAACAGAGACAAGGCAACACCACCATCTTCAAATTCCCCTCCAAGCCACTTACCATTCTGACTTGGAGATACATCGCCGTTTCTTCACTTATTGTTGGGTCAAAATCCTGGATTTCCCTCCCTAAGGATATTGTGGGTCAATCCAAAGCACATGGACTGTAGGGGTTCAAGAAGGCAGTTCATCACCACCTTCTCAAGGGCAATCAGGGCAAGGCAATAAATGCTGGCCCAGCCAGCAATGCCACGTATCATGAGTGAATAAATATAAAATTGGAATCAAAGCTGATTAACTGAGAATGCAAAAAGAAATAAATCAGTTCAATCTCATTACCACCATTGGGACGTGCCGCAGGATGACTCAGATTGGATCCTTTATATCGAATGGAGTATCTCGTTTAAGGAAGATGGGAAATTGGGAGAAGGTTGGGGGGTGGAGGGGGGGTGGGGCAGGGGGAGGGGTGTGGTGGTGGGTCTGATCATTAGTGATGGTCCCAGAAGAATAGGAAGCAGTAACAAAAGTTCAGGAAACCAGGATGTAAAAGTAGTTTGGCTCAAAGTGAAAAATGATAAAGGCAAGAAATCATATGTGGGAGTTATGTACAGGCCCCTCCCAAAAATACAACCCAGTCAGATGGAGAATAAAGGAAGAAATTATAGGAGCTTGCTAGAAAGATACAGTCATAATCCTGGAGGACTTGAATCCACATATAGGCCAGAAAAGTCCAGTGGGCAGACTTGTTGTATTCTTACAATGTCTTAGGGATAGTTTCGTAGAATGATGGAACCAGAGACCAGACAATATTAGACCTGGTATTTGCATTTATTTAGGATTAATCGTGGGATCCATGGAGAGAGAAACAGAATTAACACCTCAAATCCTACATCTCTTCTTCAGGACTAAGAGTGCTTGGAAAGTGGTAGAAGTTATGCTGTTAACAGAAAGGGATGCAGAGTGAGGGGAACAGATGGTCCCCAGAAGAAAAGACAAAGGGAGAGTGAATGGTGGTGAAGGAGAAATAGAGATGTAAAATGTCTGATTATTGTGCAAAATGGGGAAAATATGCCCACTCCTGAGAGCAAAGTCAAGACACAAACACGACATGGCTGTGTGGGTGGTTGGGGGGAATGGAGGATGGAGATCATTGTCTGAAGCTATGAAATTCAACATTGAGTCATTGAGTTTTGTTGGGACATTGCTATAGGTGCAGAATGGAAATGTTAGCATGAGAGCAGAATGGCTTTGAAATGGCAAGCAATTGGGAGTGTGGGTCATTCCTATGGACAGAGTGGAGGTATTCTGCAAAACAATCACCCGGTCTGCACTTCATCTAGTTAATGTGAAGGAAACTGCATTGTGAGCAGTGAACACAGTAGACTAGATTTGGGTGAAGTGCAGGTATATCACTGCTTCACCTGGAAGGTGTGTCTGGGGCTTTGGATACTGAGGAAGCAGGAATGTAGGAACATCGGAATTAGGAGCGGGAGTAGGCAATTCAGCCCTTCGAGCCCATTCAGCTATTTAACATGATCATGGCTGGTCTTATCCTGGCCTCAACTCCACTTTCCTGCCTGCTCCCCATAGCCCTTTAGCCCATTTTTCAACAGAAACTTATCTATTTCTTTCTTGAGTCTGCTGTTTGATTTTGCCTCCATTGCACTCTGAGGCAGTGAGTTCCACAGATTCACAACCCTCTGAGAAAAGTAGCTTCTCCTCACCTCAGTTTGGAATTTACCTCCTCTCGCTCTATATCTATTACCTCTTCTTCCCTGCAAGAATGGACATAGAAACATAGAAAAATAGAAGATAGGAGCAGGAGGAAGCCATTCGGCCCTTCAAGCCTGCTCCGCCATTCTTCATGATCATGGCTGATTGTCCAACTCAATAGCCTAATCCTGCTTTCTCCCCATAACCTTTGATCCTATTCACCTCAAGTGCTATATCTAGCCACCTCTTGAATACATTCAATGTTTTGGCATCAACTACTTCCTGTGATAATGAATTCCACAGGCTCACCACTCTTTGGGTGAAGAAATGTCTCCTCATCTCCGTCCTAAATGGTCTACCCCGAATCCCCAAACTGTGACCCCTGGTTCTGGACACACCCACCATCGGGAATATCCTCCCTGCATCTACCCTGTCCAGTATTGTTAGAATTTTATGTGTCTCTGTGAGATCCCCCCTCATTTGTCTGAACTCTAGTGAAAACAATCTCAACCTAGTCAATCTCTCCTCATACATCAGACCCACCTGATCAACATCCACCTCATCAATCCCCTTTAGCATTTTATATACCTGAATAAGATCCCCCCTCATTCTTCTGAACTCCAGTGATTACAAGCCCAAACTATTCAATCACTCCTTGTATGGCAGTCCTTTCATCCTAGGAATCAAGCTGGTGAACCTACTCTGAACTGCCTCCAGTGCCACTACATCTTTCTTCAAGTAAGGACACTAAAACTAAGTAAACTACTCCAAGCGTGGTTTCACCAATTCCTTATATAATTGTAACAACATTTCTTTACTTTTATAATCCAAGTCCTTTTGCAATAAATACCAGGATTCTTATTATATGCTGCATCTGGCTATCCACTTTCTGCGATTCATCCACAAGGACACCCAGATCCCTCTGCTCTGACACACTTTGAATCGGCTTCCCATTAAAATCATAATTTACCCTTTTTTTCTGGCCAAAATGGACAACCTTGCACTAATCCACATTAAACTCCATCGGCCAGATTCTGGTCCATTCTCCTAGCTTATCAATATCCATCTGTAAACTCTTTATCTCCTCATCACTACCCAGTTTCCCACCTATTTTAGTATCATCCACAAACTTTGCTATGTTACACTCTGTTCTGGCCTGCAGAACATTTATATAGGTTGTAAATAGTTGAGGTCGTGAAGTGAACCTTGCAGCACCCCATTAGTTACAGTTCGCCATCCAGAGAAGGACCCATTTATCTGACCCTCTGTTTTCTATCAGTCAACCAATCCTCTATCCAAGCCAATCCTCTACATTTAACCCCTTGGGATCTAACATTCTGAATCAATCTTTTATGCATCATCTTGGCAAATGCCTTTTGGAAGTCTAGATATACCGCATCCACTAAATCCCCATTATCCACCTTGCTGGCTACATCCTCAAAGAACTCCAGCAAGTTTGTCAAGCATGACTTGCCTTTCAAAAAACCATGCTGACACTGGTGAATGGGGCTTTGTTTTTATTCAAGTGTTCAGTTATCTCCTCCTTTATGACTGACTCCTACAACTTCCCCAGTACTAACTGGGGAAACTAACTGGTCTATATTTTCCCACTTTTTGCTTATCTCCTTTTTTGAATAAGGGTATCACATTAGCATGTTTCCAATCCACTGCTACCTTTCCAGAATCCAGGGAGTTTTGGAATATTATAACTCATGCATCCACTATCTCTGCTGTCACCTCCTTTAATAACCTAGGATGCAGGCCATTAGGCCCAAGGGAGTTATCTGTCTTTAATTCCATCAGTTTACTTAATACCATCTCCCTAGTTTTGGTAATTTCACCAAGTTCCTCTGTGCTAACTGCAGTTTTTGGGAAGAAATTATTATCTTCCACTGTGAAAACACAGGCAATGCTTTAGTCTATTGAGTCTGCCATTTCTGACTTTCCCATTATTACCTTGTCATGTTTGTCTGAAGAGTTAATATTTTACTATCACTATTCGCTTCCTTTTTATAAACTTATAGGATCGGTGGAATGGTCATGCTAAATTGTCCATATCATCCAGGGATCTGTAGGCTAAGTGGATTAGCAATGGGGAATGCAGGGTTACAGGGATAGGGTCGGGGAGGGGGTGGGTCTGGGTGGGGTGCTCTTCAGAGATTCGGTGTCAACTTGTTGGGCCAAATGGCCTGCTTCCACAGAGTTGGGATTCTATGGATTGTAGAAGCTTTTGGTATCAGTGTTTATGTTTTCTTATGTTCATGAGGAGGTGTATGGGCAAGTGTTACACTTTCTGCGATTAAATGGTCACACATTATGGGAGAGTGAGGTAATGTTCGGAGTGATGGAAGAGTGAACAACGGTGCCATGGAGGGAATGGTCCCGGTGGAGTTTTGATAGTGGAAGCGAAGATGTGTTTGATTGTGATATCTCTCTGAAGGTAGTGGAAATAGGAAACAGTTAATAGAATGTGAGGATAAGGGAAGTCCTATCATTGTTCTGGGAAGGGGGGAAAGGAGTGAGGGCAGACATGTGGGAGATGAGTCAGACACAGCTGAGGGCTCTGACAACCACAGTGGAGGGAAATCCTTGGCTGAGGAAAACCGAACTGATGTCGGATGCAGCTCAATGGAAGCTGGCATCATCAGATCAGATACTATGGAGACGGAGAGACTGGGAGAATGGAATGGAGCCTTTACAGGAAGCAGGGTGTGAGCAGATAACTGTGGGAGTCAGTGGATTTGCAGTGGATATTGGTAGCCAGCCTGTCATCAGAAATAGTTTCAAGGTATGAATAAATAAGTTCAGCGGGGGGGCAGGAAGAGATTGACATGATAGGGAGATCAGAGGAAGTGTTTGAGAGTTGGCGCTCAGCCTCTGCAATGTGGAGGTCAGCACGCCATGTGACAAACTTTATTGACAGGTTTGATTTAAAAAAAATCAGGGTTAGACCTTAGAAAAAAGAGTGCAGCAAGTTGGGAGGGAGACAGGTGGATTGGTGAGGGCAGTGGAAATGTCAAGTCGATCATTCTCAATGAAGGTGGAGGTAAAAGACTAAAGGGAGGAGACCAGCCTCAGAGTGAAGGGACGATCCTTTAGAACTGAGTTGAGGAGGAATTTTTTCAGCCAGAGGGTGGTGAACCTGTGGAACTCATTGCTGCAGAATGCTGTGGAGGCCAAGTCATTGTGTGTATTTAAGATGCGGGTAGACAGGTTTTTGGTTGGTAAGGGGATCATGGGACATGGGTAGAAGGCAGGAGAATGTGGTTGAGAAATTTATCAGCCATGATTGAATAGCAGAGTGGATTTGATGGGTCGAATGGCCTAATTCTGCTCCTATATCATATGGTCTTATGGTCCAAGTAGGGGGGACATATCAAAAATAGGTAAAAGGGTCTGCGTTAATGTTGATACAGGAGCAGGAGAGGCGGTGAGTTGTCCTCACTAAGTGATTGATAAGTGGATTCGTTAGGAAGCATTGATAGTTTAGCAGGATGAGGTGGGTGAGGGATATTGGGTGGACATGATGTAAGCAATAATGTGACTTGTTGTCCAGGAGTACCGGTGAGATGTGTGTTCAGTGACAGGGTTAGAGGGAGTTGTGGTCCTATGAGTGTGAAGGAACAGAGAGAAGATGGTGCCACATCCCTTTGTGAAGTGTAGAAGGTCATTGACATTCTTCCCCTGCCGCTGTGCATTGTGATTCACCTGGGACACTGCATTGACCCGGGCTGTAACTCAATCCATGCTGGCACGGTCTGGGGGCTAGACCATCCTTAACCATCCAGCAGGGAGAGGCACTGCCCTGGGCACCAACATCCCACCCACCCACAGTGAAACAGGGCACCAGCTTCCTTTTCTGATCTGTACTTTGGGTAATAGCAGGGCAGCAGTAAACTGTGAAGGGCAGTTCTGTGCAGACTGGCATTTAAATATGGCACTAAGAGGCAGAAACACTAAGATATCTGAGCAGTGGGAGCACCTCAGCCTCATAAGGTTCCTCAAGATGGCCACAGAACAGGATGGTGGTATAATTGATGAGATGAAGTGTGGACAACTGTGTCAGTGAAGATGGGAGGTGTACATGAACCACACTGAAAAGACATTACCAAAAACCAGAAAAATTCAACCCCCCTGTACTTGCTCCAATTCAATTTCTGGTCAATGGTGATTCCCATTGATGTGGAGGAGATTAAAGGCGGAAATGGCATGTTTATAAATTAATTGTAATGCTGATATATCAGTATTTACCTGTTGCTGCATATATCTCCTGCTCCTGTTTTTAGATAGACATTCACTCAGCGGCCTTGCTTTGTTAGCTGGGGCTTTGTTAGTGGGGTGCGCTCCTCGTTCTGAATCAGAGGATTTTGACCTTAGCTCACACATCAGACATTTGTAAACAGAAACCAGGCAGGTGTTCCTGGGCAGCATTACTGTTTTCGAACTGAGCTCCCATCTGCCCCACTCTAAAGAGGACAAGAAACATCCCGTGTCGCTATTTTGGAAAAAGGCGGGGATGGTTTTTGCCAGTGCCTTGGCCAATGTTTATCCATCAAACAAAATCACGACTAAGTGCAGACTATGTGGTTGTCAGCACTTTGCAGTTTGTGGGATCCTGCTGTGCACAAGTTGCTGCTGCCATGCTTCCTACCTCACAACGGTGATACATTTCAGAAACACGTCATGGGTTGTAACATATTTTACGGTGGCTTTAAATTGTGCAGTCTTCAAATAACTGCAAAGTTATTTTTCCAAATGTCAGTGAGACCCTGCCTTTCCTTCATAAGATATTGTATCATTCAGAGAGTGGTTGTAAGATTTCCTCACTCCAATCACAATGGCAGCTTCAGATTTATCAACATGTGAGCTGTCACAACCTCCATCACTGACATACTCAGGAGCAGAAGTGTGTACCCCCTGCAAGGTACAGTTCAGCAACTCACCAAAGTTCCTTAGATAGCAGCTTCCAAACTCCTGACCTCTACTACTTAGAGGGACAAGGGCAGCAAATACATGGGAACACCACTCCCTGCAAGTTCCCCTTCAAGCCACTCACCATCCTGACAGGGAAATATATCACTGTTCCTTCAGTGTCACTGGGTCAAAATCCTGGAATTCTCTCACTAAAGGCTTAATGGGTGTATCTACACGAAATGGATTCCATTTATTCAAGAAGGCAGCTCACTACCACCTTCTCAAGGTCAATTAGAAATGGTCAATAAATGCTGATCCAGCCAGTAATGTTCACATTTCCAGATAAGACACTCACCCCCCATGCCTTGGAAATGTAGTGAATTATTTCACTGTTGCCAGGTGGAGCTCTTGGAACTCTCTTCCTAACAACATCATGGGTCTACCTACACACACAGACTGCAAGAAGGCAGCTCACCACCACCTCCTCCACAGCAATTAGTAGTGACCAATAAAGACTGACCCAGCCAGTGATGTCCACATCCCTTGAATAATTAAAATAGGACGTACTCTGGTCGAAGTCAACGTGAGACGTC
Organism: Rhincodon typus; assembly: GCF_021869965.1. Lineage (NCBI taxonomy): Eukaryota > Metazoa > Chordata > Chondrichthyes > Orectolobiformes > Rhincodontidae > Rhincodon > Rhincodon typus. The sequence goes on from NC_063345.1 coordinate 4,412,529, forward strand.
CATTCTCGAATGCTGCTGCCAACATTATATCAGGCAAAAACAGAAGTTGCTGGAAAAGCTCAGCAGGTCTGGCAGCATCTGTGAAGGAAATATGAGAGTTAATGTTTCGGGCCCAGTGACCCTTCCTCAGAACTGATTCTGAGTTCTGAGGAAGGGTCACCAGACCCGAAACGTTAACTCTGTTTTTTCCTTCACAGGTGCTGCCAGACCTACTGAACTTTTCCAGCAACTTCTGTTTTTGTTCCTGATATACAGCATCCCCAGTTCTTTCATTTTTATTATATCAGGCAACATGGCCACCTTTTCATTTTTAAATGATAACTCTTTGTTTTATTTTTATCTGTATCACAATCATTTTTTAATGCTGTGTTTTAAACTCATTTCTCTTTTATCTGCCAGATATTTTACACAGAATGACTGATCACTTTATTAATTTACTTGTGACAATTGATTAATTCTTATTTCCACATTTAGCTCTTTATGATAAATTATGATTTTAATATTTATCTGTCAGAGATCATGGAAGTGGCAGTTTGAATCTTCATTAATTTTTTTTTGTTTGAGGCGCTATCTTTCTTAATTTATATTAGTTTCAGAAGTTACTGATTAAGGGTAGATCAGTGTGTTTGAGATTGCGCTGCACCTTGCACATATAGCAACTCACCAAGGATCCTCAGACAGTACCTTCCAAACCCATGACCGCTTCCATCTAGAGGTACAAGCAGAGCAGGTACATGGGAACACCACTCCCTCCAATCCCTTCATCATCCTGACTTGGAAATATCTCACTGTTCCTTTGGTGTTGCTGGATCAAACCCCTGGAATTCCCTCCCCAAGGGAGGGTGTATCTTAGGTGTATCTACACCACATTTTACTTTATTCTTACTGACTAGGCTATTCCTAATTGCCCCTGAATTGAATGGCCTGTTAGGGCCATTTCAGAATTGACCACATGGCTATGGGTGCAGAATCACATATAGGTCAGACCAGGTAAGGATAGCAAATTTCCTTCCTTGAAGGGCATCAGCGAAACAGATGAGTTTTTCTGACAATCGGCAAAGGTTTCATAGTCATCATTAAACTCTTTTCTACCCTCAGATTATTATTTTACTCATATTCCACCATCTGCTGTGGCAGGATTCAAACCCAGGTCACCGGAACATTAACTAGTTCGCTGGATTAATAGTCCAGTGAGAATAACACTCGGCCATCTCCTCCCCCATAGGGACTGTCCCGTGAAGAGAGATTGGACAAACTGGGTCTGTATTCTCTACAGTTGCAAAGAATGAGAGATAATCTCATTGAAGCCTACAAAATACTTAAAAGGATAGACAGGGTGGACACTGGTAAGATGTTCTCCTGTTTGGGGAGTCTAGAACTGGGGACAATATTTAAAAATAGAAAGAATGCCACTTAGATCCAAGATGACAGGAATAGGAATTGCTTTCAAGTTTCACAACATCTTTCCTATAGCAGGGAAACCAGAATTGGATGCATTATTCCAAAAGTGGCCTAATCAATGTCCTGTACAGCCACAACATGACCCTCCCAACTCCTCTACTCAACTCACTGACCAATAAAGACAAGCATAACAAATGCCTTCTTCACTATCCTGCCTACCTGTTAGTCCACTTTCAGGGAACTATGAACCTGCTCCCCAAGGTCTCCTTGTTCAGCAACCATCAAGCGTATAAGGCCTTTCCAAAATGCAACACCTCATATTTATTATATATCCATTTTTCAAAGAGGATTACCCGGTCAAGCACCTCCCTGTACATTGACCAGGAAAAGGCATTCGACAGGTTGGATCATGAGCATCTGCTCGGGACTCTGCGAGCATTTGTGTTCAGGACATGGTCCATGGCCCAGATTCCATCTTCTGTAGGACCTCTGCGGAGTGTCTGGTTGAGGTTAATGGGTCCCTGATGGCACCCCTTTGCTTTGGGAGAGGTGTGCATCAGTGCTGTTCTCTTGTCCAGCCGGCTGTATTCCCTGTGCATGGAGCCTTTCCTGTGCCTCTTATGGAGGTGTTTGTTGGGGTTGGCTCTGCGTGGGCTCGGCAGGGGCGTGGTCCTTTCGGATTACACCGACAACGTGCTCCTCACTTTCACCGACCCGGCTGAGCCGGGGAGGATGTGTGAGTGCCAGGGGATGCACTCAGTGAAGTCTTCTGCCAGGATCAACTGGGCCAAATGTTCTGGGCTCCTGGTCGCTCTGTGGTGGGTGGACTCTCTGCCAGAGGAGTTACGGGGCGGGGGTTCAGCTGGAGCACCATCCATCTCCTCTCTCTGGGGCTCTACCTTAGCCCGGCTGAGGGATCCTGGCCGGGGGCGATTTGGCAGGAGTTGGAGGCCAAAGTCTCGGCTCGCCTAGGCCACTGGACAGGCCTGCTCCCAGTGACGTCTTACAGGAGCCGAGCGCTGCTCATAAACTAGCTGGTGGCCTCCATGTTCTGGGAGCGTCTCCTCCCTTTGCTCCCTCCTCCTGGTTTTGTCGCTGACATCCAGAGAACGTTGGTTCACATCTTCTGGGACAAAAAGCCGCACTGGGTCACGGCACAGGTTCTGAGTCTCCCTATTGAGGAGGGGGGTCAGTCGGTGGTGTGTGCCCGCACCCAGGTGGTGACTTTCCACCTTCAGACCTTGCAGCGATACCTTTATGTTGAGCCTCCTCCTAGGTGGTGCCCCCTGGTGGTGTATTTTTTTCCGCCAGGTGCGTAACCCCAATTATGGCACGTACCTCCTGTTCATTGACCGTGAGGGTATGCAGGTCACCTTCAGGATGCTGCCTGTCCTTTATCAGGACCTGGACACTGTCTGGGATATGACTGACTCACGCTGGACTTACCTGCTGTCAGGAGTAGTGGCTATAGTCAGAGAGCTATTGCTCACGAATCTACACCTCCACCATCATGGGTTCAAGTAGTTGGCGAAAGTGAGGGTCATGGCCCTGGGTGTGATCAGAATCTGGCACGTTCTGGGTGCCAGGGGCATGGGATGTATGTTGCCACAGGAATTGGCAGGAAGGGCAGCATTAGACATCCAGCTGTGACCACTACCATCCGATGCCTTATAACGGGCCTGACATTGCGCTACAGTTGGTGGATGCTCAGATGTGTGGGGGAATCCCATCTGCGCGTACCCCTGCCCAGATGGAATTTCTCGTTGGCCCCAAGGTCCTGAACCTCCCTCAGGAGCTTGTGCCCCTCCCCCTGAGCCCCTCCAGTATAAGTGTTTTCACCTGGAGAAGAAATGGTTTCTGTATGGGCTTCTTCTGCTGCACATCATCCACATTGACTCCTACATTGACTGCCCAGACTTACCTTGGTGAGCCCTGTTTACCTCTGGGCAGTGGAGGGCTCTCTATGTGCAGGAGTCCTCCATCATGGACCTGGGGTGGAGGGTGTTGCACGCAGCAGTAACGTGGAACCATTGCTGATTGTTGGAAAAACCCATCTGGTTCACTAATGTCCTTTAGGGAAGGAAACTGCCATCCTCACCTACTCTGGGCCTACATGTGACTCCAGACCCACAGCAATGTGGTTGACTTTTACTTGCCCTCTGCGCAATTCGGGATGGGTAATAAATGCTGGTCTAGCCAGTGATGCCCTCATCCCACCAGTGAATAAAAAGAACCTTCCTGCTCCTCTGATGCTGCTTGGCCTGCTGCGTTCATCCAGCCCTGCACCTTGTTGTCTCAGATTCTCCAGGCCCTTGGCCCATCGAATGTGACTGTTGATGGAAATGGTTTCGGGCCACTAGGTGGGGCTATTAGGCTGGACGACTTGTTCCAGGCCATGATAGAGATGCCTTAATTTGATCGCAATCTGCAATTGGTTCATTGTGAAAACAACCCATAATCAGCACAATCAGTGGTATGCAAGGTCTCAGCGGTATATCATCAGTTTGTTATAACAAGCGTAAAAAACCTTTATTAGTGACAACAGTTTATTGAAAACTGCAATAAAGTTGGAGAGTAAATGGTTCTGTAAATGGATGATTCACATTCTTGGCACTGAATTTATAGGTTGCTTCAAGGTTATTATCCAGTAGTTATGCCATAGAAAGAGGACATTCAGCCCAACATGTCAATATCATCTCTATGCAAGAGCAACTCAGCTTGTTTTCCTCTCCCGCCTATTCCCCATTGCTTTAGAAATTCAGATAGGAAATTCCTTTGTAAATCACATGATTTAAAACTGGTCCACTATACACTTGTGAGGTGCATTAGCATGCTGTTTATTAATTCTTCCATTATGACATTTATCTCACATTATCAAAATTCTGTTCAATTTTCCTTGAGTGATATCTCTTTGGCTCGAACATGTTCTGTGAAGATAAGATTCTGCTTTTCACCTCAAATTCTGGAAATCTAAGTGACAGTTTCAAGAACAAGCTAATAAACATCAACATACCACCCTGTTCCCTGACCAACATCTCTGACCCAGGCTTGCTGCAGTGTTCCAGTGAAGCTCAGTGCAAGCTAGAAGAACAGCACCTCATTTTCCACTTGGGAACTCTACAGCCTTCTGGACTCAACATCAAGTTTAACAATTTTAGGGCACATTCTTCCATCTCCTTAGCCCAAACCTCACACATTAGGCCTTGCCATCACATGGTTTGTTATTACACACAACCCATTGTGAGCCACTAATAGTCCACCACCAGCCATTTGTTCTCTTAGGATGACCATTATCCATTCCCTTTGTATGTCCAATTGTTCTTAAGACCATAAGATCGTAAGACATAGGAGCAGAAATTAGGCCATTCAGCCCATCGAGTCTGCTCTGCCATTCAATCATGGCCGATGAGTTCCTCAACCCCATTTTCCATCTTTCTCCCCGTAATCCTTGATCCCCTTGACAATCAAGAACCTATCTATCTCCGTCTTAAATATACTCAATGACCTGGCCTCCACAGCCTTCTGTGAAAGTGAATTCCATACATTCACCTCTCTCTGGCTGAAGAAATTTCTCCTTATCTCTGTTCTAAAAGGTCTTCCCTTTACTCTAATGCTGTGCCCTCGGGTCCAAGACTCTCCTACCAATGGGAACATCTTCCCAACATCCACTCTGTCCAGGCCACTCCGCATTCTGTAAGTTTCAATTAGATCCCTCATCATCCTTCTAAACTCCACCGAGTATAGACCCAGAGTCCTCAAATGTTGCTCATATGTTAAGCTTTTCATTCCTGGAACCATTCTTGAGAACCTCCTCTGAACCCATTCCAGAGTCAGTACATCTTTCCAGAGATATGTGGCCCAAAACTGCACCCAGTACTCCAAATGTGGCTGACCAGAGCCTTATAAAGCCTCAGTAGTATATCCCTGCTTTTATATTCAAGTCCTCTCAAAATAAATGCCAACATTGCATTTGCCCTCCTGACTACTGACTCAACCTGCAAGGTTACCCTGAGAGAATCCTGGACTGGAACTCCCAAGTCTCTTTGCACTTCAGAACTCTGAATTCTCCCCCCATTTAGAAAATATTCCATGATCTTATTCTTCTTACCAAAGTGCATGACCTCACACTTTTCCACGTTGTACTCCATCTGCTGCTTCTTTGCCCACTCTCCTAACCTGTCCAAATCCTTCTGCAGCCTCCCCACCTCCTCAATACTACCTGTCCCTCCACCTATCTTTGTATCGTCTGCAAACTTAGCCAGAATGCCCACAGTTCCTTCATCGAGATCATTAATGTATAAAGTGAAAAGTTGTGGTCCCAACACTGACCCTTGAGGAACACCACTTGTTACCGGCTGCCATCCTGAGAAAGACCCTTTTATCCCCATTCTCTGCTTTCTGCCAGATAGCCAATCTTCTATCCATGCTAGCACCTTGCCTCTAACACCATGGGCCCTTATCTTACTCAGCAGCCTCCTGTGTGTCACCTTGTCAAAGGCTTTCTTGAAGTCTAGCCAGATAACATCCATTGGTTCTCCTTGGTCTAACCTGCTTGTTACTTCCTCAAAGAATTCTAGCAGATTTGTCAGGCATGACCTCCCCTTGATGAAGCTATGCTGACTTTGCCTTATTTTTACCATGCAGGGCAGCACAGTGGCATAGTGGTTAGCACTGCTGCTTCTCAGTGCCAGGGACTCAGGTTCGATTCTACCCTCAGGTGACTGTCTGCGTGGAGTTTGTATGTTCTCCCCATGTTTGTATGGGTTTGCTCCGGTTTCCTCCCAAAGTCCAAAGATGTGTAGGCTTAGTGGATTGGCCATGGGAAATTTCCCATAGTGTTCAGGGATGTGTTGATTAAGTGGGTTATAGGGGGATGGGTCTGGGTTGGATGCTCTAAGGGTTGCTATGGATTTGTTAGGGTGAAGGGCCTGTTTCCACACTGTAGGGATTCTATGATGATCACTTCCAAGTATTCAGAAATCTCATCCTTCACAAAGGACTCTAAAATCTTACCCACAACCAAGGTTAGGCTAATTAGCCTGTAATTTTCAATCTTTTGCCTTACTCCCTTTTTAAACAGGGATGTTACGTTAGCAATTTTCTAGTCCTCTGGGACCCTCCCTGAATTGAGCGATTCCTAAGATCACCACTAACGCTTCCATTATCTCTTCAGCTGTCTCCTTTAGAACTCTGGGGTGTAGTCCATCTGGTCCTGGTGACTTATCCACCTTCAGCCTTTCAGTTTTTCTAGCACCTTCTCCTTAGTGATGGCCACCATACTCAACTCTGCTCCCTGACTCTCTGAATTTTTGGGAGATTACTTGTGTCTTCCACTGTGAAGACTGACGCAAAGTAATTATTCAGTTCTTCAGCCATTTCCTGGTTCCCCACGACTATCTCTCCATCATCATTTTCCAGCGGTCCAATGTCCACTTTTGCCTCTCTTTTGCCCTTTATATACCTAAAGAAACTCTTACAGTCTTCATTTATATTACTGGCTAGCTTACCCTCATATTTAATCTTCTCCCTCCTTATTTCTTTTTTTGTTGCCCTCTGTTGGCCTTTGTAATCTTCCCAGTCCTCTGGTTTTCCACTGTCCTTCGCCACATTATGTGTTTTCTCTTTTGCTTTTATGCTATCCCTGACTTCCCTAGTCAGCCATGTTTGCCTCATCCTCCCTGTACCATGCTTCTTTTTCCTAGGGATGAATTTTTGCTGTGTCTCCTGAATTACTCCCAGAAACCCTGCCATTGCTGTTCCACTGTCTTTCCTGCTAGGCTCTTCTTCCAGTCAATTCTGCCTAGCTCCTCCCTCATACCTCTGTAGTTGCCTTTATTCAGCTGTAATACCATTGCCTCTGATTCTATCTTCTCCCTCTCAACTTGCAGAGTAAATTCATTCATACCATGATCACTGCCTCCTAAGGGTTCTTTTACCTTAAGCTCCCTTATCAAGTCTGCCTCATTGCACAACACTGAATCCAGTAATGCCTGTTCCTTTGTGGGATCCACCCTAATCTGCTCCAAAAAGTCATCTTGTTGACATTCCACAAATTCCTGTCTTGCAATTCACTACCAGCGTGATTTTCCCAGCCCACCTGCATATTGAAACCCCATGATCACTGTAACTTTGATTTTCTTACACACCTTTTCTATCTCCTGATGTACTTTGTTGCCCAGCTCCTGACTACTGTTTGGAGGCCTGTACTTATTTCCAGCTGTGGTTTTTTTAACCTCTGCGGTTCCTCAACTCTACCTACACAGATTCTACACCATCTGACCATACTTTGTTTCTTACTATTGATTTAATTTCCTTTCTTACTAATGAGGCAACCCCACCCCCTCTGCCCACCTGCCTATCTTTTTGATAAGATGTATATCCTTGGATATTCAGCTCCCAATCCTGATCCCCTTGCAGCCATGTCTCTGTGATGCCCACCACGTCATATTCTGTCAATTTTGATCTGTGCCACAAGCTCATTTACCTTATTCCTTACACTGCATGCATTCAGATATAACACCTTCAGTCCTGTATTAACCGTCTCTCTTCTCATTGCCACTCATTTATCCAGTGTGCCTGAAGTTTGATTCCTAACCCTTTCTAAACACTCTGTCCTATTTATGTCTGTGCTGGAGACTTTAATAACCTCTCCTGAGCTCTCTTTTCCCGTCGTTTGTTTCATATTTCTCTACACAGTGGAATCTACCCCTACAGATGTTAGCCTGTTGCTTTGTTACCCCACTGGGGGATGTTTTACCACTCCCTTCCCCCCAACTTTCTAGTTTAAAGTCCTGTTGACCAGTCTATTTTCCCTTTTCACTAGAAAATTGGTCCCAGCTCAGCTCCGCATATCATAGGTTCATAGGGTCAGACAGTGCCGGAACAGGCCCTTCGGTCCAACCAGTCTGTGCCGATCATAATCCCAAACTAAACTAGTCCCACCTGCATGCTCCTGGGCCCAAATGCCTCCAAACATTTCTTATTTATGCACTTAACTAAATGGCTTTTAAACATTGTAACTGTACCCATATCACCATTTCCACTGAAAATTCATTCCAAACACAAACCCACCTTGTTTAAAAAATTGCCCCCGTGCTTTTTTAACATCTTTCTTCTCTCACCTTAAAAATATGCCCCCGAGTCTTGAAATTCTCCACCCTAGGGAAAAGACACCTGTCAATCACCTTATTTATGTCCCTCATTATTTTATAAACCTCTGTAAGGTCACCTCTCAAACCCCTAATTTGAGTGAAAAAAGTCCCAGCCTATCCAGCCTCTCCCTATACTTTAAACCCTCCATTTCCAGCAACATCCTGGCAAACCTGTTCTGAACCCTCTCCAGTTTAATAATATTCTTTGTATAACTGCGTGACCAGAACTATACATAGTACTCCAGATGAGGCCTCACCAATGTCCTGTGCAACCTATAACATCCCACTCGACTCAAAGGTCTGAGCAATGAAGGCAAACATGCTAAACACCTTCTTAACACCCCTGTCTACCAGTGAGGCAAACATCAAAGAATTAGGTACCTGAACTCCTAGGCCTCTCTATTTCACAACACTGCCCAAGGCCCTACTTTTGATTGCATATGTCTTGCCTTTGTTTTAACAAAATGCAATACCACACATTTATTTAAATTAAACTCCGCCTGCCATTCTTCAGCCTATTGACCCAATTGATCAAGATCTCTTTGTAATCTTAGATAATTTTCTTCACTATCCACTATACCACCAATCCTGATGTCATCTGCAAACTTACTAACCTTGCTTTCTATATTCTCATCTAAATCATTTATATAAATGACAAACATACATGGTGTACTCCTTACCATCTTCCCCCAACCTATCTTCTGCATAAAAAAAATTTCAAACTACCATCAGTTTTGAGGAAGAGTTACTGAACCCAAATCGTTAACTCTGACTTCTCTCCACAGATGCTGCCAGACCTGCTGAGCTTTTCCAGCAATTTCTGTTTTCGTTTCTAACACACATCATATTGCACAGTTTTAACTGTCTCATCAGCTGAATATCACTTTCCTGAAGGACTTAAATAATTTTATTATTCATTCACAGGCTAGGCCAGCATTTTTTGCCCAGAGGGAAGTTGAGAGTCAACACATTACTGCGGGTGTGGAACCACACATAGGCCAGTCCACATGACGATGACAGTTTCCTTCACCTAAGGACATTAATGATGAGGATAGGTTTCTCCAACAATTGTCAATAGTTTCATAGTTATCTTTGGACTTTTAATGCCACATTTAAAAAAAAAATTCAAATTTCACCATCTGCTATGGCAGAATGTAAATCCCAATTCCCAAAACATGACCTGGCTCTCCGGATTAGTAATCTGTCAATAGTCGTCAATTCGCTTTTTGTTCCCACATTGATGATGATACAATTCTAATTTCTCATAGAAATCCGAAGATTTTCTTGACTGTCGAAAAGAGGCCACTCCACCTTCCCAAAGAGCAAGTAATCAGGGAAACGAATAGAATGTTAGGGATTACTTGAAGGGGAATTGGATGCAGGGTTAGGGAGATTATGCTTCAGTTATACAGGGCAGTGGTGAGACTGTGTCTGGAGTATAGTATACAGCACTGGGCACTGTACTAACAGAAATATTTAATTCAGAGAAGGCTTCCTTGGCTTCCACAGGAATGAGGAAAGGCTAGACAGACTAGATGTACTCTCTGGAGTTTAGAACAGTCAGAGGCGACTTAATTGAAACTTGTAAGGTCCTTTAGAAACAGAGATAAGGAAACTTTTTTTTTCTCTTTCAGTGTGTTGTGAGTCTTTGGGATTCTCTTTCTCAAAAGACAGTGAGTGCAGAATCTTGCAATATTTTTAAGGCAGAGGTAGATAGATTCTTGGTTACCAATGGGATGAAAGATTATCGGTGGATATACAGGAATGTAGAATTGGGTTTAAAATCAGATCAGTTACGATATTAAGGAATGAGGTAGCAGGCCCAAAGGGCTGAGTGGCCTACTCTTGTTCCTTGTTTGTATGTTTATAGAATGACAAGAGAGTTCTCTTGTGTGCTCTGACAAAGCTGAGCACATCTTTGGCGAGTATGGGTGAGATTCAGACTAAAGGGTTAAATATAGATTTATTCTAAGAATGGCTACTGAACATGTGCAAAAGGAGTGATGTCATGCTGACCTGGTGCTTTCATCCATAAAGCTTCAGTAGCAAAGTCCTCTCTAGCCATGCCTTATAAGTACAGGCAGTCCCTGGGTTGCAAACAGGTTCGTGTACCTATTTACAAGCTGATTTGTAGGCAAGTTGGAACACAACACAGGACAATATAAAATAGCTGCTCATTAAGTACCAGAAATGGTCGTAAGTTGGATCTTTAAATCTACACCGCATATAAGATCGTGGTTGTAGCTTGGACATTTGTAAATCAGGGATTCCCTGTAGTTATATCTTTTAGTCTTCACTCACCTGCAAACTGTATGTTTCTGCATTCCCATTGCAAAGTCAGAGTTTAGTGCCTTCTGGGCACATTAATGTTGTAGCAACATTCTCAAATGTGATAAACTGTCTCTTGGATTTGTTCTCAGTGAAATTAGATTTGAGACGAAGATTATCTGTCACATCAAAAACTTGGGGTGGGGTTATTATCTCTTTAACTGAGAAATTCCTCAGACGACACGTTCCAAAACCACAACCACTTCCATTTGGAAGGAGAAGGACAGCAGATACATGGGAACACCACCCTATGTAAATACCACCCCACCCCGGCAAGCCACTCACCATCCCGACTTGGAAATACATCACCATTCCTTCAATGTTGCTGGGTCAGAATCCTGGAATTCTCTCCCTAACAGCCTTGTCTGAATCCTTACAGCACATGGACTGCAGCGGTTCAAGAATGCTGCTCACCACCACCTTCTCAAGGGCAACTAGGGTCAGGCAATAAATGCTGGACACAGTCAGTGACACCCAGGTCCCACAAGTGAATAAAAAAGCACACAACTTTAGCAATACCTGAGACAATTCATTCTCTCTGATTTGTTTTTCTGTGTCCCCTCTTTGAAGCTGTCTGTCTCATTCATGCCTTGCTATTTTCTCACTCTGGAGTTCGGCCTCCAGCCTTCACATTTTGATTTTCTTTATTCTTTCTACCTTTCTCTCAAGTTCAATCTTTTGCTTTTCTCTATTCCTTTCTCATATAGGTAACTTCTTTTCCTTTTTAAAGTAAATTTCAAGCAGCCGCATCTGAAATGGAATCACAGAATTGTTACAGCTCAGAAGGAAACTACTCAGATTCTTGTAGAAACGTATCAACAAAGTGTGATTGTAGCCCATTCAGCCCATCAGCAATCAATATGATCATGGGTGATCCTCTATCTCTCCCCCGTACGCCTTGACATTTTTAGTTTCTGGAAATCTATTTCTTACCTAAACCTCCACAGCTTTCAGTGGTGGAGTATTCTACAGATTAACTATCTTCTTAGAATCCTACAATGTGGAAGCAGGCCATTTGGCATGTCAAGTACACACTGGCCCTCTGAAGAGCATCTCACTCAGACTCTCCCACCATACCCTACCCTGAATTTACCATGGCTAATCCACCTAGTCTACACATCCCTGGGCCCTATGGGCAATTTAGCACGGCCAATCCACCTAACATGCACATCTTTGGACTGTGGGCGGAAACCCACGCAGACACGGGGAGAATGTGCAAACTCCACACAGACAGTCTGGTGGTGGAATCAAATCCGGGTCTCTGATGCTGTGAGGCAGCAGTGCTAACCACTGAGCCACCATGCTGCCCATGCCCTCAGTGAGGACATTTCTCCTCAACTCAGTTCAAAATGGCTTCCCACATGTCCTGAGACTGTGATGGGACCATTCTCTGGCTCAGGGAATCCATCTTCCCCTGAATGACAGGGAACAAGGTTTAATGGGTTTTGTGCAAGAAAAATGGTTTCCAGAGGCATTCCACAGGGCACATTGCTGGGCCCCTTGCTCTTTATGGTAAATATCATGATATGGACATAAAATGGGAGACAGGATTGGAAAATTTGATTCAAATATTGACTATGTTCCAAAGAGGGTGGCTAGTAGCACCAGAACAATATCAATGGTGTGGTGGAGTAGATAGAAAATTGGCAAATGGAAGTCAGTCCAGAAATGTGTGAGGCAATGCATTTGGGGAGGGCAAACAGAGTACAGAAAGCAGACAATAAACAGGAGGATGCTGAGGTAAGTAAAGGGAAGTGAGAGACTTTGGAGTATCAGCAAGCTCCTGTTGTTGGCAGGACAGATGAATAAGGTGGTCAGGGAAACAAATGGAAGATTTGTCTACATTAGATGAATTATCAAATCCAAAAGCAGGGATAAAAACCGAAAGGGATGTATTGCTAGAGCTGTTATAAAATGTTGGTTAGGCCACAGCTGGAGTTTTGTGCTCAGTTCTGATCACCACATTACAGGAAGAACGCCATTGCTCTGGAGAGAATACTGGGGAGATTTACAAGAATGTTGCCAAGGACTGAAAATTGCAACAATGAGGACAGATTGGAGAGAGAAGTATTGGTTTCCTTTGAACAGAAGAGGCTTGGGTGTAAATTAGCTGAGCTGTACAAAATAAGAAGGGATCTGAGTGAAGTAGACAGTGAAGACCTGTTAACCCCTGAGGGGAGAGGTCAATTATCCAGGGGAGCAGATTTAAGCTGATTAGAAATAGAATTAGGTTTATTGTCACGCGTACTCAAATACAGAAGTACAAGTATTGGCAGCAGAATTAGAGAGGACAAAAGGGGAAAGGTTTTCACCCAGGGGCCATTGGGTGTCTGGATTTGCTGTGCAGTTTAATGGTGTTATAGAGTGGAGGTTGATCCTCCTCGGAGAACTGAAACTGAAACACCAGCAAGGAGACTTTAAAGGGTTTCAAGAAATTTAACGTGGCTAAAACTGGTGCAGTGGTTAACACTGCTTTTAAATTCCCAAATGTTTCCTGGCATTGTTGTCTCCACCTAAATTTCGTGTTCTTTTTCGACAAATCTGTCAACAGTGCAAACTTCCTGTAGAATGCGCTCAATCCCTAAAATCGTGGCAATTCCTTCTATGAGGATGGTCTTGGAAATTCCTCAATGGCTTTTGTCTTCATGTCCCTCAGTGTCATCTGTCCGCGTCCGATGTTGTGCTCTAAGAATGTCACTTCCGCCTTCGAGAATTCTGTCTCTGTCAAGTTTATGACAAACTTTGCCTCCTGTAGTCTCTCAAAGAGCTCTGCCAAATGCGTCATGTGATCTTTCCATGAATGGCTAAAGATCACTGAGTCATTTATGGAGGCAGCGCAATTAGTCAATCCAGCTACAACTCTGTTCATAAGCCTTTGAAAAGTGGCTGGTAGTGGTTTTCATTCCAAAGGGCATTACTTTAAGTTGGTACAGCCCATTTGGGGTTACAAAAAGCAGAAACTTCTTTGTTTTCTCCAACAAAGGTACTTGTCAGTAACCACAAAGTAAGTCCAACTTTGTGATGTAAGTGGCTTCTCCTACTTTTTCTGCACAAACCACCAGCCTTACATTTGAGTATGAGTCAGATTTGTTCACAGAGTCAACCTTCCGATAGTCTGCGCAGAATCATTGAGTACCATCAGGTTTGGGAATCAACACAATCAGCGAGCTCCACTTGCTTTGACTCAGCTCGAAGATGTCTTCTTGGAGCATTGCTTCCACTTCCTTCTGTACCTGTGCTGCTTTGAGAGGATTAAGCCTGTAGAGGTGTTGTTTTATCAGAATAGCATTCACTACGTCAACCTCAAGCACTATGGTTTGGTCCTCCCCATTCTATTTCTACATATGTCGTCATAGCACTGCAATTCAGTTCTCCGTTCCAGGGACAGACAGTTCACTGCCCTACCCCATTCCTTAAGGACACCCTCATTATTCAATTTATTCTGAGGCACGTCAAAATCCAAATCATCTGGATTTGATTCCTCACTCTGAGTGGCAGTAACTAATGCCTGTTTCTCCAGTTCCCTTTCCCTGTCATAGTAAATTTTCAGCGTGTTCACGAGGCATACGCAATAATTGTTTTCTTACCTGGGATCTTTACCAGATAATTCACTTGATTTGACTTCTTCTCAATTTGATAGAGGATCACTAAACCTTGCTTTGAAGGGATCCCCTACCATTGGTAACAACACCAATACTTTATCCCCACAGCAAACATACAAATTTTAGATTTCTTTTCTGCTTCTTGCTTTAGTAGGTGCTGTGTCACCTTCAAATGTTGTCTTTCTAATTCACCTACTCTGTTTAATCTTTCTCTCACCTTAGATACATAATCCAACTGTGAGATCTCTGACTTCAGACCTATCAACTTTTCCTTAATTAATTTTAAGGTCCCCCTTACTTTGTGTCCTTAAATGGAGTAAACTGAATTGATTCATTTGGATTATTTCTAATAGCAAACAAAATAAATGGGACACCTTTATCCCAATCATTTGAGTAATCCTGGCAATAAGCTCTCAGCATGGTCTTTAGGGGCTGATGCCACCTTTCCAATGCTCCCTGGGATTCAGGATGGTACGCACTTGATTTAAAGTGTTTGATGCCTAAACTATCCATGACCACGTTAAACAATTTGGCAGCAAAATTGGACCCTAGTCTGACTGAATCTCCCTGGATAGTCTATAATGGATAAAGAAAACAAGCAATTCCTCACAATATTTTTTGCCTTGACATTCCAGAGTGGAATTGCCTCCTGAAATCTGGTAGACACATCCATTACGGTTAGCAAATACTGGTTCCCACTTTTGGTTTTAGGGACAATCAATCATAACCTGTGTAAAAGTTTCTTCAAATGCAGGAATTGACAAAGGTGCTGGTTTTATTACTGCCTATGCCTTTCCTACCATTTGCCACATATGACAGATACAGTAAAATTCAACCACATCTTTATGTAACGCAGGCCAATAGAAATTCTTCTGTACCTTAGCTTGAACCTTCCTTAATCCTGGATGACTTCCTGCAGGTAATCCATGTGCTACCCACAATGCTTCCTGTTTGTTTGCTACTGGAAACACAATCTGGTGAACTTCCACCCATTTCTCCTCTGCACTAAACTGCTAAGGTCTCCATTTCCGCCTTAAGATTCTATCTCTAAGATAAAAGCATTCTGGAATACATTCTGATTCCTTTTCAGAATAGGCTTTCTGATATTAGTCCTTTATCATCTCATCTTTTTGTTGTAATTCCATTCATATTTCAGTACTAAACATCTCTGCCTGATCCTTTATCTGCTCAGGTTTTTCCTTTACCATTTCATCAAACAGAGTGTCAGCTAACTGAACCTCAACTCCTTCATCTTTTTTTTTTGTTTTCCCTTCTTGCTTTAACTTATGGAATCTTTTCACCACACAGTCTGGAAAAATTCCGCGGTATTTTTCTTTTAACTCCTCAGTTCCCTGGTTTTCTTTTGGCTTTTCCACTACATATGGGCATCACTCCCACCTGTGATCCTGCTATATTGTTTCCAAGAACAAACTGTATTCCTGGAATAGCCAATTTTTCTATCACTCTCACTGTCACTTCCCCAGTCTTGATTGAACTTTCTAGCCCTACCTTACACAGGGGAAGACTACTCCTCTCTCCATTTATTTTACTGATTATCACTCTCTTGGGCAATATTTCAGAAAGAATGCAAATGTTTTCATCTCTTACAATGAGAGACTGACCAGCTCCTGTATCTCTCAATATTTTAACTTCTTTACCTACTCCCTTGTTCTTCCTGAGTAAACCTTACCCACAGAAGTGAGATCGGGCGCTATCTTGCTATCCAGCCCATGACTAGGCTGTGCACTCTTCTGCAGCTCCTCAACTTCTCTTGGGATTTCCCTCACTACATCAACTAATATCACTATTTTAGCCTCTTCTACCACGTCCTTTTTCCCAGTGCCTCTCATTATCCACCTGCACTGTGACTTTGTGTGTCCCATCTTATTGCAGTGAAAACATCTGAGGCCTTTCACCTCTTTTCCACCCTCTTGGGTTTCTTCTTTCACATGTGGTAAACTGTTCCCAGTGTGATTTACTTTTTGTTTTTCATTGAAGGATCTCCCTTTTTCCCAATTTCCATCCCTCACGGAATGAAATTGCTGTTGGAAGCTAGATTTTGATTCACACACTAATGTGTATTCACCTGCCATTTTAAACTCTCCAGCAGAATAATCTCTCTAAGATCCTCTAAAGTCTTTTCTACCTGTAATGCTCTCACTAATCTGTCGATGTTGCTCTGTTTAATTCTTTCAAACTCAACATAATTCTGACCTGGTTCCTTTCTTATGTAGACAACGGTTCAGAAATATGCTTCTAGTACGAATTCATAGGTGCTCAAAATAGCTTGTTTTAATTCTTCATACTCTCCTGACACCTCCTCTGACAGTGCTGCAAACATCTCAGCAGACCTACCTACAAACTTGGTGTGACTTAACATTACCCACACAGTCTCTGGCCAGTTCATCTGTTTAAACAATTTTTCAAAAGAAACAAAAAATGCTTCTTTATCTTTTTCATCAAATTTTGGTAATGCTTTGACATATTTGTATATATCCGTACCAGGCCTTCAGCTATGGTGGGTTTGCTCATCATCACTATCCTCCTCATTAACCTTACCTTCTACCTGCCTTTCCATCCTTTTAAATTGACATTCTAAAGGCCAACTTCCGAAGTTCAAACTCTGTTTTTCTTTTTGTTCAGCTAGAAATAAGATCATAAGAACATAAGAACTAGGAGCAGGAGTAGGCCATCTGGCCCTTCGAGCCTGCTCCGCCATTCAATAAGATCATGGCTGATCCTTTCGTGGACTCAGATCCACTTACCCGCGTTCTCACCGTATCCCTTAATTCCTTTATTGTTCAAAAAAAATCTACCTTTTTTTTAAAAACATTTACTGAAGTAGCATCAACTACTTCACTGGGCAAGGAATTCCATAGATTAACAACCCTGAGAAATTCCTTCTCAGTTCAGTCCTAAATCCGCTCCCTGTAATCTTGAGGCTATGCCCTCTTGTCCTAGCTTCTTTCCTTTTCTTTATCTTCTAACTCTGTTGTCTTATTTGCAATGTAATGTTTTCAAACTCCACTGAACTTGACTGTTTCTCTTATAAACGTAAATGCTCAAATGACTCCATTACAATTTTGGCTTTCTTCTTATCCCTAGTTAAACCCAGTTTTAGGTTGTCAACTAATTGTAAAAGCGTTTCCTTTTTCTGCCTTTCTAGACTTCCTTGGCAAATTTGGGAAGCACCTTTGAACCCCAAGACCTCTTTAGCAGTGTTAAGAGACATTTCCCCACTTTTGACTTAACCAATAATAAGCAAAGAAAATTTTCCACTTCTCACTTAAGTTTTATTTAAAGATCTAGGATATTAGTCCCCAAGTCTGTTTAATTCTGTTGGGACCCTTCTTACCCCAAATCTGTTCAAATCCATTCAGATCTGTTCAAATTTATTCAAGTCAGTCTAGATACATTAAAATCCATTCAAATCCCAGACATGAGCCCCCAGTCTGTTATAAAGTGGAGGTTGACCCCTCCCCCCTCAGAGAACTAAAACCAAAACACCCAAAGAGAAACACCTCACCCTATAATCTGTAAAATGAATGTGAAAAGTGGCGTAACCTGCCCTTCAGCAATTTCTAGTCATTAAATAAAAGAATTCCCTGACACAAGCTTTAGAATCAACAAATAACAATTTTATTTCTCTTGACCAAATTAACTAAACTATTAACAAACCGACTAAATCCCTTCTAATTACTAACTCTACCGAACAAAACAAGATTCTAATGGTATGCTGTTCCAATAAATACAAGGCCCACTTATACAAAATTTAAAAAAAAAGTAGAATTTAGTCTTTCAAAATTACAACCAGGTTATGTGTCTTTCAGAATGTTCTGTGCCTTCTCCGTCGAATGCTCTGTCAGAAATCTCTTCTCCATTGATTCTTCTGTCAGGAATATTAACTAGTTGTGCCATAGGTACCTTTGATTTTTAAATGGTGCTTTCTCTAAGACCTACAGGAGACTGTGAGAACCAATGATTCTCTGTTGAGAGCTGGGAGCTCTTAACTCTAGCAGATGGCACTTAGCTCTACTATCATTGTCCAACTGCCCTCTCCTTTTATCCCGTTGATGACATATCAGTTTCTTACAATAGGATTGGTCCTATGTTGTCAAAACCATCAGATTTAAGTTTAATTGGATTTTGATATCTAAGTGCCTGGTTCAAGTTGATTGGCTAAATTCAAATCTTGTTGTCTTGGTAAAAACTGTTGCTTGGTCAGCTAACTGTACGGCTTTTTGACACAAACATTTCAATTTGGGTGCTCTCTGTGTACTTCCAAGCTGCTAACAGACGTCCTTCTTAAATCTGTAAGTGTAGAAAAAGCACATTATCTTTTGAAGGGACCACGCAATGCTTTCCCACTAACATTTTAAAAATTCTAACTTCCTGACCCCCAATCCACAGGTGCTGTACCCAACGTCGCAACAATGGTGTTGGTAGAAGTTCTCAGCTCTTTGAAAAGGAGCCTTGATCTGCTGCTCTCGTGCTTTAAGCTGCAAGGTTATGGGTCAGCTGCTGTAGAGTGAGATAATAATGGGCTGTCTCTCGGTGAGGCCTAATGGGAGAGGGAGTTGTGGTTGCAGGGGACAGGTGTCACTGTTACAGGATGGTTGTCATTGTTGCCAAACAGCCACACCATGGGGCAGAGTGTGCCCAAAAAGCATGCCCTGTCTGGAAGATCTGGGCAGTTGTCAGAGTTTACCACGGAGTGCCTGCAAACAGTGCTGGGCCTCCTGAGGGAAGGGAAATGCCAGCAAAAGTAAAAAAGGCCAGCTCAGTGGGATCAAGCTGCCATCTTTCTCACTGTGGGAGCACTAGCTGCTACTTTTCTGCCCAATTGTACCAGCCTTCCCATTCCCTAACCCCTTCCAAAAGAGCTGGTAGTACACAAGCAAAGATGCACACAGGTCAGAACTGTAAAATGGTGGGTTTGAAGGCAGCCTGCAAAATTCCTCAGATGGCCTTTCTCACAGGCTCCCTCCCTCCCTGATCTCTCTGTAATTTTACAGGGGGCTAGGTGAAACCCAGTCTGGCTGAGACAGGCAGGCTCCTGAGAGGGCAACTGATGATTATTTGAAGCCTTGTCCCCCACCCTCCAGCTCAGTGTTCAGAAGTCCCACTTCTAGTCTGTTGAAACTTGTTAGCGAGTTAACTGTCTGTGGGGCAGCCGATATCAATGGGAATGTATCATCTGCTGAACATTCAGGAGACAAGAAGTAAAGACCCACCACCTCAGAAATCGTGGCCATACAGTACACCCAGAGTAGGCAACAAACAGATATACATGGCTTAAATACAAACTCCCTATCTAATGCTCAAACACACAGGCACAGTCACATGGACAGGCTCAGTCACGTGGTCAAACACAGACAAACACAGACACACAAACACAGACACATAGACACACAGACACAGAAACACAGACACACAGACAAACACAGACACACAGACACAGACACACAAACACAGACACACAGACAAACACAGACACACAAACACAGACACACAGACAAACACAGACACAGACACACAGACAAACACAGACACACACACAAACTCAGACACACAAAAACAGACACACAGACACACAGACAAACACAGACACAGACACACAGACAAACACAGACACACAAACACAGACACACAGACAAACACAGACACACACACAAACTCAGACACAGATACAAACACGTCCACACACACAAACACACCCACTCAGACAGAAACAGACACAGATTAATCAATCACATTGTCAAGTTCATTATAATGGTTTAAAAAGCAACCACTTATCTGGAATTGATCAACTCCAAGGGAAAGAATCTTACAGGGTCCTGAGCGATGTGAGTTATAACGAGGAGTATGGAATAGTTACATAAAATGTCAGGCAAGAACTTTCTCGATGTCGGGAGTAACCCGTTACATTTTCAAACAAAGTATGGACATTGAGATGAGATTCTTGCTCAAGAGTGGTCAGATGTTTTTGATGGAGATTGTTTCTTCTTGTCGTTAGCTGTAGATCATGCCTCATTAATATGCAACTTCCTATCCTGCTGCCCACCAGCAGCATAATTGTTATTATAGTATTAATGTGTTCTAATGAATACATATTAAGAGTCGACTCTCAGTCCTTTGCGGGATATACGAGCTAAACACACTGTGTGGCGAGCCCGACAGCAGGTACATTTACAACATTGAAAGACATTTGGACAGGTACATGAATAGGAAAGGTTGAGAGAGATATAGGGCAAACGCAAGGCAACCAGACTAGTTTAGTTTGGGAAACCTGGTCAGCATGAATGTGTTGGACTGAAGGGTCTGTTTCCATGCTGTATGACTCTATGGCTCTCTGACTGTGCCCTCTCTGTATCTGCTGAAACAGTAATTTGTAGATTCTGTAGGCTTCTGTCTAAATGACATGACTGGGTGATGAATGCAGAAGTGTAATCCGTCTCTAAATTCATCAGAGAATGTGGGCATCGTTGAGTAGGCCAGCATTTATTGGTCATCCCTAAATCAACCACATTGCTTTGGGTCTGGAGACACATGTAGTCAGACCAGGTATGATTTCCTTCCTAAAGTCATTAGCGAACCAGATGGGGTTTTTTTATGACAACTGAAAGTAGTTAGAATTATAGAATCCCTGCAGTGTGGAAGCAGGCCATTTGGCCCTTCAAGTTCACACTGACTCTCCAAAGAGCATCCCACCCAGACCTGCCCCCAACTTTATCCCATTATCCTGCATTTCCCTGTTGCTAACCCACTTAGTCTGCACATTCCTAGACACTATGGGCAATTTAGCATGGCCAATCCACCTAACCTGTACATCTTTGGGCTGTGGGATGAAACCACAGCACCTGGAGTAAACCCGCGCAGACACAGGGAGAATGTGCAAACTCCGCACAGACACGGGGAGAATGTGCACAGACAGTCACCCTAGGGTGGAATTGAACTCAGGTCCTTGTGCTGTGATCCACCATGCCACCCCTATTTAATCATTTTTTAAATCAAATTTGAATGTCACCGTATACAGTTTGAGCGCATGTGCACACCACATTAGTTTGCAGTTCGGGATTACTAGTCCAGTACCATTCCGAGTATGCTTCCGAGTGCACAATGTAGGTTTCGCACCAGAGGACCCTTCAAAGAAGTTCCTGCCATTTGTTTACATGATGCTTCTTTGAAGCATTATGAATAGTGAGATATCCCTGAGTTTCTGCACTGTTCTCCTGTGATTACTGGACTGCACCACATTTTATCAATGGATTTAACGTTTGTTTAATAGAAGACTGGGAGATATCTTGCATCCTGCATCAATTGTCTTGTGTCCTCTGGGTGCCAAGAAATCAAAGAGAAAAAATTTACATGCACATTTGAATGAAATATTTCCTTTTACCCTGGCAACAAAAGTGGTAAATGGAGAAATTAAATTCCATTTCTGTCAGAGTTCCTGGATCTTCGCTAAACATATTCCTTGAACATTGTGTAGTCAAATGGATTAAAGTCAATTTAAATTGCAATATTAAACTTAGATTGCAATCAGCCAGTGTAAAAACCTAAGTAACAAAATGTTTGCGATTCCTGAAGGCTGCATTCAAATGCAAATTGGGCTCAGTTCTTCCTCTGTTATGTAATGTACAGCATCACCCTCTTAAAATAATTAGATTTTACAGGCGAAGGCAACAAATATATTACGTAGAACATTTACGTTAATGGTGAATTCAGCTTTCGCTTACTTATTAATTGGGACATTTGTAATGCAGGAACACAAAGAACCCATTCAGTTCTTCAAGTCTGTTCTGCCATTCAATTTATGGCTGTGTATTTATCTGCCATCGCTCCAATATTCTTCACAGAACCCTCTTATTTTCAATTCCATGTTTTCTAACTTTACCATTCTTATTCTCACCACCTTGTGGCCCACATGTCTTGACTATTCCTTCGATTCCATCCTTGCCTCTTAATCCTTTCAGAACAGTTAGGGTTAATGCTGACTTGTCCATGATCTATAGAAATGCTCTTGGAAATTGCAGCCAAGCAATATTCTGGATTGCCTGGATTCAAGTACCACCTGTTCCAGAGGTGTGTAATACCATAGAAGAGTTCATAGAATCCCAACAGTGTGGAAACAGGCCCTTCGGCCCAACAAGTCCACACCACCCCTCGGAGCATCCCACCCTGACCCATCCCCCTATCACCCACCTAAGCTAAACATCCCTGAACACTACGGGCAACTTAGCATGGCCAGTCCACCCAGCCTGCACATCTTTGGACTGTAGGAGGAAACTGGAGCACCCAGATTAAACCCACACAGACACGGGGAGAATATGCAAACTCCACACAGACAGTCGCCCGAGGGTGGAATCGAACCCGGGCCCCCAGGGCTGTGAGGCGGCAGTGCTAACTACTGAGCTACCGTGCCACCCCGTACCATCACTGAACAGGTTGATTTCAAAAAACGTTTAAAAAATTGAGATTTGCTAACTCCCAGTTCCTCAATGTTCAACAATAGCAAAACAGTTGATCCAACCATTTATGTTTTGTAGGAACTGTTCTTCCCTTGAGGTTCGGGATAGCTTGCTTCCAGTCTGTGTCGAAGGGTTCTGAATTGGCTGGGAAGTCCATTGCGAAGACAGCAGAAACAAAAACAGAAGTTGCTAGAAAAGCTCAGCAGGTCCGGCAGCATCTGTGAAGAAAAAGATCAGAGTTAATGTTTTGGGTCCGGTGACCCTTCCTCAGAACTCAGGGTTCAGCAGACTCTGGCACAGATGTTTGAAGGGTTAAATGGATGATGTCTTTGGAGGTTTGTGTATTATCTCTGATGCCTTTGCTTTGCTCTGTCTGCTCCCTGATGAAGTCCCTTCATGTATTCAGAGCCTTAGAAATATAGAAATATTCGACCCCTTGATCCTGTTTCGCTATTCAATTTGGTCATGACTGATCCTCTATCTTAATGCCACATTCCCGCTTTCTCCAAAGCACCTTTGACCACTTTAAAATCCAAAAATCTCAAAATCTCTTTCTTTAATATATTTAGTGACCCAGCATCCACAGCCATCTGTGGTTGAGAATTCCACAGATTGATCAACCTCTGAGCAAATAAATGTTTACTCATCTCACTCAAAAGTGCTCTATTCTCTATATTAAGACTCGTTCCCCTGGGTCTAGACTCTCCGACCCAGGGAAAACATCCTGCCTGCATCTACTTTGCCTCGCCCTGTTAGAATTTTATACATTTCAATCAGATCCTCCCTCATCCTTCTGAACTTTAGTGAATACAGGTCCAGTCAAACCAATATCTCCTCATGGGACAGTCCTACTATCTCTGGTATCAGTCAAGTGAACCTCCACCGCACTCTGTCTTCCCGAACAGACTTTCTTATAGTGTCATAGAGTCTTACAGCATGAAAACAGACCCTTTGGTCCAATTGGTCCATGCTGACCATGTTCCCAAACTAAACTATCTGTACTTACCTGTCTTTGGTCCCTATCCCTCCAAAACTTTTCTATTTGTGTACCTACGAAAATGTCTTTTACATGTTTCATCTACCACTTTATCTGGCAGTTCATTCCACACACGAACTACTCTCTCCGTAAAAAAGTTGATCTTCTATTTCAGTTAGTCGCCGGCCAAAGACATGAGTTGGCCGGGATGTTTGACATTGTTCAGTGAGTTCATAAGGATTTCCTGAAAGAATTCTCAGTGTCCCCGAGGGTCCCCTGCTGTGACTGAGTTCTGAGTGGGAATCTCTGTGCTCTCTGGCACACAGGGAAGATCATTGCACCTTGTCTGAGTGTTAGAGGAAGTCCTTGCAGAAGCAGAGTAGAGTTTTTGCTGATGCACTTTATATGTATTTCAACAAAGCCTTCAACAAAGTCAATTGATAAAGAATGTAAAAGCACATGGGATTCATGGTAACATGGAATTTTCCAAAATTGGCTTCGTTGTAGGATACAGAGGATAGTGATTTGTGCGACTGGAGGCCAGAGACCAGTGGCATACCATAGGGGTCAGTGCTAGGTCCTTTATGTTCATGATATATGTGAACAATGTTGTTGAGAATGTGGGGGTAAATGATAAGTATGCTTGCGGATGACTGGAAGACTGGCAGTTAAGAGTGAGAAAAAAAGTCTTAGGTTACAGGAAGACACAGACAAATTGGTTAGGTGGGCAGATCAGTGGCAGATAGAACTTAACCCAGAGATAGTAGGAACTGCAGATGCTGGAGAATCTGAGATAACAAGGTGTAGAGCTGGATGAACACAGCAGGCCAAGCAGCATCATAGGAGCAGGAAGGCTGACGTTTTGGGCCTAGACCCTTCATCAGAAATGGGGGAGGGGAAGGGGGTT